>NC_091282.1:79353709-79954022 GCF_032444005.1 Ranitomeya imitator
AGGATACAAAAGTAAACTGCGCGGTCAGCAAAAAACCCTTCAAAAAACCATCCTGTAATTACTTGAACTCATGTTCCAACTCATGGAACATGAGGAGCAATTACAGCCCACTAAAGCAACCAGCAGCAAAGAGACAATTATATGCAAGCTGGACAAGACAAAAATAAAGCAAAACGTGGAACAAGAAAATCAAAACTTAGCTTGTCCTGAAGATTACTGAAGCCAGAAGCTGAGATAACAAAACACTCTGATAACCTTGATAGCCGGCGGGGAAATGACAAGAAAGCCCGGTTAAATAGGAAACTCCCAAATCCTAATAGAACAGGTGGACACCACACCAGAGACAGCAGAACACAAATCACCCAGTACCATCAGTAACCACCAGAGGGAGCCCAAAAACAGAACTCACAACACTCCTCGTGCGATCGCTGCAAGTCCTCCCTGCGTCACTCTGTTGTCCCGGCACAGCAGCTCTTCCTGTGTTCAGTGGTCACTTGGTACCGCTCATTAAAGTAATGAATATGGATGTGCCTCCACTCCCAAGGGCGTGGCACGCATATTCATTATTTTAATGAGCAGTACCATGTGACCGCTCAGCACTGGAAGGAGCTGCCGGCTCAGGACGACGGAGAAGCAGGGACCACTCCAGGATGGGGTGAGTATGACGGGGGAGGGTGAGCCATGTGATATCCACCTGTCCCATTTCCACCGCCGGGCTCCGTCTTCCAAATCCTCTGGCTGTGAAGTTCAGGTCAGAGGGAACGATGACGTGTTTAGTGCGCACCCTCTGCCTGAACAGTCACTGCAGAGACCCGGAAGACACAGCGGTGCACGGCGGTGGAACAGAGACAGGGGAATATCGCAAGTGCCGGGGGCCTGAGCCAGCGGCGACACTGACACCTTGCCCCCATAGCTCACCGGTATCCCCACCTGCTCAGGACACCGGCACCTCTCCCTCAGCGACGAGAGGTGAGTATGTCTTTTTTTTTTTAATCGCAGCAGCAGCATATGGGGCATATTATTCTATGGAGCATCTTAAGGGGCCATCAACCTTTATAGAGCATTATATTGAGCACCTTATGGGGCCCATTATGAACCTTTGTGCAGCATTATATGGGGCATATTTTAATATGGAGCATCTTATGGGGCCCATCATGAACTGTATGGAGCATTATATGGGGCTCCTGATTCAATATGGATATTCAAAAACCTATAACCTACTGATGTCTCAATTAATTTTACTTTTATTGATATCTATTTTTATTTTTGAAATTTACCAGTAGCTGCTGCATTTCCCACCTTTGGCTTATACTCGAGACAATAGGTTTTCCAGTTTTTTTGTGGCAAAATTAGGGGCCTCGGCTTTTTCTCGGGTCGGCTTATACTCGAGTATATACAGTACTTAGTGTTGTTATTATAGGGGTTGTCCAACCAGTAAGAGGTTTGGAAATGACTGCTCTATTAACCATCTTACAAGCTAACCATTTACTGTATTTTGTGTGCATTCAGCACCCCACCTCGACCTATACTCATGGCATTAGTTAATGTTCTTATAGCCCATTTTCATATGAGAGTTATGAAAACACTGCTGCAGCCCAATCACCCAGGAGTTAAACCAGAAGAAACTTTATTTTCTAGCAACTTTTCAGAATAAGCTGTCATGTGTTTTTACATGAGGAATAACAATATCTGGCCTGTATATGACTTGTATCCCTGCTGGCTCTACAGTGGCATATAAAAGTTTGGGCACCCTTGGTCAAAATTACTGTTATTGTGAACAGTTAAACAAGATAAAGATGAAATGATCTCTAATAGGTCTAAATGTAAAGATGTCATATTTCTATTTTAGGAAAAAATAAATAAATATTTTGTCATTTTTTTTTTTTCATTTTAAAAGTACAAAAAGGGAAATAGGCCAATGCAAAAGTTTGGGCACCCATGGAGATTTGTAAGCTCAGATAACTTTGACCAAGTTTTCAGGCCTTATGTGAACCTATAAGGTTTAAATAGAACTATTTAGCCCAGAGGTGTAGCTAGGAGTTTGGTTTTGGGGGGTGGGGGGTGGCAAAACTTCTGAGTTTGTTGGCATCCCCTTATAGTTGATGTAGGATAACCTAAGCAGATGATGTGTTGTTACTAAGAAAAATCCCTATCCAAATACCAATACTGATATTACTGCAATATAGTGGTAGATACCAGTTCTCCAGAACATATAAGAGATTACAGTACAGCTATAGACAGTGATTTACAGCTGACGTTCTTTCTGATGGAGTCATTCACTTTTCTCTTCTTTTCCATCTGGCCCAGACTGACACGACAACTTCTCCAGCCTGGACAGCTTCAGAGATTACAACAAAGACACATCTGTCTTCTCACATTTCAGGCCCCCTACCCATCCATTCCCAACCTGCATAAACTCCTTATCCTGCTAATACCCCAATATTGAGCCGCTGCTTCAGTATGTGTCCCTATTACTTCACTTACTGTGTGCCCTCTAGATAGTAAAACAAACTTCTAGAATATATTAATGCTCTGTGCAAGTGCACTAGAAAACTGTGCTCACATTTTGCACCCTAGAAAGTAATAATGCCCTCTGTGTACCCCTTTGACAGTCACAATAATCAGTTTCCCTATTATTATTATTTATTTATATAGCACCATTGATTCCATGGTGCTGTACCTGAGAAGGGGTTACATACAAATTACAGATATCACTTACAGTAAGCAAACTAACAATTACAGACTGATAAAGAGGGGCGAGGATCCTGCCCTTGTGGGCTTACATTCTACAGGATGGTGGGGACGGAGGCAATAGGTGAAGGGTTGCAGGAGCTCCGGTGTTGGTAAGGCGGTAGCTTCGGTAGTGGTGAAGAGGCAGTGGGGTCAATGCAGGCTGTAGGCTTTCCTGAAGAGGTGGGTTTTCAGGTTCCATCTGAAGGATCTGAATGTGGTTGATAGACATGTTGGGGCAAAGAATTCCAGAGGATGGGGGATATTCAGGAGAAGTCTTGGAGGCGGTTGGGTGAGGAACAAATAAGTGTGGAGGAGAGAAGTAGGTCTTGGGAAGACCGGAGATTACGTGAGGGAAGATATCAGAAGATTAGTTCAGAGATATATGGAAGAAACAGGTCATGGATGGCTTTGTAGGTCAGTATTAGTAATTTCAACTGGATACGCTAAGGGAATGGGAGCCAGTGAAGGGATTTGCAGAGGTGGGAAGCGGAGGAGTAGCGAGGAGAGAGATGAATTAGTCGGGCAGAAAAGTTAAGGATGGACTGGAGAGGTGCAAGGGTGTTAGCAGGGAGGCCACAGAAAAGGATGTTGCAGTAGTCAAGGCAGGAGATGATGAGGGCATGCACAAGCATTTTACTAGATTGATGGGTGAGGAAATTTTGGAGATATTTTTGAGCTGGAGGCGACAGGAGGTGGAAAGACCTTTGATGTGCGGTTTGAAGGACAGGGCAGAGTCAAGGGTTGCTCCGAGGCAGCGGACTTCTGGTACGGGGAAAGCGTGATATCAGGTCAGGTAAAGAACATCTATGAGATGGAGGAAAAATTATGAGTTCAGATTTGTCCACATTGAGCTTGAGGCAGCGAGAGGAGAAGAAGGAGAATATGGCTGATAGACACTCCGGGATTCTGGACAGCAGAGAGGTGACATCTGGGCCAGAAAGGTAGATCTGAGTGTCATCAGCATAAAGGTGGTACTGGAATCCATGGGAATTTATGAGTTGTCCCAGGCCAAGTGTATAGATTGAGAAGAGTAGGAGTCCTAGAACAGAGCCCTGGGGGACTCCAACAGAGAGAGGGTGGGATGAGGAGGTAGTGTGGGAGTGGGAGATGCTGAATGAGCAGTTGGAAAGGTATGAGGAGATCCAGGATAAGGCGAGGTCTTTGATACCAGAGAGGATCTGTAGTAAGTGTGTCAAAAGCAGAGGACAGGTCTAGTAGGAGGAGTACAGAGTATTGTCCGTTAGCTTTGGCTGTAAGTAGGTCGTTAGTAATTTTAGTCAGGGCTGTCTCAGTTGAGTGATGGGGCGGAAACCAGATTGTAGATTGTCAAAGAGCAAGTTAGATGAGAGATGGGATGAAAGTTCAGCATGGACGTGCTGCTCGAGGAGTTTGGAAGCGAATGGGAGCAGCGACATTGAGCGATAGCTGGACATAGCAGTTGGATCAAGGGTTGGCTTTTTAAGGATAGGCGTGAATGTGGCATGTTTGAAAGCAGAGGGGAAGGTGCCAGAAGTTAGTGAAAGGTTGAAGAGGTGGGTTAGGGATGGGATAAGAGTGGTGTTGAGGTTGGGGATTAGGTGGGATGGGATGGGGTGGAGCGCACAGGTGGTGAGGTGCAATTTGGAGAGGAGACAGTTAAGCCCCCCTTCAGTGATTTTGGATAGGGAGGCTATGAGGTTTGGGCATTGGTCTGGTGTACAATCGGGTTGTGGTGGTTGAGCAATGAAGACTTGCCTTGTTTGGTCAATCTTATTTTTTTTTAAAGTGTGTTGCAAAGTCCTAAAAGGTTTTGAATAACTGCTTGGGCTTAGTGCACACGCTGTGGATTTTGCTGCGGATCCGCAGCGGATTTGACAGTTTTCCCTAAGTTTACAGTCCCATGTAAACCTATGGGAAAAAAACCACTGTGCACATGCGGAAAAATCAGCGTGGAAAATGCTGCGGATTATTTTCCGCAGCATGTCCATTCTTTGTGCGGATTCCACAGCAGTTTTACAACTGTACCAATAGGAAACTGCAGTTGAAAATCCGCAGTGGAATCCGCAGAAGAAACCGCAATAAAATCCACAGTGGTTTTGCACTGCGGATTTTCCAAATCCGCTGCGGAAAAATCCGCAGCAAAATCCGCAGTGTGGGCACATACCCTTTGCGGTTGTAGGATAGGGAAAATACGAGGGTTGTGAAATAGGCCTGTTTAGCAGAGGTGAGAGCAGATTTAAAAGCTAGTGATGCCTGTTTGAATGCAGTGACCACTTAACAATTAATAATGTTTAGTCTCACCCCCTGTACTGCTCCCCTATACACAGTATAATACCCCCACATAGTATAGTGACCCCTTAGTAGCTCCAAAACTGTTTGATGGCTCCAACACTGTATAATGTCACACACTGTACAGACCCCGCATTAGCTCCCACACTGTATGATGACTTGCTCACTGTAATCCCCACACAGTATGCTGGCCTACTAAATAGCCTCCATATAGTATAATACACCCCATAGTCATTTTGGGCAAATGACCTTTAACCTTTAAGGAGGGCTTTTCAGGAAAATAAAAATATACAGTGGGGCAAAAAAGTATTTAGTCAGTCAGCAATAGTGCAAGTTCCACCACTTAAAAAGATGAGAGGCATCTGTAATTTACATCATAGGTAGACCTCAACTATGGGAGACAAACTGAGAAATAAAAATCCAGAAAATCACATTGTCTGTTTTTTTATCATTTTTTTTGCATATTATGGTGGAAAATAAGTATTTGGTCAGAAACAAACAATCAAGATTTCTGGCTCTCACAGACCTGTAACTTCTTCTTTAAGAGTCTCCTCTTTCCTCCACTCATTACCTGTAGTAATGGCACCTGTTTAAACTTGTTATCAGTATAAAAAGACATCTGTGCACACCCTCAAACAGTCTGACTCCAAACTCCACTATGGTGAAGACCAAAGAGCTGTCAAAGGACACCAGAAACAAAATTGTAGCCCTGCACCAGGCTGGGAAGACTGAATATGCAATAGCCAACCAGCTTGGAGTGAAGAAATCAACAGTGGGAGCAATAATTAGAAAATGGAAGACATACAAGACCACTGATAATCTCCCTCGATCTGGGGCTCCACGCAAAATCCGACCCCGTGGGGTCAGAATGATCACAAGAACGGTGAGCAAAAATCCCAGAACCACGCGGGGGGACCTAGTGAATGAACTGCAGAGAGCTGGGACCAATGTAACAAGGCCTACCATAAGTAACACACTATGCCACCATGGACTCAGATCCTGCAGTGCCAGACGTGTCCCACTGCTTAAGCCAGTACATGTCCGGGCCCGTCTGAAGTTTGCTAGAGAGCATTTGGATGATCCAGAGGAGTTTTGGGAGAATGTCCTATGGTCTGATGAAACCAAACTGGAACTGTTTGGTAGAAACACAACTTGTCGTGTTTGGAGGAAAAAGAATACTGAGTTGCATCCATCAAACACCATACCTACTGTAAAGCATGGTGGTGGAAACATCATGCTTTGGGGCTGTTTCTCTGCAAAGGGGCCAGGACGACTGATCCGGGTACATAAAAGAATGAATGGGGCCATGTATCGTGAGATTTTGAGTGCAAACCTCCTTCCATCAGCAAGGGCATTGAAGATGAAACGTGGCTGGGTCTTTCAACATG
Organism: Ranitomeya imitator; assembly: GCF_032444005.1. Taxonomy (NCBI): domain Eukaryota; kingdom Metazoa; phylum Chordata; class Amphibia; order Anura; family Dendrobatidae; genus Ranitomeya; species Ranitomeya imitator. The sequence continues at coordinate 79,360,099 of NC_091282.1, forward strand.
ACAATGATCCAAAGCACACCGCCAGGGCAACGAAGGAGTGGCTTCGTAAGAAGCATTTCAAGGTCCTGGAGTGGCCTAGCCAGTCTCCAGATCTCAACCCTATAGAAAACCTTTGGAGGGAGTTAAAAGTCCGTGTTGCCAAGCGAAAAGCCAAAAACATCACTGCTCTAGAGGAGATCTGCATGGAGGAATGGGCCAACATACCAACAACAGTGTGTGGCAACCTTGTGAAGACTTACAGAAAACATTTGACCTCTGTCATTGCCAACAAACGATATATTACAAAGTATTGAGATGAAATTTTGTTTCTGACCAAATACTTATTTTCCACCATAATATGCAAATAAAATGTTAAAAAAACAGACAATGTGATTTTCTGGATTTTTTTTTCTCAGTTTGTCTCCCATAGTTGAGGTCTACCTATGATGTAAATTACAGACGCCTCTCATCTTTTTAAGTGGTGGAACTTGCACTATTGCTGACTGACTAAATACTTTTTTGCCCCACTGTATATAGAAATCAGCTTTACCTTGTAAAGGGGGGTGCAGGCGCTAGGCCTCTCTGACCTTTCCCGGCGCCTGCGCACTGCAGTACTTTGCTCTGCCCTCAGGGCAGACAAAGTACGCCTGCGCCAGAGCCGCAGCGTGAAGACAAGAAGAGGACGTCATCGGAAGAAGATGGGAGGCCCCAGACCGCGATGCCCTTCGGATCGGACCACCCGCCCCGGGTGAGTATAATCTAACCTTTTTTTCTCATCTTTCAGGTTGCATCAGGGGCTTATCTAAAGCATTACAGAATGCTGTAGATAAGCCCCTGATGCCGGTGGGCTTAGCTCACCTTCGATTTTGGGGATGACAAGTTTCCTTTAATGGAAATATCCTAATTATCATATGATACCATTGGTGACCATTCTGTAGTTTCTTCTGGTGGAAAGAGCCAGTCTTGTCCTGGATTCTAGCTATGTTATGATTTGGATGAGGGGGGTGAATATGTATTTTTTTTATTTTGAGTGCAAGTGTAAGGGTGATGGACTTTTCTGCCGCATTTCAATCGCTTTATGTGTACAGTATCATGCGGTATGAAATTGTAATGTAAATAGTGATGTGCGTCTTTTATATTGTGTGATGGTAATGTACAGCGTATAAGTAAAGTGTTAGTGTACAATGTGAATGGTGCAGGAGAACACAGGATTAGACTTGGGACAGTATAAGTATTGTTCATATAGTTACGAGGTGTAGCAACGGTATAGGACATAAAATAAGGACAATAGGTTTAGTCTGTATATGCAAATTGTATCATTTGCAGTCACATGACCACCATCTCCTGGCACCAGTGAATCCTGACAGTACGCATTGTGCACACTGTGAGGATTCACAAGACTGCAGTCACATAGAGCTCCAACTCTGCAGTATGCAGTCAGACCTGAGCCCCAAGACCGGACAACCCCTTTAAGGAAAAATAGAAAAATGCAACAACATAGTGAAAATTGGAAGTTCTTAGAATACAAATACTTCCACAATGTGGACAAATGTATTAATGCAGTCCACATTTTTAATTCATTGCCACAAATCAGGCCTCTCGTCATCCAGTCTGCCCTAACAAAACATTGTCAAAGAATGGGTGATTTTAAAGAGCTCACTGATACCAGCTCGGTCCTGCAATAGGATGCCACCAGGGCCGGCGTCAGCACCCGGCACAGCGGGCAAATGCCGGGGCCCTGGGGAGAGAGGGGGGCCCACTCACGCTGTCATAGATACAGCTGGGAGAGCAGAGCAGGAGATAACGTGCTCTCTCCGCCCACAAAGTTACTGCTGGCTGCGTTCTCTTAACCCCTATGTGCCAGCTCTGCACAAGCATCTTCTCACTCAGTGAGTGCAGCCAGGCAGGCACACATAGGGGTTAAGAGAAGGCAGCCAGTGTGACATTGTTTGTGGGCGGAGAGAGCACGTTCTCTGCTCTGATCTCTGCCCCTGGCTGGCTGCCATGCTGCTGAAGTTATGAGGCAGATTCAGGAGGACTCGGAGCTCCTAGTCCTACCAGTGCCTGAGTGAGTGGCGCTGCTATATACTACGTGGGCTGCGCTGCTATATACTACGTGGGTTGTGCTATATACTACATGGGCTGCTATATGCTACGTGGGCTGCTATATGCTACGTGGGCAGTGTTATATACTACATGGCTGTGTTTATATGCGATCATGAATCGGGGTATGTGTTAAAGGGGGGGCCCACTGAGACTCTTTCGCCCGGGGCCCTCAAAAACCTGGAGCCGGCCCTGGATGCCACCATTGTAAAAAAAGTGACATGGAGGTGTTTAGGAACCAGAGAAACTCAGCCACAATGTGGATATCGGGTAATGTTACAGATTGTAGTCCTCAAGTGCTGAGTACACAGCGTAGAGAAGTCATCAACGCTCCGCTAACTCCATAACTTCAGAGTCCAAACCTCCTGTGGCATTATCAGTACAAAAACTCGCCCCAGGAGCTTCTTAAAATGGGTTTCCAAAACTGAGCAACTGCTTGCAAGCCGTACTTCACAAAGCACAATAGCCAACGTCAAGTGGAATGGTGTAAAGCCGCCATCAATGAACTCTGAAGCCGTGGAAGAGTGTTATGTGGAGTGAGGAATCTCGCTTCTCTATTTGGAAGACTGATGGATGAGTCTGGGTTTGGCAAATGCCAGGAGAACATTATTCGCTAGACTTCATCTGCCAGCTGTATAATTGGGGGAGTTTGGTGTGGAAGAAGATGTCTGACCACATAGAGCCAGGCCTAGGACACCTTTGAGATAAGCTGGAACAGATATTGCATGCTCATCCATATATCCAATGTTTATGTCTGACCTCACAGAAATTCCTTCATATACAGTATACTGCAATATATAACGCAAAAATTTATAGTAAGACTTCCCAAATTCTATGACTTAGAATGTCAGGTCATAAAAACCCTTCTAGATGTAATGTATGTATGTATGTATGTATTTTTATCCATATAGGATGGGAAAGCATGATTCCAAGACAAATATTCTAACATTCTTTAAAGGGGTTGTCCTTGATTTTTTTTTTAAATGCTAGTGATTAGCTGCAGTGGTGCCTTAAGCAGTGGTTATATCATCATCATTGCTGGGGCCGGTAAGGACCATTGTAGTGGAACAATTGCAACAGCTGAGGGATAAAATAAGTAATTAATGGCTTGTTTGACTAATTTAACACATTTCCAGCTTTTATTATTGAGCAAATAGGTTCTTGCCATATAAAAGTTGACCCACATATAACTAGAGAGGACTGGCTTTGGACTGTAAGACACATTTGTACGACATAATATGTTTTGCTTTGTGTCTTGATGCTGAATGATCACCCTCCACCTACCTAAGCCATACTGTAGAATGGGATGTGAAGCGGGAAGATATCTGTGCCCCCCTCCCACTACCACCACTGACCTTGCAGCAGACTATTATTGCCTGTGCCTCTGAAATAATGATTTGTTCAGACTAAACACAAAAGTTCAATAAATGCTCGAGACATTCCATGCACAATCCTAAATAAAGAACTATAAAACCATAAATTGCTCTCGGGTCATGTAAGGTAGCTCATTATCCTTGTTCCTGTAAAACATCATAACAAATTAGTGGCTTGTAATTGTAATGCTGTTAATGTTATTTTGTGCAAGAAGTTAAAAATTAAATAAAAATAAAAGATTTAACTTGTAGCCAAGATTAATATACAGTAATTCTAATGAAACACATTATTATTTCTTAGAATAATGACTTAGTCCAGGTGTCGCTCTCCTATGCTGAGGAATCCCTGCACTGCCCGAAGTTACAGGATTCAGTGTGTTCTGTGCTGTTAGTATCTGGTGTAAACCTCTTCGGTAGAGACACATATGAATACCTGTCACGTATATATTTCCAAAAGTTTTATAGGATTTTGCATTTAATAGGGTATTTCAGCATGTACAACTTAATTAGTTATATTAATTGCTAGAATTGTGGGAATCCCACTGTTAGGACCCCACATGAATTTGCAAAATGGAACACCTGTGCCCTCTGTTCTCTCCATTCTGCAAGGAGCTACATTCAAGTCCATGACACTGTAAATACCCAAATATTGCTGAAGCACTAAACTCCGCTAAACATCTTGGTCAGTTTTATAGACTTAAAGGGAACCTGTCTCCAGGTTATCCCAATATAAAGTATGACCTTCATCTTTAATTACTATTTTCCAATAGTTTAGCAATTAAGTATATAAGTCCTTGTGACGCCCAGGAGACTGGGATACCCAGCACCGGACCAATGGAGTCTGTCTCTTGAGGGGGATGTCACAGGTGGCTTGACCCGGTGCTGTGGCCTCAGGCAATGCACAGTGTAAGGGGTATCATGAGGGGACAGGCACTTACTTGATCAGCAGCAGGTTCTCCCAACGGTGACGATCCCGATCCTGGATAGATGGCTATTGTCCAAATGAAAGACTGAGGCACTGAAACGTTTAACCAGTTTACTTTAACATAAAAGGATTTACAACCAGTCCTGTCACCGGAGTCTGTATGGGAACTCTGAGTTACTTTGACCCTGCCGGGGTCTTCGCCTCTTATTGTGCGCAATTTCTGTGTGGCCCTGCTGCTGTATGTGAACTGGCTGCCGGCCCAATCTGTCCCCTCCGAGTCCTGGTTCGACGGGCAACCCGAGTCCTTTTATCGGCTTACCCCCTCCGGGAGTACCGCTGAACTCTGTGTCTGTTGCTGTGTCCGGCCCTAGTGAAGCTGATATCACCTCACGTTTTTCCGGTTGCTGTATTATATATAATGAATACAGCCACGGATCCGGTATCCGTCTTTGCGCCTGTTCTGGGTAGTGATTAATGCTACCCGGTTCTCACAATGTCCTTTTTCTCTATCCCTCTTCTCCTCAGGCCGGTGATTTAGGCCTGGTAACAGTCACAGGGCTGTTAGAGATTCAACTGTATGACCTCTCACTATCAGCTCCTTAGCCCAACTGCCATTTCTTCTCTCAGACCAGAATGGATCAAGGGGAGTCTCTGGAGCTCCCCCTTCTGGCCGGAGGTGGTAGTGCAGTCTTGCTATTTTAGTATTTGTACTTACTGTCAGTAACTATTTTTGTGGCAAATACCCCTAGGGGTGCCACATTCCCCCTTAGTTAAGAACAGTACTCCGGGACTGTGGGACAATAACATTTTGAAATAACAATTAATATGTACAGAGTCTTAAAAATGAAAAGTTACAAAAACCACTCAAGGAAACAAAAATAGAGTTCTGTAAAAAGTCACTTCAAATAGCGTCCATTAATACAGTTCTATCCTTGAAGGTATTAGGAAAGGCACTGTACTTAGTGTCCAGGAATTTAGTTCCATTTTTCCAACGGAGTTATCAATATAAAGTCTAAAGAAAGTTCAAAAAGAGCAAAAAGCAAAGTTCAAAAAGCAGTCTTTCCGGAGCTTTGATTTAGTGCCTCCGGGCTGATAAAAAGTTCAAGAATATGCAATAAGTTCATACAGACAAGTCTCTGTAGGCACTGGGCTTAAACGTTGCAGACTGATAACAATGACTATACTACATTTTCTGTTTAACTATATATGGCATAACATATATACAATTCACATTATGAGCTTTATAGTTGGTAATCTGCATACCTGGCCGGTAATTGGCCCTGGGTACTACGCTGTGATCTACGTAATAGCGGTATCTCTTCATGTGGTGTACTACTGTCTACTGCGGATGTAGTATCTGCCCGCTCTGCTAAAGATAATTCCATGACTATGGAGTTGGCAAGTCCACCGTGAATGAGATTACTCTGATCAGGAATCTGTTCTTCCTGGCCTGGAACCTCCTGTAGTACGGGGTCAGCCTCTTCCTGTCTTGGGACTTCTGGTATTGGGTTCGGTGTTGGGTAAAAGGCCACCATGGGAACCACTACTGCACCATGGTATGTTAGTAGGGTTTTGGGAAAGTCTCCTATACAGGTGTGATACATTTCCTCTTCTTTTTCCTTTACTGGTTGAAACTGTATGGGTTGAATAACTTCTGGTTCTGGCTGGACAACTTCTGGCTCTTTCAATGCTTCCGGACACAATTTAAGATTGTCTCTTGACACTAGTACAGATGTTAAGCCTCCGTTTTTGCTAATGAGACACATTTTAGGATTATCCATTCTTGTTGGTAAAACTGTGTAGGGTACGGCTTCCCACTGATTGTCTAGTTTATTGGTTCGACGATTTCTCTTGAGCACTTGGTCACCCGGTCTTAATGGGGTCGCTAGAGCATTCTGGTTGAAAGTTCGCTCTTGTCTTTCTCTAGTTTGCTGAAGGCTTCTTTCCACACTCTCTTGCACTTGGCGATACTGCTTTTGCCGTATGATATCCCAATTGGAGTCTTGAACTTCTGCGTCTGGTTTCAGAATTCCCATTTCTAGATCGATTGGTAATTGGCCGGGTCTTGCACGCATAAGGTAAGCTGGAGTGCAGTTGGTGGAGCTCACCGGGACATGATTATACAGATCCACCAAGTCAGGCAATTTCTCTGGCCATTGATTCCTATCTGTCTCAGGTAAAGTCTTTAGTAGGTCTATTACAATATGGTTCATCTTCTCGCATAAGCCGTTTGTTTGTGGATGATAGGCCGTCGTCCGGATCTTTTTGCAACCATACATATTACAGAATTCTCTGAAAATCTCTGATTCAAAGGCTGTACCTTGGTCGGTGAGAACCTGTTCCGGATATCCATGGGGTCTACAAAAGTACGTTTGGAACGCTTTGGCTGCTGTTTTTGCTGTCAGATCTTTTACGGGTACTACTACCAAGAAACGTGAATAATGGTCCACGATGGTCAAGGCATAGACATAGCCGGACCGGCTTGGTGTCAACTTCACGTGGTCCATGGCTACAAGTTCAAGTGGTTGTTTGGTGATTATGGGCTGCAGTGGTGCTCTTTGGTTCTTTTGATCGTTTCTTCTGAGGTTGCACAGGCCACAATTTCTGCACCACTGTTCGATTGATTTTCTCATCCCGACCCAATAAAATCTTTCTCTTAGAAGTACTTCTAACTTTTTCCAACCGAAGTGACCAGCACCATTATGGTAAGCTTCGAGGACCATCTTCACATCTTGTTTAGGCAAAATAATCTGCCAAACCAATTCATGTGTTTTCGGATTGGTGTATCTTCTACAGAGCTTCCCTTGATACAGGAACATTTTGCCTCTCTCTTTCCAGAGTTGATGCGTCTCTTCTGGGGCATCCTCATCGGGATATGCACTTTGCTCAGTCAACAGTTCCTTCACCAACTTCACAGCCGGATTGCTGTCTTGGGTGTCAGCCCATCTATGGTGTGCTAACGGATTAAAATTCACCTCTTGTTGTTTCTGATAGGTACTTGACTGATGATGTTTTGACTTGGGACAATGGAAGGCTGGTAGTTCAATTTCTTCAAGCTCCCCCGTTTCCTCTTCTACATCTCTCAAGTGTGGCATCCGGGATAGGGCATCGGCATTTCCATTCTTGCGACCTGCTCGATACTTGATTATGAAGTTGTAATTAGATAACCGGGCTATCCATCGCTGTTCTAACGCACCTAATTTGGCTGTGTCCAGGTGGGTCAACGGATTGTTGTCAGTATAGACAATAAATTCTGCAGCGGCCAGATAGTGTTTGAAACGCTCCGTCACAGCCCAAACTACTGCCAGTAGTTCCAATTTGAAGGAGCTGTAATTTTCTGAATTTCTTTCAGTAGGCCGGAGCTTTCTACTTGCAAAGGCGATGACTTTCTCCCGACCTTCTTGCTTTTGTGACAGCACCGCTCCTAGTCCCACATTACTGGCATCGGTGTAGAGGATGAAAGGTTGATGGTAATCTGGGTATGCCAGAACCTCTTCTCCGGTTAGTGCCTTCTTTAGTTGTTCAAAGGAGTCTTCCCTTTCGTCGTTCCACTGAAAAGGAGGGTTTCGGTTTGAAGGTTTCTTCGTCTGCCCTACCAAGGTGTCTTGCAAGGGTGCTGCCAACTTGGTAAATCCTTTTATAAATCTGCGATAGTAACCCACCAATCCCAGGAATTGTCTCACTTCTTTTGCGCTGGTAGGTCTTGGCCAATCCCTTATGGCGCTTATTTTCTCGGGATCTGGTGCTACTCCCTCCGAACTCACGATGTGTCCCAGGTACTGTACCTTTGGCTTGAGAAGGTGACATTTGGATGGCTTGACTTTCATGCCATACCTGGATAAGGCTTCGAACACTTCTGCCAGGTCTATTAAGTGTTGTTCGTAAGTCTTCGAGTAGACGATCACATCATCTAGGTACAGGAGGACGGTCTCGAAGTTCTTGTGTCCGAGGCAGCATTCCATCAGCCGCTGGAAGGTACCGGATGCGTTGCAGAGTCCGAACGGCATGCGATTAAATTCACATAGACCCATTGGTGTGGTGAATGCCGTCTTTTCCTTATCTCTCTCAGCCACAGGGACTTGCCAATACCCGCTTGTTAAGTCTAAGGTGGAAAAATAATTAGCAGATTTCAAAGCAGTTAAGGACTCTTCTATCCTAGGCAAGGGGTAGGCGTCTTTATGGGTGATGTTATTAATCTTCCGGTAGTCTACGCACATTCTCATGGTTCCGTCCTTTTTTTTGACAATCACTAGAGGGGCCGCCCAGGGGCTACAGCTGTCTCTTATTACCCCGGCCTGTTTCATTTCCCTCAGCATATCTTTTGCACATTGATAGTGAGCGGGCGGTATGGGTCTATATCTTTCTTTTATTGGGGGATGGTCACCTGTGGGGATTGTGTGTTCTACCCCTTCTATCCGTCCGAAGTCCAATGGGTGTTTACTGAAGACTTGTTCATATTCCGTCACTAGCCTATACACCCCTTGTTTTTGATGGGTAAGTGTTGAATTTATGCCCACGTGTAGCTGTTGGCACCAATCCTCCATTTCTCCATCTGAGCCATTGCCTTCCACCTGACAGGTTGGTTCTAAGGGCTCAATGGTTGTGATGGCATTGTTGTCAACAGTATATAGCTTTGCCATTGTAGCATACCTTGGCAAAGTGACCTCTTCCTCTCCACAGTTCAAAAGTCGTACCGGCACTCGTCCCCGGTGTACCTCGACTATCCCTCGTGCTGTGAGTATAGTGGGCCTGCTGTCGGTGTACACTGGTTCTATTAAGGCTTGATAATCTCGTCCCTTAGTACCAATGGCTGCTCTACACCATACCAGCATTTCTGTTTTTGGTGGGATTACAATAGACGTTGGATCACTTACCCTCACACTGCCGATTTCTCCACCTGCAACTTCTACCTGTTGCCTTAACATCAATACTTTTATTTCCCTCCGGAGAACTCTCTGCTGGCAGGATTGGGCAGTTTCAGCAATTTGCTGTAAGACAGAAATGACTTCGGAAAAGCAGTTCTCTAACACATTCATTCCTATCAATACAGTTGGTTCACAATTCCGCCGGTCAACATCAACAACAATTATACCCTGTTTCTTCAGTTCTACTTTACCAATCTTTATGGTCATCTCCCTGAATCCTAGTTTCGGTACCAACTTACCATTACTGGCCCATATATCTAGTTCAACATCAGAGGGCCCTTTATCAATATCTGCATCAGCCCAGTACCTCTTATAAAGGATATACGGTATAGATGAAATCTGGGAACCTGTGTCCAGCAAAGCGTTGAGGGGAATTCCGTCCAGCACGATAGGGATAATGGGTCGTCCTCCGATGTACCTGTCGTGCCAGGGTGTTGGGCCTTGAAAGTTCATTCCTGCGAAGCGGCCCGCATTCCCAGGGGATTCCCGTTTAAATCACAATCTCGTGCAAAGTGGCCCGGCTGCTGGCAACGGCGGCAAATGGGCTGTCCATCCGGTTGGTAGCGGTCGCGGGGTCGTCCTCTCCATGTCGGGTATCTCCGGGGTCTCATCCATGGAACATCCTCTCTACAGTTTGCCAACTCCATCTTGTGTCCTCTCATCTCCTGCATGGTTTTAGCCATTGAAGCAACAACATCAGCTAAAGAGTCAAGCTTTTGTTGAAGAGCCTCATTAGTACTGGGCCCCAGGGGCTTAGCAATGGCCCCAGACATAGCTGATGTCACTGGCACTCCCTGTTGTTGAGGTGCCTCTGCCATGGGTTGCGCAGGATCCTGATCCCGAGGTGCCTCTGCCAGCTGGAGACGTATAGCGCTCTCCTTTAATTGGGCAAATGTCAATTCAGGGTTCTTAAAAACAAGCATGCTCACATGCCCCCGGTGAGAAGGGGTGTAGAGTCCCTCAATAAATTGATCTCTTAGTAGTTTATCCGCTCCGGTGTTAAAAATGGGTTCAGCCAGTGTAAGTGATTTAAGGGCTTCCTGCAGGTTTAAGGCAAAGTCTCTCACGCCCTCATTAGCTTTTTGTTTGCAATTAAAGAATCGTATTTTAGCTTTGCTGCTGGCCGTGGTTTCAAATGTAGCTTTTAATCCAGCAAATATGCGTTCAACAGTGCCTTTTAGATCAGCTGCCCATGCTGTGACTTCTCGCTTAGCATGGCCACTTAACTGCATCATCAGGAGACTAACACGCTGAACTTCACACACAGGGAACATGTCAAAATGGGCCAGCATCTTTTCTCTGAAATCGTCAAGGGTATTAGGCTCACCTTCATACATTGGAAGCCATGGGCCACCCGGGGTATATGGCATCAGCACCGGCATGATGGGCGCCACTCCTTGCACCGCTGCGCTACCGGACTCTCTATTGACACTCTGTCTTTCAGCTGCATTAGCGTTGCCGGGTGCTGCGGCGTCTCCGTGCTGCGACATACTGTGCCCCCTTAGTTAATCCGGACCCTTCCGGTCCTCCGCTTCCGTCGGGATAGTGTAGATTCGTTCCGCTGTGCAGCAGGATCGATTTTCCCCTTGCTCTGATGTCAGAGCTCTCAGCTTGGTGCTGCCCACAATGACACGCCCCCTGCTGCTCCCGCCCGCCGCGCGCTCAGTAATGGCGGATTCTGAAGTTTTTCAGTTAGACTGGGGCTCAGGTAATGGCGTAGCTCAATTAACAGTCTCGTGCCTAACGGTTATGAAGTGATTACCTCAGGGGATGGCGGCCATCTTTACTCCATTATAACCAATGGGGAAAAGTCACTTTCAATAGTTTTCAATGGGGAATGGATTTTTCTTTAATAAAGTCAATTTTCAAGATTTTTCATCCCAGTTTTCACAGTTTTGGGCTCCAATCACGGCACACAATACCCGGTATACGGGCTGGCTAGATCCTGTTCGTGACGCCAATTGTGACGCCCAGGAGACCGGGATACCCAGCACCGGACCAATGGAGTCTGTCTCTTGAGGGGGATGTCACAGGTGGCTTGACCCGGTGCTGTGGCCTCAGGCAATGCACAGTGTAAGGGGTATCATGAGGGGACAGGCACTTACTTGATCAGCAGCAGGTTCTCCCAACGGTGACGATCCCGATCCTGGATAGATGGCTATTGTCCAAATGAAAGACTGAGGCACTGAAACGTTTAACCAGTTTACTTTAACATAAAAGGATTTACAACCAGTCCTGTCACCGGAGTCTGTATGGGAACTCTGAGTTACTTTGACCCTGCCGGGGTCTTCGCCTCTTATTGTGCGCAATTTCTGTGTGGCCCTGCTGCTGTATGTGAACTGGCTGCCGGCCCAATCTGTCCCCTCCGGGTCCTGGTTCGACGGGCAACCCGAGTCCTTTTATCGGCTTACCCCCTCCGGGAGTACCGCTGAACTCTGTGTCTGTTGCTGCGTCCGGCCCGTGAAGCTGATATCACCTCACGTTTTTCCGGTTGCTGTATTATATATAATGAATACAGCCACGGATCCGGTATCCGTCTTTGCGCCTGTTCTGGGTAGTGATTAATGCTACCCGGTTCTCACAATGTCCTTTTTCTCTATCCCTCTTCTCCTCAGGCCGGTGATTTAGGCCTGGTAACAGTCACAGGGCTGTTAGAGATTCAACTGTATGACCTCTCACTATCAGCTCCTTGGCCCAACTGCCAGTTCTTCTCTCAGACCAGAATGGATCAAGGGGAGTCTCTGGAGCTCCCCCTTCTGGCCGGAGGTGGTAGTGCAGTCTTGCTATTTTAGTATTTGTACTTACTGTCAGTAACTATTTTTGTGGCAAATACCCCTAGGGGTGCCACATCCTCAACCCCTTCTGCATAGACAAAAAAATACCTTTTATAATCCCTTTATACGGCGCGGTTCGGTCCAAAGGGCATCGCTGGTCTTGTTTTAGTTCCTCCTCTTATCTGCAATCGCTGTCTTTCTTGCCTGCTTTATGACATCCTACGTCATCCACACAGCACCGCCATTCACATGGTCTTGCTTCGCTCTGCCCTACTGGAGTCAAAGTAAAGTATGGAAATACTTATGCACCAGAAGAGGCCAAAGCATGCCGATGATTTGGAAATAAAGCTGGTGGAAGTGCATTACAATACTCACCATGGCAGTGCTAAGTAGCCTGGCCTGGCGGCCTCCGTTTGCTCCAGGTTTTCCTCTTCTGGAACCTTGGCAGCAATCAATCCAAGGGACACGGTATTGGTAAAAACAATCAAACTTTTACTTGACAACTGGCAGTCTTTATAGACAGGCATGTAGGATAAGGCCTAATGGGTTGTCGTCTTTCCCATAGGTACCGGACACAACTTCAGCTCTGGTTTTCGGTATGGGTACAGTATCCCTCTTGCTTACTTCTTTAGCACTAGGAATTCTTCTCCACCACTAGCCGTGCACCTGAATTGCATATTCTCCCACCGCTTAGAGTTTAAGTCAACCTTTACCTGTAGCTTCATAGGTTTAATGCACCCAAGGGCCCCACGTCCATCTCAAGTTTCCCAGGATGGTAGATGAATTCGCATGGAAAGGTTCTTTTGGCAATTGACTGCCCCTAGTATTAGGCCCACGTTTTCCCTAGCAGCCTATTGCCTGCGACTGCTGCCGTCACTTCCATTACTTCCTGTTCCTCACACTAACCAGAGATTCCAAATCTCCTCCCCACATTGGGCTGGCCTTAACTCTTGCACTGTCTCTGTGCCTGCTGTGTATCTGGCAGACTTCACCTTTCACTAACAATCTAGACAGTGATATCTTGTCAGCACGAGTTAGAACTGCAGCCTGCAAGGCAATTAACAATTGTTATTATAAGGAAACATATCAGGAACAAAACATTATTCACATTGTATACCACTGCTGCATTGATGTCTTCAGAGGGAACAGCAGCTGGTCCATCTCCTTACACACGTCTAGTTAGCATGAGACTGCAAATCACATACTTGCGCCCAATCCCGATGCTGACATTGGATAATTTTCAGAGCATGCGATGTGTGCACTGTGAGAATTCACAAGTCTGCAGTCACATGGAGCAACTGGAAGACGGTAACTTCAAGCCTGCACAAGTCTTTTAACCCAAACCACTGTACTAGGACTGATATCATCACTATAGAGTAACCATATAATGGTAATCTCAGTTCTACAGCAGTATTATGAAGACCATATATGTGTATACTGTACAGGTTCTGACTAGTGACGTTCTTGCTGATTGCTTTCATTTATTTTCCCTTTTCTTTCCTTTCAACCCAGACCACCATAACCTCTTCTTCCATCCATAATTGATGCCTGTAAAATGTAATGTAAGGAGGTGGCCGGTCCTCTCAGTTGCACCCTCCCCTTCTCCCGTGTGACCCCCGTGCACTACTTATGTACATACGTTATGTACCTCTACTGTCTTATGTGTGTCCTATGCCCTGCAATGTATCTGTATTATCATGTAATGTATTGTGTTGTTTCCCCTTTAAATGTATTAGAGTTAGGGCAAGAAATGGTTAATGTAAGGGGTTGGGTCAGCAGAAGCAGAGAAAGGAAGTTGCTGCTTCCCTCCAGTTCTGCCTGGATCCTGGGCAGGTGCCGACGTTTCAATCAGATGGGGCACTGCCAGACCCCCCATATGGGAAAAGGTCTGTTGCCCCGGACTAAAGAAGGCCAAGGACTAAGATGACTTCCATACAGGCTCTCTGGACTATAGAGGAGCCTCCGCTGAAGGGGTCTCAGGCGCCCAAGTACCAGCAGGTTGGACAACTGGGATTCTCGGCTGCTGCAGCCGTAGTGGGTGCGACTGCAACTCATGTCAGGGAAAGAACAGGAAATCCAGTCTTTGGGATTGTCGTTGATGTCCAATCTTCACTACTTAGTAAAAAAAAAGTGATATTTTTTCCCTGTTGGAACATAGCCACACCTCTGGACTTTTAATCACCTGTTCTGCTGTGACAAGAGGAGAGAAGGTAACTTCATTTGGAGGAACAGCCTAAGCCATCCCATATCGCATGTACAAGGGGCCTGTGTGTATACAGACTGTGTTTAGTGGGTGAGCTTGGTCTGGACTACCACACCGGTTGCCCTTTTTACAGTAACACAGAGACATCTTTACTTTATTGCTTTTCCAGCCCCCTCCGCACATTCTAACAACTGTACACAAAACATATAGTGCTATTAACAGTGCCCCAGATAGTAATAATGATCTTCTTTGACCTAAATATTAATATTACCCTTCTATTTGCTATACACAATCACAGTGCTCTGCACCGTTATAATGGTTAGTTTGTACTTCCTTGTAGTAATAATGCTCCCCGTGCCTTCTAACAGCTACAGAGTAGCATAATAATGTCCCCTTGTGCTGCCTTATAATAATTCCTTGTGCCACCTTTAATCATAGTCCCCCTTGACCCCTTATAATAATTGGGCCACACTGCCTTATAACAATGCAAAAATCCCCTGTGCTTTCTTCTAATAATAATAACGCCTTGTTCCTTCCTATATAATGATAATGATCCCTCATTGTGCTTCCTTTTAATGATGATCCTCAGTGCCTCTTTATTGCAATGATACTTCTGAGCCAGAGCCTACATAAAAATAACATAGAAATAACAGACCCCATAGCAAAAGTCCTATCATGTCACAGTCAAAGAAGGGCATGTATCTCAACTTTTTAAGAAACAGAGAAATATATTGTATAGCATTTACAGTTATTTTTCCCCCACTGAAACCCCTAAATAGTCTCACCCACTATGATATCCCTTTCATGAACTCTGTAGAGTATTATGTCAACACACAGTATGCTGCCCCACAGCACCCCACACAGTAAGATGGTCATCACAGCCCCCATACAGTATTGTATTTGCCACAGCCCCCAATATACAGTATGCGGTGCACCACAGACCCCTACACAGTATGATATCCACCACAGGCCACTATATAAAGTATGATTTCCACCAAAGCTCCCTGTACAGTATCATGGCCCCCACAGTCCCATACAGTATGATATCCCCATAACCAACTTATATAGTACTAGATTGTGGCCCGATTCTAACGCATCGGGTATTCTAGAATATGCATGTCCCCGTAGTATATGGACAATGATGATTCCAGAATTCGCGGCACACTGTGCCCGTCGCTGATTGGTCGAGGCAACCTTTATGACATCATCATCGCCATGGCAACCATTATGACATCTACGTCGATACTGTGCCCGTCGCTGAATCAGAAACGTGAGATGTCTACGTCCTTTATGACATCATCGTCGCTGTGCCCATTGCTGATTGGTCGAGGCCTTGCGGCCTCGACCAATCAGACGCGGGATTTCTACGTCCTTTATGACATCATCATCGCTGTGCCCGTTGCTGATTGGTCGAGGCAGCCAGGCCAGGTCAGAGACGCGGGATTTCTACGTCGATGCTGTGCCGGTCTCTGATTGGTCGAGGCCTGGCGGCCTCGACCAATCAGAGAGCTAGGATTTCCAGGACAGACAGACAGACAGACAGAAAGACAGACAGACAGACGGAAAAACCCTTAGACAATTATATATATAGATGATGCCCACCACAGTCACCCACACAGTATAATGACCCCCATAGACCTCCACATACTATGATGGTCTCCCCACAACTACTCCGCACAGTAGAGTGTTCACCACAGCTACCCCACATAGTATAATGTCCACCGCAGCCAAGCCACACAGTATAATGTATTCCACAACCACCCTACACAGTACGGTGGTTCACCATAGTCACCACACATTGTATGATGGATCCCCCACAGCCCAAATACAGTATGATGGTCCCCCCCACAACCCCCTGTGTAGTATGATGTTTCCTACAACAGCCACGCATATAAATCAGCAAACAAAAAAGCTAAAGAAGTCCTCCAATATCAAATAATTTTAAATATAGAAAATTTAAACAAATATGAGATTTTTTTTAAAAACATTTAAAAATAGGAGATGCTAGTACACCATACAGGTAATGGCAAAACAGCAAACACAGGACATGAAGTAAATAAAATTATGCATACACATAGGGAAGTATATACAGTTAGGTCCATATATATTTGGACAGTGACAACATTTTTCTAATTTTGCTTATAGACATTACCACAATGAATTTTAAACAAAACAATTCAGATGCAGTTGAAGATCAGACTTTCAGCTTTCATTTGAGGGTATCCACATTAAAATTGGATGAAGGGTTTAGGAGTTTCAGCTCCTTAACATATGCCACCCTGTTTTTAAAGGGACCAAAAGTAATTGGACAATTAACTCCAAGGCTATTTCATGGACAGGTGTGGGCAATCCCTTCGTTATGTCATTCTCAATTAAGCAGATAAATGGCCTGGAGTTGATTTGAGGTGTGGTGCTGCATTTGGAAGCTTTTGCTGTGAAGTAAACATGCAGTCAAAGGAGCTCTCCATGCACGTGAAACAAGCCATCCTTACGCTGCGAAAACAGAAAAAACCCTTCCGAGAAATTGCTATAATATTAGGAGGGGCAAAATCTACAGTTTGGCACATCCTGAGAAAGAAAGAAAGCACTGGTGAACTCATCAATGCAAAAATACCTGGGCACCCACGGAAGACAACAGTGGTGGATGATCGCAGAATAATCTCCATGGTGAAGAGAAACCCCTTCACAACAGCCAACCAAGTGAACAACACTCTCCAGGAGGTCGGCGTATCAATATCCAAATCTACCATAAAGAGAAGACTGCATGAAAGTAAATACAGAGGGGTCACTGCACGGTGCAAGCCACTCATAAGCATCAAGAATAAAAAGGCGAGACTGGACTTTGCTAAAAAACATCTAAAAAAGCCAGCACAGTTCTGGAAGAACATTCTTTGGACAGATGAAGCCAAAATCAACCTCTACCAGAATGATGGAAAGAGAAAAGTATGGTGAAGGTGTGGTCCAGCTCATGATCCAAAGCATTCCACATCATCTGTAAAACACGGCGGAGGCAGTGTGATGGCTTGGGCATGCATGGCTGCCAGTGGCACTGGGTCACTAGTGTTTATTGATGATGTGACACAGGACTACCTCTTTGGCATAAGGTCAGTACATTTCATCAGCGACCTGATCGCTGCACCTGGTTTTCCTGTTTTAGACTTGTATATGTGCTCTATGTAACTGTTTCTCCGGAATAGCCTTGCTCCTACCTGCAAAAAATGGGGGACTCCCCACCCCTATGATAGAGTCTCCACAGCATGTTCTTGTAATTGTATGGTGTTGTTACAGCTGTCAATTAGTACGATTATGAATTTTGGACGTGATGTTATTGTTGTTTTTGTTATTGTTTTTCTTGTTTTCCCTTTTTTTCGGTTCTTTTTAATATATTACATGTATATATGTACAGTTCACTTATATGTTTGTATCTGTTTTACAGTGAGGTTTTGATTAAGACCCGCTGGGGTCGAAACGTTACCCGAATTGAATAGTCCGCCACCCATTTACCTCCTAAAAAAGCACCTGGTGATGTTTATTGTATATGTTAATAAAGAAACTACACAGTTTGCTGAACTTTCAACCATTTGAGTGCGGCTTATTTTTCCTATACATAAATTAAATAAATAGGGCAGCACACTGCAGCGCCAAAACATGCAAACTTGAAAAAACGAAATTTGAACTGCATTACTGCACTAGAAATATGAAAAATGAGAGCTTTTAGCGCACAAAAATGGCCAATTTTATGTGTACCTCATAGCCACGTTAAGGCATCTCTCTTATACGAGGTCCTACGTTTGACCTACCTCACTGAGAATAAACGTCTCCATCTGAATGGGTACATGTGAAACCTCTTCTTGGACTCAAATTCTCTCTCTATGTGGAGGGGTATTGGACCTACTATAATTAAAACACCTGAAGCTAGGAGGCGGGGAGTGCACGATCAGAAGGCTAGAGAATACATTTCAAAAAACCTGATCTGCACATCCAAACATAGACTGAGTGTGAACAGGTGCTGAACCCAGAGTCGCCAACTCGCATATAGTTAAATAAATAGGGCAGCACACTGCAGCGCCAAAACATGCAAACTTGAAAAAACGAAATTTGAACTGCATTACTGCACTAGAAATATGAAAAATGAGAGCTTTTAGCGCACAAAAATGGCCAATTTTATGTGTACCTCGTAGCCACGTTAAGGCATCTCTCTTATACGAGGTCCTACGTTTGACCTACCTCACTGAGAATAAACGTCTCCATCTGAATGGGTACATGTGAAACCTCTTCTTGGACTCAAATTCTCTCTCTATGTGGAGGGGTATTGGACCTACTATAATTAAAACACCTGAAGCTAGGAGGCGGGTAGTGCACGATCAGAAGGCTAGAGAATACATTTCAAAAAACCTGATCTGCACATCCAAACATAGACTGAGTGTGAACAGGTGCTGAACCCAGAGTCGCCAACTCGCATATAGTTAAATAAATAGGGCAGCACACTGCAGCGCCAAAACATGCAAACTTGAAAAAACGAAATTTGAACTGCATTACTGCACTAGAAATATGAAAAATGAGAGCTTTTAGCGCACAAAAATGGCCAATTTTATGTGTACCTCGTAGCCACGTTAAGGCATCTCTCTTATACGAGGTCCTACGTTTGACCTACCTCACTGAGAATAAACGTCTCCATCTGAATGGGTACATGTGAAACCTCTTCTTGGACTCAAATTCTCTCTCTATGTGGAGGGGTATTAGACCTACTATAATTAAAACACCTGAAGCTAGGAGGCGGGGAGTGCACGATCAGAAGGCTAGAGAATACATTTCAAAAAACCTGATCTGCACATCCAAACATAGACTGAGTGTGAACAGGTGCTGAACCCAGAGTCGCCAACTCGCATATAGTTAAATAAATAGGGCAGCACACTGCAGCGCCAAAACATGCAAACTTGAAAAAACGAAATTTGAACTGCATTACTGCACTAGAAATATGAAAAATGAGAGCTTTTAGCGCACAAAAATGGCCAATTTTATGTGTACCTCGTAGCCACGTTAAGGCATCTCTCTTATACGAGGTCCTACGTTTGACCTACCTCACTGAGAATAAACGTCTCCATCTGAATGGGTACATGTGAAACCTCTTCTTGGACTCAAATTCTCTCTCTATGTGGAGGGGTATTGGACCTACTATAATTAAAACACCTGAAGCTAGGAGGCGGGGAGTGCACGATCAGAAGGCTAGAGAAGGCTCTCATTTTTCATATTTCTAGTGCAGTAATGCAGTTCAAATTTCGTTTTTTCAAGTTTGCATGTTTTGGCGCTGCAGTGTGCTGCCCTATTTATTTAACTATATGCGAGTTGGCGACTCTGGGTTCAGCACCTGTTCACACTCAGTCTATGTTTGGATGTGCAGATCAGGTTTTTTGAAATGTATTCTCTAGCCTTCTGATCGTGCACTCCCCGCCTCCTAGCTTCAGGTGTTTTAATTATAGTAGGTCCAATACCCCTCCACATAGAGAGAGAATTTGAGTCCAAGAAGAGGTTTCACATGTACCCATTCAGATGGAGACGTTTATTCTCAGTGAGGTAGGTCAAACGTAGGACCTCGTATAAGAGAGATGCCTTAACGTGGCTACGAGGTACACATAAAATTGGCCATTTTTGTGCGCTAAAAGCTCTCATTTTTCATATTTCTAGTGCAGTAATGCAGTTCAAATTTCGTTTTTTCAAGTTTGCATGTTTTGGCGCTGCAGTGTGCTGCCCTATTTATTTAACTATATGCGAGTTGGCGACTCTGGGTTCAGCACCTGTTCACACTCAGTCTATGTTTGGATGTGCAGATCAGGTTTTTTGAAATGTATTCTCTAGCCTTCTGATCGTGCACTCCCCGCCTCCTAGCTTCAGGTGTTTTAATTATAGTAGGTCCAATACCCCTCCACATAGAGAGAGAATTTGAGTCCAAGAAGAGGTTTCACATGTACCCATTCAGATGGAGACGTTTATTCTCAGTGAGGTAGGTCAAACGTAGGACCTCGTATAAGAGAGATGCCTTAACGTGGCTACGAGGTACACATAAAATTGGCCATTTTTGTGCGCTAAAAGCTCTCATTTTTCATATTTCTAGTGCAGTAATGCAGTTCAAATTTCGTTTTTTCAAGTTTGCATGTTTTGGCGCTGCAGTGTGCTGCCCTATTTATTTAACTATATGCGAGTTGGCGACTCTGGGTTCAGCACCTGTTCACACTCAGTCTATGTTTGGATGTGCAGATCAGGTTTTTTGAAATGTATTCTCTAGCCTTCTGATCGTGCACTCCCCGCCTCCTAGCTTCAGGTGTTTTAATTATAGTAGGTCCAATACCCCTCCACATAGAGAGAGAATTTGAGTCCAAGAAGAGGTTTCACATGTACCCATTCAGATGGAGACGTTTATTCTCAGTGAGGTAGGTCAAACGTAGGACCTCGTATAAGAGAGATGCCTTAACGTGGCTACGAGGTACACATAAAATTGGCCATTTTTGTGCGCTAAAAGCTCTCATTTTTCATATTTCTAGTGCAGTAATGCAGTTCAAATTTCGTTTTTACAAGTTTGCATGTTTTGGCGCTGCAGTGTGCTGCCCTATTTATTTAACTATATGCGAGTTGGCGACTCTGGGTTCAGCACCTGTTCACACTCAGTCTATGTTTGGATGTGCAGATCAGGTTTTTTGAAATATTTTTCCTATACAGTGACACAGGACAGAAGCAGCCGAATGAATTCTGAGGTATTCAGAGCCATACTGTGTGCTCAAATGCAGCCAAACTGATTGGTCGCCGTTTCATACTACAGATGGACAATGACCCAAAACATAAAGCCAAAGCAATCCAGGAGATTATTAAAGCAAAGAAGTGGAATATTTTTGAATGGCCAAGTCAGTCATCTGATCTCAACCCAATTGAGCATGCATTTCACTTGTTAAAGACTAAACTTCAGACAGAAAGGCCCACAAACAAACAGCAACTGAAAACCACCGTAGTGAAGGCCTGGCAGAGCATCAAAAAGAAGGAAACACAGCGTCTGGTGATGTCCATGAGTTCAAGACTTCAGGCAGTTATTGCCAACAAAGGGTATTCAACCAAGTACTAAAAATGAATATTTTATTTAAAATTATTGAATCTGTCCAATTACTTTTGGTCCCTTTTAAAACAGGGTGGCACATGTTAAGGAGCTGAAACTCCTAAACCCTTCATCCAATTTTAAGGTGGATACCCTCAAATGAAAGCTGAAAGTCTGAACTTCAACTGCACCAGAATTGTTTTGTTTAAAATTCATTGTAGTAATGTATATAACCAAAATTAGAAAAATGTTGTCTCTGTCCAAATATATATGGACCTAACTGTGTATACTTCCCTATGTGTATGCATAATTTTAACTGTATACACAAGGTATGCCACATCCTGAAACAACTACACAGCCAACCTAAATAAAGATAATAATAGAACTAAATACAAAATATAAAGTGCATAGTGCAAAAAAATAGCTTATATAGCTATACAGTATTTAGAAATATAAAGTAATGCACAGTAAAACTGAGTAGATTACATTGTTAATGTGATATCAGGCTAAGTAGCCAATGACAATGTGCACACCATAACAGTAAAGTAGCCATTGTGTACAGAAAGAATATCAAATCAAATACCCAAAGATGTTATAATTACCATATGTAGGTACAGGTCGAGCATACCCCTTGACGCGCGTTTCGATCTTGTATCTTCCTCAGAAGGGGTGCATTGTTATGGCTACTCATTTTTTGTTTAGCCACGCATATAATATGATGTTTCCCCCAACAGCCAACCAGATAGTATGATGGCCTCCCATATAATATGATGGCTCCCCCAACATCTCCCCATATAGTATGATGGTTCCCCCCTACAGCCCCTCCATATTGTATGATGGCCCCCCTCAAAGCAGCCTATATAGTATGATGGTCCTCCCAACAGCCCACTATATAGTATGATAGTCCCCCTGACAGCCCCTATATAGTATCATGGTCCACCCAACAGCACTCTATATAGTATAGTCCAACCCATAACCTTCTATATAGCATGATGGTCCCCTTACAGCCCCCTATATAGCATAATGGTATCACCTATTGCCAGTAGATGGATGTTACGGAACTCCACCGCACCAAGAATATGTTCTGCAGTTATATATATATGTATAATAGGTTCCAGGTGAGATGCATGTCCCCAATGCATCAGCCCACAGGCTGTGCCCCTGGGCAGAGAGGACAAGATATTCCCCTTTTTACCTTCCCCACCTTTGTAATTTCCACAGTAAATATCGGCAGGCTCCGGCCACCTGCGGCTATGGTAATGTATGTCTGGCTTGCCGCTTTTCAATTGGCCCGCCCTCTGTATCTGTGTGATATATATTCTGTGTCCTGTGAGTAAAGTGTTGTCATACTGGAAATATGTGGAGACGCAATGATCTTTTATATGCGCCCATGTAATCAAGGAATTCCAGCCAACGTCCTTCATTCCGACTCCAGCCAAAGCAGAATGGACCTCCTGAAACACAAGGTGGTAATGAAAGAGGTACTCCAGCATGGCAGACCCAGTTACAATGGATAATAACTTGTTTTGGCTGGAATGCCCCTTTATTGACTTATTGTTAGAAAACAATGAGCGTTCAATCGAGGTCTCAACTCTGGGACCAACATCACCAGTAGCATGAGTAGCATGAAGGGGCAGTAATATATGCCATGGCCACTTTAATGACACAGGGACATCCTTCTACATGGGCATCTCTGGTCTTCTTTTTGTGCCTACTCTATACCCATAATCACCATCCTCTTGTGTTGTGAATTCTGTTGTCGAACTCCCTCCTGTGGTCGTGAATGGTACTTCGGCGAGTTCTGTCTATGGGCTCCCTCTGGTGGCTATGAGTGAAGCTGCTGCTTCTGAGGTTCCTTACACAGGTGACGTGGTTTATCCTTTGGTTAGCTTCTCTATTTAACTCCACTCAGATCGTTACTCCATGCCAGCTGTTAATGTTTTAGCATTGGTTCAGTTCGCTCCTGGATCTGCCTGGTGACCTGTCTTCTCCTGCAGAAGCTAAGTTCCTTATTGTTATTTTTGCTCATTGTTTCTTTGTCCAGCTGGTTATCCTGATTTTGTCTTGCTAGCTGGAAGCTCTGGGATGCAGAGTGGCCCCCCCCCCGCACCGTGAGTCGGTGCGGAGGTCTTTTTTGCACACTCTGCGTGGTCTTTTGTAGGTTTTTGTGCTGACCGCAAAGATTCCTTTCCTATCCTCTGTCTATTTAGTAAGTCTGGCCTCTCTTTGCTGAAACCTATTTCATTTCTGCGTTTGTGACTTTCATCTTTTCTCACAGTCATTATATGTGGGGGGCTGCCTATTCCTTTGGGGAATTTCTCTGAGGCAAGGTAGGCTTTATTTTCTATCTCTAGGGCTAGCTAGCTCTGAGGCTGTGACGAGGCGCCTAGGGAGCGTCAGGAGCGCTCCACGGCTATTTTTAGTGTGTGTGATAGGATTAGGGCTTGCGGTCTGCAGAGCTCCCACATCCCAGAGCTCGTCCTGTATGAGTTTAACTATCAGGTCGGGTGCTCCTAACCACCAGGTCATAACACTCTTGCCCTGCTTCATGTGGATGATGTGTTCCACATATGTATTAGATATTTATGCTGTTTGTAGTGGGATTATTTGCCGTCATACCAGTCATGGTTTGAATATTGCCTATTAAGCCTATTTGGGATCTTTTTCTTTTGCTTTTGAGTTTGCTATATTCCACCTTTGGGTTCTGTATCTACTGTAAGGTGACAGCTGGACAGGTCTTGGAAAGAAGGTGTGTCCCCGAGGTGCCCAGTAGCTGGAGAAGCAGGCTCCAGCGCACATAGTGCTGAGTGGTGTTTTAATGGGCCTGGATTATGTGTGGTTTTACGAACAGTTGAAAGAGCTGGTTGAGGACTTACCATTTAAACGGATTAGCCCGTGCTTTGTATGGACTGGTTATTTTCCATTTTTTTGTCAAATCTTTTTGTACCCAGAAGAGGCTATTTTGTTTTGTTAACCAGACGGTTTATGGACATTTAATAATTAATTCGTTTGTTTTGAACTGACGAACTGAATCCTTGTGTGTGAACCAGCGTTTGCCACAGAGCTTATCCCTCACAATTGGTGCTGTGAATGAGGGCAGAAATGACTGCTGTCTGGAAACTGCATGTCCTGGGTCAAGGCAGTTATAGCAGTGCAAGCGCAGCCTGAAACCATGATGAAGCTGATTAAACAACTGATACAGGCGAATCTGCAGCAGCAAGCTCAGCAGGAGACTAACAAACTGTTGATACAACCAGTGGCAACTAATACAGCAGCAGCAACTACAGCAGCAGCAGGCACAGATGATGCTCCTGGCAGAGGCATTCATTATCTTAGAAGCAGGGCTGGTTTTTGAGAAAGTGGGGCTCTGGTCAAAAGTTTAAAGTGGGTCCCAAATGCTCACATATTCCACATCACACAAATATTTTGGTTGTATTTACAGGTGCAGAATTCAGGCCTTTAATCAAGCGTGATCAACAAAAATGAAGTTGTTTGATACTTGTTCCTGAGTTTGTTTACACAGACTGAGGAAGAATGATAGGGACAGATATTCCTTTATGCAGTATAATGCAGGTGCCATATAGTACATATAGTATAATGCACTCCCCATGGCCTTTGATAGAGTATACTGCAGCCCCCTTCAGAGTATACTGCAGCCACACAACACACACAGTATAATGCAGCCCCTCCCTACACACAGTATAATGCATCTCCCCACACACACTGTATAGTGCAGCACCCCACACACAGTATAATGCAGCCCCTCCCTACACATGCAGCATAATTCAGCCCTCCACTCACAGTATAATGCAGCCCCTCTCCACACACAGTATAATGCATCTCCCCCACACACACTGTATAGTGCAGCCCACACACAGTATAATGCAGCCCCCCACACACAGTACAATGCAGCTACCACCATAAACACTAGAGTGCAGCTCCCCACACACACAGTACAGTGCAGCTCCTCCAAACACACAGTACAGTGCAGCTCACCCCCAACACACAGTATAGTGCAGCTCCCAAACTCACAGTAGAGTGCAGCTCCTTCAATACACACTATAGTGCAGCTCCCTCTAACACACAGTACAGTGCAGCTTCCCCCAACACACAGTACAGTGCAGCTTCCCCAACAAACAGTGCAATGCAGCTCCCCCAAAACACAGTATAGTGCAGACACACAGCATAATGCATACATTCACATACACAATACTCCTTGTTCCCCGCGCTGCTCCAGGCTCTGTTCCGGTCTCATTAGCTCCACTGCTGGCACAGCGTGGCACACAATCACGCGTCATCACGTGCCCACTGAGTCACTAGCAGAGAGGGACTTATGGGAGAGGGAGTGTCATCTGATGCTCTCTCCTCCATCACTGCTTTCAACTGTATCGGCATCTATGATGCTGATAAGTTGAATGAGCGACGGGTGGGTGGCACTGGGCCCCATAGCGGCCATGTGGTGTGCTGCTATTAGTCGCATGCCACTGGCTGGAGGCCCCTGGAGGAGTGGGGACCATAGGCAGCTGCCTGGTCTGCCTGCCTCTAACGCTGACCCTGCTTAGAAGAAGCAACACCTCCCACCTGAAGCGATGAGACCCGGGTGAGGAAAAACGTGAGATGGGGTGTTGTAAACGATATTTCCTGGGAATGACGTTGAGTCCTTCCTGGCCGTGTTTGAGAGGGTGGCAGACCGTGAAAGACTGCGACTGGGGCAGTGGGTGGAGGTTCTAGCACCATATCTGACCAAGGAGCCACAGAAAATGTACTTTGATCTGGCCCTGCAAGATGCCAAAAAGTATGATAAACTTAAGGCTGAGATCTTGACACAGCTGAGCGTTTCCCTGGCAGTCAGGGCACAATGTCTCCACCTCTGAGACTTTCACAGGGACAAACCTCCCCGGTCGCAAATGTTTGACCGTCTGCACCTAGATCAGAAGTGACTGCAGCCAGAGACTTGTTCCCCATTTGTTTCATTCTCATTGTCAAAGACCACGGCCAGGAGAGTCGTAATTGAAACACCTAATCTGTTATGTTTTTGTCACAAACAGCCCTCTGCTGCTCTTTATCATCCGGACAATTACACAATTGCCGAACGATTAATGAAAGAGGCTGTGGCTGTTTTCACTAAGACCGGCTATTGGGAAATTAATAGTGGGCATTACTGATGAGCAAGCATACTCGTTGCTCGGGTTTTCCAGAGCACGCTCGGATGGTCTTCGAGTATTTGTTAGTGTTCGAAGATTTAGTTTTCATCGCCCCAGCTGAATGATTTACAGCTACTAGCCAGCTTGATGACATGTGGGGATTCCCTAGCAACCAGGCAACCCCCACATGTACTCAGGCTGGGTAGTAGATGTAAATCATTCAGCTGTGTCAACAAAAACTAAATCTCCGAACACTAACAAATACTCGGTGGTCACCCGAGCGTGCTCTGGAAAACCCGAGCAACGAGTATACTCGCTCAACACTAGTGAGCATAGCATATGGTATATACACCTTTGATTCTCATGCATGAAATGTATGTATATACCTCCAGTATGGTCACTGCTAGCTCCACAATAACTTGAGAACTACTCGCTTCCACCACTAGTCATTTTTATACAGGCTGACTGGAAGCCTGGCTCTGGTAGCTTGCAGCTTTAGGGTGCGGTTTACAGAACAAAAGGTACATGACTATTAATTTTGTATTTAATCCAGGCATTCATGAAGTCCCTGGCTACTAAAGATGTTTTGATGAAAGGTAGCTCATTTCTGTAAGAACAATAGTTACTCCTAAACGTGTTAAGATTTCTTGCTTCCTCTCCAATCTATAAATCTTAGTCTTCCTCACAATATCATCCTGCTTGGCACTGCAGGGGTCCACGGCTTGAAAAGGAGCTTCCTGCATCTTAATCAGGATTCCTCACTATACTATATGCTAAGTGGGCAACTATACATCTAAGAGACTTAGAATGTAAGCTCTTTTTCTCTACTTGAAATCTCTGTGAGAGAGGAAGAAGGAGGGGAGGAGAATGCACCCTCCCTAGTGGCTTTAGGGATCGTAATATTTTCTATTTTCTAATATCTTCACGCCATTTTTACCCGTTTCCCAATATGAAAATGTAACACTTGGGGCTAACACACAATCTTGGTGGTAAAAATGTAAATAATTTTACCTTCACTGCTCATTGATATAAAGGTCTGTGACACACCTGAGGTGTCAATATAATCACTGCACCTCTAGATGAATTCATTGAGAGGTTTAATTTGCAAAATGGGGTCACTTATGTTTTTTTTTTGCTGTGTTGGCACTTTGGGGGCTTTGCCAATGTGACATGGCACCCTGAAACAAGTACAACAAAATCTGCACTGTAATATGGTGTTTCTTTTCTTCTGAGCTTTGCACTGTGCCTCAAAAGTAGTTTTTGACAACATATGGGCAATTGGTGAACTCAGGAGAAATTGCACAATAAATTTTTGGGTCCATTTTTTCCTGTTACCCTTGTGAAAATACAAAATTGGGAGCTAAAAAGATTTTTGCGGGAAAAATGTGATTTCTTTATTTTCACGGCTTAACATTATAAACTCCTGTGAAGTACCTGTGATGTTCAATACACATCTAGATAAGTTTCCAAAATGGTATCACTTGTGTTTAGGCTCATCAGGGGCTCTCTAAACGTGACATGGCATCCGCTAACTATTCCAGCAAATTTTACATTCAAAAAGTCAAATGGTGCTCCTTCCCTTCAAAGCCCTGCCGTGTGCCCGAACAGTAGATTTCCCCCACATATGGGGTATCAGCATGCTCAGGAGAAATTGATCAACAATTTGTATGGTCCATTTTCTCCTGTTACCCTTGTAAAAGTAAAAGAAAATAGGTCTAAAGGAAAATTTTTCTGAAAGAAAAGTAAATGTTTATTTTTCCTTCCACATTCTAAAAATTCCTGTGAGTACCTTGAGGGGTGCAGTTTTAAGAATGGTGTCACTTTTGGGTATTTTCTGTCATAAAGGTCCCTCAAAGTCATTTCAAATGTGACTTGGTCCCTAAAAAATGGTTTTGCAAATTTTGTAAAAATGAGAAATCGCTGGTCAACTTTTAACCTTTATAACTTCCTAACAAAAAATAAATTATGTTTCAAAAATTGTGCTGATGTAAAGTATACATGAGGTAAATGTTATTAACTATTTTGTGTGATATGACTCTCTGATTTAAGGATATAAAAATTTAAAGTTTGAAAATTGCAACATTTTCTATATTTTCTCCAAATTTCCGTTGATTTCACAAATAAACACAAGTCATGTCCAATACATTTTGTGAATACCATGAAGTACAATATGTCATGAGAAAACATTCTCAGAATCAGTGGGATCCATTGAAGCGTTCCAGAATTATGACGTCATAAATATACAGTGGTCAAAATTGTAAAAATTGCCCTGGTCAGGAAGGTGAAAACAGGCTTCGGGGCGAAAGGGCTAAAGGGGTATTCCTATCTCACACATAGAATTTATATAATAGCTGAGCACACTTGCTTGGCCATTTTTGAACCTCTAATGCTTGATTGGCCTCTCCATTTAAGGTGGTACAATATGTAGCCCCATTTTGACATAGGTTCAGGTCCTAGAACTGAGCCTCTCATGCATCACACATTCATGACATATCTGGTGGATATGCTATAAACATCTTAGAAAGGAATACCTCCCTAAAACACATGGACCTACTAATGTCTCTGATGTCTTGATTCAAAAATGGCACAACACATACTTATACTATCTTATTACTGCAGAAACATGGTATGCATTGGCACAGGATCATCTACTCATGTCAATGGGATTATTTAATAGTCATATATCTGGCATTGGTTCCCAATATTCATACATTTGAAAGAGAAACATAAAATTTGGCTCCTGTAATGGGGTTTCCTCATTTGCGTCCTAATTTGTTCTGATAATGTTACCATAAAAATGAAAGGTGCAATAACAACCATATTATCCTAATAAATAATCCTCATTATAAATAGCCGGGGAATGTTCTGCTTGTGTCTATGTCTGTATCTGGACTGAATCACTTTCCTTTGTTTGATGTTTTTATGTTTCTTTTCAGTAAAGTTCCTTTTTACTGTATAATAAAATATAAGTATGTCCGTAACATGAGGTTTATGTTTACCGAACACCATTCAATCCTCAGCATTTGTGGACCTTATGTAGAGTATCAAAAGGAGCAAAAGTGAAAGATATGGTGCAATTATACCCCCTACTAGTAAACATAGAGTGACGAGAGAGGAAGGAATTCTCATTTGTCATTGGCACCATAAATAATGAGGGACAAAGGAACAATTTCACCCATCAAATGCAGGAAGAGTGAAGGGGCATCAGAGGCAATTCCCAGTCATGCCAGTCTAGACTAACGAATATCAAGTGGGCAAGAGTCAGACACCCTGGTACCACCCTGTCAGAGCCTCCTGTTTCCTGTAGTGAAGAGTCATTATGACCAATAGCCGGTAACGTGGTTGTGTACCCTTGTAGCCGTTAACCTGTTAAGTACAGCACCCTGACTAGAAATCTAAACCTTATTGTTAAACTCCCATGATTAATGGAAATTAAGGAAATGTGTTGGGAGATTAAGAGACAGTAATGGGACCTTCAGAATGAAACTACTGGAAACAGAATGCTTTACAAGGTGGAATCGGAATGTTTGATTGATGCGCCGATGATATTCGTGAGACCTGATTGGCATGACCGGCAATTTCATCTGATGCTCCTTGACCAGTGGCATACCATGCGGCCGCCATAGGGCCCGAGAGGTAGAGAAGCCTGGTGACAAGTGGGTTGTGAGGCCCACATAGTGCATGTTTGGGCTTTAGTGACCTCATATTGTGTGTGGGGGTCCTCATACTTTGTGAGGGGCTGTGAGTGACATTACACTGTGTGTGGGGCCCTCAGACTGACAGTGGGAACTGTTGTTGACATCATATTGTGTATTTGGATATGTGGGAGCTGTGAAGACCGTAATACTGTGTATAGGGGCTGTGGGGCTATCATACTGTGTGAGGGACACTTAGGGCATTACAATCTATAAGGTGTATGAGAACACAAAAGGTGCTTCAGTATTGGCATAATTACTGTGTACTTGCCTACTTGGCCATTTTTTTGGGGGGGAGGCGTGTAGAGGGGAGGCCCAATTAGAACTTTTGCTATGGAGCCCCATTATTTATATGGAAGTCACTGCATTTCAGTCTTCCTCGATTTGATGGGTAAGATTGTTTTTTATCCCTCATTATTTTTGCTGACAAGGACATATGAGAAAGCCTTCCTCTCTCCTCTCTGATTACTTAGGATATACAAATGATATCCAGTTTATGTGTTTCAATCCTCTGTTTTGTATTCGGGATTTGGTGGAACATAACAGGGTACAGAATTATGTATGCTAAAAGTTATTGTTACCTATGTACTGTACTCCTGGAATCCTGGGATGTAACAATTATATTTTCTATTTTCAGCCCATTTTGGTTTTGTGTCTGGGAATTTCTATGTCTGGTGATGGTGGGGGGAATATAATAAAATTCAGCTTTTTTGCAAAATATACTATATAATTGTCTAAGGGTCACTTCTGTCTGTCTGTCTTTCTGTCACAGATATTCATTGGTCGTGGCCTCTGTCTGTCATGGAAATCCAAGTCGCTGATTGGTCGCGGCAAAACAGCGACGACCAATCAGCGACGGGCACAGTCCGGCCACTCCTTACTCCCCACAGTCACTGCCCGGCGCCCACTCCATACTCCCCTCCAGTCACCGCTCACACAGGGCTAATGCCGGCGGTAACGGACCGCGTTATGCCGCGGGTAACGCACTCCGTTACCACTGCTATTAACCCTGTGTGTCCCCAACTTTTTACTATTCATGCTGCCTATGCGGCATCAATAGTAAAAAGATCTAATGTTAAAAATAATTTAAAAAAAACAAAAAAATCATTATATACTCACCTTCCGCCACCTTTCCGGCTCCTCGCGATGCTTCGGTAACCGCTCCATGCAAGCGGCAGGTTCCGGTGGCAAGGATGGTATGCGACAAGGACGTGCCATGATGACATGGTCATGTGACCGCGACTTCATCACAGGTCCTGCGTGCCTGCGCGAGAAGGACCTGCCATGATATCACGGTCATGTGACCGCGACGTCATTACGGGTCCTGCGCTACCAACCCTGGGACCGGAAGCTGCCGAGTGCACCACACACAGGCGACATGACTACAACGGCTCCCTCGGAAGGTGAGTATATGTTTATTTTTTTATTTTTTTAACCTGTGACATACGTGGCTGGGCAATATACTACGTAGCTGGGCAATATACTACGTGACTGGCCAATATACTACGTGGCTGGGCAATATACTACGTGGCTCTGTGCTGTATACTACGTCGCTGTGCAATATACTATGTGAATGGGCAATATACTACGTGACTGGGCAATATACTACGTGACTGGGCAATATACTACGTGAATGGGCAATATACTACGTGGCTGGGCAATGTACTATGTGGCTGGGCAATATACTACGTGACTGGGCAATATATTACGTGACTGGGCAATATACTACGTGAATGGGCAATATACTACGTGGCTGGGCAATGTACTATGTGGCTGGGCAATATACTACGTCGCTGGGCAATATACTACGTCGCTGGGCAATATAGTATGTGACTGGGCAATATACTATGTGGCTGGGCAATATATAGTACATGGCTGGGCAATATATTACGTCGCTGGGCAATATACTATGTAGCTGGGCAATATACTATGTGGCTGGGCAATATACTAGGTGGCTGGGCAATATACTACGTGGCTGGGCAATATACTACGTGGACATGCATATTCTAGAATACCCAATGCGTTAGAATCGGGAAACCATCTAGTCTACTATATAATTGTCTAAGGGTCACTTCCATCTGTCTGTCTGTCTGTCTGTCCTTCTGTCACGGTTATTCATTTGCTGATTGGTCTCGCCAGCTGGCTGTCATGGCTGCCGCGACCAATCAGCGACAGGCACAGTCCGGAATAAAATGTCCGCTCCTTATTCCCCGCAGCCAGTGTCCCCGGCGATCCACTCCATACTCCCCACAGTGTCCCCGGCGCTCCGCTCCATGCTCCCCGCAGAGTCCCCGACGCTCCACTCCATACTCCCCGCAGTGTCCCCGGTGCTCCGCTCCATGCTCCCTGCAGTGTCCCCGCCGCTCCGCTCCATGCTCCCTGCAGTGTCCCCGGCACTCCGCTCCATGCTCCCCGCAGTCACTGTCCCCGGCGCCTGCTCCATACTCCCATCCGGTCACCGCTAACACAGGGTTAATGCTGGCGGTAGCGCACCGCGTTATGCCGCGGGTAACGCACTCCGCTACCGCCGCTATTAACCCTGTGTGTCCCCAACCTTTTACTATTGATGCTGCCTATGCGGCATCAATAGTTAAAAAAGTAATGTTAAAAATAGTAAAAATACAAAAAACCTGCTATACTCACCCTCCGCGAGACCGCTAAGTCATCTGGGTAATTTCACAATACATCCTGGGAACGGAAGATGGCGGCAGCCGGGCGCCCATCAGCACAGCGCCGTTGAATCCCAGGAGGCGGACAGACTTGTCGCTGAGGAGCAGCGACCAGAAAGGTGAGTATGTTAAACTACAAGGGGCCCTCAGATCGTTAGGTGAATATGTTTGTTTTTTATTTTTTAACCTGTGACATACGTCGCTGGGTAATATACTACGTCGCTGGGCAATATACTACGTGGCTCTGTGCTATATACTAGGTCACTGGGCAATATACTACGTCATTGGGCAATATACTACATGGCTCTGTGCTGTATGCTACGTCGCTGGGCAATATACTATGTGGCTCTGTGCTGTATACTACGTAACTGGGCAATATACTACGTCACTGGGCAAAATACTGCGTGGCTGGACAATATACTACGTGACTGGGCAATATACTATGTGGCTATGTGCTGTATACTACGTAACTGGGCAATATACTACGTCACTGGGCAAAATACTGCGTGGCTGGACAATATACTACGTCTCTGGGCAATATACTACATGACTGGGCAATATACTACATCAGTGGGCAATATATTACGTGGGCCTGGCAATATACTACGTCGCTGGGCAATATACTACGTACCTAGGCAATATACTACACCGCTGGGCAATATATTACGTGGACATGCATATTCTAGAATACCCGATACGTTAGAATCGGGCCACCATCTAGTATTATATAAGTGGCTTATTATACTTGTGTATCATCACTTTCATTTCAGGGCTTTATATCAAATATCCTTGGTCGTAGCTGATCCTTGATGGTAAAAACACTTTCAGGGCTCTATGTAACAGATTATAGGATTGATAAGGAACACTCCTCTTTGTAAGTCTATAAAAAGGATATATGAAATTTTCAGGAAGTCTCCGATGAGTTTGGATTTTTCCATGCATGACTATTGGAGCCTCATAGCCCAAATTCCCCCTCTATTTAATAGTTTTCTTGAAGAACAGTAAAGCCCTTTCCCTGGTGAACTATTGGAACGTGTCCACACTGAGAAAATGAAACTCATTAACCTAATGGAGTTGTCTGTTTAGTTTTTTTGTCAATATAATCTCTGCTGTTGCCATTCATTTTATGCTTTTCTTTTACATTTATGAGCAGAGAAATTACATTACAGGATGCAAAACTTTGGCTTAATTGTCGATCTCTACTTGGGTCACTGGTTAATGGCTCGCGAGATACTTAATGGGTATCAAATTGCACAGTAATCACATTATTATTATTATTAATTTTTATAGCGCCATTTATTCCATGGCACTTTACAAGTGGGCATTAAAACTAGCACCAGTTACCCACAGGATTAAACATATTGTGGCCCTTCAACAGGTAGGAAAGATGTAGTTCCAAAGAAATTGACCAATCATATGGAAGTTAATTTTTGGAGGTGCGGAAAACCATAGGTAAATAGGTAAAATATTGCTTGCACAAAATAAAGGGAGACTCCCAAATGAGTTGCCAAATCTTCGAAGTGTACTCAAAATTCTCCTAAAACCTTTGTCAAGCAGCGCTCCTCGAAGGTTTCACCTGTGGAGGCAGCATTTTATCATAGTTGCTTGGCTACTGTGAAAATAAAATGTTAGTATTAGACTTGATGCCACATAAACTCTCCGACCAGAAAGAATTGCCACAAAGTTGCCAAGCATGGGCTGAGCAAAACGATTTGAAGAACATGGTCCAATGGGTATGTTGGTACACCGTGGAGCACTGTGATAATCCTACTACCTGCTGGCATCCTTGGGCACCTCTTATAATCACATTATGACATTACAGGGGCCTATTAACTAACCAGTAGAGGTGCCCTAGAGGCTGGCAAATAGTAGCGTGTTTGTAGCGTTTTGCTTCGGTTGCCTAAAATTTCCATGGTTACTGTTGAACCTGGGTCTTGTAAATCATTTTTCTCAACTCTAATGGGCTGTTACGTTCTTTAAATATAGAAAATTGACAATAAAAAGAAGTTTCTGAGTGTTTCGTAGAAGAACATTTTTGATGAAGTTAATGAAAAATGATCCTGGTAAAAGGATAAATCTTAGTTCTTTTGCCAGGTGCTGTAGCTGTCCAAGTTCAATTATATCAGCATTTCAGCCTATCACCCTGTTCACCTGTTGACCAGTACCCAAGCACTTTCTCAGCATTACATATTAACCTTTTGCTTTGCATTATCTTGCTCTGAATATATTGAAAAGACCTTTGGAAAAGATATTTATTGTTGGAAGAGCAGAAAAAAAAGGAAGACAAGTGACTTATACTGAGATCATCATAGAAACCAAGATACTCTCTAGGAGTGAAGATCCAAACATAAGAAGCTTCCATCTAAAAACTTGTGAAGTTCTGTCCAGTACAAACCAGGGATTCAAGCTTCAGGAGGCTAATTTGCATATTCCAGGTGCCTTCTGGGAGAAGCGAAGTCTCCCTAAGCTAGAAGATCGTTGGGTACAGCCGGGACCAGCTGCTTCGAAAGCATCACCAAACCAGGGATTCAAGCTTCAGGAGGCTAATTTGCATATTCCAGGTGCCTTCTGGGAGAAGCGAAGTCTCCCTAAGCTAGAAGATCGTTGGGTACAGCCGGGACCAGCTGCTTCGAAAGCATCACCAAACCAGGGATTCAAGCTTCAGGAGGCTAATTTGCATATTCCAGGTGCCTTCTGGGAGAAGCGAAGTCTCCCTAAGCTAGAAGATCGTTGGGTACAGCCGGGACCAGCTGCTTCGAAAGCATCACCAAACCAGGGATTCAAGCTTCAGGAGGCTAATTTGCATATTCCAGGTGCCTTCTGGGAGAAGCGAAGTCTCCCTAAGCTAGAAGATCGTTGGGTACAGCCGGGACCAGCTGCTTCGAAAGCATCACCAAACCAGGGATTCAAGCTTCGGGAGGCTAATTTGCATATTCCAGGTGCCTTCTGGGAGAAGCGAAGTCTCCCTAAGCTAGAAGATCGTTGGGTACAGCCGGGACCAGCTGCTTCGAAAGCATCACCAAACCAGGGATTCAAGCTTCAGGAGGCTAATTTGCATATTCCAGGTGCCTTCTGGGAGAAGCGAAGTCTCCCTAAGCTAGAAGATCGTTGGGTACAGCCGGGACCAGCTGCTTCGAAAGCATCACCAAACCAGGGATTCAAGCTTCAGGAGGCTAATTTGCATATT
The DNA here is from genome assembly GCF_032444005.1 of Ranitomeya imitator. Lineage (NCBI taxonomy): Eukaryota > Metazoa > Chordata > Amphibia > Anura > Dendrobatidae > Ranitomeya > Ranitomeya imitator. The sequence continues at coordinate 79,396,157 of NC_091282.1, forward strand.
CCAGGTGCCTTCTGGGAGAAGCGAAGTCTCCCTAAGCTAGAAGATCGTTGGGTACAGCCGGGACCAGCTGCTTCGAAAGCATCACCAAACCAGGGATTCAAGCTTCGGGAGGCTAATTTGCATATTCCAGGTGCCTTCTGGGAGAAGCGAAGTCTCCCTAAGCTAGAAGATCGTTGGGTACAGCCGGGACCAGCTGCTTCGAAAGCATCACCAAACCAGGGATTCAAGCTTCGGGAGGCTAATTTGCATATTCCAGGTGCCTTCTGGGAGAAGCGAAGTCTCCCTAAGCTAGAAGATCGTTGGGTACAGCCGGGACCAGCTGCTTCGAAAGCATCACCAAACCAGGGATTCAAGCTTCGGGAGGCTAATTTGCATATTCCAGGTGCCTTCTGGGAGAAGCGAAGTCTCCCTAAGCTAGAAGATCGTTGGGTACAGCCGGGACCAGCTGCTTCGAAAGCATCACCAAACCAGGGATTCAAGCTTCGGGAGGCTAATTTGCATATTCCAGGTGCCTTCTGGGAGAAGCGAAGTCTCCCTAAGCTAGAAGATCGTTGGGTACAGCCGGGACCAGCTGCTTCGAAAGCATCACCAAACCAGGGATTCAAGCTTCAGGAGGCTAATTTGCATATTCCAGGTGCCTTCTGGGAGAAGCGAAGTCTCCCTAAGCTAGAAGATCGTTGGGTACAGCCGGGACCAGCTGCTTCGAAAGCATCACCAAACCAGGGATTCAAGCTTCAGGAGGCTAATTTGCATATTCCAGGTGCCTTCTGGGAGAAGCGAAGTCTCCCTAAGCTAGAAGATCGTTGGGTACAGCCGGGACCAGCTGCTTCGAAAGCATCACCAAACCAGGGATTCAAGCTTCGGGAGGCTAATTTGCATATTCCAGGTGCCTTCTGGGAGAAGCGAAGTCTCCCTAAGCTAGAAGATCGTTGGGTACAGCCGGGACCAGCTGCTTCGAAAGCATCACCAAACCAGGGATTCAAGCTTCGGGAGGCTAATTTGCATATTCCAGGTGCCTTCTGGGAGAAGCGAAGTCTCCCTAAGCTAGAAGATCGTTGGGTACAGCCGGGACCAGCTGCTTCGAAAGCATCACCAAACCAGGGATTCAAGCTTCGGGAGGCTAATTTGCATATTCCAGGTGCCTTCTGGGAGAAGCGAAGTCTCCCTAAGCTAGAAGATCGTTGGGTACAGCCGGGACCAGCTGCTTCGAAAGCATCACCAAACCAGGGATTCAAGCTTCGGGAGGCTAATTTGCATATTCCAGGTGCCTTCTGGGAGAAGCGAAGTCTCCCTAAGCTAGAAGATCGTTGGGTACAGCCGGGACCAGCTGCTTCGAAAGCATCACCAAACCGCGCGCCGTAAGGCGCGCAAATTTTTGCCTGTAGGACATTATTGCAAGAGAGCTTGGCTGAGTAGATTACACAAGAAGGAAAACACACAGCAAGTCAGCAGGATCTAGGAGCAACATGGCAGATGTGACAACCTACATGGTGAGCTGCAGCATGTGCTACATGTTCACAGATCGACCAGAAGAAGAATCCAATTTCACCTGTCAGAAGTGTAGACTAGTGGCCCTTTTAGAAGAAAAGGTGCGGGGTCTGGAAGAAAGAATAGCAACTTTGAAACTCATCAAAGAGAATGAAGACTTTCTAGACAGAACAGAAGCATCTCTACTGGTCACAGAAGGTGAAAAAAGTGTCAGAGAACCTCCAAAAGCAGATGAGTGGAAGCATGTGACCAAAAGAAGCAAGAAGACCATGGAGAAATCACCAACCACACAACTGAAGAACCGATATCAAATCTTTGTAGAGGATGAAGATGGCACACCTAAGAATGAAGCAATACCAGCAAGCAAAAAAGAAAAGGGCACACAGCAACAAGTGACAGCAAAAAGTACAGCCAAGAAGCAACGAAGAGTGGTGGTGGTGGGAGACTCACTACTGAGAGGCACAGAAGCAGCCATCTGCAGACCGGACATAACTGCAAGAGAAGTATGCTGCCTTCCAGGTGCGATGATCAAGGATGTGACCGATAGGATACCAAAGCTCTTCAGCTCCAAGGACGTCCACCCATTTCTTCTGATACATGTTGGCACCAATGACACGGCAAGGAAGGACCTACCGACAATCTGCAAGGACTTTGAAGAGTTGGGGAAGAAAGTAAAGGAACTGGATGCACAGGTAGTTTTTTCTTCTATCCTTCCAGTAGACGGGCATGGCACCAGGAGATGGAACAGGATCCTTGATGCAAACAACTGGCTAAGACGATGGTGCAGACAACAAGGATTCGGATTCCTGGACCACGGTGTGAATTACTGGTATGATGGACTCCTCGCCAGAGACGGACTACACCTCAACAAACCTGGGAAACACACATTCGCCAGAAGACTCGCTACACTCATCAGGAGGGCGTTAAACTAGAAGAAGAGGGGACGGGAAGAAAAACATTAGACTCGAACAAAGACGACCCAGGAAAACATACTCTGAAGGGAGGTAAGAACATTTCTAAAACAATCCACAGTGAGGAGATTGGAACAAAACAAAATCCTCTAAACTGCATGCTCGCAAACGCCAGAAGCCTGACAAACAAGATGGAAGAACTAGAAGCAGAAATATCTACAGGTAACTTTGACATAGTGGGAATAACCGAGACATGGTTAGATGAAAGCTATGACTGGGCAGTCAACTTACAGGGTTACAGTCTGTTTAGAAAGGATCGTAAAAATCGGAGAGGAGGAGGGGTTTGTCTCTATGTAAAGTCTTGTCTAAAGTCCACTTTAAGGGAGGATATTAGCGAAGGGAATGAGGATGTCGAGTCCATATGGGTTGAAATTCATGGAGGGAAAAATGGTAACAAAATTCTCATTGGGGTCTGTTACAAACCCCCAAATATAACAGAAAGCATGGAAAGTCTACTTCTAAAGCAGATAGATGAAGCTGCAACCCATAATGAGGTCCTGGTTATGGGGGACTTTAACTACCCGGATATTAACTGGGAAACAGAAACCTGTGAAACCCATAAAGGCAACAGGTTTCTGCTAATAACCAAGAAAAATTATCTTTCACAATTGGTGCAGAATCCAACCAGAGGAGCAGCACTTTTAGACCTAATACTATCTAATAGACCTGACAGAATAACAAATCTGCAGGTGGTCGGGCATTTAGGAAATAGCGACCACAATATTGTGCAGTTTCACCTGTCTTTCACTAGGGGGACTTGTCAGGGAGTCACAAAAACATTGAACTTTAGGAAGGCAAAGTTTGAACAGCTTAGAGATGCCCTTAATCTGGTAGACTGGGACAATATCCTCAGAAATAAGAATACAGATAATAAATGGGAAATGTTTAAGAACATCCTAAATAGGCAGTGTAAGCGGTTTATACCTTGTGGGAATAAAAGGACTAGAAATAGGAAAAACCCAATGTGGCTAAACAAAGAAGTAAGACAGGCAATTAACAGTAAAAAGAAAGCATTTGCACTACTAAAGCAGGATGGCACCATTGAAGCTCTAAAAAACTATAGGGAGAAAAATACTTTATCTAAAAAACTAATTAAAGCTGCCAAAAAGGAAACAGAGAAGCACATTGCTAAGGAGAGTAAAACTAATCCCAAACTGTTCTTCAACTATATCAATAGTAAAAGAATAAAAACTGAAAATGTAGGCCCCTTAAAAAATAGTGAGGAAAGAATGGTTGTAGATGACGAGGAAAAAGCTAACATATTAAACACCTTCTTCTCCACGGTATTCACGGTGGAAAATGAAATGCTAGGTGAAATCCCAAGAAACAATGAAAACCCTATATTAAGGGTCACCAATCTAACCCAAGAAGAGGTGCGAAACCGGCTAAATAAGATTAAAATAGATAAATCTCCGGGTCCGGATGGCATACACCCACGAGTACTAAGAGAACTAAGTAATGTAATAGATAAACCATTATTTCTTATTTTTAGTGACTCTATAGTGACAGGGTCTGTTCCGCAGGACTGGCGCATAGCAAATGTGGTGCCAATATTCAAAAAGGGCTCTAAAAGTGAACCTGGAAATTATAGGCCAGTAAGTCTAACCTCTATTGTTGGTAAAATATTTGAAGGGTTTCTGAGGGATGTTATTCTGGATTATCTCAATGAGAATAACTGTTTAACTCCATATCAGCATGGGTTTATGAGAAATCGCTCCTGTCAAACCAATCTAATCAGTTTTTATGAAGAGGTAAGCTATAGGCTGGACCACGGTGAGTCATTGGACGTGGTATATCTCGATTTTTCCAAAGCGTTTGATACCGTGCCGCACAAGAGGTTGGTACACAAAATGAGAATGCTTGGTCTGGGGGAACATGTGTGTAAATGGGTTAGTAACTGGCTTAGTGATAGAAAGCAGAGGGTGGTTATAAATGGTATAGTCTCTAACTGGGTCGCTGTGACCAGTGGGGTACCGCAGGGGTCAGTATTGGGACCTGTTCTCTTCAACATATTCATTAATGATCTGGTAAAAGGTTTACACAGTAAAATATCGATATTTGCAGATGATACAAAACTATGTAAAGCAGTTAATACAAGAGAAGATAGTATTCTGCTACAGATGGATCTGGATAAGTTGGAAACTTGGGCTGAAAGGTGGCAGATGAGGTTTAACAATGATAAATGTAAGGTTATACACATGGGAAGAGGGAATCAATATCACCATTACACACTGAACGGGAAACCACTGGGTAAATCTGACAGGGAGAAGGACTTGGGGATCCTAGTTAATGATAAACTTACCTGGAGCAGCCAGTGCCAGGCAGCAGCTGCCAAGGCAAACAGGATCATGGGGTGCATTAAAAGAGGTCTGGATACACATGATGAGAGCATTATACTGCCTCTGTACAAATCCCTAGTTAGACCGCACATGGAGTACTGTGTCCAGTTTTGGGCACCGGTGCTCAGGAAGGATATAATGGAACTAGAGAGAGTACAAAGGAGGGCAACAAAATTAATAAAGGGGATGGGAGAACTACAATACCCAGATAGATTAGCGAAATTAGGATTATTTAGTCTAGAAAAAAGACGACTGAGGGGCGATCTAATAACCATGTATAAGTATATAAGGGGACAATACAAATATCTCGCTGAGGATCTGTTTATACCAAGGAAGGTGACGGGCACAAGGGGGCATTCTTTGCGTCTGGAGGAGAGAAGTTTTTTCCACCAACATAGAAGAGGATTCTTTACTGTTAGGGCAGTGAGAATCTGGAATTGCTTGCCTGAGGAGGTGGTGATGGCGAACTCAGTCGAGGGGTTCAAGAGAGGCCTGGATGTCTTCCTGGAGCAGAACAATATTGTATCATACAATTATTAGGTTCTGTAGAAGGACGTAGATCTGGGTATTTATTATGATGGAATATAGGCTGAACTGGATGGACAAATGTCTTTTTTCGGCCTTACTAACTATGTTACTATGTTACTATGTTACATAATCCAGCGATTATATTTTATGTCTTTATTATATGGTCATGTTCATACACAACCTAAGCCATGAATAAGAATTAGCTGCTCAAAATGGTTTGGAGTTTTAAGTGGATTCTATGTGTGAGCATGATCATATAATAAAGACGGAGAATATAATTACCGGATTTTGTGCTGGACCGAATGTCACATATTTTTGGCTTGCTACTGTACTCCTTTGGCTAGGTCCATGGACTAATAGGAGGGACACGGACACACACTTTGCAGATGCAGTGAGCCGATGTGACCTATACATAACAAATTTGCATGTTAATAATCTCATGGTAGCTAGCATTGATAACCACCCGTGTAAACCAGCTAAACATATTTCAAGTGGACACTATTCTGGCATAAGTTTGGAAATAATATTCAATGGACACTTCTGGCATTTATAGAATGAATTATAGAGATAGCAAAAGGACATGTCTTCTAGGGCTCCACCACCTTGGGACCTAAGAAGCCCCTACCATTTATCTTTCCTTTCCACGCCAATTCTTTGATGTGCCTGTTAAAAATGACTAGTGAATTAGTAGCTCTAGGTCAGGGGTCCCCAATTCCAGTCCTCAAGGCCCACCAACAGGTCATGTTTTCAGGATTTCCTTTGCATTGCACAGGCGATGCAATTATTACCTGGGCAAGACTAAGGAAATCCTGAAAACATGACATGTTGGTGGGCCTTGAGGACTGGAGTTGGGGACCCCTGCTCTAGGTGACCATCAGATGCCAGAAATACCTCTGCTTGTATACTTTCTGCTTGCCAGTTATTCACCTTGCAGGCCCTAGTCACTATTTTTATGTGTAGTGTATACCTTGTGCACCACCGCTTTTGTCTTCATCTATGGGAAATTGCTGAGCCATGTACTAGTTGTTTACTTCTGTCAGTTCCATGGTGAATGAATAATGCAATTGTTGAGTACGCACGCTACTTCCCCAGACCTTCTTCTTGGGATCATACGAGTCTAAAGGGTAGGACCCCCCCAGTGATCAGACACCAGCCAACTTTCCTGTAGACAAGTGCTAATTTGCTATGGTTGGTTCAGCTGTCTGCAGATCATGGAAGAGAAAACTACACGTTTGGTGGTCTCTCCTATATGTGGAAGGGTCTGGATCTTAGAGGTAGTTTAGTTGCCCCATCAACTTTTAACTAATCCTTGCATAGATGTTGTATGTAAAGCTCATACTTGGTATGAACATCAAAGTAAGAGGCGATTGGTGGGAATAGATGGACTTTTCGTGCCATTCTATATCAGCATTACAATACCCATAGACTAATAAGATCTACCCTACACCGGGTTTATCGTTCATTCCTAAAACACCTGCCATTATTCTTTCAAAGGTCCTTCACATCGATCTTGTGATTGTAGAAAATGTTCTTCATGTCCAGATACAATCCATAGATGCTCACAAACATCCTATTTTGCTTAGGAGTTAAGTGCTTGTGATCTCCACATCTGAGTTTTGCTGTGAAACATAGTCAGGAGATGTTTATGAGCATAGTAAAATTAATCCCAACTGGGACATGGTCGAGATATCTGTTTGCAATTTAGAACAAAGAAGACTATCACTTGTACATGCCACATCAGACTGATTTATATCTTTTACTTTCAACTTTGTTCATTTGAGGTCTCCTCTGCATTGATGCCAGCTATGTAATCTCTGCTCTGCAGGAGAGGGCACTAACATAGTAAAAAGAAATGGGTGAAGCAACTTCTGCTTTAATTTATGTGTGGCCTGATGTTCATGTATAAAGTACTGCAGTTATGCAATTAAACGCATCAAATGATATGAATAATGCAAAAGAAAATCCAAAGCAGCAATGCCAAATATAATATGTATGATAAATGCTTCAGAACATTGAAATTGCAACACCGAAAAAGAAAACTAGTGTAATTATGGAAATTCCAGGATCTATATACATGATAGTGATCGGCAAATGTTGTAAAAAAAATACAAATTTTCAAAACATCTTTATTCAGTATCCAGTATTAGCGGATTTGCAGAAATCCCCGTACTTACAGCCTTGGCTGCTATCAAGTATCAATGAGATTATTAATGGTTGTCTGAGGATTGTCTCTTTTTGGAGACTGGAGACTTGAATGGATATCTAATGAAAGTCCCACTTTTGTTTTGGACAAACTGATAGCTGGAGATGTATCTGAAGACCATGTGGGCACTTCCATGAAGAGGCCTTCATGAGGGAATGTTACACCTGTACCACTCGCAGTATTATGGCATGGCATAATGTACAGTAATGCAGCACAGAAGAAAATTAGTCTGTAGGTCTTGCTGCAGTGTAAATTTATTTTGGTCTGGCATGTCAAAAACAGAACAATCAGCAGTGATCATCTGAAGAAGGTTTAGATTCCCTGCAGTGTCCCGCAGTTAAAATGAAGAATTGCACATTCTCAACTTAAATCAATCCTCTGTGCATTGCATAGATTTGCTGATTCCCACAAAGGAAGTGATGCTTTTTGCAGAGGATCATTCTGAAGACTATAAAAAAACTTTACTTACTAAGCTATTGCTGTGTGCTTTCTCAATTTAGATCCTAAACAATTTTAACTTTGTGATTCAAAGTAAAAATTTGGATTATTTTCTGTTCTATTTTCTGAATTAGAAGATTTTCTGAAAAATTGCTACTAGGATTACCAGAATTTACTGTGGCATTAACTTTAAAGGGAATCTATCAGCAAGATTTCACACCCTAAACTATATTTGCATGGAGCTCTTTCAAAGACAAGTCCAGCAATACACTTACATGACCAGTCCATTCCAGCAATACACTTACACAACCAGTCCATTCCAGCAATACTCTTACATGACCAGTCCCTTCCAGCAATACCCTTACACAACCAGTTCCTCCATTACTGAGATATCAGTATATGAAATAATACACAAATGAAGCTGGAGGCGGTGCTGGGAGGGGAATAGAGCTAGAGAGACAGATCTACAAATAGCACTTCAGGATCATTTGCATATTAATTCAAATGTTGTTTTCTAAAGTAATGGTGGAAAGAACCGGTCATGTAAAGGTATTATAGAACTTGTCTATGAAAGAACCACATATGCATATAAATATTTTTGAGGCTGAATTAATTACAGTGGCCCTATAAAGTGAACCTGTCACCCCCAAAATTAAAGGTGAGCTAAGCCCACCAGCATCAGAGGATTATCTACAGCATTCCGTAATGCTGTAGATAAGCCCCCGATGTAACCTGAAAGATGGAAAAAGAGGTTATATTATATACACCCAGGGGCGGTCCCGCTGTGGTCGCGGTCTGGTCCGGCGCCTCCTATATTCATCAGATGACGTCCTCTTCTTGTCTTCACACCGCGGCTCCAGCGCAGGTGTACTTTGTCTGCCCTGTTGAGGGCAGAGCAAAGTACCGCAGTGCACAGGCGCTGGGCCTTTCTGACCTTTCCCGATGCCTGCACACAGCAGAACTTTGCTCTGCCCTTAACAGGGCAGACAAAGTATGCCTGCGACGGAGCCGCAACATGAAGACAAGAAGAGGACATCATCGTAAGAAGAAGGGAGGCCCCGGACCGGACCGCGACGCCCATCATACCGGGACCGCCCCTGGTTGAGTATAATCTAACCTCTTTTTCTCATCTTTTAGGATACATCATGGGCTTATCTACAGCATTCCAGAATGCTGTAGATAAGCCCCTGATGCTGGTGGGCTTAGCTCACCTTCGATTTTGGGGGTGACAGGTTCCCTTTAAAGAAGATCTCTGCTCTGGACCATTCCCTTCTGTTAGAAGGGTCCTCGATGATGATCAAATTTGCAGAGTGTCCCACTGGAGGGTTCAATAACTTTGCAGTGCCTCCATTTGAAAAATTAGGCTTTGCATAATACATAATATTTATTGAAATCAGTGAGCTGTCTAATTAATGGATGGGTGTCCTGGATCCTATAAAGAAGAAAACTCCTTTTGTAACCATATTATGTTCTGATAATTACATGAGTGTACAGTTCTGACCAGGAGGCCCCACTCTACGAGAATCCATAGTAGCCTATCACTTTTGTGGGATTACATATGACACAATATCGGGATGGAGGAAAATATTTTGACCTTTAATACTTAAAGTGAAATTGCCTGGTCATAACACATTTGATAAGTCATTTAACCTGCCAACAGCTTAAACAAAGGGGAATAAGTTCTCAGTTCACCACTAGGCCTCTTCGGCTTTGCTCTGTTCTCCATTGATTTGATAGAGAATGCTCACATGAGTGCTTCTGATCCTTTGAAGCTTGTGACTGATTTTTAAATACTTATTTAAGGACAGTTACTCTATGATGGACTGTTAGAAAATGCAAATTGTCCATAGATGTTAGAAAACTGATTGTCTACAGATCTGTTATACCTACTCCAAGTATCTGCTAATGGAGAACAATAAACTAGAGAATTACAAGGACATGTCACTATTAGAGTTGAGCGACTTTTACTTTTTTAGGATCGAGTCGGGTTTCGCAAAACCCGACTTTGTCAAAAGTTGGGTCGGGTGAAATCGGCTGATTATTTTGAAAAGTCGGGAGCCGACCGAAACACGAAACCCAATGCAAGTCAATGGGGAATCAAAGTCGGCAGTGAGTGGAGGACAGGAAAACATCTACAGTGCCCATTTTAATGCCAAAAACATCAATTCTTATTTCTTAAACTTGTCAATCTTACTTTACTTTATAATAATAGTTAGGCATTCAAAACTGGGGGTAATTTGGCTAAAGTTGTGGGGGGGTAGGGCTGGCTCAAGATTTTCGTGGGCCCAGGGAAACGCAGAATACGTCCCGGCGGTGGAGCAGGGAGAGGTAAGTATTTCAACTTTGCAAGTGCTGTGATCTTGAGCAAGCAGGGGGGGCCCACTAGTTGGCACTGGCACAGGGCCCCTCATAGTCGGCGGTGTGATTGACGGCGGGTGGCGCCTCCCACTTCCAGAGACACTTTTGCGTACTATGAGGGGCCCTGTGCCAGTGCCAATGAGTATGCCCCCCCACCTGATGAAGGAACCTGCACTTTCATCTGCACCTTCCTCTTTGTCCCCGTGTAAGGTGGTATAGTATGCGGGAAGGGGAACCTGACTTTCAGCAGGGTCAGATTCAGGCTGTGTAGAGTGCAAGGGGAATGTAGTGTTCTGGGTAAGTGTACCAGCAGACTCATCTAGCAGTGGCTGTGCAATGGGCAGGATGAGGAGGAAACACAGATATAGGCCCAAATCATAAAGTAGGCTAAATGCAGTTCAAATTTGGTAACAGGACTAAACAGGCGGCATAGCTTTGTTCAGTGGAGGACAATTGTAATGAGTGGCGCAGACACAGTTAGTAGGCCCAAAATAAAAAAGTAGGCTAAAAGCAGTTCAAAATTGGTAACAGGACTAAACAGGTGGCATAGCTTTGTTCAGTGGAGGACAATTGTAATGAGTGGGGCAGACACAGTTAGTAGTCCCAAAATAAAAAAGTAGGTTAAATGCAGTTCAAAATTGGTAACAGGACTAAACAGGCAGCATAGCTTTGTTCAGTGGAGGACAATTGTAATGAGTGGCGCAGACACAGTTAGTAGGCCCAAAATAAAAAAGTAGGCTAAATGCAGTTCAAAATTGGTAACAGGACTAAACAGGCGGCATAGCTTTGTTCAGTGGAGGACAATTGTAATGAGTGGCGCAGACACAGTTAGTAGGCCCAAAATAAAAAAGTAGGCTAAAAGCAGTTCAAAATTGGTAACAGGACTAAACAGGTGGCATAGCTTTGTTCAGTGGAGGACAATTGTAATGAGTGGGGCAGACACAGTTAGTAGTCCCAAAATAAAAAAAGTAGGCTAAATGCAGTTCAAAATTGGTAACAGGACTAAACAGGCAGCATAGCTTTGTTCAGTGGAGGACAATTGTAATGAGTGGCGTATACACAGTTAGTAGGCCCAAAATAAAAAAGTAGGCTAAATGCAGTTCAAAATTGGTAACAGGACTAAACAGGCGGCATAGCTTTGTTCAGTGGAGGACAATTGTAATGAGTGGCGCAGACACAGTTAGTAGGCCCAAAATAAAACAGTAGGCTAAATGCAGTTCAAAATTGGTAACAGGACTAAACAGGCGGCATAGCTTTGTTCAGTGGAGGACAATTGTAATGAGTGGCGCAGACACAGTAGGCCCAAAATAAAAAAGTAGGCTAAATGCAGTTCAAAATTGGTAACAGGACTAAACAGGCGGCATAGCTTTGTTCTGTGGAGGACAATTGTAATGAGTTGCGCAGACACAGTTAGTAGGCCCAAATACAAAAGTAGGCTAAATGCAGTTCAAAATTGGTAACAGGACTAAACAGGCAGCATAGCTTTCTTCAGTGGAGGACAATTGTAATGAGTGGCGCAGACACAGTTAGTAGGCCCAAAATAAAACAGTAGGCTAAATGCAGTTCAAAATTGGTAACAGGACTAAACAGGCGGCATAGCTTTGTTCTATGGAGGACAATTGTAATGAGTGGCGCAGACACAGTTAGTAGGCTCAAATACAAAAGTAGGCTAAAAGCAGTTCAAAATTGGTAACAGGACTAAACAGGCGGCATAGCTAGGTACTGGGGTGGGCTCCTCTGCTGAGTAGCAGACAGTGGTAGTAGGCGCAAAGTTTTAACTCGTCTAAATGGAGGCAAGGGCCCCTGTATATTTTAACCATCATCTATCATTTCAACAAATTTGCATTGGCAGTGCCATTGAAGGATTTAACAGCACAGACTACACAGTGGTGGAGCATGGAGAGGTAAGTATTACAAGTGGTAGAGCACTGTTCGAGCTGGGGGGAACACTCTCTCGTGGGCGGCGGTACTGGCACAGGGCCCCTCATATTATGTGCACCACCACCGTCAGACACACTTCATTGTACTATGAGGGACCCTGTGCCAGTGCCGTCGCCCAAGAGTGGGAGCACTCACCTGTCCAGGCAAACGGCACTCGCACGGGTGCTTGCGCCAGGTGGTGACCACGGCCCTGTGGGGGGAGTCAGCCCATTTAGGGAGGTATAAAAATGGCCTATGGTGGACATTCAGCAGCTGCAAATGGAGGAATTGGAGAAGTCAGTAGGAGGAGGCCAAAAGCAAGACATTTTTCAGGCAAGCTACGTGTCAGCAGGAGAAGGTGGGGCAAAATAATTTGAAATCCATGATTGGTTCATTTTAATGAAGGTTAGATCATCAACATTTTGGGTAGCCAGACGTGTCCTTTTTTCGGTCAGTATTGAACCAGCAGCACTGAAGACTCTTTCTGATAGCACACTAGAAGCAGGGCAGGCGAGTTCCTGTAATGCATATTCTGCCAATTCAGGCCATGTGTCTATTTTAGATGCCCAGTAATCAAAGGGGAATGACCTGTGAGGGAGAACATCGATAAGGGAGGAAAAGTAGTTCGTAACCATACTGGACAAATACTGTCTCCTGTCACTTTGAGTCGATGCAGCACTACCTGTTGTGTCAGCGGTCATTGCGAAATCACTCCACAACCTGGTCATAAAACCCCTCTGTCCAACGCCACTTCGGATTTGTGCACCTCTAACATCTCTGCCATGTTGCCCCCTATGGCTCGTGTGAGAACCATCACCGCCGCTGTGTGCTGGGAATGCCTGAACCAAACGGTCTACAAGAGTTGCTTGTTTGGTAGCCAATATTTGCTCAAGTTTCTCATGTGGCATGATATTTTGTAATTTTCCTTTATATCGTGGATCCAGGAGGCAGGCCAACCAGTAATCATCATCGGTCATCATTTTGATAATGCAGGGGTCCCTTTTTAGGATACGTAAGGCATACTCAGCCATGTGGGCCAATGTTCCAGGTGTCAATTCACTGCTTGTGCTGGGTTGAGGATCATTTTCTTGCAAATCAACATCACTTGTGTCCTGCAAAAACCCTGTACCTGACCATGCAACGCCACCAGTTTCTATTGCCCCCTGAGAAGCATCCTCCTCCCATAAATATTCATCCCCATCATCCTCCTCCTCCTCCTCTTCGTCTGCCATCTCGTCCAGGAGAGTTCCCTGAGTAGACAATGGCTGACTGTCATCAAGGCTTCCCTCCTCCTCGGCTGCAGACACCAGCTCCTTAATGTGCATCAAACTTTGCATCAGCAGACGCATTAGTGGGATGCTCATGCTTATGATGGCATCGTCTGTACTTACCAGCCATGTGCATTCCTCAAAACACTGAAGGACTTGACAGAGGTCTTGGAGCTTCGACCACTGCACACCAGACAACTCCATGTCTGCCATCCAACTGCCTGCCCGTGTATGTGTATCCTCCCACAAATTAATTACAGCATGCCTCTATTTGCACAGCCTCTGAACCATGTACATTGTGGAGTTTCACCTTGTTGCAACTTCGATTATTAGGTGTGCTGGGGAAGATTCAGTGATCGCTGATGGTTCAGCATACGGCTGGAGTGTACAGGTGACCGGGGGATGTGCAAGCAAAGTCTTCGCACCTTCAGGAACAGGGCTGGTAACTCTGGATAATTTTTGAGGAAGCACTGCACCACCAGGTTCAAGGTGTGAGCCAGGCAAGATATGTGTTTAAGTTCTGAAAGGGCTATGGCAGCCATAAAAATCCTTCCGTTATCACTGACTACCTTGCCTGCCTCAAGATGTACACTGGCCAGCCATGACTGAGTTTGTTGCTGCAAGTACTCGGCCAGTACTTCTGCGGTGTGTCTGTTGTCGTCCAAACACTTCATTTCTAACACAGCCTGCTGACGCTTACCACTAGCTGTTCGATAATGGGACACCTCGTGTGCAACACTGGCAGCTGCGGATGGAGTGGTCGTGCGACTACGCTCTGTGGACGAACTTTCGCTTCTGGAGGAGGAGGAGGGGTGGCGAACGCCTACAGCCAACTGTTTCCTAGACTATGGCTGTCCCCATGGACCCTGCATCCACCACATTAACCCAGTGTGCCGTGATGGACACGTAACATCCCTGGCCATGCCTTCTGGTCAATGCATCTGTTGTGAGGTGCACCTTTCTACTCACTAATTGCCTCAGTTCAACGAGATTAGTCTAGCAATGTGGGCGTTCAAACCCTGTGTACGCGGATGAGAGGATGAGTACTTTCTTTTCCTAACGAGAGTCTCTTGTAGGGTGAGCTGGACAGGAGAGGTGCATATGGTGGAACTAGCGGTGGTGGTGGTGGTGGACATGGCGGATTGAGAGGGGATTGGTGATGGTATTCTCGATATTGGCCTACATACAGTGTTTCCTACAAAGAACCTTGTGATTCCCTGACTGCTTTGGCCTTGCGACGATACCTCAACATTTGCTGCTGGTGGTGTCCTAACCGGTGGGCTTACAGTGAGGGAAGCAATGTAGCGTTGCTGACTACCTTCATTCTGAGCAGGTGCACCAACGGTACGGGACATTTGGTAGTTGGTCCAGGCTTGCAAGTGCATGCTGGTTAAATGTCTAAGCATGCACATTGTATTTAAATTTTGAAGATTCTTCCCTCTGCTAAAGATGTTTGAGCATTTCTTACAGATAACTTTTGACTGATCATTCGGATCTTGGTTAAAAAATTGCCACACTGCACTCTTCCTACTATGGAATACCTTTTCAGGCATTGCACGCTGTGCTACTTTCACCGGATGGCCACGCTGTCCTAAAACTGTTTTTGTTTTTGACAAACGTTTTTGGCCTGATACGGGCCTGCCAGATGACAGCTGTTGCGATGTAGATGGCTGCTGCGGATCATCCTCCTCCGCTTCAGAGCTACTGCCAGCGGCACCCTTTTCCCCCAAAGGCTGCCAATCTGGGTCAACAACTGGGTCATCTATCACCTCCTCTTCAATGTCATGTGCACCTTCCTCTGTGTCACCGTGTAAGGTGCTATAGCATTCGGGACGGGGCACCATAGTCTCATCAGGGTCAGATTCTGGCTCAGTACACTGCGCGGGCAATGTAGTGATCTGAGTCAATGGAACAGCATTATAATCTAGCTGTGGCTGTGCATCAGTGCACTCCATGTCCGATTCATCTTGTAATGGGCAGTTAACAATTTCCCGTTCTAACCCAGACACGGTATGTGTAAAGAGCTCCATGGAGTAACCTGTAGTGTCGCCTGACGCATCCTTCACTTTTGGTTTGGGTGAAGGACACAAGGAAACTTCTTGTTCCTGACCGGGAGCATCCACTGATGACTCACTGCTTTTATATTTGGAACTTTCTGAAGAGGAGGCGAAAGAGCTAGAGGCTGAGTCAGCAAGGAAAGCCAAAACATTTTCCTGCTGCTCCGGCTTTAAAAGCCGTTTTCCTACTCCCAGATAAGGGAGCCTTCGAGGCCTTGTGTAGCCAGACGATGATGCTGGCTCAACACTTCCAGCCTTAGGTGCTATTGTGCTTTTGCCACTACCACCAGATGCACCACCACCACCATCAGTAGCAGCTCGCAACCACCGCCCACGGCCTCTTCCACCTGACTTCCTCATTTTTTGGGAAAATCTAACCAAAATAACAACCGTTATATGTAAAACAAGGTAGAAGGTGTATATAAATGTGTTGAGATTTTAAATCTCCCTTTTTTTGGGGGGAGACTGAACAAAAAATCAGGCCCTGTGCAAAAAAAATAACACAATGTAAGTGGCTGAAAGTGGCTGGCTGATATACGACAAACTAACAGGACAGAGGTGTATCCACTTTGTGACAATTTGAATCTCCCCTTTTTTTTTGGGAGACTGAACCAAAACTCAGGCCCAGTGTATATAACAACGCAATCTAAGTGGCAGAAAGTGGCTGGCTGATATACGAGAAACTAACAGGACAGAAGTATATCCACTTTGTGAGAATTTGAATCTCCCCTTTTTTTGGGAGACTGAACCACAACTTAGGCCCAGTGTATATAACAACACAATCTAAGTGGCAGAAAGTGGCTGGCTGATATACACAAAACTAACAGGACAGAAGTATATCCACTTTGTGAGAATTTGAAACTCCCTTTTTTGGGGGAGACTGAACCAATACTCAGGCCCAGTGTATAACAACACAATCTAAGCGGCAGAAAGTGGCTGGAAGATATTTGAAAAAATACAAGGACTGTAGTACAATCTCCCTACAATGATCTCAGGAAAAGTTTGGCAGCAATAAAAAGGACTGCTGCACACAAAAGTGTGGACAAATAAACAAGATAACGTTGCCGAAGGAGCAACAGGATTTTTGCTTTTAAAAAAGCAGTTGGTTTGCACAGCAGCGTGCAAACATCAATGCAGCTATCAGGGAGCCTTATAAGGCAGCCTAATAAGCTACAGAGCTGATGCACAAAAATATAGCCTCCACTGTCCCTGCAAAGAAAAGATGGTGTTGGACATTGGAAATCGCTACAGCACAAGCAGTTTCGGGGTTTAATCTTCCCTCCCTAACTATATTCCTTCTTCTGATGAAGCTGTGGCAACCTCTCCCTATGCTACGATCGGCAGAAGTAAGATGGAGGTCGGCGGGAACGCCCCTTTATAGCCCCTGTGACGCCGCTGAAAGCAGGCCAATCACTGTCATGCCCTTCTCTAAGATGGTGGGGACCGAGACCTATGTCATCACGCTGCCCACACTCTGCGTCCTCCTTCACTGGCTGAAAAATGGCGCTGAACGCGTCATACGAAACGCGACTTTGGCGCGAAGATCGCCGACCTTATGGCCGATCCCACACTAGGATCGGGTCAGGTTTCATGAAACCCGACTTTGCCGAAAGTCGGCGATTTTTGAATTTGTCCGATCCGTTTCGCTCAACCCTAGTCACTATCATTATTTTTGTCTTCTCTCATTTTGCTGGAAACAACTGAAACTCTGGTGCCTGTAGTAGAGTTGTGCAAATTTTTCAAAAATCGGTTCTGATTTCAATCATCGGCGAATATTGTTTTTGAATTATTTGCCAAACCCAGCCGAACTTCATTGGCGTCAATGGGAGTAGAAATTATTGAACATATTCGGAGTCGATCATCAAACATAAATTCGGCACGAATAGGGTACCAATATGGCACAATTTTGGCAAATTTACATCCGGCGACCGAGTCCGAACATATTCGCTCAACTCTAGTCTCTAGTCCTATACACAAGACTTCACTACTACTTAGTCTTCATCACAGATTCCCAAAAACATGTAAAAAAAAACGTGGGATTTACTTGTCCTGAAATATACAATACATCTGATTTTTTAACATCATCCAGGAGGTAACACAAGAGATGTCAGACTAAAACAAATGTTACCAAAGAGCAGCATTTATCCCTAATAAACTGCCTGATGAAATACGTGTGTGTCTGTATATATATCAACACTAGTGCAACGATACAAAGGAAACCTAATATTCACAGGAAAAGAGGAAAAATGTAAAAAAAAAAAGCCTGAGACTTGATTCATAAGAGTGAAAGAATGTCACCCCACATGTTGCAACTTCCTTTGCCAATTTGAGGTATGCGCAGGGATAAAAGAGTTTGAGGCCCTATCGAAAGAAAATTCACGGCAGATTGAACTGTTTTGCAGGCCACTGCCGCTGTCTTTAAAGTAACCCTTATTAAATACATTGCTAAATAAATCAACATGTATCCTCTCCTATATAACAGTCTTGCATTCACTATTTTTCCTAGAAGTATTCCATTTCTAATTTACAGTACAAAACAAAATCATAGCTCCAGATAAAAAAAGAATAAAAATAAAAAAAAGATATTAGTATACAATAGATAACTTAATCTGCAATAATCCACTAAAAACAGGTGCAATGATTGGTTCTCATTGAAGCAGGTGTAAGGAGACTCAAGGGCAATGCTACAGGATTAAAAAATATATAAAATTGCTCTACATCGGCAGGAAGAACATTTTTCACATATAATAGTATGACATTTGTCATTAAAGTGGGTCTGTCACCAGTTTTCCCAATGTAATCTGCAGTTACTATTAAACAGATCTCTTAGAGCTGATGAGGCTGGTGTTCTTACTTTGAAAATTTAGGCCAGAATGAGTGCAGAATCCTTTTTGTTTCACTGCCTAATTAAAAAAATGATCATATTTTTAGTTCCACTGTTTACTATCAGAATTGCACAGCCAAACTAAATATGGATTTTCAAAACGTACACCAGCCTCATCAAGTTTTCGTCAACTCTTGAGCAGCCGTGCATCCTCCAGCTCTGGGGTGTCTGACTCCACCTAGAAGGGATACATGGTAAACATCTGGGGTTTGTCTTGACAGTCATCGAATGAATAGATTTGGGCCGCAATGGAAATCAAAGCCCAGGTCTTCAGATTGGTGAATTCAAACTTCCGGCCCAGATGGCACCAGGAGATGTGAGGGTTGGAAAGTATTCCTTCCATCCAGAATGTTCACCCAAGGGATTTCAACTCACAGCACAAACAACATGAATATGGATTTAGTTGGAGTTTTAATAAAAACTGTTATCTCGTTTAGAGAACACAGTGTTGGGGAGTTGGCACTAGATATCCACCAGAAAACACTAGTGGAAATCTAAGTTTTACACTTAGGGACTGCAGGTTTTGGTGGGATACTCCTATCAACACTTACATGTCTTATGAGGTAAGAGACAAGATAATTTAAGGGAAGTATGTGGACATTTTGTCCCTCCTCTTAAGGTACCTTCACACTCAGCAACTTTATAATAATAATAATAATAATTTTATTTATATAGCGCCAACATATTCCGCAGCGCTTTACAAATTATAGAGGGGACTTGTACAGACAATAGACATTACAGCATAACAGAAATACAGTTCAAAACAGATACCAGGAGGAGTGAGGGCCCTGCTCGCAAGCTTACAAACTATGGGGAAAAGGGGAGACACGAGAGGTGGATGGTAACAATTGCTTTAGTTATTCGGACCAGCTATAGTGTAAGGCTCAGGTGTTCATGTAAAGCTGCATGAACCAGTTACCTGCCTAAGTATGTAGCAGTACAGACACAGAGGGCTAATACTGAGTAAAGTGTATGAGAACATGATGCGAGGAACCTTTTTTTTTTTTTTATTATAAATAGGCCACACAGGGATCGTTAGGTTAATGCATTGAGGCGGTAGGCCAGTCTGAACAAATGAGTTTTTAGGGCACGCTTAAAACTGTGGGGATTGGGGATTAATCGTATTAACCTAGGTAGTGCATTCCAAAGAATCGGCGCAGCACGTGTAAAGTCTTGGAGACGGGAGTGGGAGGTTCTGATTATTGAGGATGCTAACCTGAGGTCATTAGCGGAGCGGAGGGCACGGGTAGGGTGGTAGACTGATACCAGGGAGGAGATGTAGGGTGGTGCTGAGCCATGGAGTGCTTTGTGGATGAGGGTAGTAGTTTTGTACTGGATTCTGGAGTGGATGGGTAGCCAGTGTAATGACTGGCACAGGGTAGAGGCATCGGTGTAACGGTTGGTGAGGAATATGATCCTGGCAGCAGCATTCAGGACAGATTGGAGCGGGGAGAGTTTTGCAAGAGGGAGACCGATTAGTAGAGAGTTACAATAGTCCAGACGAGAATGAATAAGTGAAACAGTCAGAGTTTTTGCAGAGTCGAAATTAAGAAAAGGGCGAATTCTAGAAATGTTTTTGAGATGCAGGTAAGAAGAGCGAGCCAGTGATCGGATGTAGGGGGTGAATGAAAGGTCAGAATCAAGGATGACCCCAAGGCAGCGGGCATGTTGCTTTGGAGTAATGGTGGAACCGCACACGGAGATGGCAATGTCAGGCAAAGGTAGGTTAGTAGAGGGAGAGAACACGAGGAGTTCAGTTTTTGACAGGTTTAGTTTCAGATAGAGGGAGGACATGATGTTAGAGACAGCGGTAAGACAATCACTGGTGTTTTCTAAAAAGGTCGGTGTGATATCGGGAGCAGAAGTGTATAATTGGGTGTCGTCAGCATAGAGATGGTACTGGAAACCAAATCTACTGATTGTTTGTCCAATAGGGGCAGTATACAACGAGAAGAGTAGGGGGCCTAGGACTGATCCTTGAGGAACCCCAACAGTAAGGGGAAGGTGAGAGGAGGAGGAACCAGCAAAACATACAGTGAAGGATCGGTCAGAGAGATAGGAGGAGAACCAGGAGAGAACGGTGTCCTTGAGGCCGATGGAGCGGAGCATAGTGAGGAGGAGCTGATGATCCACAGTGTCGAATGCTGCAGAGAGATCCAAGAGAATTAGCATGGAGTAGTGACCATTAGATTTAGCTGTTAGTAGGTCATTAGAGACTTTAATGAGGGCAGTTTCAGTAGAGTGTAAAGAGCGGAAGCCAGATTGAAGAGGGTCGAGAAGAGAGTTATCTGAGAGATAGCGGGTAAGACGGGAGTGGACCAGGCGTTCGAGGAGTTTAGAGATGAAGGGAAGATTAGAGACAGGTCTATAATTAGCGGCACAGTTTTGATCGAGGGATGGTTTTTTAAGTAATGGATGTATGATGGCATGCTTAAATGAGGAGGGAAAAATACCGGAAGTGAGGGAAAGGTTGAATATTTTTGTTAGGTGAGAGGTGATAGCCGGGGAAAGGGACTGGAGGAGATGTGACGGAATGGGGTCACTGGTGCAAGTGGTCGGGCGAGAAGATGCAAGGAGCCTGCTTACTTCTTCTTCTGTAACTGCTTCAAAGTCAGAGAGTGAACTAGATGCAGTGGGGGAGGGAGGACAGTGCATGGTATGAAGAGATTGGGAGATGATTTCCTGTCGAATGTGGTCAATTTTTTCTTTGAAGTAATTGGCCAGATCGTCAGCACAGAGATCCGTGGTTGGGGCCTGCTCTCTTGGGTTGAGTAGGGACTGGAACGTGTCAAAGAGACGTTTAGGGTTATTGGACAGGGAGATGATGAGGGTGTTGAAGTAGGTTTGTTTGGAGAGGTGAAGGGCAGAATTGTATGTCTTTAGCATGAACTTATAATGGCTGAAATCTTCGGGTAGATTAGATTTTCTCCACAGACGTTCTGCAAGAACGACAACGATCCATGATGTTGCAGCGTCCTGGATAGCGATCTCGTTGTGTTTGACACGCAGCAGCGATCTCGATCCCGCTGTGAACCCCCAGCACCAAGAATATGTTATGCTATATATATATTCTGTATAATAGTTTCCATGTGAAATGCATCAGTCCACAGGCTGCGCCCCTGGACAAGATATTCTCTTTCTGACCTCCCCCACCTTTGTAATTCCCACAGTAAATACCAGCAGGCTCCGGCCCCCTGCGGCTATTGTAATGTATGTCTGGCCTGTTTTTTCTATTGGCCTGCCCTGTGTATCTGTGTTATATATTCTGTGTGTTGTAAATAAAGTGTGTTCTTTTAGACTGGAAATACCTGGAGTAGCAGTCAGCTTTTATATGCTCCCATGTAATCAAGAAATTCTAGCCAGCGTCCTTCATTCCGAATCGAGCAAAAGCAAAGTGGACCTCCTGAAACACGGGGGGTACTGTAAGAGGTACTACAGCAGAGTAGACCCCGCTACACTGGTGGCAGACAGCGGGATGTGATACCCCTTCTACAGGAGAAAGGAATGAATCGAAGACAACTACCAGAAGATAACGAGGACTACACTAAAAGATCTGGTGGAAGCCCGAGGGTTAATCGCCAGCAACAAAACAAAAGCGGATTTGATAGCAGCCATCATGGAACACGACAGTGCAGCATCCCCCAATGTGAATGTGGAGGAGACTGAATTCCAGAGGGAGGTAAAGAACAGACTGGCGTTCTATGGCCCAAACCCTGCAGTAGAGATCATACGAGAGGTGATGGCTGATGTGCGTACTGATCTGAAGGAAGAGATGGCCGAGCGGACCAGGATAGAGCTAACCAAGATGGAGATGGCAGAGCGGACCAAAGTGGAGCTGGCCAAGATGGAGAAGGCAGAGCGGAGAGAGGAGAGTCAGTGAGCAAGGGGAGCTCTGGCCTCCGCCCAAGTACCTTCAACAGTAAGCCACAATAAGATCCAGTATAATGCCTTCCGACAGTTGGGGGAGGCAGAGGAAGACATTGATGGCTTTCTGCAGGACTTTGAGCAGCAGTGTGCCCTTCATCAAGTGAAGCCGGAGGAACGGGTTCAAATTCTGGCCAGCAAGCTGAAAGGCCGGGCAGCGGACGCCTATCGCACGGTACCTGATGAGGACTGTATGGACTATGAGCGGATCAAAGAAGTGATCTTGGCCCGGTATGCGCTGACACCAGAGGCATACCGCAAAAAGTTCCGCGGACTTATAAAACGAGTAACCGATACCCACGCTGAATGGGCCTGTAAATTACGGCGGTCACTGCTACAGTGGGTACAAGGGAGCCAAGCAACCAATAAGGAGGACGTCCTCCAGCTCTTCTTGTTAGAAAGATTCTTTAATGGACTAAACCCCGAGACACAGGGATGGCTTCAGGACAGGCGGCCAATGACTCTTGAGGAAGCCGCTCGTCTGGCCGATGAACATCATGACGCCAGGAGGCCTCAGTTGTCCGGATCAAAGATGGTCACTAGGGGTCCGCCCATGGACCTGGAGGGCCCCAAACCACCGAACATTGTAGGGGGACCAGCGAGAAACCCGGCCTACCACAGTTCCCCTGGGGCGCGATGCCACACCTGCCATCAGCTGGGCCACCTGCAAAGACAATGTCCCAACCGGACTCAGCATACCCAGTGGCCAAAGGCGGGAACAGCTACCTTCCGCCGGGCCGCTGTACACTGCTACCAAGGTGAAGCTGACCCGGCATGGGGGGCTACAACTAACCAAGGGGTGGAAGACATGGAGGAAGTGCTGCATGAAGTAGACCACGTGCAGGCAGCCCGGGCAGATAATCGACAACAGAATCGACAGGTCGTGTGGGTTAATGGGAAATGCATGCAAGGACTAAGAGATTCCAGAGCAACTTTGACCCATGTGAAGCCTCATCTCGTCCGGGACCAAGAGAAGATGGACCGGACAGTGGCAGTCCGTGTAGCAGGGGGAGCCATACATCGACTGCCCACTGCCAGGATTCACCTGAACTGGGGAGTTGGGGATGGCCTTGTTGAGGTCGGCTTGATGGAGGATTTGCCTGCAGACATTTGGCTGGGAAATGACTTGGGGCCCATGTTGTCTGCCTTCTCGGTTGCCCCTCTGGCTGAGACATATCCTGTGACCACCCGGAGACAAGCTTGAGCTGCGGAGGCGGAATCACACTCAGAGGAGGCCCAGGTAAGACATCCCAGCCCTACACGTATTCCCATAGCCAGACACATTTCTTGGGCCACCCCAGATGAATTTAAGAGGGAGTTACTTGAGGATCCTTCATTGGAGGGATATCGGGGGAAGGCACAGGAGGGGAGAGGGGTACTGGAAGGAGAACAGTTTATATGGAAGCAGGGACTCCTCTACCGAATCACAGAGCAGCACCACACAGGGACGAGCCCCACTATAAAATGACAGCTGGTAGTTCCCAAGAAGTATAGGCAGGAGTTACTGCAAATCTCTCATGACATTCCCTTGGCCGGGCACTTCGGCGTCAGTCGCACCAGGCATCGTCTGACACAAAAATTCTTTTGGCCGGGGGTAACCTATGATGTTCGTCAATACTGCCAGACCTGTGACAGTTGCCAGCGCATTGGCCAGAAAGGAGATCGATGCAAGGCCAAATTACGCCCCCTCCCCATTGTGGAGGAACCATTTAGCCGAGTAGCGGTCGATCTGATAGGGCCATTAGCCAAACCCAGTACGTCAGGGAAAAGGTATATATTGACAGTGGTAGATTATGCCACACGGTATCCAGAGGCGGTTGCGTTACCTAACATACTGGCAGAGACGGTGGCGGCTGCCCTGCTCCAGGTTTTCTCACGGGTTGGATTTCCCCGGGAGATTATCTCAGACCAGGGTACCCAGTTTACAGCAGAGGTGACCAACCAACTGTGGAATCTGTGCGGCGTAAAGTCCATTAGAAGCGCCCCGTACCACCCGCAAACCAATGGGTTGTGTGAATGCTTTAACGGGACGTTAAAATAACTCATTCGGACTTTTACCAGGACCTACAGGCACCTCCTGTTTGCCTATCGAGAGGTGCCCCAAGAATCCATGGGGTTCTCTGTCATGATCCCAATGGCAGGGGATCACAAAAGGACAAGCACAAAAAACAAAACAAGCTCTAGGGTGATGGAAACTGAGCTGACCGCGATCCTGAACCTAAACACACAACTAGCTGTAGCCGGGGAACGTGCCTACGATGATTCCTAGACGTCTCGCGCCAGCCGAAGGACTAACTTCCCCTATTAGAAGAAACACAGACCTCTCTTGCCTCCAGAGAAACACCCCACAGAAATAGCAGCCCCCCACATGTAATGACGGTGAAATGAGAGGAAAGCACATACGTAGTTATGAAAACAGATTCAGCAAAATGAGGCCCGCTAAAGCTAGATAGCAGAGGATACAAAAGTGAACTGCGCGGTCAGCGAAAAACCCTACAAAAAACCATCCTGAAATTACTTGAACTCATGTGCCAACTCATGGAACATGAGGAGTAATATCAGCCCACTAGAGCAACCAGCAAAAAGGAATCACATATCTGCAAGCTGGACTAAGACAAAAATTAAGCAAAACGTGGAACAGGAAAATCAAAAACTTAGCTTGTCCTGAAGATTACAGAAGCGGGGAGCAGAGGTAACAAGACACACTGATTACATTGATAGCCGGCGAGGAAATGACAAGAAAGCCAGGTTAAATAGGAAACTCCCATATCCTGATAGAACAGGTGGACACCAGAGACCGCAGAGAACACAAGTCACCCAGTACCATCTGTAACCACCAGAGGGAGCCCAAAAACAGAATCCACAACAGTACCCCCCCCTTGAGGAGGGGTCACCGAACCCTCACGAGAACCACCAGGGCGACCAGGATGAGCCCTATGAAATGCACGGACCAAATCAGCAGCATGAACATCAGAGGCAACCACCCAAGAATTATCCTCCTGACCATAACCCTTCCACTTGACCAAATATTGGAGTTTCCTTCTGGAAACACGAGAATCCAAGATCTTCTCCACAACATACTCCAATTCTCCCTCCACCAGCACCGGAGCAGGAGGCTCAAGCGAAGGAACAACAGGTACCTCATACTACCGCAACAACGACCGATGGAACACATTATGAATAGAAAACGATGCCGGGAGATCCAAACGAAACGACACAGGGTTAAGAATTTCCAAGATCCTATAGGGACCGATGAACCGAGGCTTGAACTTAGGAGAAGAGACCTTCATAGGAACAAAACGAGAAGACAACCACACCAAGTGCCCAACACGAAGTCGAGGACCCACGCGGCGACGGCGATTAGCAAACTGCTGAGCCCTCTCCTGGGACAACTTCAAATTGTCCACCACATGACTCCAAATCTGATGCAACCTATCCACCACCATGTCCACTCCAGGACAATCAGAAGGCTCCACCTGACCAGAGGAAAAACGAGGATGAAACCCCGAATTACAAAAGAAAGGAGAAACCAAGGTAGCAGAACTAGCCCGATTATTAAGGGCAAATTCGGCAAGCGGCAAAAAGGTAACCCAGTCATCTTGATCAGCAGAAACAAAACACCTTAAATAAGTTTCCAAGGTCTGATTAGTTCATTCCGTCTGGCCATTCGTCTGAGGATGGAATGCAGACGAAAAGGACAAATCAATGCCCATCTTAGCACAGAACGTCCGCCAAAATCTAGACACAAACTGGGATCCCCTGTCAGAAACGATGTTCTCCGGAATCCCATGCAAACGAACCACGTTCTGAAAAAACAGAGGGACCAACTCAGAGGAGGAAGGTAACTTAGGCAAGGGTACCAGATGAACCATCTTAGAAAAGCGGTCACACACAACCCAGATGACGGACATTTTTTGAGAGACAGGGAGATCCGAAATAAAGTCCATGGAAATGTGCGTCCAAGGCCTCTTCGGGATAGGCAAAGGTGACAACAATCCACTGGCCCGAGAACAGCAAGGCTTAGCCCGAGCGCAAACTTCACAAGACTGCACAAAAGAACGCACATCCCTCGACAAGGAAGGCCACCAAAAAGACCTGGCCACCAAGTCTCTAGTACCAAATATTCCAGGATGACCTGCCAACGCAGAAGAATGGACCTCGGAGATGACTCTACTGGTCCAATTATCCGGAACAAACAGTCTTTCAGGCGGACAACGATCAGGTTTATCCGCCTGAAACTCCTGCAAAGCACGTCGCAAGTCTGGGGAGACAGCCGACAAAATCACCCCATCCCTAAGGATACCAGTGGGCTCAGAATTTCCAGGGGAGTCAGGCACAAAACTCCTAGAAAGAGCATCCGCCTTCACATTCTTTGAACCTGGCAGGTATGAAACCACAAAATCGAAACGGGAGAAAAACAGTGCCCAACGAGCCTGTCTAGGATTCAGACGCTTGGCAGACTCAAGGTAAATCAGATTTTTGTGATCAGTCAAGACCACCACACGATGTCTAGCACCCTCAAGCCAATGACGCCACTCCTCAAATGCCCACTTCATGGCCAAAAGCTCCCGATTACCAACATCATAATTCCGCTCAGTGGGAGAAAACTTTCTAGAAAAGAACGCACATGGCTTCATCACTGAGCAATCGGAGCTTCTCTGTGACAAAACCGCCCCTGCTCCAATCTCGGAAGCATCAACCTCAACCTGAAAAGGAAGCGAAACATCTGGCTGACGCAATACAGGAGCAGAAGAAAACCGGCGCTTAAGTTCCTGAAAGGCCTCCACAGCCGCAGGAGACCAATCAGCAACATCAGCACCCTTCTTAGTCAAATCCGTCAAAGGCTTAACAACACTAGAAAAATTAGTTATGAAACGACGATAAAAATTAGCAAAGCCCAAGAACTTCTGTAGACTCTTAAGAGATGTAGGCTGCGTCCAGTCACAAATAGCCTGAACCTTGACGGGATCCATCTCAATAGTAGAAGGGGAAAAAATATACCCCAAAAAAGAAATCTTCTGGACTCCAAAGAGACACTTTGAACCTTTTACAAACAAAGAATTGGCCCGCAGGACCTGAAACACCTTCCTGACCTGCTGAACATGGGACTCCCAGTCATCAGAAAAAACCAAAACATCATCCAAATACACAATCATAAATTTATCCAGATATTCACGGAAAATATCGTGCATAAAGGACTGGAAGACAGAAGGAGCATTAGAAAGTCCAAAAGGCATCACCAAATACTCAAAATGGCCCTCAGGCGTATTAAATGCGGTTTTCCACTCATCACCCTGCTTTATCCGCACAAGATTATACGCCCCCCGAAGATCAATCTTAGTGAACCATTTAGCCCCCTTAATGCGAGCGAACAAATCAGTCAACAATGGCAAAGGATACTGATATTTGACTGTAATCTTATTCAAAAGACGGTAATCTATACAAGGCCTCAAGGAACCATCTTTTTTGGCCACGAAAAAAAACCTGCTCCCAAAGGGGACGAAGATGGACGGATATGTCCCTTTTCCAAGGACTCCTTAAAATAATCCCGCATAGCAGTATGCTCTGGCACTGACAGATTGAACAAACGACCTTTAGGAAATTTACTGCCAGGAATCAAATCTATAGCACAATCGCAATACCTGTGAGGAGGAAGCGAATTGAGCTTAGGCTCCTCAAAAACATCCCGATAATCAGACTAAAATACAGGAACCTCAGAAGGAGTAGATGAAGCGATAGAAATCGGAGGTGCATCATCATGAACCCCCTGACATCCCCAGCTTAACACAGACATCGTTTTCCAGTCCAAGACTGGGTTATGAGTTTGTAACCATGGCAGACCAAGCACTAAGACATCATGTAAATTATACAGTACCAGGAAGCGAATCACCTCCTGATGAACGGGAGTCATACGCATGGTCACTTGTGTCCAGTACTGAGGTTTATTCATAGCCAAAGGTGTAGAGTCAATTCCTTTCAAAGGAATAGGGACTTCCAGAGGCTCCAGACTAAACCCACAGCGGTTGGCAAATGACCAATCCATAAGACTCAGGGCAGCGCCTGAATCCACATAGGCATCGACGGAAATGGCTGATAATGAACAAATCAGAGTCACAGACAGAATGAACTTAGACTGTAAAGTACTAATGGCAACAGACTTATCAACCTTTTTTGTGCATTTAGAGCATGCTGATATAACATGAGCTGAATCACCACAATAAAAACACAACCCATTTTTCCGCCTATAGTTTTGCCGTTCACTTCTGGACTGAATTCTATCACATTGCATTGTCTCAGGTGCCTGTTCAGAAGACACCGCCAAATGGTGCACAGGTTTGCGCTCCCGTAAACGCCGATCAATCTGAATAGCCATAGTCATAGACTCATTCAGACCTGTAGGTGCAGGGAACCCCACCATAACATCTTTAATGGCCTCAGAAAGGCCATCTCTGAATCTTGCAGCCAGGGCGCACTCATTCCACTGAGTAAGCACCGACCATTTCCGAAATTTCTGACAATATATTTCTGCTTCATCTTGCCCCTGAGAGAGAGCCAATAAAGCTTTTTCAGCCTGAATCTCTAGGTTAGGTTCCTCATAGAGCAAACCCAATGCCAGAAAAAACGCATCCACATTGAGCAACGCAGGATCCCCTGGTGCCAATGCAAATGCCCAATTCTGAGGGTCACCCCGCAGGAAAGATATAACAATCTTGACTTGCTGAGCAGGGTCTCCAGAGGAGCGAGATTTCAAAGAAAGAAACAACTTGCAATTGTTCCTAAAATTCAGAAAACTAGATCTATCTCCAGAAAAAAACTCTGGGATAGGAATTCTATGTTCAGACATAGGAGCATGTACAACAAAATCTTGTATATTTTGAACCTTAGCAGCAAGATTATTCAGGCTGGAAGCCAAACTCTGGACGTCCATGATAAACAGCTGAGGTCAGAGCCATTCAAGGATTAAGAGGAGGTAAAACGCAGCCAGGCTGCAATTAAGGCTAGGCAGCAAACTCTGAGGGAAAAAAAAAAAAAAAAAAACTTCCTCAGACTACTTTTCCTCCTACTTCAGCCAATACGATTACCACTTTTGGGCCGGCTATACTGTCATGATCCCAATGGCAGGGGATCACAAAAGGACAAGCACAAAAAACAAAACAAGCTCTAGGGTGATGGAAACTGAGCTGACCGCGATCCTGAACCTAAACACACAACTAGCTGTAGCCGGGGAACGTGCCTACGATGATTCCTAGACGTCTCGCGCCAGCCGAAGGACTAACTTCCCCTATTAGAAGAAACACAGACCTCTCTTGCCTCCAGAGAAACACCCCACAGAAATAGCAGCCCCCCACATGTAATGACGGTGAAATGAGAGGAAAGCACATACGTAGTTATGAAAACAGATTCAGCAAAATGAGGCCCGCTAAAGCTAGATAGCAGAGGATACAAAAGTGAACTGCGCGGTCAGCGAAAAACCCTGCAAAAAACCATCCTGAAATTACTTGAACTCATGTGCCAACTCATGGAACATGAGGAGTAATATCAGCCCACTAGAGCAACCAGCAAAAAGGAATCACATATCTGCAAGCTGGACTAAGACAAAAATTAAGCAAAACGTGGAACAGGAAAATCAAAAACTTAGCTTGTCCTGAAGATTACAGAAGCGGGGAGCAGAGGTAACAAGACACACTGATTACATTGATAGCCGGCGAGGAAATGACAAGAAAGCCAGGTTAAATAGGAAACTCCCATATCCTGATAGAACAGGTGGACACCAGAGACCGCAGAGAACACAAGTCACCCAGTACCATCTGTAACCACCAGAGGGAGCCCAAAAACAGAATCCACAACAGTTCTCCCGATTCGAACTGGTATACGGGAGACGGGTAAGGGGACCCTGGACTTAGTGCTAGAACACTGGGAAGGGGAGGGCATCATAGAAGGGGTTCCTATTGTACCCTATGTGCTGGAATTCCGGGATCGCCTACAGGAGCTGACCCAGGCTGTACGTGGGAACATGCAGGTGGCCCAGCGGCGCCAGCGCGTATGGTACGATTGGAGGTCCAGAGAGCGTACCTTGGAAATAGGGCAGAAGGTCCTGGTGTTAGAGCCCACTAGGCACAACAAGTTCCAAGCTGCTTGGCAGGGGCCCTACCAGGTAGTGGGGAAAGTAGCCGACACCACCTATAATGTCGCCAATTGTGATGACCCCAGGGTTATCCGCATGTTCGACGTGAATATGCTGAAGCCCTATCGGGAGCACCCTGAAGAGGTAGTGGCCATCTGTGCACCTGAAGCAGAGGATTTAGCCGGACTTCCCTTGCCTGATGTCTTAGGGGAGAGGACTCAGTCTAAAACATGGGACCAGGTACACTGGGGTAAAGACTTAGGTCCCCGGGAGAGACAGCAGGCGGAGGAGTTGTTGAGGCAGCGACAGAGGATGTTTTCGGGGAAACCCGGGTACACTCACCTGGCACAACACAAGGTTGAGACCCAGGATCAGACCCCCCTGCGACAACCCCCTTCCGCGTCCCTGAGTCTGTACGAGAAGGGATGTGACAAGAGATACAAGAGATGTTGCGTTTAGGGGTCTGTTGTGAATTCTGTGGCAGAGCTCCCTCCTGTGGTCACAAGTGGTACTTCGGCTGATTCTCTCTATGAGCTTCTGTTGGTGGAGGAAAGTGGTACTGCGGCTTCTGAGTTTCCTTCCTTAGGTGATGTGGTGAAGTCGTTAGGTGCTGTTCTATTTAACTCCACCTAGTGCTTTGATCCTGGCCTCCAGTCAATGTTCTAGTATTGGACTTGCTTCCTCCTGGATCGTTCCTGTGGCCTGCTGCTCTGCATAGCTAAGTTGCTCTTGTGTTATTTTTGTTTGCTGTTTTTTCTGTCCAGCTTGTTTATTTGGTTTTTCTTGCTTGCTGGAAGCTCTGGGACGCAGAGGGTGTACCTCCGTGCCGTTAGTCGGTACGGAGGGTCTTTTTGCCCCCTTTGCGTGGTTGTTTGTAGGGTTTTGTGTTGACCGCAAAGTTACCTTTCCTATCCTCGCTCTGTTCAGTAAGTCGGGCCTCACTTTGCTAAATCTATTTCATCTCTACGTTTGTCTTTTCATCTTAACTCACAGTCATTATATGTGGGGGGCTGCCTTTTCCTTTGGGGTATTTCTCTGAGGCAAGGTAGGCTTATTTTCTATCTTCAGGCTAGCTAGTTTCTCAGGCTGTGTCGAGTTGCATAGGGAGCGTTAGGCGCAATCCCCGGCTGCCTCTAGTGTGGTTGGAGAGGATTAGGGATTGCGGTCAGCAGAGTTCCCACGTCTCAGAGCTTGTTCTATGTTTTTGGGTTATTGTCAGGTCACTGTATGTGCTCTGACTTCTATGTTCATTGTGGTACTGAATTACCTAATCATAACAGGGGTCATTGAAGAGTCAGATAGTCCCTGGGCATCCCCCGTAGTGTTAGTGTCCAAGAAGGATGGGACTACATGGTTTTGTGTAGACTATCGTAAGCTCAATGAGAAAACAGTGACGGATGCATATCCCATGCCGCGTGTGGATGAGTTGTTAGACCGGCTGGCGGGGGCAAAGTATTTGACCACCATCGATCTATGCAAAGGCTACTGGCAGATTCCCCTTAGTCCTGATGCTATTCCCAAGTCGGCATTTGTCACCCCGTTTGGCTTATTCCAGTTTCGAGTTATGCCATTCGGGATGAAGACTGCCCCGGCGACCTTCCAGAGGCTGGCTGACCGGCTTCTAGATGGTCTCCAGGACTATGCATGTGCCTACCTGGATGACATCGCCATCGACAGCACGACATGGGAAGAGCATCTAAATCACCTAGAGACAGTATTAGACAGGATCCACAAGGCCGGAATCACCCTGAACCCAAACAAGTGTCACGTGGGCAACGCAGAGGTTCAGTATTTAGTGTATTGGGTGGGAAGTGGGAAACAAAGACCAGAACCAGCCAAGATTGAGGCCATAGCCAAATGGCCCACCCCACGCACTAAAACCCAGGTCATGGCGTCTCTAGGGACAGCGGGGTATTACAGGAAATTCGTTCCCAATTACAGCAGTGTGGCCATGCCCCTCACTGATCTGACCCGTAAGAACCAACCCCGCCAAGTAACCTGGACCCCAGAGTGTGAGGAAGCCTTCCGCCAGCTCACCCTGCCTTTGGCGCACAGTCCCCTTATGTGGGTCTCTTTGCAGTGCCTCTTTATGTTCTGACTGGCCGGACCTGGGACCTGGATGCACTCTTCGGCTATGTGGAAGCTATATTACTATATCTGGGCATTCTTGTGGATATGTATCTACTACTATTACGTTGCCCAATCTCTATACCACTGCTGTATGTGGGCCCAGGTGCTTAGTACACCTCCTTTTTCTTGTACGCACTATTTGCCTATGTGGGCTTACCTTTGTCCCACATTTGGTAGTGTCTGTATTTATACTTTGGGGGTGTTGGCTGTATTTGTTACGCCATCCTGTTATATCCATACAGGTATTTTGCTTGACAGGACATAGATCAGCTTGCAGTGTTATTTAGTGCTATTTAGTAGTGTTGAGCGATACCGTCCGATACTTGAAAGTATCGGTATCGGATAGTATCGGCCGATACCCGAAAAATATCGGATATCGCCGATACCGATATCCGATACCAATACAAGTCAATGGGACATCAAGTATCGGAAGGTATTCTCATGGTTCCCAGGGTCTGAAGGAGAGGAAACTCTCCTTCAGGCCCTGGGATCCATAGGGATGTGTAAAATAAAGAATTAAAATAAAAAATATTGATATATTTACCTCTCCGGCGGCCCCTGAACTCAGCGCGGGTAACCGGCAGGCTTCCTTGTTCAAAATCAGCGCTTTTAGGATCTGAGAATCACGTCCCGGCTTCTGATTGGTCGCGGGCCGCCCATGTGACCGCCACGCGACCAATCACAAGCCGCGACGTCACCGCAAGCTATTAACGCGCTCATTTTTAAAAATGAGCGCGTTAATGACTTTCAAAGACGTAGCGGCTTGTGATTGGTCGCGGCCACGCGACCAATCACAAGCCGCGACGTCACCGCAAGCTATTAACGCGCTCATTTTTAAAAATGAGCGCGGTAATGACTTTCAAAGAAGTAGCGGCTTGTGATTGAGCGCGTTAATAGCTTGCGGTGACGTCGCGGCTTGTGATTGGTCGCGTGGCGGTCACATGGGCGGCCCGCGACCAATCAGAAGCCGGGACGTGATTCTCAGGTCCTAAAAGCGCTGATTTTGAACAACGAAGCCTGCCGGTTACCCACGCTGAGTCCAGGGGCCGCCGGAGAGGTAAATATATCAATATTTTTTATTTTAATTCTTTATTTTACACATCTCTATGTATCCGATACCGATACCCGATACCACAAAAGTATCGGATCTCGGTATCGGAATTCCGATACCGCAAGTATCGGCCGATACCCGATACTTGCGGTATCGGAATGCTCAACACTACTATTTAGTATTGTTGTATATTGGCGCCTCCACTTATTTGTATTGCTCTGGTGGGTTAATGTGGGGATGTCGGTATGATACCATTTTAATTGTTTTTATTGGTGCGTCAATAAAAGTTTGCCTTTTTACTCATTATCGTTTAGTGGTGTGCAATTATATAGAGTGGTTCTTTTTTCTTTATTTTTTTTCCGCCAGCTAAAGGATGCCCTCACCAATACCCCTGTATTGGCCGCACCCGATCCAACTAAACGTTTCCTTGTTCACACAGACGCTTCTATGTTTGGATTGGGGGCAGTACTAAGCCAAGTCGGGCCGGACGGCAAAGAACACCCGGTAGCTTACCTGAGTCGGAAACTACTGCCCTGTGAAGTAAGCTATGCGGCCATCGAAAAGGAGTGCCTGGCAATAGTATGGGCACTCAAAAAGTTACAACCATATTTGTATGGATGACAGTTTTCCTTCCTTACGGACCATAATCCCCTAGTCTGGTTTAATCGGGTCTCCGGAGACAACGCCAGATTACTGCGGTGGAGTTTAGCCCTACAACCTCTGGACTTCACCATCCACTACAGACCCAGCAAACAAAACGGTAATGCCGATGGACTAAGTCGAGAAACGGAACTTGTACCAACCCCATAAACTTCGGTCATCCCCAAACAGATCCGTTAAGGATCAGACTGTGTATGCCGATCGCGTCGCTGAAAAGGGGAGCCGTGTTACAGAACCCCCAGCACCAAGAATATGTTATGCTATATATATATATTCTGTATAATAGTTTCCATGTGAAATCCATCAGTCCACAGGCTGCGCCCCTGGACAAGATATTCTCTTTCTGACCTCCCCCACCTTTGTAATTCCCACAGTAAATACCAGCAGGCTCCGGCCCCCTGCGGCTATTGTAATGTATGTCTGGCCTGTTTTTCTATTGGCCTGCCCTGTGTATCTGTGTTATATATTCTGTGTGTTGTAAATAAAGTGTGTTCTTTTAGACTGGAAATACCTGGAGTAGCAGTCAGCTTTTATATGCTCCCATGTAATCAAGAAATTCTAGCCAGCGTCCTTCATTCCGAATCCAGCAAAAGCAGAGTGGACCTCCTGAAACATGGGGGGTACTGTAAGAGGTACTACAGCACAGTAGAGCCCGCTACAGCTGGTCGGAGCTAGAAGTCCAGAACTTCATTTCGTCGTCAGGTCGGCATGTATCGTCATATTTGACATCAAAAGCAATGATGCCAGCAACGTTTTACATGGAGCTAACAACCAGCGAGAACGATAAGTGAGTCGCCGTTACGTCACTGGATCGCTCCTGCATTGTTCTGGAGTTGCTGTGTTTGACGTCTCTACAGCAACCTAAACAGTGACGCTGCAGCGATCGGCTCGTTGTCAAATATCGCTGCAGCGTCGCTGAGCCTTTAGTGGATCAGGTTTACGCAGATAAATGCATAGAAAAAGGAATAGACACAAAAAACATTGATTAATTGGAATCAGGCTTTTGTAATGCAGGCCCATTTAATTTGGCAACTGAATAGAAGTAAAGGTTCAGAGGTTTTTTGTATGTCTGGACAAGATTCATGGCAACATATTTAGACACCAGTTGGCAGTCAGTGCAGTGGTTGACTGGGGTTCAACAGCTATTCATGTGCTGATGTAAGTCTACACATGAGTGCCTGGTTTGTGAGGTTGCCACTTTACACTTTGAAGAGAGTCAAACTACTTCTTTTAAAGGGACACTGTCACCTGAATTTGGAGGGAACAGTCTTCAGCCATGGAGGCGGGGTTTTGGGGTTTTTGATTCACCCTTTCCTTACCCGCTGGCTGCATGCTGGCTGCAATATTGGATTGAACTTCATTCTCTGTCTTCCATAGTACACGCCTGCGCAAGGCAAGATTGCCTTGTGCAGGCGTGTACTATGGAGGACAGAGAATGAACTTCAATCCAATATTGCAGCCAGCATGCAGCCAGCGGGTAAGGCAAGGGTGAATCAAAAACCCCAAAACCCCGCCTCCACGGCTGAAGATTGTTTCCTCCAAATTCAGGTGACAGTGTCCCTTTAAGATTAACCACCACCAGTTCACCCTAGAGCATCGGTGAAAGGCAGCCTTATACACTCGAATTGTATTCTAAGATACAGAAAGCAAAAATATTTCGAGATGGCTTTGAGGTGCGATCACTTATCCTGCACGAACCTTTGACATCTTAGTTTTTTAGTTCAAATTTGATATTTGGGAGAATTTGGATTCAACAAAGGAAAAGGTATGGGAAGAAGTTGATGGCCATATGGGAAGACATTTTAAGGAACCTTCTTTTCCTAATTTGATGGTGGCACAGCTGAGCTTGGTCCTTAAGAAATTTTGATTGGTTCATCATCTACCCTTTCTGTCCGGGAGCCTTTCCAAAGAATAAGATGCTGAATCCAAAACTTCTTTTGATGGAGCTGTTTTTCTGGTGGAAAAAAAGTCAGACATTGAGTCTGCCTTTCTCTATATTTAGATGTTATTTAGAGATTAGTTTAACAATGGCGTGGTTGATTTCATTTTATTATTTTGATTTGTTTGGTACCTTTTCAGAATGTTTAGTTAATCACAAC
Organism: Ranitomeya imitator; assembly: GCF_032444005.1. Lineage (NCBI taxonomy): Eukaryota > Metazoa > Chordata > Amphibia > Anura > Dendrobatidae > Ranitomeya > Ranitomeya imitator. The sequence continues at coordinate 79,432,600 of NC_091282.1, forward strand.
TCGAACATTGATTTCACAATGTCTTGATGATTTTATTTTTGTGGGTCACAAAGATTCTACTGTTTTAGTCTATTTGTTAAAGTCATTTAGTTTACTAATGTCAGAGTCGGGGTTTCCCCTGTCAAAAGAAAAGAAATGGAAGGGCCGGTTGCAAGTGTTTAATATTTTAGGTATTAAGCTAGATACATTGCAAATGATGTTTAGGTTAATAAATGATAAGTTGATTTGTTTGATGGCTTTGGTTGTTGCTAAGAAAGTCAAAGTATCATAAATGGTGATCCTTTTAGGTTTGTTGGTGTTTGCCTACAAATTATTGTTATTGGTAGGGCTTTTCCAGGACACTGGCTGTCTACAGAAGGTTTCATTCTCCTCATCAATATATTAGAGCGACAAACCAATGAAAAAGGATTTATGGGTTTGGCAAGCATTGTATCATTCCTTCAATGGGAGAGCGGTTTGCCAGGATGAACAAGTTAGTACTGTACACATTAGCCTGTTCAAGGATGAGGCTGGTAGTGTAGGTTTTGGTGTCATTTTGGGTAAAAGGTGGTGCATGAGTCATTTGGCCACAAGTGGTATTGTCCTGAAGAAGGAGTCATATGCACTCCGAAACGCGTAGAATAAACCACTGTTCAATTGCATATTTTGTCTGTTTCTGGATGAGCTGGCAGCGTGGATCATAACCCACAAATGCTCCTATTCAGCGATTTATCTACTGTCGCATGTCGACCGGTGGATCTGCGGCAGCCGGCACTATATGCCTATGAATCTTCTACATCAGGTGAGCAGTTACATTACCAGCGAATCTTCCTTTAAATCGTGAGTCAAGACATTATTTGCGCTTTTTCTTTCCTACAAGGTATATTCCTACATTGCTAGTGATAGAGTTATGGTGTAATTTGATGAATCTATAAATTAATAGTGTTGCATGTGGTAAAAAGCCAGTCACAATCTAGCTTTATCGTGTAATTTAATCCTTAGGTGGAACATATGAGTTAAGGCTAAACATATTTTGACATTCTGAACATGTTGGCTGATGCTTAATCTCATTCTCAATTTCATATATTTAGGGAGCTACACTCCACATTGGACAAGGAAGGGACGAATTGCCCAGATTTTTTGTGGAAGTTGGTGGAACAAAACTCATAGACTTTGCAGTCTCAGGGACAAATTTGGGCTGATGGTAGTATACCGGTTGGGGATCATAATGTAATATAATGTACTTTAATTGCTGACAGATTTTAGCTGGTGTCATGACTTTCCATGGCTTTTTGCACCTCTTCTTCTTAATAAGTTCAATACTTTTTCCTGTGTCATTTGTCATTATCACAACTTAACTTAATTTATGAACGTCTATGGATTGATTTCTTTGCCTGTGTGGATTAGATCAGTAGTTACAGACATCTGGTAAACGTTTAATGTCAACATCACCTTTAGAAATATATTTAATATATTTAATTAATCAGCAATTAGAAAGCAATACAGCCACTAAGTGAAACAAATATTAGCTGGTTCAACTGACTGATGGCCTATAAAAAGATTTCTCATTAGCAAGGAGCCACACAAGAAACATGTCATGATGGGTAAAACCAGTGAGCTGTCTCAAGACCGTCAAAACCTTATTGTTGCAAAACAAACTGATGGTAATTGTTACAGAATAATTTCTAAACTACTAAAGCTTCCATTAATCAGTTGGGCCATAATATGGAACTGGAAAGACCATACCGTAATTTCCCTATAAACTGGCCACGACCAGGTGTTCCACGCAAGATTTCAGACAGAGGAGTAAAAAGAATTATCAGAAGAGTTGTCAGGAACAGCCAAGGATCACCTGTGGAGTGTTACCGAAAGACCTGGATTCAGTAATTACAATTTTTTCAAAGAAAACAATGAGTAATGCAGTCAACCTCTATAGCCTGTGTAGCGCCGACATCCCTCCACACTTCCTTCCTCTCTTGCCAGGGACACTGACTCATTCACCTCCGCAGCCTTTGTCCCGCACTTCCTACTCCTCCTGCTGCTGGTCAGGGTTTGCGCACAGCTCCCTTAGGGGATGTGGGTGCTCCCTGCCATTACCCGCCTGTATACCAACTGTACTTGCCTGCTCCTGCCAGTGCCCACCTGTATACCAGCTGCACCTGTCTGCACCTGCCAGTGCCCACCTGTATACCAGCTGTTCCTGTCTGCACCTGCCAGTTCCTGCCTGCATTAAAGTCGTCCCCACCAGCAGTATGTTTACTTAGAAAATTGGTGATGTGTTCATTATTTATTTCACCCGCTGTAGCTCACTTCCTCTTCCTGTATCTATCTTATATCTTTATCCTTACTTAACTATTTTTTTATTTTATAAACCTCTATTATATTTATCTAATCAAATTTTCTTCACAGTAATTTTTCTTTACCTGTTCGTTACTGTAAATTATTTCTTTTTGCGCTGTGTGATCGAGCTAATATTTTACCATTTTTATCTTATTTTATTTATAGCTCATATATAATTTCAGGTACAGTATATCTAATCTATTATTTATCGTTATTACACATCCCTATCTATCTATATTATCTGGCTTCTTATCTATATATCTAATAACTGTAATCTCTTCAATCTATATAATATATAGCATTTACATCTTTTATAGATCATACCTTAAAATGAAAAAGGAAGAAAGCGCATCTTGTACGGATCAAGCAGGACAGAGAGTAGTGAATGACTGTGCAAGTGCTCACCTGGAAGGGTAGAATACATGCTCCTGATGGCTGCTACTTCACCTGCTGGATCCCAAGGAGAGTCCAGATTCAATGCATAAAGGGAAGGTTTTTGGGTGATAAAATTAGCGATGCCAAGGATCTTTCAGTCACAATAAGAGAAATTGTGCAATTATAATTGTTTATTTACTATGCGTTTCTAAGCTTTTCTAGCTCCTTCTTCAGGCCAAAAACATCAATATACCATATACACTGCCTCTATTCCATTTTATACACCCTTGTGGGCGTCAATTAACAAATCAGATGTTTGAAGGATCAGATGGCAATTAGATTATGCCAATGGTCATCAGCACCATTCTATAGTGATTATCACAGTATTATGTACTAATACATTCAAAATCAAAGCATGGCATAATGTGGTTTTTTTTTTTAATATAAAAACATTGCTTAACCCCTTAGTGACAGAGCCAATTTGGTACTTAATGACCAGGCCAATTTTTGCAATTCTGACCACTGTCATTTTATGAGGTTATAACTCTGGAACGCTTCAACGGATCCCGCTGATTCTGAGATTGTTTTTTCGTGACATATTGTACTTCATGTTAGTGGTAACATTTCTTCGATATTACTTGCGATTATTTATGAAAAAAACGGAAATATGGCGAAAATTTTTAAAATTTTGCAATTTTCAAATTTTGTATTTTTATGCCCTTAAATCAGAGAGATATGTCACAAAAAATAGTTAATAAATAACATTTCCCACATGTCTACATTACATCAGCACAATTTTGGAAACAAAATTTTTTTTTGTTAGGGAGTTATAAGGGTTAAAAGTTGACCAGCAATTTCTCATTTTTACAACACCATTTTTTTTTAGGGACCACATCACATTTGAAGTCATTTTGAGGGGTCTATATGATAGAAAATAATGAAGTGTGACACCATTCTAAAAACTACACCCCTCAAGGTTCTCAAAACCACATTCAAGAAGTTTATTAACCCTTTACGTGCTTCACAGGAACTGAAACAATGTGGAAGGAAAAAATGAACATTTAACTTTTTTTTGCAAACATCTTAATTCAGAACCATTTTTTTTATTTTCACAAGTGTAAAAACAGAAATGTAACCATAAATTTTGTTATGCAATTTCTCCTGAATACGCCAATACCCCATATGTGGGGGTAAACCACTTTTTGGGCGCACCGCAGAACTTAGAAGTGAAGGAGCGCCGTTTGACTTTTTCAATGCAGAATTGGCTGGAATTGAGATCGGACGCCATGTCACGTTTAGAGAGCCTCTGATGTGCCTAAACAGTGGAAACTCCCCACAAGTGACACCATTTTGGAAACTAGACCCCTTAAGGAACTTATCTAGATGTGTGGTGAGCACTTTGAACCCCCAAGTGCTTCACAGAAGTTTATAACGTAGAGCCGTGAAAATAAAAAATCGCTTTTGTTTACACAAAAATGATCTTTTCGCCCACAAATTCTTATTTTCATAAGGGTAACAGGAGAAATTAGACCACAAAAGTTGTTGTGCGATTTCTCCTGAATACGTCGATACCCCATATGTGAGGGTAAACCACTGTTTGGGCGCACCGCAGAGCTTGGAAGTGAAGTAGCGCCGTTTTACTTTTTCAATGTAGAATTGGCTGGAATTGAGATTGGACGCCATGTCGCGTTTGGAGAGCCTCTGATGTGCCTAAACAGTGGAAACCCCCCACAAGTGACCCCATTTTGGAAACTAGACCCCTTAAGGAACATATCTAGATGTGTGGTGAGCACTTTGAACCCCCATGTGCTTCACAGAAGTTTATAATGTAGAGCCATGAAAAAAAAAAATCGCATTTTTTCGACAAAAATGATCTTTTTGCCCACAAATTTTTATTTTCATAAGGGTAACAGGAGAAATTAGACCACAAAAGTTGTTGTGCAATTTCTCCTGAGTACGCTGATACCCAATATGTGGGGGTAAACCACTGTTAGGGCGCACCGCAGAGCTTGGAAGAGAAGGAGTGCCGTTTTACTTTTTCAATGTAGAATTGGCTGGAATTGAGATTGGACGCCATGTCGCGTTTGGAGAGCCCCTGATGTGCCTAAACAGTGGAAACACCCCACAAGTGACACCATTTTGGAAACTAGACCCCTTAAGGAACTTATCTAGATGTGTGGCGAGCACTTTGAACCCCCATGTGCTTCACAGAAGTTTATAACGTAGAGCCGTGAAAAAAAAAATTGCATTTTTTCTACAAAAATGATTTTTTGTCCACAAATTTTTATTTTCACAAGGGTAACAGGAGAAATTAGACCACTAAAGTTGTTGAGCAATTTCTCCTGAGTATGTCGATACCCAATATGTGGGGGTAAACCACTGTTTGGGCGCACCGCAGAGCTTGGAAGAGAAAGAGTGCCGTTTTACTTTTTCAATGTAGAATTGGCTGGAATTGAGATCGGACGCCATGTCGCGTTTGAAGAGCCCCTGATGTGCCTATACAGTAGAAATCCCCCACAAGTGACCCCATTTTGGAAACTAGACCCCCCATGGAACTTATCTAGATGTGTGGTGAGAACCTTGAATGCCCAAGTGCTTCACAGAAGTTTATAATGCAGAGCCGTGAAAATAAAAAATATTTTTTTTTTCCACAAAAAAGATTTTTTAGCCCCCAAGTTTTTATTTTCACAAGGGTAACAAGAGAAATTGGACCCCAAAAGTTGTTGTCCAATTTGTCCTGAGTATGCTGGTACCCCATATGTGGGGGTAAACCACTGTTTGGGCGCACGGCAGAGCTCGGAAGGAAGGAGCGCCGTTTTGGAATGCAGACTTTGATAGAATGGTCTGCGGGTATTATGTTGCGTTTGCAGAGCCCCTGATGTACCTAACCAGTAGAAACCCTCCACAAATGACCCCATTTTGGAAACTAGACCCCCAAGGAACTTATCTAGATGTGTGGTGAGAACTTTGAATGCCCAAGTGCTTCACAGAAGTTTAGAATGCAGAGTCGTGAAAATAAAAAATATTTTTTTTTTCCACAAAAAAGATATTGTAGCCCCCAAGTTTTTATTTTCACAAGGGTAACAGGAGAAATTGCACTGCAATAGTTGTTGTCCAATTTATCCCGAGTACGCTGATGCGCCATATGTGGGGGTAAACCACTGTTTGGGCGCACGGCAGAGCTCGGAAGGGAAGGAGCGCCTTTTTGGAATGCAGACTTTGATAGAATGGTCTGTGGGCATTATGTTGCGACCGATCACATCGGAGGACAGAGAAATTAAAAAGAGATCGCGTTTTTTTTTTTTTTTTGCGATCGCCGGTAATCGGTTAATTACCGGCGATCGCAAATGCGGGGTGGGTTAAAAACCCCCCGAATCATGTTCTCTGGGGTCTCCGCTACCCCCGGCAGCCGAGACCCCAGAGAAAATCCGACTCTGGGGGGCGCTATTCACTTTTTCCACAGCGCCATTAATTAACGGCGCTGTGGTTTAAGTACCCTTAGCGGCCGCCGTTAAAAGGCGTATCGGCGGTCGCTAAGGGGTTAAAATGTTTTTTATTTCTCAAATATCCATTTACAGTTTTCTTTATTTTTCTACTGTTACATCTATTTTCTATTTTATTAACCTTTCATTAAAGGGAACCAGTCAGCAGGATTGTGCACAGTAACCAACAGACAGTGTCAGGTCGGTGCCGTTATTCTGAATAAAATGATACCTGGGTGATGAAATCAGTCTTGTGGTTGTTGTGTATTCTTTATTTTTAGTTTTGAGTTAATGATATCCTCATGCTCCGGGGCAGCCTGTGGGGGGCTTCATGTGGTGCTCTGATTAAGTATTCATCTGTATAGTTTCTGACAGGTCACTGATATCTCAGTGACCCGCCACCTAGTTTTCATAATGAATATTATATGTATATCTTGGAAAAAAAAAAAAAAAACCTTCTGCCAGCAGGCACTGGCGATGGTGTCTGCTCTGCAGCATGATCGCATATGTAATGTGCATATAATTACCGTAATTTGTTTGATGCAATTCTGATATTCATTCATACTGCACTGTCGCCAGCGACGCCATCTTTTTAGAGAAAAAAACAAACATTTTCTTCTCCAAGATGGCGCCAGAAATTGCGCAGTAGCAGCTATCGGCAATCGACTATAGCTGCTTCCGCGCAGGCGCTGGCTGTGCCATCTTGGAGGAGGATGGATCATCTTGGAGCAGGATTGCACCGCCGCCACTTGCCTGCAGAAGGTTTTTTTTTTCAAGCTATATATATATATATATATATATATATATATAATATATATATATATATTATATATATAATATAATATATATATATATATTATACATAATGTAAACTAGGGGGCAGGTCACTGAGGGATCAGTGATCAGTCAGAAGCCATACAGATGAATACCTAATCTGAGAACCACATGAAGACCCCCCCACAGGCCGCCACGGGGCACGAACAAATCATTAACTGCGAATATAGATTAAACAACAACCACAAGACGGATTTCAGCAACCAAGGTGTCATTTTAATCAGATTAACGGCACCGTTTCCTTTAAGTATAATCAACTGTGCTAAGAAAATAAGGAAAAGAAAGAAAAGTATGGAAAATTCTCTTGTTTAAAAAGGTAAACTATGTAATTATTTTACAACTATACTTATTTGGAGTAAAACAAAATGACCACATCGTTCTTTAAAGGAAAAGAAGCAATTTTATTCCTTTAGTTTCCTAATTTGAACCTGGAAAAAAGACATACGGCTGCTCGGAGCTTTAGATCACGTGTTTACACGATGGTCTTGGCAAACTTGCCTTTTTCTTCTGACTGATGTCTTCCAGAGAATAAACAGACAAGTATCAAGGTGATAAAATCTGGAACATGATGAGATTGTGTGCGCTGGAACATCGCAAGTCAAAGAAACATAAAAAGAGGCATGTTCTGAAAGTAAATCTTTAGTTATGGTAAAATTAAAACATCATATTCAAGAAAATACAAGATGCAATAATCATGAAGAGAAAAATAAAAAATTGAGATAAAATGTTAGGACACAAAGGCAAACACTCACAAATTAATGTGTTGTTAAAGCGAAGGTTGTACCTTAAGTGTTATTACATATTTCTATTTTCCTTGTTAGATTTTTTATATTTTTTTTTACATTTTGATTCTATATAATGTGCATGATCTGTTTTACAACAGACACATGGAAATAAGAATGCAAAGTATAATATGGACTTCTTTGGAGAGTCCTGTGGGCATGTTATGTAAAATGGTCAAAGGTCGCTGTGTAAAGACAAGGAGAAAGCGAGCTATCTTTCCTATAGTTACTGATGTGATGCTGTGCTATCAGCCTCCACCTTTATAGCAGGGGAATTCTATTCGTTATGATTAGTGTTATGATTAAGGGAGCTTAGTCTCCAGAAATGCGTTGAGATTCACACCCATATGGTTTGTGCTGAAGTTTGTATCCTCCATGCTGCAAGTTTGGGAATAAATAAATTTTGTCTTCTCGGATTCAGTGGAGCTGGACATTCCTTTTTTTTTTTGGACTTTACATGTTTGGACACAGCGGGTCCGTGCTCCCGAAGTTCAATTAATGCATCACGGGGGAGCTGGTTTATTTCTCTTTTCTTCTAATTCTATTACTTCCTGGGCTACATTTTAATGGAAGCCTAATGCTAATTAAGATCCCATGAAAAAAATGTGATGGAGTTTAACTTACAATGTAGTAACATTCTACTTTGTATTTTGAGGAAAAAAAGAATAACAACATAACAATTTTTCAAGGAACCACGTTTGCACTTACATAAAATCCAAGAATATATTTGTTTCTGTATCAGTGTATAAAACAATGGAAACAGTGCTGAAATGGAATGGGAACAGCATGGGTAAGACCCCTGGAAGCATTTCTGAATCCCAGGTCGCTGCTGGGAACAATGTTGTAAGAGTATTACACCACTTTTATGGACTGACAATAAAGGTACCGTCACACTAGACGATAATGCTAGCGATCCGTGACGTTGCAGCGTCCTTGCTAGCGATATCGTCCAGTGTGACAGGTAGCAGCGATCAGGCCCCTGCTGTGCTGTCGCTGGTCGGGGAAGAAAGTCCAGAACTTTATTTGGTCGCTGGACTCCCCGTAGACATCGCTGAATCGGCGTGTGTGACACCGATTCAGCGATGTCTTCACTGGTAACCAGGGTAAACATCGGGTAACTAAGCGCAGGGCCGCGCTTAGTAACCCGATGTTTACCCTGGTTACCATCCTAAAAGTAAAAAAAACAAACACTACATACTTACCTACAGCCGTCTGTCCTCCAGCGCTGTGCTCTGCTCTCCTCCTGTACTGGCTGTGAGCGTCGGTCAGCCGGAAAGCAGAGCGGTGACGTCACCGCTCTGCTTTCCGGCCGCTGTGCTCACACAGACAGTACAGGAGGAGTGCAGAGCACAGCGCTGGAGGACAGACGGCTGTAGGTAAGTATGTAGTGTTTGTTTTTTTTACTTTTAGGATGGTAACCAGGGTAAACATCGGGTTACTAAGCGCGGCCCTGCGCTTAGTTACCCGATGTTTACCCTGGTTACCGGCATCGTTGGTCGCTGGAGAGCGGTCTGTGTGACAGCTCTCCAGTGACCAAACAGCGACGCTGCAGCGATCCGGATCGTTGTCGGTATCGCTGCAGCGTCGCTAAGTGTGACGGTACCTTAAAACACACAAAACTGAAGATAAAATGGATTTGACTGGAAAAAATGTTAACAAACATTCTTTCCCTGATAATCCCTGACTAGATGACTAGATGTCGTACGCTATAGCTAATGCCACACCTCACTGTAGACTAATAGCAGATAAGAGCGGTATTTTTATAGAATATGGAAGGGATTTGAGATGGCTTTGAAAAGATATTTTATTACAATATTTTATTGTACGTGGCAGCAACAAACTGTGGAAGTACGCAAGTAACACTGCCAGCTTTCATGAATTTCTGAGCACAGAACAAAAAAAAATGAATCAGTCAATGAGTCCATGGAAAAAAGCAGCAGCATATCTTAGAATTTATAAGGCAATAATCCCTGAATAGATGACTATAATTTGCTATACCTACTGCCAAACCTCACCCTACAAAAATTGCATATAAGACCAGTATTATCGTACAATATAGAAGGGATTTTATCCAGTCCTGAAATTTATTTTCTTGTACTTTGCAGCAACAAACTCTGGAGGAACACAAGTAACATTGACACCTTTGATGAATTTTTGAGTGCAGATAACTGTAAAAAACATTAATAGGTCAATGAGTCCATGGGAGTAAACAACAGCAAGGCTTAGAATAATGAAATAATCCCTGACTAGATGCCTGTCATACATTACCCCTACTGCCATGCCTCACTGTAGACAAAGTACAGATAATAGCGGTATTATTATAACAGAATAGAATCTATTTCAATTATTCCTGAAAAAAGTTATTAGTTTAATATAGCAGCATCAAGGACTGTTATTTCATCAACATTGCTGGGAACTATAGTGGAGCGTTTTGCATCTAATCAGCCTGATGTGGAGGAGACCAATACCCCTTTGAAGAGACATAGGAGTATCTAGACTGGTAATGCCCATGTGCTAAGTGCATGGGGTGAAAAACATTTACCCCTGTGGAATATATATATATTGTGACAGGGTCACTGGCACCGTATGTGAGGGGAGATATGTGTTGCAAAGGTTGTTATCCTGCGTGATGTGAAACCCATAAATTTCCCTCCAGCATGATATGTGCTGAGAATAAATCAGTCTTTTCAAGGGTTTAGGTTTTGGTGAGAAGGTACGAGATGGGCGGGATGCTACTCACCATATCTCCACCTCAAGGGTGTGGTTAGAGAGAGTTAAATGTCCAACCACTGTTTTTTTTCTGTCTGTCCTGTTTGGTTGGAAAAAAATCCTCCAGGCTGAAGCTCCAGTGAAAGATTTTATGCGTATTTGTCCTGGAAGGCGAGAGCCATACTGTGAAGGATTTTGGATGGACTTTTTTATTTTCATTTGTGCCACAAAGGCTGTTTTGTTACTATTTTGGGGTTTATGGTGTATGAAGTAATGCTTTTGATGCACAACTGCTGCAGTAAAAATTTTCCTGCTCAGAACAATTTGCACGACTAAGAGTGTCACAGGGTCCTTCTCCGATACCACACAATCAACAGAGCGAGGGAAGTGTGAACAATCCGAAGACCTTTATTATAGGCAAAACTAAAAGGTCCATAAACAATTCACCACACTGAGGATACAATAGTCCAGAACACGAATGCAGTTCAGTAACAGGATAAAATGTCCAAGGAGATGAGAGTCCAATCCAGCAGACAGAGGATAAAAAATCCATATGCTTCCCTTTCTCTCTGACGTGCTGTGTTCACACCATCCTCACCACACAGGAACTGACTTCCCATCTCCTGTCCTCCCCAGCCCCCTCTTTATGTCCAGGGGTAGTCAGACAGGTTGGGGTGGTTTTCAGGCCTCCCAGACCTGACAAAGGTGCCTCGGGGATTAAGGCCCTACAGGGGGTCATCAAGAGGCATAGATACAGTCAGGCTGCAGACAGTAAGGGTACCGTCACACAGTGCAATTTTGATCGCTACGACGGCACGATTTGTGACGTTCGAGCGATATAGGTACGATATCGCAGTGTGTGACACGCTCCTGCGATCAGGGACCCCGCTGTGAATCGTACGTCGTAGCACATCGTTTGAAACTTTCTTTCGTCGTCTAGTGTCCCGCTGTGGCGGCATGATCGCATGGTGTAACAAAGGTGTGCACGATATTGTATACGATGTAAAGGGCGGAGGAGCTGGCTACGTAGGAGCGCTGAATTCTCCACCTCCCGTGTGCTGATTGGGCGGTACAATACTGTGCGCTCATTCAACAAAGGACTATTGTTCCCAGCGGATAAAACCGGAGCTCTCGAGCGCGCTATTCATTTCTCTCTGTAGCACGTGCTGTAAACAGAACTCCTAAATTCGCTGGATTCCCTGGACTTTTCTAACTACTAGACTTTTACCGCAAAAGGAATGTATAACGCTACAGCGTAGCATATGTTGCGCTTCAACGGGGATAAACGCTGGAGTGTGGTCGATTGTTCCTTTATGGAGAGTAGGGTAGGCCTGAGAACCTCAGGTACACAGCTGTAGCGTGGCCCAATTAATTAATCCTTTTACAGATCGAGATGGTTGACTGCCCCATTTAATACCAGTAGTAACATATATAGTTATTAGATCAATGGTCAGAACATTGTTTTGTAAGCACGTGTATTTATTGTACGTTTGTTTTCTTTTTAGGAACTATGCTCACTTCCGATGAGAGTTCTGTTGTTGCTGCTGCCCTGGTGTTTGAGGCAGCACGTCTCCAAGAGGAGAGACGTCCTAAACGAAAACGTCACATGTGGACCCGGAGCTGGCTGCAGAAAAGATCCACATTGTCACACATGGGTCTCATAAGAGAGTTACGTGACAATAACCCTCAAGATTTCCGAAACTACCTTCTGATGTCCGAGGAATCCTTCAAAATAATACTGTCTGCTGTTACCCCACTCATACAAAGGTGTGATACGCCGATGCGTGCAGCCGTGCCCGTGGATGAAAGGTTGGCGGTGACACTGCGGTTCCTGGCAACAGGAAGGTCTCTTCAGGATTTGCAGTTTTCCGCAGCTGTTTCCAGACCTTTCCTGAGCGTTGTGATTCCGGAGACATGCGAGGCCATTGTGCACAGCTTAAGGCATTATATGGAGGTACTACTATATTTTTTTGGCTGCTGTGTTATGTCGATATATTATACTAGCTATTTAACCCGTTCTACGCCCTGTTTGCGCACATTTCTATTGGTATATGTTCTACATCCTATCATGTGCTGCTCCCATCCTGCGCCCCCATTCAGACATGTGCTGCTGTGATCCTGCGCCTCCATTCTGACATGTGCTGCTACCATTTTGCGTCTCCATTCTGATATGTGCTGCTCCAACCCTGCGCCTCCATTCTTTTATTTGCTGCTCCCAACGTAATTTTATTGATTATATAATTTTGATATATTGTTTAGCACCCCCTCTGAGTCACCGAAGCCATCTGAAAAAATGGCTGCCTGCATACTCAGGGTTGTTGACTTTGTTATACTAATCCATACTGCGCCTCAATCACTGTAGGATGTCCACATGAGAGTGTATGTGCATAATATATTAGACCTAATTTGTACATGTTTCCTTCTCATCTTGCAGTTTCCCAAGACGGCGGATGACTGGAAGAGGATTGCTTCCGATTTTGATGAGCTGTGGCAGTTTCCAAACTGCGGTGGTGCATTAGATGGAAAGCATGTGCGCATCACGCAACCAGCCAACTCTGGATCCTTTTTTTTCAACTACAAAGGATATTTCAGTGTGATCCTCATGGCCCTTGTCAATGCGAACTATGAGTTTGTCGATGTGGATGTTGGCATGAATGGTCGAGTCTCCGACGGTGGTGTTTTTGAACACACTTCATTTGGGGAAAGCTTGAGGAACAATGAACTGCAGTTGCCACTAAATGAAGACACAAAAGCAAACCTAAATTTTGTCTTCATCGCTGATGAAGCTTTCCCTCTTCATCCACATTTGCTGAAGCCATTTGCACAGAGAACACTCACACCGGAGCGCAGAATCTTTAATTACCGGTTGTTGAGGGCCCGTCGTGTGGTTGAAAATGCCTTTGGGATTATGGCAAATCGGTTTAGAGTGTTCCACACAGCTATCAACTTGAAGCTGCCGTCTATAGACTTTGTGGTTTTGGCATGCTGTGTGCTCCATAATTTCCTGAGACGTCATGATACGAACTCCTATTCTCCTCCTTCGTTTATTGATGCAGTGGACGCACGAACCGGAGATATTGTGCCCGGGGAATGGCGTACACAACCGGATAATTTTACAGCTCTTCAAGCACTTGGATCTGGCAGACAGGCAGACGATGCAAGGGACTGTCGCGAAAAATACTGTCAGTACTTTAATGGTTCTGGAGCTGTACCCTGGCAGGATCGCGCCGTATAAAAAAATATTTTTTTTTGCTTTGCTGTCATATAAACCTCTCTATATTACTTTTAATGTGATGCCTATAAAATGGTGCTGTTAACCCTTATAGCTTGGTAAACATTAAAGAAAGAATGCGAAGATTTTTTGTTTTTTTTGTAACAATTTCTTGGTTTTAAATTATTTAACAACAAAATATAACATAACCAAAAAAAAAAAAAAAATTATCTCCTTCCACGGCCCAAGAGGTGTCGCAGCGTCACGCCCTGCTGCTCTACTTGAGCCTGGAGGAGCGCTGCTGTCTGCTGCAGGAGCGCTGCTGTCCGCTCCAGTCGCAATTGTCTCGCCAGGAGCTCTCTTACGGTGGGCGGTTCTGTGGATAGAAGAGGTTGGAGAACCAACGTTGATTCCGCTGAAAATACATCTCGACCTCTGGGGCAGGACCAAATTTTGTGTGTTGTAAATTTCTATTTGGTCTGGCACCACAGGGCGATGTTAATTTTATTAAATTTCACAGTTGTAGTTGTCTATTGTGACATCCAGCAGAAAACCACTCGTATTATGTTGATACTTATGGAGAAGGGACGCCGGTTCCTCATTGCCAGAACCAGAGCTGCTAATTTCCCACCCCAGCGATCTGGCCACTGCTGCAGCACCTAAAAGGAAATAATAACAGATCAGGTTAACTATGGAACACGCCGTTGGGAAGCGCTCGCTGTTTTGGTCACTTACGTATGTTAGCTTCTGGGGAGAATGCCGCCGACCCGGGGGAGGAAGAGGAGTGTCGGAAGGGAGGTGTTGAGGGTGGTGTAGGGGTGCGAGGCCGTCTGCTGTCTGGTGGAGGCGTGGTAGGCCGCTGGGTCATTACTGCGTCTGTAATGTATTCAAATATTTCCGCTACCCTCTTATGTCCCGTATGCAGTTGAAAAACTGTAATCAATGATTGTTAACTTACGTGACGTCACGGACTGTGGGCTCCCGCTGGTGCTGGATGCTGTGGTGCTGCTGGCAATGGCAGGTACCTGTTGCCGCCGCTGTCTCTCTACACATAAAGTTAACAAACGCAATCTTTAAAAACACATGTAGAGTGCTGCAGATCAAAGCTAACAATATACTGAAACATATTTATATCACACTTCACAGGGGTGCGAGGGTGCATGGTCGCAACAGATGGTGGAGGCGTGGTAGGCCGCTGGGTCATTACTGCGTCTGTAATGTCTTCAAATATTTCAGGTACCCTATTATGTCCCGTGTGATGTTAAAAAAAATGCAATCAATGATTGTGAACTTACGTGATGTCCCGGACTGTGGGCTCCCACTGGTGTCTGACGATGGGGTACTGGTGGCAATGGTGGGTCTCACTTGCCGCCGCTGTCTCTCTACACCTAAAGTAAAGAATCACAATGTTTACACACAAATGTTGAGTGCTCCAGATCAAAGCTTACAATATACTCAAACATAAAATAGAGATCACACTTTACAGGGGTGCGATACTCAGACATGTCTGTGGGCTCTGGTGTTCAATGGTCTTCCTGTCTTTGGAAAACGTATCATTTCATCAGTAGGCCAACCTCCTCCGATAATATTTTTGGCAAATTGAGAAACTAAAAATTACGGACATCTTAATAATTTCAAGATGGTGGTTGAGATTAGGGAACCCGACAAGTTTTCTCACGGACAACGCATATTCTGCTTGGAAAATAACTAAATTTTACAAAAACGGGGCATGTGTTTTAATGCATTTGAGGTCACGTTGGCAACCATGAGCGCAAGCCTCCCTCCCAAACCCCCCCCCCCTCCTGACAGCGTGCATCTCCCAATCCCCCCATACTAGTACTTGCCTCACCTTGCCTCCGCACGCAACTCAGCAAACATTTGTGGCGTTTTATAGCGGAGGTCAGACCATTTTTTACGCAGCTGAAGCTGACTGCGGCAGACGCCAAACCTCCTCTCCATCATTCTGGCTATGTGGCCAAGCACTTCCCGCTTGTGGATGTGTGGGTGGGCAGGGCGGCTCTCCAGACCCTCATAATCCAGGGCATCCATCTGACCAATAAAAAAAAGGAGCTCTGGCTGCCCCAGAGGAGCAGAACGCATTCTCGCTGCCATTTTAGATGGAATGACCCTGAACAGCAACGCCCAGAGGAGGAGCTTGACTCCGCCGTCCTGCCGCCAGATCGGCATCGCAATAGCGTTGCCGTTTATGGACAGCGTCACATTTGTGACGGCTGAGCGGTACGGAATGAACGCACATAGTAAATGCCGTTCGAAGGATGGTTATATAACGCCGGAGCGTCACGTAATGTACGCTCGTGGTCTATGACGGCGTGATGACGTTACAGCGTTCTGGCGTGCCTGCGCTAGCTTGTTTTGGATCCCTGACATCCTGATAATGGCTGCCAGTCGCCGCGATCCTCCTCTGGGCATCCCAGAGCTCAAGTTCCTTATTGGAACAATGGATCGGATGCAGTACGAGACAACTGGGCTGGTGCTGCACCGCAACCAGCACAAGGAGGAAGTTGTCCGTGTGGTGTCTGAGGGCCTCAGGAAGCGGTTTGGGATAACTCGCAGTAAGGCCCAGATTGTGAAAAAATGGGGCGATCTCAAGTTCAAAAGCCCAGAGCGCCTGCAGGAGCTTCGCAAGGAGATTCGCAGAGGTCAGTACGCAGGTACCCAAAAGTATGGCACGCAGAAGGGTTAATTGGGTGATTCATGGGAATGGGGGGTACGCTGCATGGATTTTCATAGGGCTTTGGGCCAGTATGAACGTTGCAGAGCCACTATGTGTCACAGCTATGGGACAGTTTGAACGTTGCAGAGCCACTATGTGGCACAGCTATGGGGCAGTTTGAACGTTGCAGAGCCACTATGTGGCACAGCTATGGGGCAGTTTGAACGTTGCAGAGCCACTATGTGCCACAGCTAGGGGACAGTTTGAACGTTGCAGAGCCACTATGTGTCACAGCTATGGGACAGTTTGAACGTTGCAGAGCCACTATGTGCCACAGCTATGGGACAGTATGAACGGTGAAAAGTACTATGTGGCACAGCTCTGTGCCCTCCGGGTCAACTGTCCCAGTGCCCTCCGGGTAAACGACAACTGATCCTAGTGGGTTCCCACAATAATGTGATTTGGATTTGGTTGCAGGTCCCCTCCCCCCCCCCCCGGCAGCCAGTGTTGCGATATATGCTAACAGACCGGTTTTTTTTTTTTCCTTCACAGAGGCAAAGACACAGCGCCGCCGCCATGAGGCATCCCGCACAGCCTCTTCTGGATCTGTGCCCTCCGGGTCAACTGTCCCAGTGCCCTCCGGGTCAACGACAACTGATCCTAGTAGGTTCCCACAATAATGTGATTTGGATTTGGTTGCAGGTCCCCTCCCCCCCCCCCTACCCCCCCGGCAGCCAGTGTTGCGATATATGCTAACAGACCTTTTTTTTTTTTTTTTCCTTCACAGAGGCAAAGACACAGCGCCGCCGCCACGAGGCATCCCGCACAGCCTCTTCTGGATCTGTGCCCTCCGGGTCAACTGTCCCAGTGCCCTCCGGGTCAACGACAACTGATCCTAGTAGGTTCCCACAATAATGTGATTTGGATTTGGTTGCAGGTACCCTCCCCCCCTGCAGCCAGTGTTGCGATATATGCAAACAGACCTTTTTTTTTTTTTTTGCCTTCACAGAGGCAAAGACACAGCGCCGCCGCCACGAGGCATCCCGCACAACCTCTTCTGGATCTGTGCCCTCCGGGTCAACTGTCCCAGTGCCCTCCGGGTCAACGACAACTGATCCTAGTAGGTTCCCACAATAATGTGATTTGGATTTGGTTGCAGGTCCCCTCCCCCCCCTACCCCCCCGGCAGCCAGTGTTGCGATATATGCTAACAGACCTTTTTTTTTTTTTTTTTTTTTTTCCTTCACAGAGGCAAAGACACAGCGCCGCCGCCACGAGGCATCCCGCACAGCCTCTTCTGGATCTGTGCCCTCCGGGTCAACTGTCCCAGTGCCCTCCGGGTCAACGACAACTGATCCTAGTAGGTTCCCACAATAATGTGATTTGGATTTGGTTGCAGGTACCCTCCCCCCCTGCAGCCAGTGTTGCGATATATGCAAACAGACCTTTTTTTTTTTTTTTTGCCTTCACAGAGGCAAAGACACAGCGCCGCCGCCACGAGGCATCCCGCACAGCCTCTTCTGGATCTGTGCCCTCCGGGTCAACTGTCCCAGTGCCCTCCGGGTCAACGACAACTGATCCTAGTAGGTTCCCACAATAATGTGATTTGGATTTGGTTGCAGGTCCCCTTCCCCCCCTCCCCCGGCAGCCAATGTTGCCATATATGCTAACAGACCTTTGTTTTTTGTTTTTTTTTTCACAGAGGCAAAGAAACAGCGCCGCCGCCGACAGCACGAGGCATTCGACACGGACTCTGATCCCGAAGTGCCCTCCGTGCTTCAACATCCTAGTAGGTTCCCACAATAAAGTGATTTTGATTTGGTTGCAGGCCCCCTCTTTCACCCCCAACACTCCTACCCAGCCCCCCCCCCCCCCCGCAGTCAGTATTGCCATATATGCTGACAGTTTTGTTTTTTTCCTTCACAGAAGCAAAGACACATCGGGAGACTACTGTGTTATTAATGTTATGTTTTTTGACCCACAGCTGACGTCGGTGTGAACAAGGAGGATCTGGAAGCCAGTATAGAAAGGCTTATCCACACTATGGCGCGGATTCAGGAGCAGCAGAATGTGGCAATGGGGGAGCTGCAGAATCTTCGGGAAATGTGCCAACAGTTGACGGCGGGGCCAAAATAGAAGCCAAGTGTCTGAACATTTTTTGTTGTGTGTTGTACAGCTAAAAAAAGTTTGTTAATTTAAAAATATATATATCCCACCAATCAAGATGTTGAGAGTGAAGTTAAATGAAAAGTTTTTATTATGAACCAATTCTTAACAACATTACAATTTAAAAATCCGTAAGAAAACCAAAAAAATAAAATCACAAATCGTGATACACCGAATCTTCGTTCCGAACATGAAGGTGCCTGATGGGCGAAGAAATGTGTGACGGCATTGTCGGGTATGAGTTTTGGTGTGACGGGCCAAAGTGGGACACGGGGAAATTGGGCCGTACTGGAGTTTGTGGCCAATAGGGTGGACAATATGCGGACTCTGGCCGCTCGATTGGACGGGAAGAAACCAACCGTGTGTTTTCATCCAAACTGCCATCCAATCCCTTACTAACAGCCTCAAAAATAAGACGCTCGGTTAAAGTTCGCTGCCTGGCTTCCATTGTAGAAAGTTTATCAGCGATGTACAGTCCAAAACCCTCCAAAGCAGGGCTGGTTTTGCGCGTCAACACCTTTTTGGCCATGCTCAACAGTTCATGGGAGACGTCCGAGGTGGCTTTCCGCTTCCTTGAACCCTGCCTCCATTGACTCCGTGCAGGTGCAGCCTCCACTATTTCACTTGTGGAGCAGTCCTGTGCATTGTCTTGTGCACTGTCCTGTCCACTGTCCTGTGCACTCTCCTCCTAGGGAGAAAATAAAAAAGGAAATTATTAAAAACAAAAAAGAAACGAGGTACACCAGCCTAACCGCATAAAAAATATATATTCGTATACATGTGAAAAGTAGCTATATATAGATGGTATGGGTTAAGAATGTCGCCATTTAATACTTTTCTGCGACAGGGTTATGGTCTGTACATAAAAAAGATAAAACTTCGAATTCATGGTATAATCAGATGGAGAAAAAGCTGAAAAATAATATCGAATTATAGGCCACATTGGTGAAACAGTGCTGCAAAGATGTACTTACTGGTTGCCCTTGTGAGTCCAGCTCGACGTGGTTCTGAGGTACTGTCGGTTCCACGGGTGCCAACAACCGCAAACACGTTGATGACCGTGGCACCTCTTGGTCCCGAAGAAAATTCAGGTAATCAAAATACCATAGCTTCGGGACATAAACCTCTTCTGTTGAAGAGCCAGACTTGGAACTGTGAAGGACCTTATTGAGCTCCTTCCTCCAGACCGTGCGCAGCGCCTGAATTTTCTTCTTTACTACAGTTTCTGTGGCTTGCTCTTCCGGTGCATGGAGATTGTATAATTCGATGAGCTTGGAATATCCTGCCTTACGCTTTTCCCTGTTAGAATACTCAGGCGATTTTATTTTCCAAAGGCATGGGAAAGACTGGTAGATCTCCAGGAACTCGCGTATAAATTCTACACGATTTGACATCTGTAAAAATAACAACAAATAAAGTTAGGCGTTTGACAAATAGTACATTAAAACAGCAACAGCGAAAGGTGGACAAAAAATTAAAAAAACCTCACAGTGGTGCAAACCCCACTTTGAAAAAAAGCATTCATTTTCCCATATGCCACGCCCTATGCCACCACCCGCTTCACTACAGCAGTTACACAAAGCACTCATGCCGACCATACATTGTTCCATCTGCCACGCCCTAGGCCACCATAACCCACAACAGCGAACCACCACATACATACAAGCAGCTGCACAAAGCGCTCTTGCTGACCACACATTGTTCCATTTGCCATGCTCTAGCCCACCATAACCCACAACAGCGAACCACCACATACATACAAGCAGCAGCACAAAGCGCTCATGCTGACCACACATTGTTCCATTTGCCATGCTCTAGCCCACCATAACCCACAACAGCGAACCACCACATACATACAAGCAGCAGCACAAAGCGCTCATGCTGACCACACATTTTTCCATTTGCCATGCTCTAGCCCACCAGTCACAACAGCGTACCACGAAGTGCTCCCGTCGACCATACAGCGTACCATCTGCCACGCTGTAGCCCTCCAGTCACAACAGCGTACCATCCGCTACGCTTCAGCGGCAAAACGAAGCACTCATGCCGACCATACAGCGTTACATCCACCACGCCCAAGCGGTTTACATACCTCGAAGCTGCGGTGCAAAGCGTGGTATATTCTGAGAAGTACAAAAATCCGATGTCCAGGTCCACCAAGTGTCCAAGTACGAAGTGAAGAAAGGAAATTTTGAACGCAGTGAGGTGGCATTGGGAACAATAGCGCTCAGGTGACAAATTTTCCAACCAATTGTGTGCACAGAACCTTTGGCCTATCAGCACACTAGCTAGCAGCACAACACGCCCCTAGTGAACAACGTCACGCATAGATTATGCAAAATTTGATCTGAATCGTCTTGTGTGACACGACCGTACGACTGTCCCATACGATTTCTACATCGCAAATACGTCATGAAATTATCGCTCCAGCGCCGTGCATCGTGAAGTGTGACCGCAGTCTACGATGTTGGAGCGATAATTAAGCGACGATGTAACATCACAAATCGTGCCGTCGTAACGATCTAAATTGCACTGTGTGACGGGACCCTAAGTGAGCTAATTCAATTATCATCCTTTTGGAAGGTAATTGAGACTCTAGACAATATGGGGAATACAAGCAATGATATAGGGCAACAAGAGAACACTATGAAAATCAGTAAAATATAAATATACACAAAATGATACCCACATAACATGTCACACCATCACAACCTCTCCCCTCTCATAATAAGTGAGCACGCCATGAGGTCTACACAGTCCTCTGGCCTGCTCACTTTAGTCCACCTTTCTCAATTGTTTATAGTTCCTTGTACACTGCAGTGGCAGGGGTAGGTCGGCCTGGGGAGCCTATGGTTCTTCTTGTCGAGACAGTCCATCAGCGTTCTGGTGTTGGCTTCCCCGCTTGTATTGGATGGAGAAACTGTAGGGTTGTAAGGACAAGCTCCACAGCAGCAATCTTCCATTGTCCCCTGATACGTGGTTCAGCCATGTGAGGTGGTTGTGGTCTGTAACAATTGTAAAGTCTTTGCCATACAAGTATGGCTGCAGTTTTTTTAGCGCCCGTACGATGGCAAGGCACTCCTTTTCAATAGTGGCATAGGCAAATTCCCGTTCCAGTAATTTCCGACTGGCAAAAGAAACAGGATGTTCTTCTTTGGCGGCGTTCACTTGCCCCAATCCCAAAGGTGGATGCATCTGTCTGCACGAGGAACCTGTGCTTATAATCAGGGGCAGCCAAGACAGGAGCAGTGATGAGAGCGGTCTTTAATGCTGAAGGTCGGTTAGGGGCTTGGCCAAGGTGCTGAAGTTAGAAACAAATTTTGATAGTAACCAGCAGTTCCTAAAAATGCAAGTACCTGCTTTTTAGTCTGGGGTCTACACCAGTTGTTAATGGCTTCCACCTTGGCAAGCTCAGGCCTTAGGGTCCCACCCCCTACTCTATGTCCGAGGTACTGCATCTCAGCCATCCCTATTTGGCATTTATCAGTGTGCATGGTCAGTCCTGCAGTAAGTATACAGTCTGGCACTATGCCCAAGTGTTTAAGATGTTCCTCCCAGGTGGTGCTAAAAATGGCAATGTCGTCCAAGCAAGCACAGGCAAAGTCCTGACATTTTTCTAACAGTCGATCTACCAGTCTCTGGAAAGTAGCAGGGGCATTTTTCATCCCAAAGGGCATACTCAGGAACTCAAAAAGCCCAAATGGAGTAATGAAGGCCTAGCGCTCCCAAGCGTCCTCCGTTAGGGGTATCTGCCAGTACCCCTTGCTCAACTCTAACATGGTCACGAATTGGGCACTGGCCAGACGATCCAATAGATCATCAATTCTGGGCATGGGGTAAGCATCATTCTTGGTGGCATCATATACACGTCTGTAATCAATGCAGAATCGTGTTGTACCATCCTACTTGGGGACCAGGATGACAGGAGAGGCCCAAGAACTGTGAAATGGCTGAAAAACTCTCAGTTATTTCATCTCCTCCAGTTCATTCTTTATCATGCCTTGAACAGCCTCTGGAACCCAGTAGGCAGCCTGCTGGATGGGGCGATGTCCGGGGGTTTCTACATGGTGGCTGATGAGAGTAGTGTTCCCTGGCTTTGAGGATAAAGCAGCAGCCCTTGGCCTCAGTACGGCGAAAATATCATCCTTTTGTATATCCGATAAATGAGAGCCCACTTGTTCCAGTTATCCTCCCACTTGGGCGACCTGGAGAAGATCAGGGAGATACTCATCGTCGTCGGTATCACTAGGGGGGTGGCAGACGGCTAGAACAGGCAGAGATCGGTCGTGCTAGTCTTTCAGCGTGTTAATGTGGACGGTTTTCTGTCGACAACCACTAGAGTCCAGGACAATAATATAGTTAGTGTCACTAATTTTCTTGACAACCTGATAAGGGCCTTCCCACAATGTTTGAAGCTTGTTGGCAGGGAAAGCAGTAATCATGAGCACTTGTTGTCCTTCCATAAATTCCCGGGTCCTGGCATTACGGTCATACCAGGTTTTTGTCTCGACTGGGCCATTCGCTAATGTTCTTTAGCCAAGGTAGCTAGCTGGGCGAGATGGTTTCTGAACTCTAGAACATAGGGAATGATGGGCATTCCGGTGTCTGAGATATCTCCCTCCAAATGTTCTTTCAGAAGAGTGAGAGGCCCACGAACCTTCCGGCTAAACAGTAGTTCGAAGGGAGAGAACCCTGTGGACTCTTGGGGAACCTCCCGATAGGCGAAGAGGAGATGTGGCAGGTATTTTTCCCAGTCTTTTTCAACGTCAACAAAAGCCCTCAGCATATTTTTTAGGGTTCCATTAAAGCGTTCACATAGTTCGTTGGTCTGCGGGTGGTATGTGGTGGTGCAAATGGCTCGAACACCACAGGTATGCCATAGGAACTGGACCAGATCTGACATGAACTGAGTGCCTTGATCCGATAATATTTCACTAGGAAACCCTACCCAGGTAAAGATGGTAACAAGGGCCTTGGCTACCTTTACTGCTGTAATACTGGACAGGGCCACACCTTCAGGATACCAAGTGGCATAGTCCACCACTGTCAGGATATATTTTTTCTCCGACCAGCTGGGGTGGGCCAGAGGACCTATGATGTCGACAGCTACACGTTAAAATGGTTCTTCAGTTATGGGCAGGGATTGCAGGTGTACCTTATGACGAGCTCCTGGATGCCGCATTCGCTGGCACACATCGCAGGTGCGGCAATAATGGGCTACCGACTGCGAGATGCCAGGCCAGTAAACACTTTGGGTGAGTCTCTTTTGAGTCCTTTTCCTCCCTTGATGCCCAGCCAAGGGGATGTCATGGGCCAGATGTTACCGCAGTCGGTGTTCAGGCTGCGAGTGTAGCTGCAGCCAGTTTGTCCTCTGCCACCCCTGCTCCGACTTTATCCTGTCTCCCGCTTCCAGACAAGTTTGCTGGTGACAGCTATGTCGGGGTTTCGTGAGTCAGTGCTCCATACATCTAGAGCTTCTGGCTGCACGTTTTCCTACGGAACGGGCGAAAGTGGGATTTATTTTATCCCTTTTGTCGGTCAGGGCGCTGGAGTGGGCAATGCCGCTGTGGGATCGTGATGATCGTGTGGTGCAGAGTGCTCCTCTCTTCCTGGACGCTCTGAAACAGGTCTTTCTAGGACCTCATGTCACCCACGATAAGGCGCTCCAATTGTTGGCAATTACACAGGGTTCGTCTATGGTCAGCCAGTTTGCCGTCCAATTTCAGATTCTGGTCTCTGAGCTGGAGTGGCTGGATAAAGTCCTTATTCCGGTCTTCTGGAGAGGACTGGCAGACCATGTGAATGACGCCTTGGCCACCAGTGAGATTCCCGCCACACTGGAGGAGCTCATTTCTATATCTACCCGCATCGACCTCCGTTTTAACGAGCGGAGGCTAGGGCAGACCCAGTGTAGGCAGAGTTTTCGGCTGGATCCCACCTTCGCCAGACCTCTAGAGTCTTCCGTTCAGGCGTCCGACTCCCATGAGGCCATGGAGGTTTCTCGAGCGGGACCAAAGTCTCGGACCGCTCGAGTACCCATGGTTTGTAAAAATTGCCAACAGCTAGGACATTATGCCAATAAATGTCCACGGCGGTCGGGAAAACAATCGCATCTAGTAACCATTGGAGGAGGTTCACTAGACACAGCAGCATTTTCCTCCAAGTTGTCCTTTAAAGGGACAATCACGTTAGGCTAATCCACTCTGACAGTCGAGCTTTGTGTAGACTCTGGCGCAGAGAGGAATTTCATGTCCTCTGCTTTTGCTCTGCACCATGCAATGCCTCTGGTGATGCTCGCCAAAGCGGTGACTGTCAGAGTAGTGAATGGGTCGACACTTCCCTCACAAATCACTCACCAGACTGTCCCTTTCACGTTATCCAGTTATCCATGTCCCCTTCCCACCAGGAGATTATTTCCCTTCTTGTCCTTCCCGAGGGAATGGATGAGATTCTGCTGGGAATACTCTGTCTCCGTTTCCACTCTCCACATATTGAGTGGACCTCTGGGAGGATTTTGGGTTGGAGTGAATCATGTAAGGGCAGATGTGTGAGGGAGTGCGTTCAGGTTTCTACTACCGAGATACCCGCAGATCTTTCTTCCCTTCCCAAGTGCTATTGGTCCTATGCAGACGTGTTCTCCAAAAAGGCTGCGGAGACCCTTTCGCCTCACCGCCCCTATGACTGTTCTATTGATCTCATGCCTGGAGCAGAACCTCCTCGGGGACGGGTCTATCCCCTCTCTCTCCCAAAAATGGAGGCTATGTCCCAATACATCCAGGAGAATTTGGCAAGAGGGTTCATAAGGAAGTCAGTGTCACCTGCAGGGGCGGGGTTTTTCTTCGTGCAGAAGAAGAACGGAGAATTATGTCCATGCATAGATTACAGGGGTCTTAATGCTATCACCGTTAAGAATAAGTACCCGTTGCCCCTGATTTCGGAGCTCTTAGAGCTGATAGGCTACGGGGAGCAAGGGTATTTACCAAATTAGATCTGCGGGGTGCTTATAACCTGATTCGCATCCGTGAGGGGGACGAATGGAAGATGCCTTTTAATACCAGGGATGGGCACTATGAGTATCTGGTGATGCCCTTCGGGCTCTGTAATGCCTCAGCCGTTTTCCAAGACTTTGTTAACAATAACTTCCGGGATATGCTCTCCACCTCGGTCGTAGTCTATCTGGATGATATTCTCATCTTCTCTCCAAATATTGACTCCCACCGGAGAGATGTTGGCAGAGTCTTCGACCTCTTACAGGCAAATTCCCTCTATGCAAAGTTGGAGAAGTGTATATTTGAGCAGGAGTCTTTTCCTTTCCTGGGCTATATCATCTCCGCCCAGGAATTGGCTATGGATCCTGCCAAACTACAGGCTGTGATGGACTGGCAAGAACCTCATTCTCTTAAAGCTGTGCAGCGCTTTATGGGGTTCATCATCAATTACTACCGCCAGTTCATTCCCCACTTCTCAACTTTGGTAGCTCCCTCGGTAGCTCTCACCAAGAAGGGAGCAAATCCCAAATTTTGGTCTGAGGAGGTCTCCAAGGGTTTCTCTTCTATTAAGTCTCATTTTGCTAGCGCTCCCATCCTACATCGTCCTGATGTTGATAAGTCGTTTATAATGGAGGTGGATGCCTCATCCATTGGTGCTGGAGCAGTCCTCTTCCAAAAGGATGCTCCAGGTCGGAAGCATCCTTGCTTCTTCTTCTTCAAGACCTTCACACCAGCAGAGAGGAACTATTCCATCGGGGACAGGGAGTTACTAGCAATGAAATTGGCCTTCTCGGAGTGGAGACATCTTTTGGAGGGGGTTCGCTTTTCCTTCCAAGTCTTCACGGACCACAAAAATTTGGTATATTTACAAACAGCCCAGCGGCTAAATTCTCATCAGGCCAGATGGTCCTTGTTCTTCTCCCGGTTCCACTTCACCCTCCATTATCTCGCTGGGGAGAAGAACATTCGTGCTGATGCCCTCTCTTGCTCCGTTGTGTCTTCTGAGAAGGAGAAAGGGGAGTCTTGGCTTATTGTCCCTTCTGAGAGCCTGAGAACCGTAGCTCTGGTTTCGCTAGAGTCAGTGCCTCCGGGCAAGACTTTTGTACCTATTAACTTGCGACCAGAGGTTCTCTCTAGGGCTCATTTGTCCAGGGTGGGTGTACATTTTGGGACAAAGAGGACATCTGAGCTGCTGGTGAGGACGTACTGGTGGCCGCATATGGTCCGTGACATCAGAGATTATATTCGGGCGTGTGTCTCCTGCGCCAAAAATAAGTCTCCTCGAAAACGGCCAGCTGGGTTTCTTTATCCCTTGCCAGTGGCAGACAGGCCCTGGAAGATGGTCAGGATGGACTTTGTGGTGGGCTTGCCCAAGTCTGTACCATCATTTGGGTTATCACCGATCATTTTTCTAAAATGTTGCACTTGGTGCCGCTTCCACAGCTACCTTCTGCATGGGCCCTGGCAGCGTTGTTTATAAAACACATCTTCCGCCTGCACGGTATGCCGGACAAAATTGTCAGTAACCGGGGTCCCCAGTTTCTGTCTCAGTTCTGGAGAGAGCTTTGTCGTCTTCTCAGCATTGAGTTGAATCTCTCTTCTGCATATCATCCCGAGACAAATGGGTTAGTAGAGAGGGCCAACCAGACCTTGGTCACATATCTGCGACATTTTGTTTCAGCCAGGCAGGATGACTGGGCATCCTTACTCTCGTGGGTGGAGTTTGCGCTGCACAATGCCATAGCTGACTCCACTGGACAGACCCCATTGCTCATTAACTATGGTCAGCATCCGCGGGTACCTGTGCTTATGCCCGTGTCTTCCGCCGACTCCATGGTGGCAGACTGGGCTGTGGAGGCACGGGACATTTGGGCCCTCACTCAGGATGCCTTTCAGGCCTCCAAGGAGAGAATGAGGTCCTCTGCCGATGCACATTGGTGCCCCGCTCCGACCTTTGCTCCTGGCGACTTAGTGTTGCTCTCCGCCTGTAACATCAGGCTGCGAGTTGAGTCCACTAAGTTTGCACCTTGCTACTTGGGTCCTTTCAAGGTCCTCGAACAGGTTAACCCTGTGGTTTACCGTTTGGCCCTTCCGCCATGCCTGGGTATCACCGACACCTTTCATGTGTCCCTCTTGAAGCCCGTATACATGTCCCGATTTTCCGAGTCATCTGCCGGGACATCGAGTTCGTCTACGGACGATTACGAGGTGAACGCTATTTTGGGGTGCAAAGTGGTACGTGGCAAAAAATTTTATTTGGTGAACTGGAAGGCTTATGGTCCTGAGGACAGGTCCTGGAAGCCTGCTGAGCACATTCAGGCTCCGCAGCTCATTGCTGCCTTCGAGCGTAGCGAGGTCCAAGAAGAGGGGGCCCTAGGAGGGGGGGTATTGTTAGAGGTCGAGTTCCCGCCTCTGCACAGGGGGAATCTCGAGCCATCTCCGCTGTGGACTCCCATTCTTCTCCTGCCGCAGTGAAACCTGCTCAGCGGAGACGTTAGTCCCAGCGTCTCGCTCAGTCTGACTCTGTGCAAAGGGTTACTGCTGCCTTTCCAGCTTCTGCCATTGTAGCCAGTACTGGGCAGCGGCGAGCAGACATTTTTGGGCTTAAGTTCTGCTTTTCTCCTTCTGAGCATGCCTAGGGTAAGATCTCTCATTGGAGATCAAGAGTCACATACTTAGATACTACAGCTAATCCCATTGGTCCTCTAGGAAGGTCCTGAAGGTGCTCAACTTCTGTGGCAGCCTCCCATTGGTCCTTCTTTAGGAAGGTCTTGTACTTGCTGCAGCTATAAAAGGTTCACATGACTGCACGGCCATGCGCTAGCATCAATCCAAGTATGTGCTTTGTGCCAGTGTGGTTATGTGTGAATGTATTCAGGGACCCGGCTGAAATAACCCCCTAGAATACCGGCACCTCTGGTGAGGAGATTGTATGATTGTATTCAGGGACCCGGCTGAAATAACCCCCTAGAATACCGGCACCTCCGGTGAGGAGATTGTATGATTGTATTCAGGGACCCGGCTGAAATAAGCCCCTAGAATACCGGCACCTCCGGTGAGGAGATTGCGTGTTTGCATGGCCACTGACTGCTATCAGTTTGGCAGTTAGCTTGTGCTCCTGTGAGGCTAACAGGGTGCAGTGCTTTCCTTTCACGGCTACTCTGTGAAGTAACAGAGCTAGTCTATACTGCCAAATAGTGCCACCATTCACTAGTAGCAGGTTCCTCCTGCACGGTGGACTCCGGGCTGAGAACGCACCAATAATAATAAACATCTATATTTACTCGGTGAGTTCCGCTAGTCTTAACAAACACAGTCTCTTTCCTTGTCAGAGTCCAGAGGCAATGAATGATTGAAAGCAGGTATAACGAGAAACCACTCATGACAGGTGACCCATCTTTCCCATCGGTGCGTGCGCGTGGCTATGTCCTGACTGCGGGACTTGTCACTCACGGTCAGCAATGTCAGTGGGGACCAGATACGTCTTTGTCGGCAGTCTCTGGTCGTGGCTCTCAGACCCTTCTGGCTTGGGCCTGCTCTCTCTGGATGCTCTAGAGTAGGAGCCCTAACACTGCTCTCCTGCACGCTGCATGTTCCCTCTAAGACTAACTGATTTCCCGTGCACTGCAGCTCTTTTAACTTAGCCATGCCCCCTACTCCTGAGTGCAAAGGTCGGTCTGGGGCCTTAAGCTTTCCCTTGTGCAACCTGGGTGACAGCCCCGACAGTTCCGGATTCCAGTCTTCTCCATACACTAGGAATAAAGAGATGTTCCAAATCTAGCACTTAGGCTGGTTTCACATTTGCGTTTTTTTTTGCGTTTTTGTGCTGAAAAACGCAAAACAACGAATGCGTTTTTTCCCTATACTTAACATTAACAACTCATGTGTTTTTTTGCATGCGTTTTGACGCGTTTTTGCAGCGCATGCGTTTTTTCTCTGCATGCGTTGTATTGCAGAAATGCAACATGTAGTAATTTTTGCGACAAAAAAACGTATTGATGTCTATGTAAACGCATGCGTTTTTAAGCACATGCGTTTGCATGCGTTTTTATAGAAAAACACAAGAATACACACTGATAAGCCACCCCCAAACCCTAACCCTAAGGGATCCTAACCCTAACCCTAAGGGTTAGGATCCCTAGGGTTAGGGTTAGAGTTTGTGTTTTAGGGTTAGGGTTAGAGTTTGTGTTTTAGGGTTAGGGTTAGAGTTTGTGTTTTAGGGTTAGGGTTAGAGTTTGTGTTTTAGGGTTAGGGTTAGAGTTTGTGTTTTAGGGTTAGGGTTAGGGTTAGAGTTTGTGTTAGGGTTAGAGTTTGGGTTAGGGTTAGAGTTTGTGTTTTAGGGTTAGGGTTAGAGTTTGTGTTTTAGGGTTAGGGTTAGGATCCCTAGGATTACTAGGGATCCTACCCCTAACCCTAGGTATTTCTGTTTATAGTGGGTTTTCTAGTTGATTTTGATGATTGGCAGCTGTGACACACTTCAAAAACGCAAACGCAGGAAAAAACGCTTGTAAACGCGTCAAAACGCCGCGCTTGCGTTAAAACATGCAAAAACGCATGCGCCTAAAAACGCAGCGTTTAAACGCGTTTTTGCACCAAATGCGTTTGTGTTTAAAACGCTGCAGATCAAAACGCAAGTGTGAAACCAGCCTTCGTCTCACTCTTCCCAGTTGACTTGGTGTGGTGGCAAGTGGGGTGTTTTGGGTTGTCATTATGATTTAAAAAGAGAAACCACAGTAGTGTGACAATAAATGGCTTCACACAGCACTAACCATGCGTGGAGAAAAAGTTTTGGTGTTATCATTCATATTCTCTGAAAAAAGGCCAAGAAAGCAAAAATTCTGCAGCAGTATGTAAACTTTTGAGCGCAACTGTATATAATTGTAATGCATGAACTTACTACTCCCAGTATTTCCTTAATAATGGTGAGAAGATACTGGGAGATGTCATTAACAGCCATCATAAGACTGCAGATCACACAGGAAGCACAGTACTGATGAGATGTAGTCAGTGTTTCAAACATTTACATCCAGGTACCTTGTAGATGACATCTTCTCTGATTGAAGTTGTTCTCTTTCTTTTCATCTCCATCTTGTCCAGAAGTCATAATCACTTTGGACATCCATAACTTGTCTCTGTAAGCTTCCCTTTTCTCCAGTCTTCTGGAGCGCATCCTGACAGGGTGTCCATAAAGATAACAATGTAATTATAATTCTACTGAATTAAAATATCTGTCCAACTATGTACTCCTGAATAATTGCCCCTCAATTATGCTCTCCTTTGCATATTGAGCCCCTCCTCACACTATGTCCCCCTATATTGCCCATTTTCTGTACTGTGCCCCCTCACACTTTCTACCCAACACTATTTACTCACAAATCCCTCCAATACTGTTTCATCAAACTATTCCCCTCAATACTGTCCCCTCACACATTTCTGCCCAGTACTGTCTCCTCAGAATATTCCCCAATACTATCCCCTCAGACTATTCCCACATGCTATTTCCTTATACTTACCCGTATATACTGTCCCATCACACTTTTCTCCCCATGCTGACCCTTCACACTTTCCTCCTTATACTGTCCCCTCACACTGCACCCCATATGGTCTCCTCACATGATTGGCCATCAATGTAAGAGTAGAGGATAACTTCTTTAAATATATAACTTATGTCTCTTAAAATGGTTTGATTTTGTTTAATTCCACTGTCCACTGGAGTGAGAATGATAACTTTGCACCTTTTTAAAAGTCGAAGTCAAACATATTAATTCTGACTTACAGATCTTTTACACAGCTATTTATGCCCAATGCTGATACCCAACAAGACAAGAAAGAAGTAAAGCTAGAAAAAATCTGCACATTTTTCCATAAAAAATGGCATGCAGCAAAATTTGTGTACTTTTGATTCCCCCCAAAAATGGCTCAAACACCTCAATACATTTACTGCAATATTTTATCTGCTAATATGAGGGGATAATATAATAGTCAAATAAGTAAAAAAAAATTAATAAATAAATACAGTGCAATAAAAAATAAACAAAAATGAGAAAAAAATGTTAAAGACTTTAATGGTCCAATCAGATGTGGCAATAAGTGAGGAATGAGTGTTTGAAGCAACGCTTGTTCTTGACTATCGGCCCATACAAACAAGCGGGCAAATACCTGAAAGATGAGCCCTTGTTCGTTGGGTGTGATGATTTTTAAACCTCCAGAAAAACTATTGTTCTCGGCAGCAAATAGTCATGTATAAACTGGTGCTATGCTGCCAATAAGGAGAGCTTCACTGCAGACCTTCATCTAAAGTAGACATGATGTGAACTGTGCATAGTATAGATCTATTTTTCTCACATCTATCAAATCTAACACAGGGAAAGCTTAGTTAGGATCAATATCCCAAACATTGCAGCCCCTACCGGGGATATAAGTCAGTTTTTCCAGCATGGGGACAATACTCTACTGCATTCCTAAGAAGATTTCGCGTTCAGGAGTCTGGCCATGGCAGGTTAATCCCTAGCCATGACAGCGATGACAGTCACACAATTTTCCAAGTTAAATGGTAAAATACAGCCTCCCAGAAGAGGATGAGTCAGGGACGTGAAGTTAGTGGTGATTGTAATACATTACTGCTATTTATACTTTGCTTTTTCTAAACTCAAGAAAAATGCGCTTTCCCCATTTAACCGCCTGTATAGTTACTGTTCATTATGTGTGTGAATCTTGTGCCTCAAATTGCATTATTAAGAAACAAGAAAACACAGGAACGTTAATGATTCCAATGTGAAACACAATATGTGCCAGGCACAGCATGAAAAACAAAAAAAAGTCCCCCCCCACTTGTGGGGAAATAGAAATCTAAGAGTTTAGGCTTTGAAGGTAAAATACGGAGCGGCACACACCTATGGGTGCCGACCGTGAAAAGCTACATTCCCCTAATAGGTAGAAATAATTTCTTCGGCACAAACAGCAGTGCCTTGCCAATGAACAATCTGCCTGAACCTGGAAAGGAATTGAGATAAATTATTCCACATTTCACGTAAAATTATAGCTGTGTAGGAACTTAATTGGCCTGTAGAAGCATCTGCTGAAAATCTCAAGAACCTAAGGTAACGTTTTACATCATATTTGCCATTTGTATAGTGCACTTGGTGTAAATAATGAATCAAAAAGGGGGCACCTTCCCTTTAGTGTGGACCACTATGCAGAGGTACATAGCCTTCGGTAAAGATTGTATGGTGTAGCCTTTCTTCATAGCCCACTGAGCAGATTGTGTGAGGTATGTAGCCCACTGTGGTCCATGTCATCTACAGTGGGATGTGTACCACAACATAGTCTATAATATGGGCTGACTGGTGTTACATAGTCTAAGGTATAGAATGTGTGGTGTAAATTGCCCATTGCAGTGGTGTGGTGGTACAGTTTCTACAGTTGGGTGTGCACTTACAGACTTACAGTACAGACCAAAAGTTGGGACACAGCTTCTGTATTTTCATGACTATGAAAATTGTAAATTCACACTGAAGGCATCAAAACTATAAATTATCACATGTGGAATTATATACTTAACAAAAAAGTGTGAAACAACTGAAAATATGTCTTACATTCTAGGTTCTTCAAAGTAGCCACCTTTTGCTTTGATGAATGCTTTGCACACTCTTGGCATTCTCTTGATGATCTTCAAGAGGTAGTCACCGGAAACAGTTTTCAATTCACAGGTGTGCCCTGTCAGGTTTAATAAGTGGGATTTCTTGCCTTATAAATGGGGTTAGGACCATAAGTTATGTTGAGCAGAAGTCTGGTGGATACACAGCTGATAGTTCTACTGAATAGACTGTTAGAATTTGTATTATGGCAAGAAAAAAGCAGCTAAGTAAAGAAAAATGAGTGGCCATCATTACTTTAGGAAATGAAGGTCAGTCAGATTGGGAAAATTGGGAAAACTTTGAAAGTGTCCCCAAGTGCAGTTGCAAAAACCATCAAGCGCTACAAAGAAACTGGCTCACATGAGGACCGCCCCAGGAAAGGAAGACCAAGAGTCACCTCTGCTTCTGAGGATAAGTTTATCCGAGTCACCAGCCTCAGAAATCACAGGTTAACAGCAGCTCAGATTAGAGACCAGGTCAATGTCACACAGAGTTCTAGCAGCAGATACATCTCTACAACAACTGTTAAGAGAAGACTTTGTGCAGCAGGCCTTCATGGTAAAATAGCTGCGAGGAAGCCATTGCTAAGGACAGGCAACAAGCAGAAGAGACTTGTTTGGGCTAAAGAACACAAGGAATGGACATTAGACCAGTGGAAATCTGTGCTTTGGTCTGATGAGTTCAAATTTGAGATCTTTGGTTCCAACCACGGTGTCTTTGTGCGACGCAGAGAAGGTGAATGGATGGACTCTACATGCCTGGTTCCCACCGTGAAGCATGGAGGAGGAGGCGTGATTTGTCGGCGTGCCTTGCTGGTTACACTGTTGGGGATTTATTCAAAATTGAAGGCATACTGAACCAGCATAGCTACCACAGCATCTTGCAGCTTCCGGTCCAACAGCATCAGGTTTGCATTTAGTTGGACCATCATTTATTTTTCAACAGGACAATAACACCAAACACCTCCAGGCTGTGTAAGGGCTATTTGACCAAGGAGGAGAGTGATGGGGTGCTACGCCAGATGACTTGGCCTCCACAGTCACCAGACCTGAACCCAATCCCAATCGAGTTGGGGTGAGCTGGACCGCAGAGTGAAGGCAAAAGGACCAACAAGTGCTAAGCATCTCTGGGAACTCCTTCAAGATTGTTGGAAGACCATTTCCGGTGACTACCTCTTGAAGCTCATCAAGAGAATGCCAATAGTGTGCAAAGCAGTCATCAAAGCAAAAGGTGGCTACTTTGAAGAACCTAGACTATCTAATATATAATTGCCTAGAATACTACTTCCTGCAATTTGTGCCAACTTCCGTGGCTTTGTCCGGAGCTAATGTCCGGAGCTAATGTCCGGAGCTAATGTCCGGAGATAAGTGACGTCAACAGTGTCCAGTGTCTGATTGGTTGCCGCCTGCTGCGAGCGACCAATCAGAAACGTGCCGTACTGTGACACACTCCGCCCGCCATTTTGGTGTGATTTTTGAATTTTTACCTCACAGCAAGTTTCTACTGCGTGGAGGCGGGCCCAGTGATGTTGCTCTTCAAGCTCCTGCCGAATTTCGTCAAAAAAATGATAATACCATTTACCAAAACTATATATATTTAGTTGTGAAGTGGTTCAGTGACATTTTCACACCAATTTTGAACTTTTGTTTGGTGTTTTCTCCATATACTGCCTATTATTTTTGTTCTTTCTTACTATTATTTATTAATTGTATTATTCTTACATTTGAATATATAAAGTATATATGGATTCTAGACTCCCGATTCTTTAGAATCGGGCTGCCATCTAGTAAGACATATTTTCAGTTGTTTCACACTTTTTTTGTTGAGTATATAATTCCACATGTGTTAATTCATAGTGTGAATGTACAATTTTCATAGTCATGAAAATACAGAAAAATCTTTACATGAGAGGGTGTGTCCAAACCTTTGTCTGTACTGTATATATAATGTCACAATGAACCACGTACCACCATAGTGTTTCTACAGTAGGTTGTGCACAAGAACACATCTACACAGTGGACTACATATCATCAGAGACATCAAAATCCATAGAAAATAGCGTCCAATTCCAGGTGATGAGTGTCAAAAATCAGAAAAAAACTTTTTTTCTGATTTTTGAAACTCATCACCTGGAATCGGGCGCTGTTTTCTATGGATTTTGATGTTGCTTTTTTCCAAGTGGTTTCCAGAATGAAAATTTACCAAAATTACCAAAATGTTGAAAATTTTGCAATTATCCAACTTTGAATTTTCATACTCTTAAATCACAGAAATAAGTCACACAAAATAGTTGATAAATAACATTTCCCACATATCTACATTATATCAGCACAATTTTGAAGCCCAATTTTTTGGGGGATAGGAAGTTATAAGGGTTTAAAGTTGACCAGCGATTTTTCATTTTTCCAACAAAATTTATAAAACCATTTTTTTAGAGACCACCTCACATTTGAAGTGACTTTGAGGGGTCTATATGATAGAAGATACTCAAAAGTGACACCATTCTAAAAACTGCACCTCTGAAGGTGCTCAAAACCACATTCAAGAAGTTTATTAACCATTCAGGTGCTTCACAGGAATTTTTGGAATATGGAAAAAAAAAACTATTTTTTTTATTTTGAAAGGGTAACAGGAAAAAATAGGCACCACATAGCTCCTGATGTGCCTAAACAGTGGAAACCCCCCACAAGTGACCCCATTTTGGAAGCTAGACCCCTTATAGAATGAATTTAGATGTGTGGTGACCACCTTTAATTCCCAGGTTCTTCACAGAAGTTTATAAAGTTTAACTGTGAAAATAATAAAATAATATTTTCTTCACAAATGTTATTTTTTGCCCCAAATTTAGCATTTTCAAATGAGAAATTGCACCATACAATTTGTTGTGCAATTTCTGCAGAGTATGCGATACTACATACAGGTTCTTCTCAAAAAATTAGCATATAGTGTTAAATTTCATTATTTACCATAATGTAATGATTACAATTAAACTTTCATATATTATAGATTCATTATCCACCAACTGAAATTTGTCAGGTCTTTTATTGTTTTAATACTGATGATTTTGGCATACAACTCCTGATAACCCAAAAAACCTGTCTCAATAAATTAGCATATCAAGAAAAAGTTCTCTAAACGACCTATTACCCTAATCTTCTGAATCAACTAATTAACTCTAAACACATGCAAAAGATACCTGAGGCTTTTATAAACTCCCTGCCTGGTTCATTACTCAAAACCCCCATCATGGGTAAGACTAGCGACCTGACACATGTCAAGAAGGCCATCATTGACACCCTCAAGCAAGAGGGTAAGACCCAGAAAGAAATTTCTCAACAAATAGGCTGTTCCCAGAGTGCTGTATCAAGGCACCTCAATGGTAAGTCTGTTGGAAGGAAACAATGTGGCAGAAAACGCTGTACAACGAGAAGAGGAGACCGGACCCTGAGGAAGATTGTGGAGAAGGACCGATTCCAGACCTTGGGGAACCTGAGGAAGCAGTGGAGTCTGGTGTGGAAACATCCAGAGCCACCGTGCACAGGCGTGTGCAGGAAATGGGCTACAGGTGCCGCATTCCCCAGGTAAAGCCACTTTTGAACCATAAACAGCGGCAGAGGCGCCTGACCTGGGCTACAGAGAAGCAGCACTGGACTGTTGCTAAGTGGTCCCAAGTACTTTTTTCTGATGAAAGCAAATTTTGCATGTCATTCGGAAATCAAGGTGCCAGAGTCTGGAGGAAGACTGGGGAGAAGGAAATGCCAAAATGCCTGAAGTCCAGTGTCAAGTACCCACAGTCAGTGATGGTGTGGGGTGCCATGTCAGCTGCTGGTGTTGGTCCACTGTGTTTCATCAAGGGCAGGGTCAATGCAGCTAGCTATCAGGAGATTTTGGAGCACTTCATGCTTCCATCGGCTGAAATGCTTTATGGAGATGAAGATTTCATTTTTCAGCACGACCTGGCACCTGCTCACAGTGCCAAAACCACTGGTAAATGGTTTACTGACCATGGTATTACTGTGCTCAATTGGCCTGCCAACTCTCCTGACCTGAACCCCATAGAGAATCTGTGGGATATTGTGAAGAGAAAGTTGAGAGACGCAAGACCCAACACTCTGGATGAGCTTAAGGCCGCTATTGAAGCATCCTGGGCCTCCATAACATCTCAGCAGTGTCACAGGCTGATTGCCTCCATGCCACGCCGCATTGAAGCAGTCATTTCTGCCAAAGGATTCCCGACCAAGTATTGAGTGCATAACTGAACATTATTATTTGATGGTTTTTTTGTTTGTTATTAAAAAACACTTTTATTTGATTGGATGGGTGAAATATGCTAATTTATTGAGACAGGTTTTTTGGGTTATCAGGAGTTGTATGCCAAAATCATCAGTATTAAAACAATAAAAGACCTGACAAATTTCAGTTGGTGGATAATGAATCTATAATATATGAAAGTTTAATTGTAATCATTACATTATGGTAAATAATGAAATTTAACACCATATGCTAATTTTTTGAGAAGGACCTGTATGTGGAAGAATACTACT
This sequence comes from Ranitomeya imitator, assembly GCF_032444005.1. Taxonomy (NCBI): domain Eukaryota; kingdom Metazoa; phylum Chordata; class Amphibia; order Anura; family Dendrobatidae; genus Ranitomeya; species Ranitomeya imitator. Next base: position 79,470,321 of record NC_091282.1, read on the forward strand.
TTTGAGGCACAGTGCAAACCTCAGAAGGGAAGAGGCGGCAAATTGGAATTCAGATTTTGCTGGAATGGTTTGAGGGTGCCATGTCACATTGGCAGAGCCCCTGAGGTGCCAGAACAACAGAAACCCCCTATATGTGAACTCATTTTACAAACTACAATCCCCAATGAATTCATCTAGTGGTGCAGTGATCATATTAATAACACATGTGCCTCACAGAATTTTGTACCACTGAGGGGTGAAGAAAGAATAAAGTACATTTTTACCAGTAAAATGTTGTTTTAGCCCCAAGTTTTTAATTTTTCTAAGGGCTAATAGGAACTTTTTTTTTACAAGAAACTGAAGTTAATTTTTTCCTGAGGGCGCCAATACCTCACATGTAATCGGCCAATACTGTATTTTTCAGGCACAGTGCAATGCTCAGAAGGCAAGGAGCGCCAGATTTTACTGTTTTGCAGGTGCCATGACCAACTGGGAGGGCCTATGAGGTGCCAGAACAGCAGAAACCCCCATAAGTGACCCCAATTTACAAACTATACGTCTCAATGAATTCATCTAGAGGTGCAGTGATCATATTGACACCATTGGTGTAATACAGAATTTTATACCATTGGGCATTCAAGAAAAAATAACTACATTTTTTATCACCAAAATGTAGTTTTAGCCCCAGATTTTACAATTTCACACACGAAGTGTGCAAAAATGGCACCAAAATTTGTCCCACAATTTCTACTGGAAGTGGCAATACCCCATATGTGGATGTGGAGAGACTCGGGAAGAACGGAGCACTATCTGATTTCTGGAGCGCAGATTTTCCTGGAACAGTTTGAGGACTCGATATACAGAGCCCCTAATTGCTAGAAGAGTAGAATCCCCCTCAATTGACTCCATTTTGGAAATTATACACCTTTGGGAATTTATCTACAGGTGTAGTGACGATTTTGTCTCCATGAGTATTTTCCAGAAACAGGCAGCAATGAATGTTGCTGAGTGAAAATTGTGCACTGCCGTTGTAGTGACCGGTACGCTGTAGTGACCAGTATGTTGCAGTCACCAGTACATTATGCTCAACCAGTGCTTCTGGTGACATGCACCTGTAAATTGCCAAACATGTGGACGCTATATGTGGTTTAGGTACACTGTGGGGCTCAGAAGTGAGGGGGCATTTGGATTTGGGAGTGCAGAATTTGCTGAATTTCTTTTGGAGGGTTATGGAGCCATTTTGCACTGACGAGGGGCAGTACCCCGAAACACAGTGTCTGAAAATTGAGATTCTGGTTTGGCTTTTATCCTAAGTCATGTGACAAGGCTCGTTAAAGGGTTGACATTGACTATTAGGATTGCTACTTCCAATAGGTGACACTAGAGTTCTAGTCCTCTTCCTCTCTGAAGAGACAATTTGCGTGTTTTTTTTCTGAAAGGGAGAAATTGTCAAAATTTAAGAAAAAAACTGTTCTTTCAGGCCTCGTATAATGCAACAAGAAAACAAGTTCATTATCATTTAGAAACAACAATACTGAAGAGACAATTTGCATCTAAATCTCTGAGTGACGTGATTCAGATGAAACCCCCGAGAGATCATTCACTATATTGAGGCAACAGAGTTACCCTAGACTCCATATGACCTCTGTTCAGTGGTGTCCTTCTTTTCAGAAATGCACAAAACTGTGGCCGAAGGCACTTTTATACAATCCTAAAAAGATGGACGCCGCCGGATCACAGGTCAGACGGCATCCACAGTGCCTCCATCTGCCTCATTATAAGGAATCTTCATCCAGAGGTTCCTTCTGAATCATGTATTTCAGAGATTTACACGGAAACCCCGATGTAAGCGCTCAGTGCAAAGCGCAGGATAAATGTGCGCCGAGCTTTACTGCGATTTTTGGGAGGCAGAATGACAAAAATCAACAGCAGGCGAAGAATTGGTTTTATTTATTTTTTACGCTGTTCCTCATGCGGTATAAGTGATTAGGCGACTTTATTCTTCGGGTCGGTGCGATTACAGCAATTCCAGATTTAAATTGGGTTTTTATGTTTGGCTGCTGTCAAACACTAAAAGATGCTTTTTATTGCAAAAAATAGTTTTGGCATCACCATATATTGAGTGCTATACTTTTTTCATATTTTGGCCCACAGAGTTATGTGAGGGCATGTTTTTTGCAGTGCGAGTAGACGTTTTTATTGGTACCATCTTTGGGCACATGACATTTTTGTTACCGCTTTCTATTACAATTTTTGGGAGGCAGAATAAACACAAACCAGCAATTCTGGAATCTTTTTTTTTTTTTTTGGGGGGGGGGGGTTATGCCATTCAGTTTGTGGTAAAATTGATAAGGCAGCCTTATTCTTCGGGTCAGTGCAATTACAGTGATACCACATTTATATTGTTTTGTTATGTTTTGGTGCTTTTACACAATAAAAACTACTCTATAGAAAAAAATAATTATTTTTGTATCACTTTACTCTGAGAGCTATAACTTTTTTATTTTTCTGTTGATGGAGCAGTATGGAGGCTTGTTTTTTGTGGGACTTTTTCAGCAATAAAACGTTTATTTATATGTGTATTTCTGATTTTGACAAAAATGAGTATTATAGGCACAGCGGAAGCTACAGACACTTCTCTAGAGATCAAACTTATGTGGTCCATGGGCCCTGTGTTAAATATAAGCATAACAATGGGAGCTGGAGGAGGTGGATTGATATATTTACTTTATTTTTAGAATTAAAAGTTACGTTTCAGATATTTTTACCATTGAATTTTAATTGTTTCCTTTAGTTACTTGTTTCCAAGAAGTGAGAGGAAGCCGAGATGATATTATCTGTGCTATCTCAGCATTATTGTGTCTGCCGAGCAAATTGACTGCCGGTTACTAGATCACTATTGGCACAGTCCCACATTGAGACATGTGATGGAATTATACCAATCTCAGCATCTCCACCATTCTATTCTACATAATCTGAATAGTAAATGCTCAACTTTGACAAATTCCCCCTGTTATAAAGAACAACTACTACAAGTAAGACATAATCATCAACATTACCAGAAATAAAAAAACAATTGAAATAGATCACTCTGTTTGTAATGACTCTATATAATATATGAGCTTCACTTTTTGTATTGAAGAACTGAAATAAATTAACTTTTTGATGATATTCTAATTTTGTGAGTAGTACCTGTATCTCTCTACTGGACTCCTTACCTTAAAATCTTTCCTTTTATCCAAACATTTGGGCTCTGATTCATCAAAGCCTTTAAACCACAATTCTGCATTAAAAAGCTTTGAAAAGTTGAAAAATACTTGTGCATGGAGAAATGTTGCGACTTTTGACTTTTCACGCCAGTTTTGAATAACATAACTGAGGCGTGAAATTCACGACGGGTGTCAACATCTGCTTCTTCACAAATCTTACTCCAGTCCCCGACTGGAGTAAGATTGTAGCAAGGTTTATAAAAAAGCACATGTCACTTTGCATCTCACCTTATTCATTAAGAGACATGTGCCTCTTAATGAATTGGGAGCCTCACACCCCTCATCAAGGGTTGAAAAATGCTAGTTTTGACTGATTGGGTCTGTAAGGTATCTAATGACCAAATCAAAAGGTCCATCTTCTAATCCATCTGCTAAGAAAATTGTTCTTTGTTTTTTTATGCCTTGACCTAATTCTTTTCTTCACTTGCTTTCTGCAACAAATTTCCCCAGGGTGCTGTATGGTTTTCACCCACTCTATATCTTCTCCCTGACATTTTTTTTGCAATGTGCTGGTATGCTCTCTCTATATATTAGACTTCAAGGGGATATTTCAGTATGTCGAATATGGCCAGTTTTTGCTGGTATTTGGATTCTTTTTTTTTTTTTAAACCCACACTATGCAGTTCCTTTTTGTTTAATGTTAATATGTATGGTCTTTACCAAGGGAGAATTGCTGACATGATTCCCTGGGGGTGTGTCTTTAGGCTCCTCTGCATTATTATCCTGTGAGCCACGCCCCTTTGTGAGCGCTATAAAAATTAGCACTAAATAGAAAAGCCCATATTTCTAGAACCGTAAGAAGTTTAATAAAACAAAAAAGGAATTACACAGGGAAGAATCAGGAACAAAATAAGAGCAAACACTTGCCACTTTTGACTTGGTGCCAACTTTTCTTTCATTGTCATACAACATTGCCTTCTCCAAAAGAGCCCCTTCAACATCCTTTGTCACTGTACCATTTCCACTGTTCAACTACTGATATTATTATTTATTTATATAGCACCATTAATTCCGTGGTGCTGTACATGAGAAGGGGTTACATACAGGGTTATAGATATCATTTACAGTGCACAAATTTACAGTGACAGACTGGTACAGAGGGGAGAGGACCCTGTCCTTGCGGACTTACATTCTACGGGTATAAAAATGTATTGCTATAACAATAAGCAGGGACGTATTTAGAGTTTCTGCTGCCCTAGGCACTTTTAGTGCTGCCTCCCCCATTGGTGAGTATGACACTATCGGCAGTGACTTAGGCAAAAATCTCTGATGTGAAAGTCGCCTTTTGCAGCAGATCATGCAGTTTTTCCGCATCTGCCGCGTAATGGATCACTTACGGCAACAGTGCGTTCGGCCTCATTCATTCCCTATGGGACTTGCAGACATGTGCTGCACTTGCGGTTTTGCCACGATCCGGCAAATGCGGTATTTGCAGCAATGGAAAAAAAGTTGCTAGCAGTGTTTTTTTTGTCTCATGGCAAGTGCAAAACCGCAAGTGCCGCACATGTCCGCAAGTAGCGATCACTACCTGTCCCTGCACGTTGCTAGCTCATCCCTAACCATCCCTCGCTGACCTAAAACTACACTATAAAGCTTTAGAAAAACAATTTATTAACTGACATATTCCTATGATAATAAGGGCTCCAGGCTACAGCGTAGACTGGGACGGGCAGTCTCCGGGTCTCCATTGTCTCTCTGTGCACACCCTCAGTCCCTGCCTCACTGCCTCTGCACAGACATCCCTCCAACGGACCCGGTAATCACCACTCACAGTAGCATACCGGCAGAGGTGTATCTAGGGTTTCTGGCACCCAGGGCAAGAATTCAGTTTGGTTCCCCCCAGGACATATGCGATTTGCACACTTAGTCATGTACCCACGATCTCCTCTCCCTAATGCTCTCAATGTTCAGTGAAAAACTGAGAGAAGCAGGAAGAGAAGCTCATTGCTACAGGACCGTAAGTATGAAAATCGCATATCAGTGAAGTGTCCATGTGACGACTACTGGAATCTACAGAGCTGAATAATGACATCGCAGCTTCTGAAATCTCACAACGAATGCACTGCTCACTTTTAGAATTCTCCCTGGCAGGTGGACAGTCATGTCAGCACAAGCATGTGATTTGTATACTTCTAATCACATTCCGACTAGACGTGCCCGGCCTCACACAGTTCATTTTCATTGAGTGAGGCCACACATGTCTAGTCATCACGTGACCGCATGAATGTAAATCACCAGCACGAGAGAATCCTGACAGCGTGCAGTGCGCACTGTGAAAATTCAGAAGTCTGCAGTCACAAAGAATGACTACAGACTCATCACATACCTGGACATCTCCTTTAATGATCCTAACATTAATAAAAACATGAGAGTTAGTCAGTATTACAAATAACATTTACATCCAGGTACCTTATAGATGACGTCACCTCTGGAGCCGTTCTCCTTCTTTTCTTCATCTTGTCCAGACCCCATGATAAGATTTCCCATCCACAGCCGTCTCTGCAGATTTCCATCTTCTCTGCTCTTTTGCAGAAAATTTCCACACGATGGCCTTAAAGATACAAGTGCCATTAAAATGCTCCTGTCTAAAAAATTGCCCCTCACTATATTGTCTGCACAAAATATGACTCCCACACTGTCCCTCTTATGGCACATGCTCTTCACACTGACCTCTCCTTTCCAAACCAGCACCCTCTTCACTCTGTCCTCTCATACTGTGTCCCCCCCATACTCTCTCATCACACTTCTCCTTCCTTGGTATACTGTCCCCTCCTGGCTGTGCCCTTACACTGTCCCTCCATGCTATGCCCCCACTACTCGGTTTCTATTCTGTGCCCACTCACTTTTCTCCCCCATACTGTCTCCTCACACTATTCCCCTCCCTCCTCATACTGTCTCCTCTCACATCCCCCTGTTCACAATACTGTCTCCTCATATATTTACCCCCTCACTATTTATACAGCCTGTTCACACATACCCCCCGACTCCACATTCTGTGCCTGCACACATCCCATCTCCCTCACTCCCCGAACTCTGTCCACATACATTTTTCACATCGCTACTCATACTGTGCCTGCATACATTCCCCCATTCGCTCCTCATAGTGTCTGCACCCATCCCCCATACTGTTTCCTCATATATGCCCCCCATTCCCCCATACTGTTTCCTCAGATATGCCCCCATTCCCCTATACTGTTTGATCATACATGCCCTCATTGTCCCATATTGTTTCTTCATACATGCCCCCAATCTTCCCATCTTGTATGCATGGCTCGGCTCCCCTGTCCCATCTTGTATGTATGGCTCTGCTCCTCCCACCCCATCTTGTATGTATGGCTCTGCTCTCCCCTCCCATCTTGAATGTATGGCTCTGCTCCCCCTCCCATCTTGTATGTGTGGCTCAGCTCCCCCTCCCATCTTGAATGTATGGCTCTGCTCCCCCCTCCCATCTTGTATGTATGGCTCTGCTCCCCCTGTACCATCTTTCATGTATGGCTCTGCTCTCCCCCATCCCATCTTTTATGTATGGCTCCGCTCCCCCCTCCTATCCTTGTATGTATGGCTCTGCTCCCCCCTCCCATCTTGCATGTATGGCTCTGCTCCCCCCATCTTGTATGTATGGCTCTGCTCCCCCCTCCCATCTTGTATGTATGGCTCTGCTCCCCGTCTCCCCATCTTGTATGTATGGCTCTGCTCCCCCTGTCACATCTTGTATGTATAACTCTGCTCTCCCCTCCCATCTTGTATGTATGGCTCTGCTCCCCCATCCCATCTTGTATGAATGGCTCTGCTTCCCCCTCCCATCTTGTATGTATGGCTCTGCTCCCCCTCCCATGTTGTATGTATGGCTCTGCTCCCCATCCCATCTTGTATGTATGGCTCTGCTCCCTCATCCCATCTTGTATGTATGGCTCTGCTCCCTCTCCCATCTTGTATGTATGACTCTGCTTCCCCCTCCCATCTTGTATGTATTGCTCTGCTCCCCCTCCCATCTTGTATTTATGGCTCTGCTCCCACCTCCCATCCTTGTATGTATGGCTCTGCTCCCCCCTCCCATCTTGCATGTATGGCTCTGCTCCCCCCCATCTTGTATGTATGGCTCTGCTCCCCCCTCCCATCTTGTATGTATGGCTCAGCTCCCCCCTCCCATCTTGTATGTATGGCTCTGCTTCCCCTTCCCATCTTGTATGTATGGCTCTGCTCCCCATCCCATCTTGTATGTATGGCTCTGCTCCCCCTGTCACATCTTGTATGTATGACTCTGTGTGACGGGGTGTACAGCAGAGCAAGAAGGGACAACAGGCCAAGGGATGATTCCACAGATTTATTATTATCAAGAACGCTGGAACAACACATGCAGGTAGATCTACAGAGTCCACAATTAGTCCAAGGGATCCCAAAACAATCTCACGAACGACGAGATATGTCCTCAGCTCAAGTCTCACACCGTTCGCTTCCACAGTCCTAGATGGGCGTGGGGTCTTGCCTCAGCTAAGAATCCCCACTCCTTCTCCTTCAAGGATCAACTCACATCTGATCTCAAAATAAGAATGGATTGTCTGAGCTCCTGGGATCCGCCCATGAAGGGGGGTAGGGGTCACACCTTCTATTCAATGGTTGGGTCCACCAGAAGATTCTAGACTGGTGGCTCCACGTAGTCTATGTAGTATGTACATTTGACTAGCCACCTGCTGTGAGGAAGAATGGCTATTCCTCCACTAGTGATGTTGACAAAGCTTAATTACATTAGAGCTTAGGGCTGCAAGTATTGGGGGAAGGAGACATATTGTTACAGGTGAACTCCCAGCACAAGAAAATACATAAATTACAACTAATAGAAACCAGAGAACAGTTACATACATCAAATGGCATATTATTCAAATACAGGACAGGGCAAAAGTACATATCATGACACTCTGCTCTCCCCTCCCATCTTTTATGCTTGGCTCTGCTCCCCATCCCATCTTGTATGTATGGCTCTGCTTCCCCCTCCCATCTTGTATGTATGGCTCTGCTCCCCCTCCCATCTTGTATGTATGGCTCTGCTCCCCCCTCCCATGTTGTATGTATGGCTCTGCTCCCCCTCCCATCTTGTATGTATGGCTCTGCTCCCTCATCCCATTTTGTATGTATGGCTCTGCTCCCTCTCCCATCTTGTATGTATGACTCTGCTTCCCCCTCCCATCTTGTATGTATGGCTCGGCTCCCCCCTCCATCTTGTATTTATGGCTCTGCTCCCCCCTGTCCCATCTTGTATGTATGGCTCTGTTCCCCGTCCCATCTTGTATGTATAGTTCTGCTCCCCCTGCCATCTTGTACGCATGGCTCTGCTCCCCCCTCCCATCTTGTATGTATGGCTCTGCTCCCCCCTCCCATCTTGTATGCATGGCTCCCCCCATCCATCCCCCGTCCTCCTCCCATCCATCCCCCATCCTCCTCCCGTCCTCCTCCCGGCCTCCTCTCGTCTTCCTCTCGGCCTCCTCTCGTCCTCCTCCTCCCTCCCGCCTCTGTCATACTCACTTTTCTCCTCTACGCCGAAAGTCCTGCATCTCTGTCCCGGCGCTACAGCTTCTTCCTGTGTGAGCGATCACGTGGTACCGCTCATTAAGGTCATGAATATGCATCCATATTCATGACCTTAATGAGCGGTACCATGTGACCGCTCACACAGGAAGAAGCTGCAGCGCCGGGACAGAGATGCAGGGACTTTCGGAGCGGAGGAGAAAAGTGAGTATTATGTCTGCAAGGAAGGAGGTGGGGAGGTGGGCGGGCAGGCGGTGGGTGAGCTGTCGGGAGGTTTGGGCGGGCGGTGACCCCGGACTTTAATTATATAAAAAAAAAATACACAACTTGCTCAGGTGCCACCCCCTCCCTGCATCCTGGCGCCCTAGGCACGTGCCCTCAAGTGCCTAGTGGCAAATATGGCCCTAACTATAAGTACATTTAGCTAAAAATATATATATCTTCAAAAATTATTTGGGGCCATTCACTTATTTGTTGGTTCTTAGAAGAAATTGAATCTGCACCAAGGGGGGCCATATTATATATGTGTTAGAAGTGATTCCTTCTCTGAATTAGGTGATTTTTGTGGACAAAATTTGATTTCATCGTCCCAGTGTTGTAACTCTCAGTGCTCTGGGTTCTCAAATGTTATTATGTCTATTATTATATCCTTAATATAAAATGATATAGACCAGGCATGACAAAATGCTTCTTGATCCTCCAGGATAAAGAGGTGATACATTTTAAAATGAGCCTGGTAAAAAAAAAACTGCTATGAAATCCCGCAACGTGCAGTTTATGTGTGCGGTATGTGTAGTAGATAACTGAAGATGCCCACACACCTTCAATAGCTGAAAGCCGAAAGCTCGTTCAGGCAACTATTTTTTTCTTCTTACCTCTCTATTCACATGTATGCTCCGTTCAGATGAGCATGAATGTGTTTTCAATAGGAAACGGGAGTAAGTCACTGGCCGACACATCTGGTAGCTTACTTGCCCCTCAGCTCCCGAGAACCAAACAATTAATAGTTAAAATTCACCATGCCTGATCCTTTTTTATGCCAACATCAAATAGTGGGGAACTGTAAGATGGCACAGATACACACTGGCGTCAGCTCTAGTGTATGTAAGAGGACTAAGTGTCTATCTCATGTCATCGTCATTATTTCCCCAGTTTTCTAATGTAATTTCCCCCTTATTAGTGGCTTATTTTATATACATTTTGCACCACTTTTTAAGTTGTCTTTTTTAAGTACGGTAATTTTTTTTTTTTCCTTCAACATTTCAAAAGGAAGTCGTAGTTGTAACCTTTATCCAGTAGTTTAGTTGTGAGGGCATTGGCTTCTTTGTCAAAGGTTTTTGGGCTAGAGCAATTTCAAATTACTGGATAAAAGTTACAACTGCGATCCCTACATCTGAGCTTCTTCTAACATTAGAAAAACAGACCAAACAATAGATGACAAGTATATCACTGTCCCCATCATTACCCAGTACAATGCTAATGTTCACATATTAAAGAAAATTGATTAAAAACATTGGGATATCCTAAAAGACGATAAAATCATAGGGGAGAACTTACCAAACCACCCAAGATTTATCTTTAAAAAAGCCAACAACTTGGGCAATATAATCGCCCCATCAATACAAGAACCTTATATACAGAAAACATTAGGACACTACAAACAAGATCTAAAAGGTTTTTTCCTTGTAAAAAATGCACGATGTGCAAAACTTTAACTATAAAGTAAAAATCCGTGATTATCAAAGGGAATAAAAAATACTAAATCATTGATTTTATCACAACCCGCGAATTAAAGAATCAATGAACACTTGTGTAACATTAGAAAAATGTTTGATGATCACCCCCTTTCAAGACATGTTGCAACAACACACGGAGGTTCATTAAACTGCTCCTTGGACTAAGTTTTCAGCAAGTGTGGGTGGCATTAGTTACCTTGACCCCAAGGTCGGCTCCCTCTCTCAGGTCTTAGGGTACTGTCACACTATACGATTTACCTACGATCACGACCAGCGATACGACCTGGCCGTGATCATAGGTAAGTCGTAGTGTGGTCGCTGGGGAGCTGTCACACAGACCGCTCTCCAGCGACCAACGATGCCGAAGTCCCCGGGTAACCAGGGTAAACATCGGGTTACTAAGCGCAGGACCGCGCTTAGTAACCCGATGTTTACCCTGGTTACCAGCGTAAAAAAAAACAAACCGCACATACTTACATTCCGGTGTCTGTCCCTTGCCGTCTGCTTCCCGCACTCACTGACTGCCGGCTGTAAAGTGAAAGCACGCAGAGCACAGCAGTGACGTCACCGCTGTGCTCTGCTTTCACTTTACGGCCGGCAGTCACTGAGTGCGGGAAGCAGACGGCAAGGGACCTGACGGACACCGGAATGTAAGTATGTACTGTTTTTTTTTTTTTACATTTACGCTGGTAACCAGGGTAAACATCGGGTTACTAAGCGCGGCCCTGCGCTTAGTAACCCGATGTTTACCCTGGTTACAAGCGAACGCATGGCTAGATCGGTGTCACACACCGATCTAGCGATGACAGCGGGAGATCCAGCGACGAAAGAAAGTTCCAAACGATCTGCTACGACGTACGATTCGCAGCAGGATCCCTGATCGCTGCTTCGTGTCAGACACAGCGATATCGTATGGATATCGCTGGAACGTCACGAATCGTACCGTCGTAGCGATCGAAATGGCACTGTGTGACGTTACCCTTAGTCAAGTAAACCCTAATGTATAAAGCTGGACAGCAGTGAAATACGTGTGGACCGAGGACGTCCTTCTTCTTCACGCTGTGTATTGTGGAGCCAGTTCCCTTACACCCTTGCTATCTTTCACAGGTTTCGAGTCCAAAAATATAATGGTTGCTTGATTAAATGTTTGAATGCAACACATTGTAAACCTCTACCAGTAATCTGTCTTACGAAGGACATAAACTAAGAAGTCTTGTCTAAATATCGTTGGCAGTAAGAAATGTCTTTGCTGTAAATTTTAAACATATGACGCAAGTTTAATGCCATAAAAAATCTCATTAAGTTTCATCGTTTTTTGTTTTTTTTCTCTCGTGGATAAAAGAATCAGACACACAACCCCACACCGTGTGTGTTTATAAGATGTTAATTGGATTGGGCACTAGATGTTGTAATAGAGTCTGCTCATTCCAGGGCTAGTAACTCTGTGGATTAGCCGAGGTTGCCTTAAGAACCTGTTCAAAATTAAAAAGAAAAACAATACGCTCGGTCATTTCATGTAAGAGGAACCAAAATTAAGTTATAATTTGTTTCTTTTGTTGGAAGATTTCCAGTCATTTTCTTGTCACTTGTCTCAGTCTCCTACATCATATGTTCTGCTTTATAACAATGTACAACAAAGCCTTTATAATAAAATGTATCTGCTACCATCTGTCTAGGGAGTTCCAAGAAGTAGAACGAGTGCCTTTGGTGGTCGCGTCCAAGTCCAAGAAGAAAAGAGCTCTTCAGTCTATGATCCATGCTCTTCACACATGGTTTACAGCACTCGTGAGAATCTCCAAGGAAGGGCAGAAAAGATAATTGGACTTGTCAAGTCACATGTATCACTGAATCTTGGGTATGAATGTGGTCCTATCTCCTCTTCCAAGAAATTAGAAAAACTGCACTAGAATAAATAAAGTGACAGTAAAACTTATTGAATAAAAGGCTATGATTAAGGCTTGGCATGCGTAGGAGGATGTGGCACCAGGATTCACTAAGGGAAGAGGACAAGCTGATGGAGCAGTGTGATGTCCTAGGTGATGTTCTGCTGGAAAACTTTCAGTCCTGGCATTTTGCTATGCTCCATTTACCTAAATATTGTACAGACAAGTACTCCACTTCAAGGAAGTGTTAATTTTAGTGGTCTGTTTCTGCAGAACAATGCCCCTGCATGACTGCAAAATTCTTCAGGAATGGTTTGAGGAACATGAAAAATGATAAAGGCGCTTACTCAGACTCTAAGTTTCTTAATTCTCGATCCTATAAATCATTTCAAACATTTGTGGTAAATGTGATCCATAGTATTCACACGTTACAAGTTATTGGATTCAAGGAATCTACTGTTAACTTCTTGATGACAGATATATAATATCATAAATTTAAGGTTGAAAAAGACGTAATTCCAATGAGGTCAATCTAAAATCTAACATGTTGATCTACATGGAGGCAAAAACCCCATGAGGCAGATACTAATTGCTCATATTGCTCAATATTTATTCCCTAAATCCATTTATAGAGATGATCAAATCTCTGGAAATTTCAGCAAATTTTTCGAAAAATTATATTTACTGTGAACCACAGTTACTCTAATTGCCATGAAAAATGTGTTTAACACACTAGGTCTCCTAGGATTGCACCCAACCAATTTCAATCACTATATGGCAAACACACCCTTAATAATGACAAACCGATCTCACCATAGAAACAGACTGAAATCAAAATAGATTGCAACCAACACCCTATTTAATAAAACAGTGCACTGACAAATGTTTCATGTTTTTGAAAATTAAAAAACTGCGCAAAATTATCAGCACTATTCATTTGCGATCAAGCAGACCATACTTTGCAGAACACTGACTCAAACTGACGGTGTCGTTGGTAGAGGTAACATTATCCTGCTATGATTGAGATGAATGATGTAACACTCTCTGCTTCCCTTGCACTAAAACACTTGACAGTGGCAAGGGGAGCCTGAGTTTGGTAGTACTACTGCCAAGACAACTGGTGCCAATGGTGTTGGTCCTTCTTCTGCTGCTACATTCTTAGCCATAATATGGTGTTGTTTTCTTTTACACTACCCTGTCCATTGTCATTGTCACATACAATTTGCACAACACTATAATTAACTTTTGACAATTTGTTTTAACCAGAATAATTATTTCACCCTTGCCAAAAAAGATGTAATAAGTAATGCTAAGTATTCAATTACCGTGTATACTCATGTATAAGCCGAGATTTTCAGCACATTTTTTTTGGCTGAAAACACCCCCCTCGGCTTATACACGAGTCACGGTCCCAGAGCGAGGGAGGGGGCGGGGGAGCAGCGGCAGGAGCCGGCGGCTGTGACATCATTCTCACCCTCCTCGCGCGGTCCTGCATGTCCCTGAATCTCCGTTGTCTTTGCGCCAGAAGCTCTCCTCTCCTCTGCTCAGCAATCACATGGTGCTGAATGCTTTGGACCTTGTCTTCTTAGCAGGAAGCAGTCACTCTCCCTAATGTTACCCCTCCCACTATGGGCCCATCCCAAACATTAACTCCAAATGTACCTACAGTCAAACTACACATTACTAATGCAATAATTTACTTATCATACATTACTACACACTACACAGGAACACAATACATTATAATTCATCCTAACATGACTGGTGTCTTTAGGGGTAGGAATAGGTCCACAGCAGTCCACCACCCTTGCACACTCACATTGGAGAGACCAGTCAATCAACTAAAGCTATGTGGGTGAGAAGACAATCTTCAGACTAGATAGATATAGTAAGATAGATTCCAGCTACACCACATTATCGATAAGTCTGTCAATACTGCTGTTCGCATATCTCTCCCTATCAACTGAATCTGCATTATTTGCAGACCTACTGCTGTCATCTCTTCTGATGTAGTTGTACATTTTGTTGACCAACGTATTTGCCCAATGTTTTAGGTCTTTAACTCTTTATCTCTTTTACTGAGCTGCGAGATTTGATATACCCTAACTATCCTGAAATCACCCTAAAATAGCTGTTGAATTCCCTACTTATGTTATTATACAGGCTGAGATAGTTTCTCCTGATTGGCAGCGCTATGTCATGTGATGAGATACCTGCAAGGGATTTTGGAGAAGCCCGTATGGTCATGCCTGAAGTCATGTCAGCCTTCTGTGACTGATGCAATTTTCTGTAATGTGTAACAAAGTGTTGAACATTTCTTTTTAGCGATTCACTCTAATCAAATTTCAAATTGTTTACACTTTCAGGGACCTGCAAATTTCATAACATTTGTCGCAAATTCGATTTGCATTAAATTAATTCATTCATCTCAAGCCATATGTAATATTAGGTAGACTCCTCTGTGTTGATTACCGTAAGCAGAGCTTAGTATCATCTATAAATATTGAAAATTTTACTCTGTGTACCCAAGGTCGTTAATTAATTTATGAAAGAAGAAGAGGGCCCAATACTGACTCCACAGTTAACCCACTCAGAGTGTGTTCCAATAATAAACACCCTCTGTTTCCTGTCACTAAACCAGATATTACCCGCACATTTTCTCATGTGTCCTATTGTTCTCATTTTATGTACCAACCTTTTATGAGGTACCATGCAAATTGCGAAAAGTCCAGAAAATATCCTTGACCTGACTCTTATTCAATCTGGAATTTACCACAGGTCACCTTTAGAAATGTTGTTAAGTTCAAGTCTCAATAGATCAAAGTTGTTTTGCAGCACCAAAGGGACACAATATTAGGCGGATCCATTTACATTATCTATGGCTTGACTGTGCTTTATTCTAAGACATGAGCATTTTTTTTTCTACTTTTAAAATAACACAACCTAACTAACTCCAAATTACACTATAATTTATCTATTATGATGATAAAGCTAAATATATAGCTAAACAATTTCACCAAAATCTTCTTGGCAGGAGAACATATAAACGACAAAAGCTGTCTTCTGAATGATGAGGTCTACTTTCGAGAAGTAGTCGAAAAGAAAAAAAATATGTAAGGCAAGTATTTTCCTTTTTTTATTTTATTATATATATAACAAAATCTTTCCTATTGTATTTCATAGGTTAAATGAACGAAGTAGATTACCGGTGAAGAAAACCATGAAAAATAACTGTTGAGAAGAATAGTGTCTGACATTCTGCATCAACTTTCTGGTGTCTTTTAAAAATGCCTAACCCCTAAACGGACCCTGTGTTTTTTTTATTCTTAAGGACGAGACCAAATTTTTCATTTTTACATGTGGGTATTCCAGGAAGTCTTGCTTTCTGTATGTAAAATGTTGGGAGGAAATTCTCACTACTTACTATAGGGCACCTAGGCGAAACATTTGGAATTTCAAAGTTAACAAAAAATTAGCCAGAAGATACAGTATATTAATGCAATTATAACACCACCTATAAAAAAAAATATGAAAAGGTACAGAAATCTGGAAGAGCATTTCAAAATAGCACATGAGCTTAGCGCATCGCGTCAGAGCAGAATATAAATTGTCTTTTTGCTTGGACAGATTTGTATGAGCAGTGCACATATGTGTACAAGCGAACTGATAGATTCCAGCTCCAAAGTTCCAAAGAAGGCAGCTACATCACAGCACATATTGAGTAAGTTATCTATTTGTCTAACCTCGGAAACAAGGAGTCTCAACAGTATCATTTGAATAAAATAGTGCACGAAGCTTCCTTTTTTTAATTTAACTAAGAACTCGAGGATCTGAATGAGAATAGTAGTGGGTAACCATATATACGTTCAAGCCTCCAATCAGCTTATTGACATTAACCCTGTCCATCTACTTTGATGTGATCTGCATGAAACTAATGGCCTCCATCTGCTGCCGGCGCAGAGAGGTGAAATGCAAGAAATCAAAGACAGTGGTAGAGGTGTACAGCAATAAAGAACATGGACTAAAGCGCTCAAGTACTCCATAAGGAGAAATGATACCTCTTAGGCCCCAGTCCAGAGCCTCTCACCTAGCCAAATTAGTTCTCATGCTTCACACTGACGAGGGCCAACAGCCCGAAACACTGTGTCTGCGAATTGAGATACTGATTTGGCTTTTATCCCAAATCATATTGCACGACTCGATAAAGAGTTGATTGTGACTTGTAGAATCGCTACTTCCAACAGGTGGCGCTGTAGAGTTTAAGTCCTCTTTTTCTCAGAAGAGGCAATTTGCATATTATATTTCCCAGAGGAGCATTGCACGGCGAATAAGCCTCCTTACCTTGACAAGCCAGAGATGGTATGTCACTCTCCATAAGGAGAAACGATACCCCTTAGACCCCAGTCCAGAGCCTCTCACCTAGCCAAATTAGTTCTCATGCTTCGCACTGATGAGGGCCAACAGCCCGAAACACCTTGTCTGCGAATTAAGATACTGATTTGGATTAATTCAAAATGAATACAGTGGGGTAGTAGTTAAATATATGTAATCATGAAATACCCTAAAAACAAGAAATTTTATTAAATATAAATCTAAAATGCCAACAACCAATGGCACACCAAGAACAACACACCGTGAACAAACTAGAGTGGGGGGAAAGGCAGTCCCTATTCAATGTCTATGCTGTATAGCTGCCTATCTGCGGGGGTAGGCACCCTAGGGGAAGCGTTATGGCGCCCCCGTTCCGCGATGGCTGACCCTGGGGTCCCTAGATTGACCCTGATAATCCCGCAGGGGCCCACTACCCAAATAATATTGCACTGAAGGTACCCCTATATACTATACATAGACCAATCCTGTGTCTAGGGAGACCTAGGCCCCACTCCGTGCACATTTAAAAACAGCAAGAGAACATGTAACTTAGGCGTATCGGTGGCAGACTTTGCAACGTAGCCCTGATAGTATATATACTTATACAGAACTCTATCATAAGCCAGGAAGCAGCGAAACATGCGTTGGGGTATCGGAGCAGTGCGCCATTTCTGTTATAATGGGTGAGACCTTACTTTCTCCAGCCTCTCTCCTCCGGTGACTTTTTGCATATACCCTATCTTCATTATGGGTCTTGTATATATTCCACATATGGCGTTATGGAGTCTGGTGTTACATATCTGCGGCTCACCCACTGATGTATATGGGTCTCATTGGGTTACTTATAATTATGATACTGTGGTCTAGGCACATGTATTATTGTGGCTATATATTTGGGAACCCTTTCAATTATAGACAATTTTGGCACTGCCTGTATGCGTTGTCGCATTACTCACCTGTCCTAATTTATTATATGTTTATTTTTTGTATATGTTTCTGTGTTAATGTTTCAATAAAATTTTGTAATTTTTTATGAAGATTTCTCATGGTATATGTTACATATTTGTATAGGTAATTATACTTGGGATTTTCTTGGCTCCTTGTTTTTTTCGTATGATTACTATTTCATTATTATGTTTCTGTCTTTAGTTTCAGATTATGCAGCAAAAAACCTAATGATGCCCTTTAAGCAAATCCCATTGAAGACAGTTTTCACCTTCCTGACAAGGCCCAATTTTTAAAATATGACATGAGTCACTTTACGTGGTAATAACTTTGGAATGCTTCTTCCGATTCCAGTGATTCCAACACTGTTTTATCATGAATTTATGTTGATATAATTTGCGTTTATATATGAAAATACCAGAAATTTGATAAAAATGTAGAAAAATTAGGAATTTTCTAGCTTTACATTTTTTAGGTCCTTAAATCAGCTAGTTATATCACACTAAATAGTTAATAAATAACATTTACTTTATGTCTACCTTATGTCAGCATCTTTTTCTAAACAATTTTTTGTAAGGGTTTTAGCAGAGTTACTAATGTAACATCAATTTTTCAACAACAATTTTTCAACAAAATTTACAAAACCTATTTTGTTTTAGGACCATTTCCCTTTTAAAAGTGATTTCGAGGGGCCTATAAGTCAGAAAATCCACAAACAAGACCCTGCTTAGAAACTAATACATTAAGGGAAGTTTGTTAACCCTTCAGGTACGTCACAGTAATTTAAGCAAAGTGAAATGAAAAATCAAATTTTTCCATAAAAAAGTTACTTTAGCTGAAAAAATTTTATTTTCACAAGGATAGCAGGAGAAAATGAACCCAACATTTTGTTGTGCAATTTCTTCAAAGTATGCCAGGGCTTGGAAAGGAAGGAGCGCTATTTAACTTTTGGAGCTCAATTTTTCTTGGAATATACTGTGAACGCAACTTCAAAGAACCCCTGAGGTGCCAAAACAGCAGAAGCCCTCACATGGGACCCCATTTTAGTAACTATACTCATTTAAGGAAATTACCTAGGAGTGTAATGAGCATCTTGATCTTACAGATGACTCAAAGACTTTTATAAAAGCTGATCGTAAAAATGAAAAATTAAATTTTATCCATTAAAATGTTAGTTTTGCTCCAAATAAAGTTTGTATTTTCACAAAGGTAATATTAGAAACTGGATGACAGTTTCTCTTGAGTACGCTGATTCCCCATGTGTGGTCAGAAACTATTATTTGTGCACAGTGCGTAGCTTGGAAGGGAAGGAGCACGATTTGTGTGGAATGGTTTACAGGTTACATTAGCAGAGCCACTGAGGTGACAGAACAGCAGAACCCCCCCAAAATGTGACCCCATTTAACAAACTACACAGCCTCAATGAATTCTTCTAAGGCCATGCTCACATGTTCCTGATTTCCCTGCTGTTTTTTCTGCACTAAAAACCGCAGCTCTTAGCAGAAAACGCAGGTCCTTTTTTTAGTGCGTTTTTTAGTGCGTTTTTTTATGCAGTTTTCTATGCAGAGTCTCTGTGTTTTCTAGGAAGTTTTTTAGGGTTAAAATGGCTGAAAATACCCTAACCCTACCCCTAACCCTAACCCTATCCCTACCCCTACCCCTACCCCTAACCCTACCCCTAACCCTACCCCTAACCCTACCCCTAACCCTAACCCTAACCCTAACCCTACCCCTAACCCTAACCCTACCCCTAACCCTACCCCTAACCCTAACCCTACCCCTACCCCTAACCCTAACCCTAACCCTACCCCTAACCCTACCCCTAACCCTACCCCTACCCCTACCCCTATTCTAACCTTAGTGGAAAAAAAAATTCTTTATTTTTTTATTGTCCCTACCTATGGGGGTGACAAATGGGGGGGGGGGGAGTCATTTACTATTTTTTTTATTTTGATCACTGAGATAGGTTATATCTCAGTGATCAAAATGCACTTTGGAATGAATCTGCCGGCCGGCAGATTCGGCGGGCGCACTGCGCATGCGCCCGCCATTTTGCAAGATGGCGGCGCCCAGGGAGAAGACGGACGGACGGACACCGGGAGGCCGGGTAAGTATAAGGGGGGGAGATGAGGGCACGAGGGGGCGTCGGAGCACGGGGGTGGCATCGGAGCATGGGGGGGTGGGATTGGGGCACGGGGGGGCAGCCACACTGCAGCGGTTCTACACCACAAAGCGCAGAAAACCCGCAGATATTTTTTTCATCTGCGGGTTTTACTGTGGGTTTGACCTCACAATGGAGGTCAATGGGTGCAGAACCGCTGCAGTTCCGCAAAAAGAAGTGACATGGTACTTCTTTTTTACCGCGGCTATTCAGCGCG
The DNA here is from genome assembly GCF_032444005.1 of Ranitomeya imitator. Taxonomy (NCBI): domain Eukaryota; kingdom Metazoa; phylum Chordata; class Amphibia; order Anura; family Dendrobatidae; genus Ranitomeya; species Ranitomeya imitator. Next base: position 79,490,405 of record NC_091282.1, read on the forward strand.
GCTTTTTTCGCGATTTTCCGCAATGTGGGCACAGCAGTTCCTGTTTTCCATAGGGTACATTGTAATGTACCCTGCATGGAAAACAGCTCCGGACCCGCAGCGGGAAAATCGCGGCGGTTCCGCATTAAAAAAAAAGGATGGTGTGAACATGGCCTAAGGGTGCAGTAATCATATTGACACCACAGATGTTCCACAGAATTTACTATTGTGTCATGAAGATTTTAAAAATAAAATTTTTAATACAAAAATATTGTTTTAGCCCCAGATTTTTTTATTTTTTACCAGAGATAAAATTTACCGCTCGACAGAACAAATTTTACACAATTTCTCTCAATCTCAGCAACACCTCCATATGTGGTTGGACACTCCTGTTTGAGTACACAGCAGAGCAATGAAAGGAAAGAGCTCTATTTGACTGTTGAACTGCAGATTTTCCTGGAATAGTTTGCTTGGGCCATTTGCAGTGCCTCGGATATAGATCCGGTCATTCTGGACTTTTTTTTGCCTGCTTTTCTTCTTACATAAAAATTTGTTTTGATTGGCAAAACATTTTTCCATGATTTTTTTTGTTCTTATTTTATCTGGTTGTTTTTATATTTTTAGATACTTTTTTTTCTTAGTCTCACTATAGGAGTTGAACTTTTACTTTCCTCATCAGTGGATTCCAATATAGTGGTTTAATACCTATACCCTGCAATACTTAAGTATTGCAGGTTATCAGTACTGTCAGTGTTGCACTGTCAGGAAGCCTGTTAGATCCTGATTTTTCAAGGCCTGACAGGTCACCAAACCTGACAGACCCACAGGTCATTCTTTGACCTTCAGCTGCCATGAAAATCATCTGGCAGATTAGATGAGAGAGGGAGCACTCTCCATCTCACAACCTTTCTAAATGACACATTCGATATTGAGCACGGAATAGAGGGGTTAAACCACTGGCAGAGTACTATGACAGCGTCAAACAAAAAGATTGGGCAATTGAATTTGCATTTGTGTGGCCTGGAGAATATAAGATGGTCAGCCAATCCCACCCAAATCATCTAGCTTTTATCTAATGTGTATGGGAAGCTTAGTTAAGACTCACCTACAGATTGCGAAAGACAAAGATCTTCAATCAAAACGTAGGGACCGACGTGGGCATGGACCGACCGGTGGCACTAAACAAGGCAGACCACAGCGAACGATGAACTCTGAGTGATCTGTAATAGGTTGCTCTGTGCTTGTACATATGCTGCCATTGTTCTCATCAGCGCAAGATCAGGATGATGATAAAAAAAAATCATTTCACCTGATGGAGTGTTTCGTTCTGTACCAGGGTGATCGACAGCCGGTTTAACCCCTTAGTGACAGAGCCAATTTGGTACTTAATGACCAGGCCAATTTTTGCAATTCTGACCACTGTCACTTTATGAGGTTATAACTCTGGAACGCTTCAACGGATCCCGCTGATTCTGAGAATGTTTTTTCGTGACATATTGTACTTCATGATAGTGGTAACGTTTCTTCAATATTACTTGCGATTATTTATGAAAAAAACAGAAATATGGCGAAAATTTTTAAAATTTTGCAATTTTCAAACTTTGTATTTTTATGCCCTTAAATCAGAGAGATATGTCACGAAAAATAGTTAATAAATAACATTTCCCACATGTTTACTTTACATCAGCACAATTTTGGCAACAAAATTAGTTAGGGAGTTATAAGGGTTAAAACTTGACCAGCAATTTCTCATTTTTACAACACCATTTTTTTTTAGGGACCACATCACATTTGAAGTCATTTTGAGGGGTCTATATGATAGAAAATAATGAAGTGTGACACCATTCTAAAAACTACACCCCTCAAGGTTCTCAAAACCACATTCAAGAAGTTTATTAACCCTTTACGTGCTTCACAGGAACTGAAACAATGTGGAAGGAAAAAATGAACATTTCACTTTTTTTTGCAAACATCTTAATTCAGAACAATTTTTTTTATTTTCACAAGTGTAAAAACAGAAATGTAACCATAAATTTTGTTATGCAATCTCTCCTGAATACGCCAATACCCCATATGTGGGGGTAAACCACTTTTTGGGCGCAACGCAGAACTTAGAAACTTAGGTAGTTTGTGATCACTTCTCTAAGATGATCCATTTGGTACCCTTGTCTAAATTACCTTCATCCTCTGATTTGGTGTCATTGTTCTTCCAGCATGTGGTTCGTTTACATGGCATTCCAGAGAACATCGTTTCTGACAGAGGTTCCCAGTTTGTTTCGAGGTTTTGGCGAGCCTTCTGTGCTAGGATGGGCATTGATTTGTCTTTTTCCTCGGCTTTCCATCCTCAGACAAATGGCCAAACTGAACGAACCAAACAGTGGAAACCCCCCAATTCTAGCTCCAACCCTAACCCCAACACACCCCTAACCCTAATCCCAACCTGATCCATAATCCTAATCACTAACCCTAACCATAATCACAACCCTTACCCCAAAACAACCCTAATGTCAACCCTAACCATAACCCTAATCAAAACCCTAAATCCAACACACCCCTAATCCTAATCTCAACCCTAACCTCAAACCTAACCCTAATCCCAATACACCCCTAATCACAACCCTAACCTTAACCCTAATCCCAAACCTAACCCTAATCCCAAGCATAACCCTAATGCCAACCCTAACCCTAATACCAACCCTAATCCAAACCCTAACCCTAATCCTAACTTTAACCCTAACTTTAGCCCCAACCCTAGCCCTAACTTTAGCCCCAACCCTAACCCTAGCCCTAAGGCTACTTTCACACTTGCGTCGTTTGGCATTCCGTCGCAATCCGTCGTTTTGGACAAGAAACGGATCCTGCAAATGTGCCCGCAGGATGCGTTTTTTGCCCATAGACTTGCATTGCCGAAGGATCGTGACGGATGGCCACACATCGCGTCCGTCGTGCACTGGATCAGTTGTGTTTTGGCGGACCGTCAGCACAAAAAAATGTTCAATGAAACGTTTTTTTGTACGTCGCATCCGCCATTTCTGACCGCGCATGCGTGGCCGTAACTCCGCCCCCTCCTCCCCAGGACATAGATTGGGCAGCGGATGCGTTGAAAAACTACAGCTGCTGCCCACGTTGTGCACAATTTTCACAACGTGCGTCGGTATGTCGGGCCGACGCATTGCGACGGCCCCGTACCGACGTAAGTGTGAAAAAAGCCTAACCCTAAATTTAGCCCCAACCCTAACCCTAAATTTAGCCCCAACCCTAACCCTAAATTTAGCCCCAACCCTGGCCCTAACCCTAGCCCTAACCCTAGCCCTAACCCTAGCCCTATCCCTACCCCTAACCCTACCCCTAGCCCTACCCCTAACCCTACCCCTAACCCTACCCCTAACACTAACCCTACCCCTAACCCTACCCCTAACCCTACCCCTAACCCTAGCCCTAACCCTAGCCCTAACCCTAACCCTACCCCTAACCCTAACCCTAATTTTAGCCCCAACTGCTGTTCTCCTGCCGGCCGGCAGATGGAGACAGATGGCGGGCGCACTGCGCATGCGCCCGCCATTCTCTTCTGCCGGCGGCCAGGAGGAGCAGCAAGAGGATCCAGGGACACAGGTGAGTATGCTAGGGTCCCCAAATCCCCCTATTTCTCTGTCCTCTGATGTGCGATCACATCAGAGGACAGAGAATTACACTTTACTTTTTCTTTTTTTTTTTGCGGTCGCCGGTAAACAGTTAATTACCGGTGATCGCAAAACAGGGGTCGGTAAAACCGACCCCGATCATGCTCTTTGGGGTCTCGGCTACCCCCGGCAGCCGAGACCCCAAAGATTCTCGCGGGAGACACGAGGAGCATCGGGGGAGATAGGTAAGTATTGGGGGCCACCTGGGACCCCTTTTCTCTGTCACATCGGAGGACAGAGAAATTAAAAAGAGATCGCGTTTTTTTTTTTTGCGATCGCCGGTAAACGGTTAATTACCGGCGATCGCAAATGCGGGGTGGGTTAAAAACCCCCCGAATCATGTTCTCTGGGGTCTCGGCTACCCTCAGCAGCCGAGACCCCGGAGAAAATCCGACTCTGGGGAGCGCTATTCACTTTTTCCACAGCGCCGTTAATTAACGGCGCAGTGGTTTAAGTAACCTTAGCGGCCGCCGTTAAAAGGCGTATCGGCGGTCGCTAAGGGGTTAAATGGCATGATAAAACGGAAATAATCCTTCTCAAGAACATTCATTGACCATAATCTTTCAGCTTTAGTTCTAATTAAGAGACCTCCATAGGCACAAGAAGAAGGAATATGCGCACTGATAGGTAACAAGGAAGAAACTCAACATAAATGAAAACAGGTCATGGCTGTAAAATAAGGTACCAAAGTATCTCGGGCAGAGACAATGGGTTGCCATATTTTTTCTACTGGAAAAACTATTTTAAATGAAAACTTCTACAGAAAATGCATTAGATTTTGTATAGAAATGAAAAAATTCCAAAAAAGACAAAACATAAGAAGAAAGAAAACTTCCTCGACAAGGTCGTAAGTCTCTGTTGTAAATGAAAGCCAGCCTGTCCTTGCTGTCCATTACATCTGGATAACTTTAAAACTGTGACAAACTTTCTGCCAAGAGTAATTTGACTTTCGCCAACCCTGCCAGCCATAACTTGTCAGCGCTGATCTGCTAACGATTAATAGACTTGGGCAAAACAATCAGACTGTTTGGTCTGTTATTTCAGCCTCTTGGACTTTGCCTCCCAGCTTCGAGTCAACTCAAGAGAACTGGACACCTGAATTCATCCATAACATCTCCCTGTTCTGTGCCCTGGCAGGGATTAGAGGTAGCAAATCAAGGGGATGAGATTTCAGTAATTAACAGCTAAGAGCAGAGGGGAAGGTAGAAAGGGAAGAAAGACAAGAAGAAATGCTTTGGGTGTTTACTTTGTACGTTTCGGTCTTTCCAAAAACAATCTTTATTCGAAAGGATAGTGATGTGTTTTTAATTTAGATTTAATACAATTTTATTTTTCTTTTAATAATTGAATAAGCGTGACCAAAAATGTAGGAAACTGGAAACTCTTCATTTTGCTATCCCAGTAATCAGATTTGACACCAGAGTTATAGCTGAATAAATGCCGTCTCCTTTTTTGATAAGAGATAATTAGCAGATTCTTCAATGGTTTTTGTCGTACAATATTTGCGATAATGTCAGATTGAACAGCGGCTCCGACACAACGATGCGCACAAATGTCCAGGAGAAGGCAGCCCTTTTGGAGCCAACGACTTGTCAATAGGATCTATTGCTTATGGGTTATTGATACGTCCTGTGTGTAATGGTAGAAGCAATGACAATTCACTTCAAAGTGGATGATAAAAAGGTTCTGTATGGAGGGTGGGATCTCAGATATGTAGAATTGATGTGGCTGGATGGGAGCGCTTGTGCAAAACTTGTGTGCAATTGTTCATTCAGATGAATGAAAAAGGAAAGTGACATAGGAATAAAGGGTAAAAAAAACTACAGAAATAAAAAAGGCTAGAAAAATAAAGAATGAAAAACAACAACAAAAAATAAGAGCAGGAAAAAACAAGAAGGGTGAAAAAAGAAAGAAAGAAAGAGAAAGAAAAAATAAAAAGTGTAAGAGAGAAAGTGAAGTAAAGAATGAGCAACAGAGAAAGAAAAAAGGAAAGGAAAGAGAAAATGGATTAAAACATGAGAGGAGAAAGGAAGAAAGAAAGAAAGAAAGAAAGAAAGAAAGGAAGAAAGAAAGAGAGAAAGAGAGAAAGAAAGAAAGAAAGAAAGAAAGAAAGAAAGAAAGAGAAAGACGGAGCAGTAAATGGATGGATAAAAAGAAGGAATTATGGAAAGAATGAAGAAAGAGAAAGAAAGAAAAATAGAAGTAAAGAAAGAAAGAGGAAGTGAAATAAAAAAGATAGAACAGGAAGAAAAAAGGATGACAACATGAAATGAAAAGTAAGAAACATCATTGATACGAGACAAAACCTTGAAAAGACCTATGTAGCGTGGACCCTGTTTATACAAGGGGATTTTAAGATGAATAAACTTGGAAGACAACCACACCTTATCACCTGGCTGAAATAACGGAGGATCCAGACATCTCCTATAGGCATATCTCTTAATCCTGAGTCCTGTGCCTGTTCTAACGCGATTTTGGTCTCCCGCCAGACCCTGGAGAACTCCTTGGACAGAAGATCAGCCGCCGGCACACCTAAGACAGGATGTACCGGCAGAGGAATACCAGGATGTTGCCCGTAGACGATAAAGAAGGGAGACTTGGAAGAAGAAACATTGAAATGCTTATTGTACGAGAACTCGGCCCATGGAAGCAAATCTGACCAGTCATTTTGATAACTGTTGGAAAAATGACGAAGATAAGTCATTACAATTTGGTTTGTGCGCTCTGCTTGCCCGTTGGTCTGTGGATGGTAAGCTGTAGAGAAATCTAGAGTAACATTCATTAGTTTACAAAGAGCCCACCAGAATCGAGAGGTGAACTGGACTCCTCTATCAGAGACAATGTGTAGCGGGAAACCATGAATCCGGAAGATATGAGCAATGAAGATTCTTGAAAATTCTGGAGCAGAAGGTAAGCCTAGCAAAGGGACGAAATGAGCCATCTTGGAGAATCGATCTACGACTACAAATATGACTGTATGACCGGAAGACCGAGGTAAATCAGTAATGAAATCCACTGCAATATGTTGCCAGGGAGCCGAAGGAACTGGAAGCGGATGCAGGAGACCGGAGGGCAGACATCTAGGAACCTTGTTCCTTGCAGCGACAAAACCTCGGACATCTGGAAGAAGAGATGGTCACCAATAGTAGCACGAGATGAGAGCGAGTGTCTTCTTGTATCCCACATGGCCTGCCAGTTTAGAGGCATGACCTCAACGAAGAACTTGAGTCCTCTCGTTCTCCTGGACAAAGGTTTTACCAGGGGGCAAGGAAGACATGCTAACCGGAGCCACAAGTATGATTTTGCTTGGATCCACAATGTGTGAAGCCTCCTCCTTTGCATCGGATGCGAGAAAAGATCTGGATGAAGCATCAGCCTTGAGGTTCTTATCGCCGGGACGGAAATGTAATTCAAAGTCAAAGGGGGCAAAGAATAACGACCATCTGGCTTGTCGGGGGTTAAGTCTTTACGCTGAGCGGATATATTCCAGATTCTTGTGGTCAGTATAGATCCTGAAAGGATGAACAGCTCCTTCTAACAGATACTGCCACTCCTCCAACACCAACTTGATGGCCAATAGTTCCTTGTCGCCAATGGCATAATTTCTCTCTGAGACGGAGAAGTACTGCGCTGGCGCCAATGGCAGAGGCATCTACTTCTAAAATGAAGGGCTTATCGACCTCAGGTTGACGGAGTACAGGAGCCGAAGCAAAGGCTTGTTTTAGAGAGCGAAAAGCATCTTCAGCTTCCGAAGACCAAACGTGAGGGTTAGATCCTTTATGAGTCAAGGCTCAAATTGAGGCGACCAGAGAGGAAAAATGTGGTATAAACTGACGATAATAATTTGCGAATCCGAGAAAGCGTTGAATTGCCTTTACTCCCTGCGGACACGGCCAGTTAAGCACAGCACACACTTTATCTGGGTCCTTCTGCAAACCAGAATCAGAAATGATATAGCCAAGAAACGGTAGCGAAGTTTGTTCAAAAACGCACTTTTCGAGTTAGGCGTAAAGATGGTTTTGTCTTAGTCGAGACAGGACTTGGCGGACGTGTCTTCTGTTGGAAGCTAGATCCAAAGAAAACACAAGAATGTTGTCCAAATATACCACCACATTGGAGTAGAGTAAATCCTGGAAAACATAATTCACAAACTCTTGAAACACCGCTGGATCATTACACAGGCCGAAAGGCATGACTAAATATTCATAGTGGCCATCTCGGGTGTTGAAGGCGGTTTTCCATTCGTCACCAGAGCGAATACGGATGAGGTTGTAGGCTCCACAAAGATCCAGTTTCGTAAAAATACGTGCTCCCCTAAGATGATCAAACAACTCAGGAATGAGTGGAAGTGGATACTTGTTATTGATCGTGAGATTGTTGAGACCTCGGTAGTCTATACAAGGACAGAGGTGTTGTGAATTCTGTTTTCGAACTCCCTCCTGTGGTCATGAATGGTACTTCGGCAAGTTCTGTCCATGAACTCCCTCTGGTGGCTGTGAGTTGAGCTGCTGCTTCTGAGGTTCCTTCCACAGGTGACGTAGTTTATTCTTTGGCTGGCTGTTCTATTTAACTCCACTCAGATCGTTACTTCATGCCAATTGTCAATGTTCTTGTACTGGTTCAGTTCGCTCTTGGATCTTTCTGGTGACCTGTCTACTCCAGCAGAAGCTAAGTCCCTGCTAGCTAGTTATTTGTTCATTGTTTCCTTGTCCAGTTGGCTATCATGATTTTGTCTTGCTAGCTGGAAGCTCTGGGATGCAGAGTGGCACCTCCGCACCGTGAGTCGGTGCGGAGGTCTTTTTGCACACTCTGCGTGGTTTTTTGTAGTTTTTTGTGCTGACCGCAAAGATACCTTTTCTATCCTCAGTCTGTTTAGTAAGTCTGGCCTCCCTTTGCAGAAACCTGTTTCATCTCTGTGTTTGTGACTTTCATCTTATCTCACAGTCAATATACTGTATGTGGGGGGCTGCCTTTTCCTTTGGGGAATTTCTCTGAGGCAAGGTAGGCTTTATTTTCTATCTCTAGGGCTAGTTAGCTCTTAGGCTGTGAAGAGGTGTCTAGGTCGTGTTAGGTACGCTCCACGGCTATTTCTAGTTGTGTGACAGGATTAGGGGTTGTGGTCAGCAGAGTTCCCACTTCCCAGAGCTTGTCCTGTGTGAGTTTAACCATCTGGTCGTTACGGGTGCTCTTAACCACCAGGTCCATAACAGTACAGCTGGCACAAAGTATTAATGCATCTCAATAGAGGGATAAGAGAAGTTCTGAGACCATTTTTTTTTCTCTGCAGTGTTTTTTGTCTTTCTTTTCCCCTTAACCTCTGGGTGGTTCAGAACACAGGTGTAGTTATGGACGTTCAGGGTCTGTCCTCTTGTGTGGATCATCTCACGGCAAGGGTACAAAACATTCAAGATTTTGTGGTTCAGAATCCGATGTTAGAGCCTAGAATTCCAGTTCCTGATTTGTTTTCTGGGGATAGATCTAAATTCCTGAATTTCAAAAATAATTGTAAACTGTTTCTAGCTTTAAAACCCCGCTCCTCTGGTGACCTCGTTCAACAAGTAAAAATCATTATTTCTTTGTTGCGTGGTGACCCTCAAGACTGGGCATTTTCCCTTGCGCCAGGAGATCCTGCATTGCGTGATGTTAATGCGTTTTTTCTGGCGCTTGGATTGCTTTATGATGAACCAAATTCAGTGGATCAGGCAGAGAAAATCTTGCTGGCTTTGTGTCAGGGTCAGGATGAAGCGGAGGTGTACTGTCAGAAGTTTAGAAAGTGGTCTGTGCTTACTGAGTGGAATGAGTGTGCCCTGGCGGCAATTTTCAGAAAGGGTCTTTCTGAAGCCCTTAAGGATGTCATGGTGGGATTTCCCACGCCTGCTGGTCTGAATGAGTCTATGTCCTTGGCCATTCAGATCGATCGGCGCTTGCGTGAGCGCAAAGCTGTGCACCATTTGGCGGTATTCTCTGAGCATAGGCCTGAGCCTATGCAATGTGATAGGACTTTGACCAGAGCGGAACGGCAAGAACACAGACGTCGGAATGGGCTGTGTTTTTACTGTGGTGATTCCACTCATGCTATCTCCGATTGTCCTAAGCGCACTAAGCGGTTCGCTAGGTCTGCCACCATTGGTACGGTACAGTCGAAATTTCTTTTGTCCGTTACTCTGATTTGCTCTCTGTCGTCCTATTCTGTTATGGCATTTGTGGATTCAGGCGCTGCCCTGAATTTGATGGACTTGGAGTTTGCCAGGCGCTGTGGTTTTTTCTTGGAGCCCTTGCAGTATCCTATTCCATTGAGAGGAATTGATGCTACGCCTTTGGCCAAGAATAAGCCTCAATACTGGACTCAATTGACCATGTGCATGGCTCCTGCACATCAGGAGGATATTCGCTTTTTGGTGTTGCATAATCTGCATGATGTGGTCGTTTTGGAGTTGCCATGGCTACAGGTCCATAATCCAGTATTGGATTGGAAATCTATGTCTGTGTCCGGCTGGGGTTGTCAGGGGGTACATGGTGATGTTCCATTGCTGTCAATTTCGCCTTCCACTCCTTCTGAAGTTCCTGAGTTTTTGTCAGATTACCGGGATGTATTTGAAGAGCCCAAATCCGGTGCCTTACCTCCTCATAGGGATTGCGATTGTGCTATTAATTTGATTCCTGGTAGTAAGTTTCCTAAGGGCCGACTGTTTAATTTATCTGTGCCAGAGCATGCCGCTATGCGGAGTTATATAAAGGAATCCTTGGAGAAAGGTCATATTCGCCCGTCGTCATCACCGTTGGGAGCAGGGTTCTTTTTTGTGGCCAAGAAGGATGGTTCTTTGAGACCTTGTATTGATTACCGCCTTCTTAATAAGATCACAGTCAAATTTCAGTACCCTTTGCCGCTGCTGTCTGATTTGTTTGCTCGGATTAAGGGGGCTAGTTGGTTCACCAAGATAGATCTTTGAGGGGCGTATAATCTTGTGCGAATTAAACAGGGCGATAAATGGAAAACAGCATTTAATACGCCCGAGGGCCATTTTGAGTACCTGGTTATGCCATTCGGGCTTTCTAATGCTCCATCTGTGTTTCAGTCTTTTATGCATGACATCTTCCGAGAGTACCTGAATAGATTCATGATTGTATATTTGGATGATATTTTGGTCTTTTTGGATGATTGGGAGTCTCATGTGAAGCAGGTCAGAATGGTGTTCCAGGTCCTTCGTGCGAATTCCTTGTTTGTGAAGGGGTCGAATTGTCTCTTTGGGGTTCAGAAGGTTTCATTTTTGGGTTTAATTTTTTCCCTTCTACTATCGAGATGGACCCTGTTAAAGTTCAGGCCATTTATGATTGGACTCAGCCGACATCTGTGAAGAGCCTGCAGAAGTTCCTGGGCTTTGCTAATTTTTACCGTCGCTTCATCGCTAATTTTTCTAGTGTTGTTAAACCATTGACTGATTTGACCAAGAAAGGTGCTGATGTGGTCAATTGGTCCTCGACGGCTGTAGAGGCTTTTCAGGAGTTGAAGTGTCGTTTTTCTTCTGCCCCTGTGTTGTGCCAGCCAGATGTTTCGCTCCCGTTTCAGGTCGAGGTTGATGCTTCTGAGATTGGAGCAGGGGCTGTTTTGTCGCAAAGAAGTTCTGATGGCTCGGTGATGAAACCATGTGCCTTCTTTTCTAGAAAATTCTCGCCTGCTGAGCGCAATTATGATGTTGGCAATCGAGAGTTGTTGGCCATGAAGTGGGCATTTGAGGAGTGGCGACATTGGCTTGAAGGAGCCAAGCATCGCGTGGTGGTCTTGACGGATCACAAGAATTTGACTTATCTCGAGTCTGCCAAATGGTTGAATCCTAGACAGGCTCGATGGTCGCTGTTTTTCTCCCATTTTGATTTTGTGGTTTCGTACCTTCCGGGCTCTAAGAATGTGAAGGCTGATGCCCTGTCAAGGAGTTTTGTGCCTGACTCTCCGGGTGTTCCTGAGCCGGCGGGTATTCTCAAAGAGGGGGTAATTTTGTCTGCCATCTCCCCTGATTTGCGGCGCGTGCTGCAGAAGTTTCAGGCTGATAGACCTGACCGTTGTCCAGCGGAGAAACTGTTTGTCCCTGATAGATGGACTAGTAGAGTTATCTCTGAGGTTCATTGTTCGGTGTTGGCGGGTCATCCTGGAATCTTTGGTACCAGAGATTTGGTGGCTAGATCCTTTTGGTGGCCTTCTTTTTCACGGGATGTGCGTTCTTTTGTGCAGTCATGTGGGATTTGTGCTCGGGCTAAGCCCTGCTGTTCTCGTGCCATTGGGTTGCTTTTGCCCTTGCCGGTCCCGAAGAGGCCCTGGACGCATATTTCCATGGATTTTATTTCAGATCTCCCTGTCTCTCAAAGGATGTCGGTCATTTGGGTGGTTTGTGATTGCTTCTCTAAGATGGTCCATTTGGTACCCTTGTCTAAATTGCCTTCCTCCTCTGATTTGGTGCCATTGTTTTTCCAGCATGTTGTTCGTTTGCATGGCATTCCGGAGAACATCGTCTCGGACAGAGGTTCTCAGTTTGTTTCGAGGTTTTGGCGGTCCTTTTGTGCTAAGATGGGCATTGATTTGTCTTTTTCTTCGGCTTTCCATCCTCAGACTAATGGCCAAACCGAACGAACTAATCAGACTTTGGAGACATATCTGAGATGCTTTGTTTCTGCTGATCAGGATGATTGGGTGTCCTTCTTGCCTTTGGCTGAGTTCGCCCTTAATAATCGGGCCAACTCGGCTACTTTGGTTTCGCCTATTTTCTGTAATTCTGGTTTCCATCCTCGTTTCTCTTCAGGGCAGGTTGAGCCTTCGGACTGTCCTGGTGTGGATACGGTGGTGGACAGGTTGCAGCAGATTTGGACTCATGTGGTGGACAATTTGACATTGTCCCAGGAGAAGGCTCAACGTTTCGCTAACCACCGGCGCTGTGTTGGTCCCCGACTTCGTGTTGGGGATTTGGTTTGGTTGTCATCTCGTCATGTTCCTATGAAGGTTTCCTCTCCTAAGTTTAAGCCTCGTTTCATTGGGCCATATAAGATTTCTGAAGTTCTTAATCCTGTGTCATTTCGTTTGGACCTTCCAGCTTCTTTTGCCATCCATAATGTGTTCCATAGGTCGTTATTGCGGAGATACATGGCGCCTATGGTTCCCTCCGTTGATCCTCCTGCCCCGGTGTTGGTCGAGGGGGAGTTGGAGTATGTGGTGGAGAAGATTTTGGATTCTCGTATTTCGAGACGGAAACTCCAGTACCTGGTCAAGTGGAAGGGTTATGGTCAGGAAGATAATTCCTGGGTTTTTGCCTCTGATGTTCATGCTGCCGATCTAGTTCGTGCCTTTCATTTGGCTCGTCCTGATCGGCCTGGGGGCTCTGGTGAGGGTTCGGTGACCCCTCCTCAAGGGGGGGGTACTGTTGTGAATTCTGTTTTCGAACTCCCTCCTGTGGTTATGAATGGTACTTCGGCGAGTTCTGTCCATGAACTCCCTCTGGTGGCTGTGAGTGGAGCTGCTGCTTCTGAGGTTCCTTCCACAGGTGACGTAGTTTATTCTTTGGCTGGCTGTTCTATTTAACTCCACTCAGATCGTTACTCCATGCCAGCTGTCAATGTTCTTGTACTGGTTCAGTTAGCTCTTGGATCTTTCTGGTGACCTGTCTACTCCAGCAGAAGCTAAGTCCCTGCTAGCTAATTATTTGTTCATTGTTTCCTTGTCCAGTTGGCTATCATGATTTTGTCTTGCTAGCTGGAAGCTCTGGGATGCAGAGTGGCACCTCCGCACCGTGAGTCGGTGCGGAGGTCTTTTTGCACACTCTGCGTGGTTTTTTGTAGTTTTTTGTGCTGACCGCAAAGATACCTTTTCTATCCTCAGTCTGTTTAGTAAGTCTGGCCTCCCTTTGCTGAAACCTGTTTCATCTCTGTGTTTGTGACTTTCATCTTAACTCACAGTCAATATATGTGGGGGGCTGCCTTTTCCTTTGGGGAATTTCTCTGAGGCAAGGTAGGCTTTATTTTCTATCTCTAGGGCTAGTTAGCTCTTAGGTTGTGAAGAGGCGTCTAGGTCGTGTTAGGTACGCTCCACGGCTATTTCTAGTTGTGTGACAGGATTAGGGGTTGCGGTCAGCAGAGTTCCCACTTCCCAGAGCTTGTCCTGTGTGAGTTTAACCATCTGGTCGTTCCGGGTGCTCTTAACCACCAGGTCCATAACACAGAGGGTTCCATCCTTCTTCTTAACTAAGAAAAAACCTGCGCCTGCTGGAGAGGAGGATTTGCATATAAAGCCTTTAGCTAAATTCTCCTGAACATATTCAGTCATGGCTTGTGTCTCGGTAGGAGACAACGGGTGGATTCGACCTCGAAGCGGAGTAGAGCCTGGAACAACATCGATTGGGCAGTTGTATGGTCGATGCGGAGGCAAGGACTCTGCTTCTTTCTTATTGAAGACATCCAAAAAAGCCTGATACGAGAAAGGTAAATTTGAGGCCTCAGAAATAGGGCGAGAAGGTTTTCTTGGCTGAACCAGAAGAAGACAGTTCTTCTGACAGAAGAGACCCCAACACAGGATTTCACCAGACCACCAGTCAAGAGTAGGCTCAAGGATCCTCAACCAAGGAAGACCAAGCAAAATAGTATGGGACAAGGAAGGCAGCACATAGAAGGCGATCTTTTCCCGGTGCAGAATTCCAATTTGAAGCTCCAATTCTTCGGTAACCAAAGTAACGGACTCCCGCAGAGGTTGACCGTCGACCGACGCAATCTGTCGAGGAGTCTCCAGAGATCTGACCGGAATCCGCAATCTCCTAACAGCCTCGTAATGGATGAAATTCCCAGCAGCCCCAGAATCTATATAGGCAAAATCAGAAAAATGCTTATTGCCCAAATGCAAAAGAACAGAAAGAGTAAGGGGTTGAGAGGGTTAAGAGATACCTAGGGAGACCTGTCTTACCTACCCTAGGTGGAGGCGTTTCCCGGCCTGACTGGATAAGAACGCAAAAGATGTGATGCACTGCCACAATAGAAACAAAGACCTTGGGTTAGCCTTTCCTTCCGACACTGTTCTACAGGCTTTAGGCGATCCACCTGCATAGGTTCCGGAGCATTACTAGCAGAAGTCAAATCTGAACGAGAACGGGAAGAACTAGGAATAGCTGGAAGAAGACGAGGAGACCTTCTCTCTCTAGCGGATTCCCGAGAACGTTTTTGAAAACGTAAATCGATGCGGGTCGCCAAAGAAATAAGGTCCTCCAGGGAGGTCGGAGTATCACGACCCGCTAACTCGTCCTTGATCCGAGGAGAAAGCCACCGCCAGAAAGCTCCCACCAAAGCCTCATTATTCCATCCTAATTCGGATAAAAGAGTGCGAAACCGGATGGCGTATTAACCCACCGAAAGCATAGCTTGATGGAAGAGACTCGGTGGTAGAGGCCAAACGACCTGGTTCATCAAATACCTTGCGGAAAGTATCAAGGAAGATGGAAAGTTGAGAAACAAGAGGATGATCCCAGAGAGGATTAACTCACGCCAAAGCCTCACCCTCCAGGTGTGAGATTACAAAAGCTACCTTAGCACGGTCAGTGGGATACTGCAAGGGAAGTAACTCAAAGTGGAGCTGGCATTGATTTAAAAACCCTCTACACAATTTGGGATCCCCACTATAGCGAGGAGGTTTAGCCAGACAAGGAGGTGGGTTAGGGACTGAGGCCGGAGAGGAAACGGGAGCAGAAGCCTGAAGAGCACGAAGGCGGTCAACCACTGAGACCATAAAATTAAGTATATGGGCTTGAGTGTCTCGCTGTTGAGCTAGCTCCTGTTGGAGAGTTGCCAGCTGCGAAGCACTACCGGGATCAGAAGCCTGTAGCACCGAGAGAAGGGACTCCATGGACTTCAAAAAGGACATAATCCTGGACTGGTTCTCCAGTAGGAACAATAACTCCTTCTGAGTTGGAGTCGAGGTACCAGCGGGGTCCATGGCCTGTCTGTACTGTGAGATACTTAGAACTCCTAGAATGAACCCGCAGATCCATGGCAACCAACCTCCCATGGGTGAGCTAGCCAGATAGACAACCCCCTATACAGGGAGCGTTAGGGGCAGGCCCGAGGGAGACTATCGCCACGGAAGCTGGCACCTGGGGTCAAGCAGTAGGAGATCCCAGAGAAAGGAACGATGGTTAAGACAGACTAGGGGTAACAGGACGCAGAGCGGATTGGTATGCTAGAGGCACAAGAAAACCAGGAGAAGCAGGGAGGAAAGCGGTAACGGGGTAGGAAGGTGACACTAGACAGAGAAGGGATGGAGTGGTAACAGGACGGACTGAGCAGGACGGCGAGGCAAGGAAAGCTAGGAACGGTGGGGAAGCTAGGCTGGCTGGGCTGAAAGAGACACAGGGCTGACCGAGCAGAGACAAAGGAGGACCTGGGTCAAAAGAGCACAAATGACAGACAGGCAAGGGATAGATGAAGGAGTAACCTTAAATACCAGACGTGCAAGGGGACTTCCGGGTCAGGATCCAGGAGTGGATGCACGGAACACCAGTAAAACAAAAGGAGGAAGTGCGCGTGCGCAAAGGGAGCAGGAACGTGAGGTGCGCACGCGCACACGACGTGGACCAGGAAGAAGCGGGTACTCAGGAAGAGGAAGGACGCGAGGCTGCAGGGAGAGTGCGACGGAGCCGGTGAGTATATCGGCGAGCGGAGACAGAAGCACCAGATAGATAGATAGATAGATAGATAATAGATAGACAGATAGAAGGCAGATCATAGATAGATGATTGATAGATAAATGATTGATAGATAGATAGATAATAGATAGATAAATGATAGATATATAGATTATTAATAGACAGATAATAGATAAATAGATATAAGATAGATAGAGAGATAGATAGATATAAGATAGACTAGATGGTGGCCCGATTCTAACGCATCGGGTATTCTAGAATATGCATGTCCACGTAGTATATTGCACAGCCCACGTAGTATATTGCCCAGCCACGTAGTATATTGCCCAGTGACGTAGTATATTGCCCAGGCATGTAGTATATTGCCCAGTCACATAGTATATTGCACAGCGACGTAGTATACAGCACAGAGCCATGTAGTATATTGCCCAGCCACGTAGTATATTGGCCAGTCACGTAGTATATTGCCCAGCTACTTAGTATATTGCCCAGCCACGTATGTCACCGTGACATCATGGCAGGTCTTTCTCGCGCTGGCGTGCAGGACCTGTGATGACGTCGCGGTCACATGACCGTGACGTCATGGCATGTCCTTCTCGCGCAGGCGCTGTCCCTGTGATGACGTACCGGTCACATGACCGTGACTTCATGGCAGGTCCTTCTCCCATACCATCCTTGGCACCGGAACCTGCTGCTTGCATGGAGCAGTCACCGGAGAGTCGCAAAAGGTGAGTATATAATGATTTTTTATTTTTTGTTATTATTTTTAACATTAGATGTTTTTACTATTGACGCTGCATAGGGAGCATCAATAGTAAAAACTTTGTCACAAAGGGTTAATAGCGGTGGTAACGGAGTGAGTTACCCGCGGCATAACGTGGTCCGTTACCGCTGGCATTAACCCTGTGTGAGCGGTGACTGCGGGGAGTATGGAGCGGGTGCCGGGTGCTGACTGCAGGGGAGGGACTAATCGGACTGTGGCCGTCGCTGATTGGTCGCGGCAGCCATGACAGGCAGCTGGCGAGACCTATCAGCGACTTGGATTCCATGACAGACAGAGGCCTCGACCATTGAATATCCGTGACAGACAGAAGGACAGACAGACGGAAGTGACCCTTAGACAATTATATAGATAGATAGATAGATAGATAGATAGATAGATAGATAGATAGATAGATAGATAGAGAGCATGAGTAATATTGGTAATGTGATAATGGAGAATATTTATCATCTGTGCCTATAAACATCCCCAGGATAGTAGCACAATATTTGGGCGCTTCCTTCAGCAGGGTCTTGCCTTTCAGGTCTGGCTCGGGGTGACGATGACTTGTTTACTGGTTTTGTTTTCAAAGAGGAATGAAAACATCAGATCCTTCCAGGAATCTGAGAATTAGCCGCATTTTGGAAGGATATCTTGTGGTATCAAGGGAGGAGGATTTAAGAACAAACGGAAGAAAGGTCAGAGGTTGGGTCATACAGCGAGGCAAGAAAACATTGGGTTAAGGAGGGACTATATTTATCTGGGGGGAGAAGACAGACATGTTACCTTTCGTCATCCTTGGTGGGCACTACAGGAAACTAAAGAGGCAAATCATGTCATGAGAATATATACAGTACACGGCTCAGGAGCCTCCGGTAGAGATGATGACTGTTATTAGACTTGTGTCAGGTTGGACCTGGAGTTCCAAGATGTCTGTGCAGAGACCGTCATATAACATTATATGGAAAAAAATCAATAGTGCATATTAACATAAGCAACTTTGTCATATATCTTATCAGAGAAATCCACTTCTGTCTCCTCCTGGACGGATCTTCCTGGTAGATGGCAGTTGGTGCTCATGCAGTTCTATGGAGAGCGGAGGAGGATGCAGGCGTTACAGCAGACACAGACATTCTGCTGTAGGTTCTCCGGACACCACAGTTATATTTCACCATAGAGCTTTATGAGCATCGTCATCTATCTCAGTAACGGGAGAATCATTGAATGCTGATTTTCTCCATGAATTGAGAATGTTGAGAATGAACGCTCAGTCCTGGGGGAGAAAGAAGCAGATTGCTCTGATGAGATACATTACGACAAGACTTATTTTCCCATGTATTATTGTACTGTACTGCTGCAATGGACTTGTACATGATTACAAAAAAACAGCAGCCAACTGCAGCTCAGCTTTAGTTACGTCAATGGAATGGAGCTGCAGTACCGGACATAACCAGTGGACAGGTGTGGCACTATTCCTTAAAATGCACTCACAGTTTTCTAAGGCTGAACAACTCTTTTTAACCCAGACATATCAGTATATTTTCTTAAATAAACTGTTGCTTTCGGGTCATGCTTTTCACGGGGTTTAAGTCGACACTTTGACCAAAGCCAATTAAAATGAATATTTTATTTATTTAAAATGAGAATGAGATTTGGATCATTGTGCTGTTTTATAACTCAAGGCAATAAAATTTAAAGGGAATCTGTCGGCAGGTTTTTTGCCACCAAATCTTAGAGCAGCATAATGTAGTGACAGAGACCCTGATTCCCGCGATGTGTCACTTACTGGGCTGCTTTGTGCAGTATTGATAAAATCACAGATTTTTCAGCAGGAGATTTTCACTAGAGGACTAGTAAACCTGTTGCCATGTAGTCCTCCGCATTCATGAGTTCTGTATAGCCCTGCCCCCACCACTGATTGGCAGCTTTCTGCCTTTGCACAGAGCTCAACATTTAGAGAGCTGGTAGATCTGCAGCAGAGTAAACAGTGATTCTATCAAAACTGCATCAAGGATCTCAGTGAGTGATACATTGCTGGAATCAGGGTCTCTGTCCCTACATCATGCTGCTTCATATGGGTTAGCAGGAACCTGGTGAGAGATTCCTTTTAAGGCTGTTTTCACTCTTCCAGCATCCACAGTCCTAATATGGCCCACAATTTCTGGCCTGGACACGTCTTCTAATCCCAACTCAGCTGCCTCATATAAGGCCATGTTTCGCTTAGTCAGGAGATCCACGGCCGGACAGGACATCGCGGTCCATACTCTGACTGTGAATGTCACTAGTGTGAGACCTGCCTGCCCTGACGCAGCACTGCACCAACATACCATCACCCCACCATGCTGCCATCACCATCTTGGATTGGATTAATTCTCTCTATGTAGATATTTGCCTTGTGCTCGACAATACATCTCTAGTGCAAAAGCAAAGAAATGAGGACGAACATAAGTTGCTATAAGTGCAATGTGTAGGAGCTCGTTAACACTGCGGCCATTTAACAAAAACCTAAGACAAAAACAAAATGTGCACACATCCTGTAGTAAGTAAATACGTAAATAGTAAGAGTACATGGAAATGACATAGGGGACACTGTTTTGATTTTAAAAAAAACGTAAACGCCATCCCACCATGACAAGGTGTCCGATCGTCTATTATTAAAGCCTCGCCCTGTGTCAGCCGCAGGACCACGGCCCAATGGTTCAGACACCTGCCCATGGAAAGCTATACAGGGGAAATGGCTTGTGTTGGGCATCCAACACACCATGTGTCATTTCGACCATCAAGGATCTGGAGATGATTGGTAAATCTGCTCCCATCATCAGGCTTGGACTGGCCGAAAGGAGAACAGGTAAATCCTCCAGTGGACCCCTCTTATATGAGCAGTATTTGGCACAATATACTAGAATCACTATGTACAGACAGGCGGCACCTTATTCATTTCTCAACCTGCCCCGCTCATTATTATATAGATTTGTGATTGAGGATAATGTCACATTTGCATGTAGCTGAAAAGTTGGTTCCTGGTGGGCTCCTGGCACCCCCCAGTCTGACACTGGCCCCCATTACTGTCCCATGAGTGTTATCTGCCTGTCATAGATCCTATCCATCCTCACAAACAGATTTCCATAAAGCCTCATTCAGACAGCCATACTTTTCACGAACACAAAAAAGGATACCAGATTTATCAGACATGTTCGTAAAAAATGAGCATGTAAATGAGGCCAAAATGTGAGAGAAACATCAGTGGTTTCATACTGTACTGCCCTCCCATGAAACCCAGTTCTGCTCTTACTGATTGCTGACTTTGTAAGCTTGCCCACTGACAAAGACATGAACAGTCTATAATTTTAAGGGTAGGTTAATATTAACATTGAGAGATAGAATATCAAGAATAAAATCCAGAAAATCACATTGTACAAATTCTATAAATGTATTTATCTCTGTACTAGATTGTGGCCCGATTCTAACGCATCGGGTATTCTAGAATATGCATGTCCCCGTAGTATATGGACAATGATGATTCCAGAATTCGCGGCAGACTGTGCCCGTCGCTGATTGGTCGAGGCAACCTTTATGACATCATCGTCGCCATGGCAACCATTCTGACATCTACGTCGATACTGTGCCCGTCGCTAAATCAGAAACGTGGGATTTCTACGTCCTTTATGACATCATCGTCGCTGTACCCGTTGCTGATTGGTCGAGGCCTGGCGGCCTCGACCAATCAGAGGCGCGGGATTTCTACGTCGATGCTGTGCCCGTTGCTGATTGGTCGAGGCCTAGCGGCCTCGACCAATCAGAGACGTGGGATTTCCAGGACAGACAGACAGACAGACAGAAAGACAGACAGACAGACAGAAAGACAGACAGACGGAAAAACCCTTAGGCAATTATATATATAGACTAGATTGTGGCCCGATTCTAACGCATCGGGTATCCTAGAATATGCATGTCCCCGTAGTACAGTGTTCCCCAACTCCGGTCCTCAAGAGCCACCAACAGGTCATGTTTTCAGGATTTCATTAGTATTGCACAGGTGATAATTGCATCACCTGCACAGGCAATAATTCCATCACCTGTGCAATACTAAGGAAATCTTGAAAACACGACCTGTTGGTGGCTCTTGAGGACCAGAGTTGGGGAACACTGCCGTAGTATATGGACAATGATGATTCCAGAATTCGCGGCAGACTATGCCTTTATGACATCATCGTCGCCATGGCAACCATTATGACATCATCGTCGCTGTGCCCGTTGCTGATTGGTCGAGGCCTGGCGGCCTCGACCAATCAGACGCGGGATTTCTACGTCCTTTATGACATCATCGTCGCTGTGCCCGTTGCTGATTGGTCGTGGCCCGATTCTAACGCATCGGGTATTCTAGAATATGCATGTCCCTGTAATATATGGACAATGATGATTCCAGAATTCGCGGCAGACTGTGCCCGTCGCTGATTGGTCGAGGCAACCTTTATGACATCATCGTCGCCATGGCAACCATTGTGACATCATCGTCGCTGTGCCCGTTGCTGATTGGTCGAGGCCTGGCGGTCTCGACCAATCAGAGACGCGGGATGTCTACGTCCTTTATGACATCATCGTCGCTGTGCCCGTTGCTGATTGGTCGTGGCCCGATTCTAACGCATCGGGTATTCTAGAATATACATGTCCCCGTAGTATATGGCCAATGATGATTTGTGCATATTTGTGTATGGTTGTCTGTTGTGCGACCTTTATGACATCATCGTCGCCATGGCAACCATTATGACATCATCGTCGTTGTGCGCGTCTGATTGGTCGAGGCCGCCAATCAGAGACGCGGGATTTCCTGGACAGACGGATAGACAGACATACGGAAAAACCCTTAGACAATTATATATATAGATCAGGAGGACTGATCAATATAGAAGTGTCAGGAGGACTGAGCAATACAGAAGTGTCAGGAGGACTGATCAATATAGAGGTATCAGGAGGACTGATCAATACAGAAGTGTCAGGAGGACTGATCAATATAAAAGAGTCAGGAGGACTGATCAATATAGAGTTATCAGGAGGACTGATCAATATAGAGGTATCAGGAGGACTGATCAATATAGATGTATCAGGAGGACTGATCAATATAGAAGAGTCAGGAGGACTGATCAATATAGAGGTATCAGGAGGACTGATCAATATAGAAGTGTCAGGAGGACTGATCAATATAGAAGTGTCAGGAGGACTGATCAATATAGAAGTGTCAGGAGGACTGATCAATATAGAAGTGTCAGGAGGACTGATTAATATAGAGGTATCAGGAGGACTGATCAATATAGAAGTGTCAGGAGGACTGATCAATATAGAAGTGTCAGGAGGACTGATCAATGTAGAGGTATCAGGAGGACTGATCAATATAGAGGTATCAGGAGGACTGATCAATATAGAGGTATCAGGAGGACTGATCAATATAGAGGTATCAGGAGGACTGATCAATATAGAAGTGTCAGGAGGACTGATCAATGCAGAAGTGTCAGGAGGACTGATCAATATAGAAGTGTCAGGAGGACTGATCAATATAGAGGTATCAGGAGGACTGATCAATATAGAGGTATCAGGAGGACTGATCAATATAGAAGTGTCAGGAGGAATGATCAATACAGAAGTGTCAGGAGGACTGATCAATACAGAAGTGTCAGGAGGACTGATCAATATAGAAGTGTCAGGAGGACTGATCAATATAGAAGTGTCAGGAGGACTGATCAATATAGAATGTCAGGAGGACTGATCAATACAGAAGTGTCAGGAGGACTGATCAATATAGAAGTGTCAGGAGGACTGATCAATATAGAAGTGTCAGGAGGACTGATCAATATAGAAGTGTCAGGAGGACTGATCAATATAGAGGTGTCAGGAGGACTGATCAATATAGAGGTGTCAGGAGGACTGATCAATATAGAGGTGTCAGGAGGACTGATCAATATAGAAGTGTCAGGAGGACTGATCAATATAGAGGTATCAGGAGGACTGATCAATATAGAGGTATCAGGAGGACTGATCAATATAGAAGTGTCAGGAGGAATGATCAATATAGAAGTGGAGGACTGATCAATATAGAAGTGTCAGGAGGACTGATCAATATAGAAGTGTCAGGAGGACTGATCAATATAGAGGTGTCAGGAGGACTGATCAATATAGAAGTGTCAGGAGGACTGATCAATATAGAGATATCAGGAGGACTGATCAACATAGAAGTGTCAGGAGGACTGATCAATATAGAAGTGTCAGGAGGACTGATCAATATAGAGGTGTCAGGAGGACTGATCAACATAGAAGTGTCAGGAGGACTGATCAATATAGAGGTATCAGGAGGACTGATCAATATAGAAGTGTCAGGAGGACTGATCAATATAGAGGTGTCAGGAGGACTGATCAATATAGAAGTGTCAGGAGGACTGATCAATATAGAGGTGTCAGGAGGACTGATCAATATAGAAGTGTCAGGAGGACTGATCAATATAGAGGTATCAGGAGGACTGATCAATATAGAAGTGTCAGGAGGACTGATCAATATAGAGGTATCAGGAGGACTGATCAATATAGAAGTGTCAGGAGGAATGATCAATACAGAAGTGTCAGGAGGACTGATCAATATAGAAGTGTCAGGAGGACTGATCAATATAGAAGTGTCAGGAGGACTGATCAATATAGAAGTGTCAGGAGGACTGATCAATATAGAGGTATCAGGAGGACTGATCAATATAGAAGTGTCAGGAGGAATGATCAATACAGAAGTGTCAGGAGGACTGATCAATATAGAAGTGTCAGGAGGACTGATCAATATAGAAGTGTCAGGAGGACTGATCAATATAGAGGTATCAGGAGGACTGATCAATATAGAAGTGTCAGGAGGACTGATCAATATAGAAGTGTCAGGAGGACTGATCAATATAGAAGTGTCAGGAGGACTGATCAATATAGAAGTGTCAGGAGGACTGATCAATATAGAAGTGTCAGGAGGACTGATCAATATAGAAGTGTCAGGAGGACTGATCAATATAGAAGTGTCAGGAGGACTGATCAATATAGAAGTGTCAGGAGGACTGATCAATATAGAAGTGTCAGGAGGACTGATCAATATAGAAGAGTCAGGAGGACTGATCAATATAGAAGTGTCAGGAGGACTGATCAATATAGAGGTATCAGGAGGACTGATCAATATAGAGGTATCAGGAGGACTGATCAATACAGAAGTGTCAGGAGGACTGATCAATATAGAGGTATCAGGAGGACTGATCAATATAGAGGTATCAGGAGGACTGATCAATATAGCAGTGTCAGGAGGACTGATCAATATAGAAGTGTCAGGAGGACTGATCAATATAGAAGTGTCAGGAGGACTGATCAATATAGAAGTGTCAGGAGGACTGATCAATATAGAAGTGTCAGGAGGACTGATCAATATAGAAGTGTCAGGAGGACTGATCAATATAGAGGTATCAGGAGGACTGATCAATATAGAATGTCAGGAGGACTGATCAATATAGAAGTGTCAGGAGGACTGATCAATATAGAAGTGTCAGGAGGACTGATCAATATAGAAGTGTCAGGAGGACTGATCAATATAGAAGTGTCAGGAGGACTGATCAATATAGAAGTGTCAGGAGGACTGATCAATATAGAAGAGTCAGGAGGACTGATCAATATTGAAGTGTCAGGAGGACTGATCAATATAGAGGTGTCAGGAGGACTGATCAATATAGAAGTGTCAGGAGGACTGATCAATATAGAAGTGTCAGGAGGACTGATCAATATAGAGGTATCAGGAGGACTGATCAATATAGAATGTCAGGAGGACTGATCAATATAGAAGTGTCAGGAGGACTGATCAATATAGAAGTGTCAGGAGGACTGATCAATATAGAAGTGTCAGGAGGACTGATCAATATAGAAGTGTCAGGAGGACTGATCAATATAGAAGTGTCAGGAGGACTGATCAATATAGAAGAGTCAGGAGGACTGATCAATATAGAGGTATCAGGAGGACTGATCAATATAGAAGTGTCAGGAGGAATGATCAATACAGAAGTGTCAGGAGGACTGATCAATATAGAAGTGTCAGGAGGACTGATCAATATAGAAGTGTCAGGAGGACTGATCAATATAGAGGTATCAGGAGGACTGATCAATATAGAATGTCAGGAGGACTGATCAATATAGAAGTGTCAGGAGGACTGATCAATATAGAAGTGTCAGGAGGACTGATTAATATAGAGGTATCAGGAGGACTGATCAATATAGAAGTGTCAGGAGGACTGATCAATATAGAAGTGTCAGGAGGACTGATCAATGTAGAGGTATGAGGAGGACTGATCAATATAGAGGTATCAGGAGGACTGATCAATATAGAGGTATCAGGAGGACTGATCAATATAGAGGTATCAGGAGGACTGATCAATATAGAAGTGTCAGGAGGACTGATCAATGCAGAAGTGTCAGGAGGACTGATCAATATAGAAGTGTCAGGAGGACTGATCAATATAGAGGTATCAGGAGGACTGATCAATATAGAAGTGTCAGGAGGACTGATCAATATAGAAGTGTCAGGAGGACTGATCAATGTAGAGGTATCAGGAGGACTGATCAATATAGAGGTATCAGGAGGACTGATCAATATAGAGGTATCAGGAGGACTGATCAATATAGAGGTATCAGGAGGACTGATCAATATAGAAGTGTCAGGAGGACTGATCAATATAGAAGCGTCAGGAGGACTGATCAATATAGAAGCGTCAGGAGGACTGATCAATATAGAAGTGTCAGGAGGACTGATCAATATAGAAGTGTCAGGAGGACTGATCAATATAGAGGTGTCAGGAGGACTGATCAATATAGAAGTGACAGGAGGACTGATCAATATAGAAGTGTCAGGAGGACTGATCAATATAGAGGTGTCAGGAGGACTGATCAATATAGAAGTGACAGGAGGACTGATCAATATAGAAGTGTCAGGAGGACTGATCAATATAGAGGTGTCAGGAGGACTGATCAATATAGCAGTGTCAGGAGGACTGATCAATATAGAGGTATCAGGAGGACTGATCAATATAGAAGTGTCAGGAGGAATGATCAATACAGAAGTGTCAGGAGGACTGATCAATACAGAAGTGTCAGGAGGACTGATCAATATAGAAGTGTCAGGAGGACTGATCAATATAGAAGTGTCAGGAGGACTGATCAATATAGAAGTGTCAGGAGGACTGATCAATATAGAATGTCAGGAGGACTGATCAATACAGAAGTGTCAGGAGGACTGATCAATATAGAAGTGTCAGGAGGACTGATCAATATAGAAGTGTCAGGAGGACTGATCAATATAGAAGTGTCAGGAGGACTGATCAATATAGAGGTGTCAGGAGGACTGATCAATATAGAGGTGTCAGGGGGACTGATCAATATAGAGGTATCAGGAGGACTGATCAATATAGAGGTATCAGGAGGACTGATCAATATAGAAGTGTCAGGAGGAATGATCAATACAGAAGTGTCAGGAGGAATGATCAATATAGAAGTGGAGGACTGATCAATATAGAAGTGTCAGGAGGACTGATCAATATAGAAGTGTCAGGAGGACTGATCAATATAGAGGTGTCAGGAGGACTGATCAATATAGAAGTGTCAGGAGGACTGATCAATATAGATATATCAGGAGGACTGATCAACATAGAAGTGTCAGGAGGACTGATCAATATAGAAGTGTCAGGAGGACTGATCAATATAGAGGTGTCAGGAGGACTGATCAACATAGAAGTGTCAGGAGGACTGATCAATATAGAGGTGTCAGGAGGACTGATCAATATAGAAGTGTCAGGAGGACTGATCAATATAGAAGTGTCAGGAGGACTGATCAATATAGAGGTGTCAGGAGGACTGATCAATATAGAAGTGTCAGGAGGACTGATCAATATAGAGGTATCAGGAGGACTGATCAATATAGAAGTGTCAGGAGGACTGATCAATATAGAGGTATCAGGAGGACTGATCAATATAGAAGTGTCAGGAGGAATGATCAATACAGAAGTGTCAGGAGGACTGATCAATATAGAAGTGTCAGGAGGACTGATCAATATAGAAGTGTCAGGAGGACTGATCAATATAGAGGTATCAGGAGGACTGATCAATATAGAAGTGTCAGGAGGAATGATCAATACAGAAGTGTCAGGAGGACTGATCAATATAGAAGTGTCAGGAGGACTGATCAATATAGAAGTGTCAGGAGGACTGATCAATATAGAGGTATCAGGAGGACTGATCAATATAGAAGTGTCAGGAGGAATGATCAATACAGAAGTGTCAGGAGGACTGATCAATATAGAAGTGTCAGGAGGACTGATCAATATAGAAGTGTCAGGAGGACTGATCAATATAGAGGTATCAGGAGGACTGATCAATATAGAAGTGTCAGGAGGAATGATCAATACAGAAGTGTCAGGAGGACTGATCAACATAGAAGTGTCAGGAGGACTGATCAATATAGAGGTATCAGGAGGACTGATCAATATAGAAGTGTCAGGAGGACTGATCACTATAGAGGTATCAGGAGGACTGATCAATATAGAAGTGTCAGGAGGAATGATCAATACAGAAGTGTCAGGAGGACTGATCAATATAGAAGTGTCAGGAGGACTGATCAATATAGAAGTGTCAGGAGGACTGATCAATATAGAGGTATCAGGAGGACTGATCAATATAGAAGTGTCAGGAGGACTGATCAATATAGAAGTGTCAGGAGGACTGATCAATATAGAGGTATCAGGAGGACTGATCAATATAGAATGTCAGGAGGACTGATCAATATAGAAGTGTCAGGAGGACTGATCAATATAGAATGTCAGGAGGACTGATCAATATAGAAGTGTCAGGAGGACTGATCAATATAGAGGTATCAGGAGGACTGATCAATATAGAGGTATCAGGAGGACTGAACAATATAGAAGTGTCAGGAGGAATGATCAATACAGAAGTGTCAGGAGGAATGATCAATATAGAGGTGTCAGGAGGACTGATCAATACAGAAGTGTCAGGAGGACTGATCAATATAGAGGTGTCAGGAGGACTGATCAATATAGAAGTGTCAGGAGGACTGATCAATATAGAGGTATCAGGAGGACTGATCAATATAGAAGTGTCAGGAGGAATGATCAATACAGAAGTGTCAGGAGGACTGATCAATATAGAAGTGTCAGGAGGACTGATCAATATAGAAGTGTCAGGAGGACTGATCAATATAGAGGTATCAGGAGGACTGATCAATATAGAAGTGTCAGGAGGAATGATCAATACAGAAGTGTCAGGAGGACTGATCAATATAGAGGTGTCAGGAGGACTGATCAATATAGAAGTGTCAGGAGGACTGATCAATATAGAGGTATCAGGAGGACTGATCAATACAGAAGTGTCAGGAGGACTGATCAATATAGAAGTGTCAGGAGGACTGATCAATATAGAGGTATCAGGAGGACTGATCAATATAGAGGTATCAGGAGGACTGATCAATACAGAAGTGTCAGGAGGACTGATCAATATAGAGGTATCAGGAGGACTGATCAATATAGAGGTATCAGGAGGACTGATCAATATAGCAGTGTCAGGAGGACTGATCAATATAGAAGTGTCAGGAGGACTGATCAATATAGCAGTGTCAGGAGGACTGATCAATATAGAAGTGTCAGGAGGACTGATCAATATAGAAGTGTCAGGAGGACTGATCAATATAGAGGTATCAGGAGGACTGATCAATATAGAATGTCAGGAGGACTGATCAATATAGAAGTGTCAGGAGGACTGATCAATATAGAAGTGTCAGGAGGACTGATCAATATAGCAGTGTCAGGAGGACTGATCAATATAGCAGTGTCAGGAGGACTGATCAATATAGAAGTGTCAGGAGGACTGATCAATATAGCAGTGTCAGGAGGACTGATCAATATAGAAGTGTCAGGAGGACTGATCAATATAGAAGTGTCAGGAGGACTGATCAATATAGAAGTGTCAGGAGGACTGATCAATATAGAAGTGTCAGGAGGACTGATCAATATAGAGGTATCAGGAGGACTGATCAATATAGAATGTCAGGAGGACTGATCAATATAGAAGTGTCAGGAGGACTGATCAATATAGAAGTGTCAGGAGGACTGATCAATATAGAAGTGTCAGGAGGACTGATCAATATAGAAGTGTCAGGAGGACTGATCAATATAGAAGTGTCAGGAGGACTGATCAATATAGAAGAGTCAGGAGGACTGATCAATATAGAGGTATCAGGAGGACTGATCAATATAGAAGTGTCAGGAGGACTGATCAATATAGAAGTGTCAGGAGGACTGATCAATATAGAATGTCAGGAGGACTGATCAATATAGAAGTGTCAGGAGGACTGATCAATATAGAAGTGTCAGGAGGACTGATCAATATAGAAGTGTCAGGAGGACTGATCAATATAGAAGTGTCAGGAGGACTGATCAATATAGAAGTGTCAGGAGGACTGATCAATATAGAATGTCAGGAGGACTGATCAATATAGAAGTGTCAGGAGGACTGATCAATATAGAGGTATCAGGAGGACTGATCAATATAGAGGTATCAGGAGGACTGAACAATATAGAAGTGTCAGGAGGAATGATCAATACAGAAGTGTCAGGAGGACTGATCAATATAGAAGTGTCAGGAGGACTGATCAATATAGAAGTGTCAGGAGGACTGATCAATATAGAATGTCAGGAGGACTGATCAATATAGAAGTGTCAGGAGGACTGATCAATATAGAGGTATCAGGAGGACTGATCAATACAGAAGTGTCAGGAGGACTGATCAATATAGAAGTGTCAGGAGGACTGATCAATATAGAGGTATCAGGAGGACTGATCAATATAGAGGTATCAGGAGGACTGATCAATACAGAAGTGTCAGGAGGACTGATCAATATAGAGGTATCAGGAGGACTGATCAATATAGAGGTATCAGGAGGACTGATCAATATAGCAGTGTCAGGAGGACTGATCAATATAGAAGTGTCAGGAGGACTGATCAATATAGAAGTGTCAGGAGGACTGATCAATATAGAGGTATCAGGAGGACTGATCAATATAGCAGTGTCAGGAGGACTGATCAATATAGAAGTGTCAGGAGGACTGATCAATATAGAAGTGTCAATCAGAGACATGGGATGTCTACGTCCTTTATGACATCATCGTCGCTGTGTCCGTTGCTGATTGGTCGAGGCCTGGCGGCCTCGACCAATCAGAGACGCGGGATTTCTATGTCGATGCTGTGCCGGTCTCTGATTGGTCGAGACCTGGCGGCCTCGACCAATCAGAGAGCCGGGATTTCCAGGACAGACAGACAGACAGACGGAAAAACCCTTAGACAATTATATATATAGATGGGCTCCACATGGCTGACCATCGTCCCGATGTCACTGCTGTCTGCATCCTCAGGATACAAATAGCAGTGAATGCAATGGTGGGGACGGAGCTGCCGGCGACTTCTTCTTCCACTGTTCAGTGTGAGGGACGTCGCTACATTGTGTCTGCTGTGCAAAGCGTCAATGACCACCACAAAGGCCAGAGCAGAGTGTCGGGGGAACGCTAGTGACGTGGGTAGGGGTTTTTATTTTTTTAAATATGTTTGAATGTCTGTGTGCTCATACTGTATATAGGGGAATGTGTGTGGGCTCATACTGTGTATGGAGGCCTGTTTGTGGGCTCATACTGCTCATACTTTATATAGGGGACTATGTGTGATATCATACTGTATAGAGGGGGCTGTGTGTGGGCTCATACTGTATATGGAGGCCTGTATGTGGGCTCATACTGCTCATACTTTATATAGGGGACTATGTGTGATATCATACTGTATAGAGGGGGCTGTGTGTGGGCTCATACTGTATATGGAGGCCTGTATGTGGGCTCATACTGCTCATACTTTATATAGGGGACTATGTGTTATATCATACTGTATAGAGGGGGCTGTGTGTGGGCTCATACTGTATATGGAGGCCTGTATGTGGGCTCATACTGTATATGGAGGCCTGTATGTGGGCTCATACTGTATATGGAGGCCTGTATGTGGGCTCATACTGCTCATACTTTATATAGGGGACTGTGTGTGATATCATACTGTATAGAGGGGGCTGTGTGTGGGCTCATACTGTACATATGGTGCTGTGTGGGCTCATACTGCATACAGGGGGCTAGGTGAGGCTCATACTGTATGTACTTTCTGTATATAGGGGCTGTGTTTGGGCTCATAGTGCTCTTACTGTACACAGGGGGATATGTGGGGGCTCAAACTGTATATAGGGGCTCATACTTTACATAGGGGGCTGTGTGTGCTCATACTGTATATAGGGCTTTCATGCTGTATACATGGGCTTCATACTGCTCATACTGTATATAAGGGGCTGTGTGGGGGCTCTTACGGCATATAGGGGCTCATACTGTATATAGGTGCTGTAGGGGGCTCATACTGTATATAGGGACTGTGTGTGGGCTCTTACTGGATATAGAGGGTGCTGTTTGAGGAATCATAATGTATAAAGGGGGCTGTGTGTATGGACTCATATTGTATATAGAGGCTGTATATGATATCACACTGTATATATTGGGTGTATGTACTGTATATATGGGCTGTGTGTGGCATCATATTGTATATATGGGTGCTGTGTGGGGGCTCATACGGTATATAGGGCTTTCCCGCTGTATATATGGGCTGTCTGTGGGCTTATACAGTTCATACTGTATATAAGGGGCTGTTTGAGGGCTTCTA
Source organism: Ranitomeya imitator (assembly GCF_032444005.1). Classification (NCBI taxonomy): domain Eukaryota; kingdom Metazoa; phylum Chordata; class Amphibia; order Anura; family Dendrobatidae; genus Ranitomeya; species Ranitomeya imitator. The sequence continues at coordinate 79,522,291 of NC_091282.1, forward strand.
TTGTACATAGGGGCTGATACTGTATATATGGGGCTGTGTGTGAGCTCATACTGTATATATGGGGCTGTGTGTGAGCTCATACTGTATATATGGGGCTGTGTGTGAGCTCATACTGTATATATGGGGCTGTGTGTGGGCTCATACTGTATATACGGGGCTGTGTGTGAGCTCATACGGTATATATGGGGCTGTGTGTGGGCTCATACTGTATATAAGGGGCTGTTTGAGGGCTTCTATTGTACATAGGGGCTGATACTGTATATATGGGGATGTGTGTGAGCTCATACTGTATATATGGGGCTGTGTGTGAGCTCATACTGTATATATGGGGCTGTGTGTGAGCTCATACTGTATATATGGGGCTGTGTGTGGGCTCATACTGTATATAAGGGGCTGTGTGTGAGCTCATACGGTATATATGGGGCTGTGTGTGGGCTCATACTGTATATATGGGGCTGTGTGGAGGCTCATACGGTATACAGGGCTTTCCTGCTGTATATATGGGCTGTCTGTGGGCTCATACTGTTCATACTGTATATAAGGGGCTGTTTGAGGGCTTCTATTGTACATAGGGGCTGATACTGTATATAAGGGTCTGTGTGTGGGCTCATACTGTATATATGGGGCTGTATGTGGGCTCATACTGTATATATGGGGCTGTGTGTGGGCTCATACTGTATATATGGGGCTGTGTGTAGGCTCATACTGTATATATGGGTCTGTGTGTGGGCTCATACTGTATATATGGGGCTGTGTGTGGGCTCATACTGTATATAGGTGCTGTGTGTGGGCTCATACTGTATATATGGGTCTGTGTGTGGGCTCATACTGTATATAAGGGGCTGTGTGTGAGCTCATACTGTATATACGGGGCTGTGTGTGGGCTCATACTGTATATACGGGGCTGTGTGTGAGCTCATACTGTATATACGGGTCTGTGTGTGGGCTCATACTGTATATATGGGGCTGTGTGTGAGCTCATACTGTATATATGGGGCTGGGCTCATACTGTATATACGGGGCTGTGTGTGGGCTCATACTGTATATACGGGGCTGTGTGTGGGCTCATACTGTATATACGGGGCTGTGTGGCAGCTCATACTGTATATATGGGGCTGTGTGGCAGCTCATACTGTATATACGGGGCTGTGTGTGGGCTCATACTGTATATAAGGGGCTGTGTGTGAGCTCATACTGTATATACGGGGCTGTGTGTGGGCTCATACTGTATATACGGGGCTGTGTGTGAGCTCATACTGTATATACGGGTCTGTGTGTGGGCTCATACTGTATATATGGAGCTGTGTGTGGGCTCATACTGTATATAAGGGGCTGTGTGTGAGCTCATACTGTATATAAGGGGCTGTGTGTGGGCTCATACTGTATATACGGGGCTGTGTGTGGGCTCATACTGTATATAAGGGGCTGTGTGTGAGCTCATACTGTATATATGGGGCTGTGTGTAGGCTCATACTGTATATATGGGGCTGTGTGGGCTCATTCTGTATATATGGGGCTGTGTGTGGGCTCATACTGTATATATGGGGCTGTGTGTGGGCTCATACTGTATATATGGGGCTGTGTGGGCTCATACTGTATATATGGGTCTGTGTGTGGGCTCATACTGTATATATGGGGCTGTGTGTAGGCTCATACTGTAGATATGGGGCTGTGTGTGGGCTCATACTGTATATATGGGGCTGTGTGTGGGCTCATGCTGTATATATGGGGCTGTGTGCGAGCTCATGCTGTATATAAGGGGCTGTGTGTGGGCTCATACTGTATATATGGGGCTGTGTGTGGGCTCATACTGTATATAAGGGGCTGTGTGTGGGCTCATACTGTATATAAGGGGCTGTGTGTGGGCTCATACTGTATATAGGGGGCTGTGTGTGGGCTCATACTGTATATAGGTGCTGTGTGCGAGCTCATGCTGTATATAAGGGGCTGTGTGGGGGCTTATACTGTATATATGGGGCTGTGTGTGGGCTCATACTGTATATATGGGGCTGTGTGTGGGCTCATACTGTATATAGGTGCTGTGTGTGAGCTCATACTGTATATATGGGGCTGTGTGTGGGCTCATACTGTATATATGGGGCTGTGTGTGGGCTCATACTGTATATATGGGGCTGTGTGTGGGCTCATGCTGTATATATGGGGCTGTGTGTGGGCTCATGCTGTATATATGGGGCTGTGTGTGGGCTCATACTGTATATAAGGGGCTGTGTGTGGGCTCATACTGTATATATGGGGCTGTGTGTGGGCTCATACTGTATATATGGGGCTGTGTGTGGGCTCATACTGTATATATGGGGCTGTGTGTGGGCTCATACTGTATATATGGGGCTGTGTGTGGGCTCATACTGTATATATGGGGCTGTGTGTGGGCTCATACTGTATATATGGGGCTGTGTGTGGGCTCATACTGTAGATATGGGGCTGTGTGTGGGCTCATACTGTATATAAGGGGCTGTGTGTGAGCTCATACTGTATATAAGGGGCTGTGTGTGGGCTCATACTGTAGATATGGGGCTTTGTGTGGGCTCATACTGTATATATGGGGCTTTGTGTGGGCTCATACTGTATATATGGGGCTGTGTGGCAGCTCATACTGTATATAAGGGGCTGTGTGTGGGCTCATACTGTATATAAGGGGCTGTGTGTGGGCTCATACTGTATATATGGGGCTGTGTGGCAGCTCATACTGTATATAAGGGGCTGTGTGTGGGCTCATACTGTAGATATGGGGCTGTGTGTGGGCTCATACTGTATATAAGGGGCTGTGTGTGAGCTCATACTGTATATATGGGGCTGTGTGTGGGCTCATACTGTAGATAAGGGGCTGTGTGTGGGCTCAGACTGTAGATATGGGGCTGTGTGTGGGCTCATACTGTATATAGGGGGCTGTGTGTGAGCTCATACTGTATATATGGGGCTGTGTGTGGGCTCATACTGTATATATGGGGCTGTGTGTGAGCTCATACTGTATATATGGGGCTGTGTGTGGGCTCATACTGTATATATGGGGCTTTGTGTGGGCTCATACTGTATATATGGGGCTGTGTGTGAGCTCATACTGTATATATGGGGCTGTGTGTGAGCTCATACTGTATATATGGGGCTGTGTGTGAGCTCATACTGTATATATGGGGCTGTGTGTGAGCTCATACTGTATATATGGGGCTGTGTGTGGGCTCATACTGTATATATGGGGCTGTGTGTGGGCTCATACTGTATATATGGGGCTGTGTGTGGGCTCATACTGTATATAAGGGGCTGTGTGTGGGCTCATACTGTATATATGGGGCTGTGTGTGGGCTCATACTGTATATAGGGGGCTGTGTGTGAGCTCATACTGTATATATGGGGCTGTGTGTGGGCTCATACTGTATATATGGGGCTGTGTGTGGGCTCATACTGTAGATATGGGGCTGTGTGTGGGCTCATACTGTATATAAGGGGCTGTGTGTGAGCTCATACTGTATATATGGGGCTGTGTGTGGGCTCATACTGTATATATGGGGCTGTGTGTGGGCTCATACTGTATATATGGGGCTGTGTGTGAGCTCATACTGTATATATGGGGCTGTGTGTGGGCTCATACTGTATATATGGGGCTGTGTGTGAGCTCATACTGTAGATATGGGGCTGTGTGTGGGCTCATACTGTATATAAGGGGCTGTGTGTGAGCTCATACTGTATATATGGGGCTGTGTGTGGGCTCATACTGTATATATGGGGCTGTGTGTGGGCTCATACTGTATATATGGGGCTGTGTGTGAGCTCATACTGTATATATGGGGCTTTGTGTGGGCTCATACTGTATATATGGGGCTGTGTGTGAGCTCATACTGTATATATGGGGCTGTGTGTGAGCTCATACTGTATATATGGGGCTGTGTGTGGACTCATACTGTATATATGGGGCTTTGTGTGAGCTCATACTGTATATATGGGGCTGTGTGTGAGCTCATACTGTATATATGGGGCTGTGTGTGAGCTCATACTGTATATATGGGGCTGTGTGTGAGCTCATACTGTATATATGGGGCTGTGTGTGGGCTCATACTATATATATGGGGCTGTGTGTGGGCTCATACTGTATATATGGGGCTGTGTGTGGGCTCATACTATATATATGGGGCTGTGTGTGAGCTCATACTGTATATATGGGGCTGTGTGTGAGCTCATACTGTATATATGGGGCTGTGTGTGGGCTCATACTATATATATGGGGCTGTGTGTGAGCTCATACTGTATATATGGGGCTGTGTGTGAGCTCATACTGTATATATGGGGCTGTGTGTGGGCTCATACTATATATATGGGGCTGTGTGCGAGCTCATACTGTATATATGGGGCTTTGTGTGGGCTCATACTGTATATATGGGGCTGTGTGTGAGCTCATACTGTATATATGGGGCTGTGTGTGAGCTCATACTGTATATATGGGGCTGTGTGTGGGCTCATACTATATATATGGGGCTGTGTGTGAGCTCATACTGTATATATGGGGCTTTGTGTGGGCTCATACTGTATATATGGGGCTGTGTGTGAGCTCATACTGTATATATGGGGCTGTGTGTGAGCTCATACTGTATATATGGGGCTGTGTGTGGGCTCATACTGTATATATGGGGCTTTGTGTGAGCTCATACTGTATATATGGGGCTGTGTGTGAGCTCATACTGTATATAAGGTGCTGTGTGTGAGCTCATACTGTATATAAGGGGCTGTGTGTGAGCTCATACTGTATATATGGGGCTGTGTGTGAGCTCATACTGTATATAAGGTGCTGTGTGTGAGCTCATACTGTATATAAGGGGCTGTGTGTGAGCTCATACTGTATATATGGGGCTTTGTGTGAGCTCATACTGTATATAAGGTGCTGTGTGTGAGCTCATACTGTATATAAGGGGCTTTGTGTGAGCTCATACTGTATATATGGGGCTGTGTGTGAGCTCATACTGTATATAAGGTGCTGTGTGTGAGCTCATACTGTATATAAGGGGCTGTGTGTGAGCTCATACTGTATATATGGGGCTGTGTGTGAGCTCATACTGTATATAAGGTGCTGTGTGTGGGCTCATACTATATATATGGGGCTGTGTGCGAGCTCATACGGTATATAGGCAGATGTCGGCATACTTAATTCTGCTAAATATTAAGTGATGCAATAAATAAAAAATAATGATTATAATTAATATCTTGATAGTAATGAGCAGAATTAGTTTCATCCTATTGGTTCGGCCTCCACAACAGTCACGGTCTCTCATGTGGTCTCTCAGGGAAAACCACTTGCCCACCCCCGGTATAGAGCGACTACATAGACTTATATGGTACAAAAAAAATTTGGAGGAAAAAAAAATGTAATAATCGTAAGGTTACCAAACCTGCTTCTGTTGACTGATCCTTCAGCATCGGGGTCTTTATGAGACTCAGCGCACATCTCCAATAATTGATGACATACTAACACATTTCTTTTTGTTCCCGAATGAAAAACATTTCCTGCCGGTGAACAATAAGCTTCCATTGTGCTCTCTCGTAACCCCGCCGGCTTTATCATAAGGCAGCGTGAGACGCGTGTCTTTATTGTATGATAATATGAAGGCTTGACATTAGCTTTAAAAACAGAGCGAGTCGGCCAGATCGGAGCAGCTGTCCCTTTTAAAAATAGTAATATGTCTGGGAATCCCTCTATTTGAAGAAAAAAGAAAACAGTAATGCAGAAGTCGGCCTGTGACACGACACCCCGCAGCGATTCATCACTCAGGTCCCATCTTCTGGGCAGTGCGGACTGACACAGGCATTAAACTTTTGAAGTTTTGAACACTGATGTAAATGGCAGGTGTCTCCGTGACACACGACGGGCTATTACTGCTCCATATAAAGGCTTTTCCTGCTTAGAAATATCTGTCATTGGATCATAGGACTGAAATAATAAGTTGGGTCTAAAAAACAACATAAAAGTAAAAACAACAAAAAAGTAAAAACAACATCTACAGTTCTGACGATACAAACAAATAAATAAATAGTCTGGTTCAATGGAACCAGAATGCTGATTAGCGTAGCAGCGATCAGGTTTCCTCCCTGTTATCCCACCAGCTTGTTGTTGAGGACACAATGGAGGAAAATAACAATTGTCCGAAAAGTTCTAAAGGATGCAAAAATCTGGTCGGAGGCTTCCAAACAATGGGCAGACTTGTGCGGATTAGAAGTGCCTCCACTTGTGTTCTGAGAAAGAGACGCCTGGGACATGCATGCCATACTCATCACCGCTGCCTCTCGAAAAACCATCAAAATGGCGATGCTTCTATTCCATGGGGGCCACTAATTATTTTGTAGTTTGAAAGTGCTCAGTAAAAGGCGTAAAGAGGTAATTCAGTCCAGTCCCCTTTTATGTGTCCTTCCATTTGATGTCTATACAGAAAATGCGGGGGCACCCCCAAACACGTCAGTCTGTTTCAGATACACAAGATTAAGTAGCAAGTGACATTCAGGACCACTGGGCCCACCCAGTAGCTCTGGAATCAGGGCGAGATTGTCACATTCTGCCTTTTCACCATTAATCTGCATGCATTTCACTGCTGCCAGGCTGCATCTCCTTCAAGACTCTTGTATAGAGACCATCGGGACACTTTTTTTTCCTTTCCAGCTGAAACCTGTTTACTAACCCCTTTAGGCTATGTGCACACGTCAGGATTTTCTTGCAGAAATTTCCTGACAAAATCAAGACATTTCTGCCAGAAATCCGCATGCGTTTTTTGCGCGGATTTTACGGGTTTTTTGTGCGGATTTTTTGCGTTTTTTTCCAGACACTTCAATTTAATGGGAAATCCGCAAAAATAATGAACATGCTACTTCTTTTTGCGGAATGCGTTTTTTTTACGGAAAAAAACGCAAATATGTGCACAAAACATGCAGAATGCATTCTAAATGATAGGATGCATATTGTTAGCGTTTTTTTTAGCGATTTTATAGCTTTTTTATTGGAAAAATCCACAAAAAAACGCAAAAAAATCCTGACGTGTGCACATAGCCTCAATGCGGCACAGTTTAAGATGTAAAAAAAAAAATGTCCTTTATGTGAAATCAAAGCGCTCCAATCCATTTCATATATATTTTCAGCATTTTGGAGGTGACATTTTTTTAAACTAAAAAAGCTTCTTAATAAAGTCATATCTAAGGCTACATTCCCACAATGAGCTTTTGGTGAATTTTTGATGTTTCAGATTTTTTTTTGTACCATTTTGGCACTTATTATGTAAATTAGATTACTTGCATTTTTTCATTGCATTTTTGAGTCGTTTTTATTGTGTTTTTGAAGCTGCAGTTTTTGTCTCTTTTTGATGTTTGCTTTAAATAAAGCTGCTTTGTTTTTGATACTTCCTGGTATTTATCTTTGACAAAACTTTATTGACACATCACGTACGGATTACATACATTTTTTACTTGCAGATTTTCCACATCTAACGCAATTCTGTAAGGATAGTCTGCACATAAGACTCAGCGTATCCACAAGAGAAAGCGCCATGCTGTGGACTGGAAACGCGCGTCGCCGTTCAGATTCCGCACAGGAAAAAAGAAGCACAGAGAGCAGGAGATCTCTATAAATCCCACTTTTCTGGAACTGTAAGATGTTGCGTTCTTGAAGAAGCAAAAATACACAGCGTCAAAAACTCACCAGAAGTTCATCATGGGCAAAAAAAAGCATAAAGCATTCTTCAATTTGAGGAAAAACACTACTGAGAACCCCACCCACTAAAAAAACCTGCATTAAACCAGAGAAAAATTGTCACTAGTAAAAGCATTGCTCATAGTATGTTAAATATTTTAACTATTTTAACTAATGTTAAAAAAGTTGGAAAAACACCCAGAAAATAGTAGTTTTTCTGCAGTTTGCCTGTCTTTGATTTCAAGCTCTAATTAAGCGCAAGCCCTTATGTTATATTGGCACTGAAAGGGTTAAGTTTTTTTTTTTTAATTAATATCAGGTGTTATTTATAAGATAAATGCATGTGAACATGAAAAGTTTAGCAATTACATTTAATTGTATTAAAAAATAACTGCTCGCAAAGCTATAAGTATTGGGGAAAAAGAGAGAAAGACATTTTTAAAAGATAATAGATAATTAAATAATTTTTTTAATAAAAACATGAATTTTATTAGTAAATATAAAATCTCTTATTTCTACACATGATTATTTCCATATTTTAACTATTTCTCACGTGCTAAAAATAATACTTTTAATAAAACGCTTATGAAATGAGATATTCCTACTTAAAGGATTAAAGTTTTTGGCTTATATATATATATATATATATATATATATATATATATATATATATATATATATATACATATATATATACACACACATTATATGCCATACCAGTGATCCAGAGCAGAATATTGATTGTCATATATTATTATTATTATAGATGATAAAATCTGCCAGGATTGAAAGTCGCACAATCATGCAGATTTTAAAGAGAAAATCAATTTGCATAGAAGTTATTCTCGGCAAATTGAATGTATTCTATAGAACCCAAAGCATAATAAATGTAGGATATTAAAAAAGAAAACGATAAACTCGCCACTCACCTGCCCTGACCAGGAGGACCGGACGGCGGGCTCCAGAGGTGAGCTTTAGGTGAGTATTATTATTTGTTTTAACCTTTTTTGGGATGCTCTATGGCTTTGTGTGAAGAATTACATTCTTTACTAAAACAGCCATGTTTTGCTTTTTCATCTCCACCCTGAAAAAGTCCTACCTTTTTTTATTTTATTATCGATATTGTGTGCAACGTTTGTTTTTTGAAGGATGAGTTGTATGTTCTAATGGCACCATTTAATGTATTACATAATATATGAAGAAAAAATGTATTTTTTTTCCTGTTTTTAAGTCTTACACTGTAGGAAGTATCTTGCTATAAGTTGCACCATCATACTATAAAGGGCTTGTTGTGGGGGACCATCATACTATATGGGGGGCTTTTTGGGAGACCATCATACCATATGGGGGCTGTTGGGGGGACTATCATACTATATAAGGGTCTGTGGAGGATCTTCATAGTGTGGGGGCTGTGGTGGACTTTATACTTGTTGATCGTCTATGGGGTACATTATACTATGTGGGGAGCAGTTATGACCTTCTTAGCTACATACAGCTCTGGTAAAAATTAAGAGACCACTGCAAAACGTTCAGTTTGTCTGATTTTTCTCTTTATAGGTGTATTTTTTAATAAAATGTACATTTTTCATTTATTCTATAAACTTCTGATAACTAGTCTTAGAATTTCCAAGCAATACATTTTGTATTTTTTTTCTGAAAAAGAAAAATGGTCAAAATTTAAATAAAAAAACAGTGCTTTCAGACCTCAAATAATGCAAAGAAAACAAGTTCATAATCATTTAAAAAAACAATACTAATGTTTTAACTCAGGAAGAGTTCAGAAATAAATATTTTGTGGAATAACCATGATTTTTAATCACAGCTTTTATGCGTCTTGGGCTGCTTTCCACCAGCCTTTCACACTGCTTCTGGTGCAAAAATGTAAGCAGTTCTTCTTTGTTTGATGGTTTTTGACTATCCATCAGCCTCTTGATTACATTCAAATCCCCCGCCAAAGCCGTGCGGCACCGCTCATTAGCTCAGCCACCCCAGGCTGTGTGGCTTTGGCAGGGAATTCAAATCCCGCGTGGCACCACTCATTGGATCAGCTGGTGGGGCGGGGGATTTGAATCCCGAGCCGCTCATTGGCTGAGCGCCAGGGGCACATAGCCAATGAGCGGTGCCGCGCGGCTTTGGTGGGGGATTTGAATTCCGCACCGCTTAAAGCCGAGCAGCACCGCATATTGGCTGAGCTGTTGCCGGCTGAGCCAATGAGCGGCATAGGATTCAAATCCCCCGCCAAAGCCACGTGGCACCGCTCATTGGCTGAGCCGCTCGCCAGCAATTCTGTCAGATAATACTCATTTGCTTCCTGAAAATCATTGCAAACACAAATTATTTGGTATTATTATCTTCATTTAATTTATCTTAAATGAAAAAAAACACAGAATTGTCCTAAAGCCAAATTGGATATAATTCCACACCAAACATAAAAAAGGGGGTGGACAAAAGTATTCACACTGTTCGAAAAATCACGTGATGCTTCTCTAATTTGTGTAATTAACAGCACCTGTAACTTACCTGTGGCACCTAACAGGTGTTGGCAATAACTAGTGTTGAGCGATACCGTCCGATACTTGAAAGTATCGGTATCGGATAGTATCGGCCGATACCCGAAAAATATCGGATATCGCCGATACCGATATCCGATACCAATACAAGTCAATGGGACATCAAGTATCGGAATGTATCCTCATGGATCCCAGGGTCTGAAGGAGAGGAAACTCTCCTTCAGGCCCTGGGATCCATATTAAAGTGTAAAATAAAGAATTAAAATAAAAAATATTGTTATATTCACCTCTCCGGCGGCCCCTGGACATCAGCGGGAGGATCCGGCGTCCGGCACGGCTTCTTTCTTCAAAATGCGCGCCTTCAGGACCTGTGGAATGACGTCCCGGCTTCTGATTGGTCGCGTGCCGCCCATGTGACCGCCACGCGACCAATCAGAAGCCGCGACGTCATTCCTCAGGTCCTAGAAGGCGCTCATTCTAGGACTTTAGCTGAGGAATGACGTCGCGGCTTCTGATTGGTCGCGTGGCGGTCACATGGGCGGCACGCGACCAATCAGAAGCCGGGACGTCATTCCACAGGTCCTGAAGGCGCGCATTTTGAAGAAAGAAGCCGTGCCGGACGCCGGATCCTCCCGCTGATGTCCAGGGGCCGCCGGAGAGGTGAATATAACAATATTTTTTATTTTAATTCTTTATTTTACACTTCCGATACCGATACCCGATATCACAAAAATATCGGATCTCGGTATCGGAATTCCGATACCGCAAGTATCGGCCGATACCCGATACTTGCGGTATCGGAATGCTCAACACTAGCAATAACTAAATCACACTTGCAGCCAGTTGACATGGATTAAAGTTGACTCAACCTCTGTCCTGTGTCCTTGTGTGCACCACATTGAGCATGGAGAAAAGAAAAAAGACAAAAGAACTGTCTGAGGACTTGAGAAACCAAATTGTGAGGAAGCATGAGCAATCTCAAGGCTACAAGTCCATCTCCAAAGACCTGAATGTTCCTGTGTCTACCGTGCGCAGTGTCATCAAGATGTTTAAAGCCCATGGCACTGTGGCTAACCTACCTAGATGTGGACAAAGAAGAAAAATTGACAAGAGATTTCAACGCAAGATTGTGAGGGTGTTGGATAAAGAACCTCGACTAACATCCAAACAAGTTCAAGCTGCCCTGCAGTCTGATTGTACAAAGTGTCAACCCGTACTATCCGTCGGCGTCTGAATGAAAAGGGACTGTATGGTAGGAGACCCAGGAAGACCCCACTTCTTACCCCGAGACATAAAAAAGCCAGGCTGGAGTTTGGCAAAACTTACCTGAAAAAGCCTAAAACGTTTTGGAAGAATGTTCTCTGGTCAGATGAGACAAAAGTAGAGCTTTCTGGGCAAAGGCATCAACATAGAGGTTACAGGAGAAAAAAAGAGGCATTCAAAGAAAAGAACACGGCCCCTACAGTCAAACATGGCGGAGGTTCCCTGATGTTTTGGGGTTGCTTTGCTGCCTCTGGCACTGGACTGCTTGACCGTGTGCATGGCATTATGAAGTCTGAAGGCTACCAACAAATTTTGCAGCATAATGTAGGGCCCAGTGTGAGAAAGCTATGTCTCCCTCAGAGGTCATGGGTCTTCCAGCAGGACAATGACCCAAAACACACTTCAAAAAGCACTACAAAATGGTTTGAGAGAAAGCACTGGAGACTTCTAAGGTGGCCAGCAATGAGTCCAGACCTGAATCCCATAGAACACCTGTGGAGAGATCTAAAAATGGCAGTTTGGAGAAGGCACCCTTCAAATATCAGGGACCTGGAGCAGTTTGCCAAAGAAGAATGGTCTAAAATTCCAGCAGAGCATTGCAAGAAACTCATTGATGGTTACCGGAAGCGGTTGGTCACAGTTATTTTGGCTAAAGGTTGTGAAACCAAGTATTAGGCTGAGGGTGCCAATACTTTTGTCTGGCCCATTTTTGGAGTTTTGTGTGAAATGATCAATGTTTTGCTTTTTGCTTCATTCTCTTTTGTGTTTTTTTCATTTAAGACAAATTAAATGAAGATAATAATACCAAAGAATTTGTGTTTGCAATCATTTTCAGGAAGAAAATGAGTATTATCTGACAGAATTGCAGGGGTGTCAATACTTTTGGCCATGACTGTATATGTTTTCATTTATAGATACACTCATACAGAGTGAACAAAAGGGAAAAGAAAAACCAATGACAAGGATCAAAATAAAAATGAAAAAGAGAGGGGATACGAGGGGGATCTATAAATGAAAACATATAGTTATAATTATACAATAACAGTTTTATTTTTCCTTTATGAAAGTCATGTGTTTGTACCATGTGTCAATTATCATGAACTTTGACTCGACTTTGACATGTGATTTCTCTTTTTGGTGCCAGATTCAAATGGTGAATGTATTTAAACAGCATGTAACGGTATTGTATATTCATATCATTCCTGAAGAAGTCCATGGTTGACTTCGAAATGCGTTGAGATTGTGAATGAGATTGTGAATAAACTACCAAGTTATTCATCTACAAACCTGCTTGGTTTTCAATTTTTCAATTTGAACAGCAGCGTGGAAATTATCCAAGTTTTTGGCTCTCTGCCGCTCCGTGACACGTGGTCTTCTCCTTGCTTCTGGGTCCTGGAGGTGCTCCTGGAAAGCGTAAATCCTTTTTTCGGTATCTTTGCGGCTTCTCAAACTAGCACAGGACGGCCACCCTTGCTGCACCCGAAGAGTCCGTCCAATTTCAGGAGTCCACTCCGTCCCAGGCTGTGGGACCTCTTTTAGAGGTACAAGATTAGCACAGACATTCTCTGCAATGGCTCCTGCTCACACACTCCCAAAGCTCAACTCCTCCCATTAGCACAGGGCAGTTCATTTACACAGTCTATTGCAGGGGGAGCATGGAACATTCCATCACAGCAGACAAGGGGGTGCTGTCTCTTAGCAGCGTGTTCCTTACTGTCCATAACAGCACCCCCCCACACAGGGACAGTAAGTACCAGCTCAGCTAACCACCAAAGGGTACAGGGAAAATAGGAAGTGTGCAATTCCCAGTTTAAGCCACTGAAAGAACGCGTGGATTGAACTTGCTCTGTAGTGCAATACCCTGTTAAACCCAAAGGGAAGTATAACATACACATGGGATGGAAACATATAGCAAAAACTCACAGTCAGCAAGAACACGCAGTAAACCTCCTCTCCGGAGGAGCCGGAATTCTGATGGCTTAATGCCAGCCCTGAACTCACACAGCCAATCTCCTCTCTGGAGGTGCCAGAATTCTAATGGCACAGGGCCAACCCTGAACACATGCTGACACATATCACTGACATCCCACAGGTAGCGGATACAGTGCTAAACACATAAAACACACAGACAGAGCGGTAGTTTATCTACCCACACATACACCAAACATAAGTGACGCTAACATCCCCGAGTGCTTAGCTGAAAGCTTTTTATGTGCTAGACTCCACCCCAAATACTCACGCCCAGATGGACGGGCCACCGCCCGTGGGACAATCTGGAGCTGCCACATCACCAGAACAGCAAGCATCCGAGCACCAATGACAAGGCGCCACATCATGGACATGCTCAGTAAGGTGATTTCTGGACATAGACTCCACTGGCTACCAAAGACTTTAGCTGGACAGACAGCAGTAACCACATGTATAACAGGAGCCTGAGCAAGATGCTGGGACCAACATCTGCACTAAGCAGCAGACCCAGCAGCTGGGGCCGAATGGGAGACCAGAGCACCAAACAGTGCCTGCAATACATCCCACATGGAAGGGAAGTCCTGACCTCTAACAGAATGGGTCCTAGCACAGGTCCCTGCAATCCCCACTGCATGTGACTATATCACATTTAGAGAACGTACCATTTATGACGACTCTTTATTCCTTTACCCATCCCATCCAATTTCTTACCCAACTACATATAGTTTCCCCAGTACTCCTGAAGCTTCACTATAAGGACGGGATCACACATGCGAGAAACATGGCCGAGTCTCGCATGTTAATGCCCGGCACTCGGGAGCGGAGCATGCGGCTGCATGTATTGCTATGCGGCCACTCGCTCCGCTCCCGAGTGCCGGATATTAACATGCGAGACTCGGCCATGTTTCTCGCATGTGTGATCCCGGCCTAAAGCTGTTATGTGGTTCAGTATCAAATGCCTTTGCAAAGTCCAGATAAATCACATCATCCGCATTACCTACATTCAAATTTGTATTTACCTCCTCATAGAAACCCAACATGTTAGTTAGACACGACTTATTCTACATGAATCCATGCTGGCTTTCATTTATTATATTATAATCTACAATATATTTCTGCAGGTTATCTCTTATAATGTCCTCAAAGACTTTGCACCCTACTGATGTCAGGCTTACCGGACGGTAGTTGCCTGGATCAACCTTCTTACCTTTCTTGTATATTGGTAGCACGTGAGCTATTCTCCAATCCTGTGGCACCACCCCTGTTACAAGAGAGTCTAAGAATAGGAGATACAGTGGTTTGTCAATTATTGAGATCAATTTCCTCAGTATCCATGGATGAATGCCATCTGGGCCAGGGACTTGTCAATGTTTAATTTGCTCAGACGAAGATGCACTTATTTTTGTGTTAAACTAGTTATATCAGGTGGTGATCTTTGATTTTTGCCCTATTCAATGATCCCTGTAAGGCTACTTTCACAGATCAGGTTTTTTGCATCAGGCACAATCCGGCGAATGCTGGAAAAACGGGATCTGGCGCATATTGTGAAAATCTGATGCGACGGATCCGTTTTTTCGACAGATACGGCTAGCATATCTGGATTATTGGATAAAAAACAGTTTGGAGCATGCTCAGATTAAAAAAACGGAATCCGGCGCCGGAATCGGTCATTTTCCAGATCCAGCACCTTCCGGCTCCCATAGGCTTCCATTCTAGCAAACAGCTGAAAGTGCCGGATTCAGCGCTTCTGGCTTTTTCGCCGGAGACAAAAAACGTTGCTATGGACTGTTTTTCCAGAAACCGGAAACGGCAGATTTGCCGGATCCGGCGAAAACCGGACGAAACGCAATGTCATCCGGCACTAATGCAAGTCTATGGGAAAAAAACTGGATTCGGCGGCAATATTCGCCGGATCCGGTTTTTTTAAATTTAGCTGGATTTAGCCTGACAGCGAAAACCTGATGTGTGAAAGTAGCCTAACAGGCAGATTATTGGCGAACATGGATGAAAAATGCCTGTTTATTATCTCAGCCTTTATTTTGTGCTTTACAATTGTCTTTTTATTATCATCTTTTAAGGAGCCTATACCAGCTGTTTTTTTTGCATTGTGTATTTATAAATTTTGGGGGGATTTATTTTAATGTTATTATAAGGTAGCACAAGGGGATATTATTACTGTATAGTGCTGTATAGCTGTAAGGAGGAACAGGGGATAAGGCAGTACAAGTTGTGGATTCTGTATAGGTGGCAGAATGTGAGGAGGGTCTTGGAAAAGCAGTAAAGCAATGATGTCTCTGTGTTTTATTTAACAGGAACAGATTATGGAAGAAAGAAGGTAATGGCGTTCCGAATGAAAAAGAAAAGGGAAAACAAATTACGACAATCAGTGAGACGTCATTGTTGAGAACCTGCACAATATACATGTATATGGTGAGTGGTGTGCAGTGCACTGATGTAGACCTGATATTACCATTATACAGTCGCTGCATGGTGGTGCTATCAGTCCCAGAACAGTGGTTTTGGTTAAAGGGGCTGTCCAGGTTTGATGTTAAAGTATGTGTGACTTGTGGTCACATGACGGCTGCTCCAAGAGAATCCTGACAGTGCGTGCTGTAGTATTAGAAATATTGGAAATTGCGATTTCCTCCAGGCAGGGTAATATTAGTAATAGATATCTCCATCTGAGGATATGGGCAGGGACAGCACGGGCCTGTGTGCTTTTAAATGCCAGGGCTGAATTTCAGTTCCAGTCCTTCTCTTCTACCAGGTATGTTATTGGTTGCATGACCTAAATGCTACCTTACCAGTCTGGTGACAAGTCAGAGACTCAGGACTCGCAGCAACTGTGCAGCCCCTAGTAGCCTGCTCTCCTGCCCTGCACCCATCAGACCGATCAGTGTCTGGCAGATGGAGAGAGGGAGCAGTAACTATAAACTTTGGGGCCCCGGGGCACAAAACTTCATAGTGGGGCCCCTGAACATTTCAATCACTAGAGGTTGTGCGGAACGTGGTGAAGCCTTCTACGCATTGTTGTATACAACACACAGGCTTCACCACATTCTGCAAGACCTTTAATAGATTTTGCTTATGATGCAAGTTTTAGAAGTTAAATATTCAGTGAATATGTTTGGAAAACCGTATTTTCCGGCGTATAAGACTACTTTTTAACCCCTGAAAATCTCAGAAGCCAGGGGTCGTCTTCTACGCCAGGTCACGTGCAGGGCGCCACCTACTGGCAAAGAGACAGTGCGGCTGCGCAGCCCAGGATATGTGCACTGTGTCCAGACATCAAATACTACAACCCCCGACCACAGGTACCTACAGCAGTCACTATTGCTCCCTCCTGGTTGTGAGGAGAGTTGTACACAGCTCTGATTATTGAAAACAACAAGAGGCAGATGACTGAGAAGATAGATACTGCATGACCCGGAGGCTGGAGGACTGTGCGATTATGGAGACTTCCTCCCCTCCCCCTCGCAGCAGTATAGACCTATAGCAGGGCTTCTCACAGTTTGTCACAGAGATATTTGTGTCTGCCGAGACCGTCTCCGCCCAATGATGCTGAGTGTTTGTTACAGTGTGCACTGTGCCCGCCTTGCCAACTCTCTGTGATCTCCAGACTAACATATTGTCACAAATCTTGTGCTATGAGACTCTCCAGGCCAGTGCAGGTTTCCATTCATTGGCAGCTGGCAGAGCTCCTGGAAATTATTGAAATGATAGTCTCTCCTGACCTCCGGGTGACATTGTCTGACAGGAATATAGGAGCTGGGTATTTTATGAGAAATTAAAGTATTAAAATACAATTTTTTACCATCAGTTTGTGGCCCCTTGGGTGGTTGGGGCCCCGGGGCACTGCCCTGGCTGCCCCTGTTGTAGTTACGGCCCTGCGTTCTCTCAGCGATCGGGAAGGATGCTGTCAGTGTTCTCCTTGATCATGGGAAAATGTCTCCGGACTATAATATACACTCACTTATTACAAAAAATTTTCTAAAAATATATAAGTGTAATTATTTTGTGTGCTGTAATTCTCAAAACTATAATTTGCCTACTTCTCTGTTCATGGACCTGTGTGAGGTTTTTTTTTTATTATTTATGACGCTTTGTGTTTTATTAAGACATTTATTGGGATACATATGAGTTTAGTTTTTATTTCATTTTTCTTGGAGGAATTTTGACAACAAAACAGCAATTCTGGCATCATATTTATGTGTTGTTTTTGTGATTTTCACCTTGTAGGGTATTTTTAATTGTGCACATTTTGAAGCCAATATTTATTTTTCAATATAACACATGGAAAGTATTTGTTTGAACATTTTTTGACCATTTAGTTATTCTCCTTTTATTCTCACTAAATGGTTGTTTTTATCCATCTGATGGCCAGTCAGAAGTGCAGGCAAACAAAGATAGTAGGCAATCGGCTGCTAGGACAACCTATTGAGCTCTGTCTAAATGCAAATGATGTTAAATGGGTTGTCCACTCTAAAATCATAAATCTGCAGTCCCTATTTGTGACTGCAGACTTATGAATCCCCCAGTGCACGCACTGTGCGCTGTGGGGATTCGACAGTTTCTGAGCCTGTGTAACAGGCCAAATTAACCCCTGTCCAGATTAAACCCAGGTATAGTTAGGCCCAGGCCAGAGTATACCCCAAGGAATAAAGTGCCCTAGGCCTATCTAATCCAGGGGTATAAAATAGCCTAAGCCAAACTATACTCCTCTATACTATGAGCCCTTGTAAATGAGATTTTAGATTACATTTTTAATAACTTAAAACTGACTTCCACATAGTAGGAAGGTATTTGTCTTTTTAATCACATGATGAATGTGACTGGTCATTACATTTGAGATGACACCTTTGTCCAGTAAGATACGTGCTTTTACCTTACAATGCAAATGTCACTTGATCTTCGCTGGTTTCTCACCATCTCTGGCTGAAAAGTGTGCAGATCTCTTCCTATCATACTCGTCTCTGACACACAGCTGCTTGTAATGTGTAACTACCGAGAAGTGCGGTAGATTCTTTACCTCATTATATCTTTGTGGAAGTTTAATATTATTACTGATTGAAGTTTTTCTGCTTCAAGTAATAAAAGTCTACGTATTTCAAACTTTAAGATTTAAGTCAATCATCTTCTCACATAACTTACCTGACAAACCTGCTAATATCAAGGGGGTATAATCAGGCAGGAGGGGGTATGAAAGGGCCTAGGCCAATTTATAACCCTGAGTATAAATTGTCCTAGGCCATAATATTCCCAGGGTATAATCAAGCCTAGACCTCTTTAACCCCGAGTATAGTCTGGACTATGGTCTGTTACATTGGGACCAGTATGGATTATGCAGACTCCAGGCCAGATCCCATCCAGTGGGCACGGTCTCGCTCCATATATTAGTATTGACTGACTAGTGACGAGGTCGTATAGTACGTGGGAAGTTGTGTTGAACTGCTTGGCCATTCCAAGGGTGCACTGAGTGGCTGTGCTTGGTTTCAGAAATCATTTTGTGCTAACAGACTGCATTTAACATTAGTGCTCAAGTGATGTTTGTGTCTTGTCCTCCCCTAGAGTGCACAGAGCACATATGCGTCTTGAGTTGAACAGTCATTTTGTTCAGCTGAAAAAATAAAAATAAAATTGTTAAAAAAAAACTAGCAAAACATAAAGGGGTTATCCAGGACTCTTCAGTTTCTCTACTACGATCCTAAGAACTAACAACAGGTATTTGCTAGCTACCTGTCTGGTGTGCCCAGCACCGATCTCTGACTGCATAGAGCAGTCACAGATGGCTCCTGTTGGCGATTCAGCAGCTGTCACTGGCGTCACGTCGACAGAGCACCAGTTTCTCTTACATTCTGCTCTTTGATGGGGTGTGACTGCAGTCCGGCAGCGGTTAGCCAGCCAACAATCAGCATTATGTCGGCAGCCATACCCCTAGGATATAGCAGCCGGGAAGAAGAAGAGCTGTTCTGTTGATGTAGAGCAACTGAATTGCCAGCAGGAGCAGTCGGTGACCGCTCTGCGCTGATGCCAGTAAGAACAGGTAGGTAGTTGATTCTGTTAGCATCTACCTACTTGTTAGTTTTTAATAAAAAAAACTCCATTAGTTTGGTAGCTGGTGAGTGGCTGCGTCATCGGTTATGCTGCACCTGTGTTTCTATTTTACCACATGGGTCCACTGCATCCTGTTAGTGCATTTGTTTGGAGGCCTAGGCAGGTAGGAACCTCTGCCGTGTTTTGCTGTTTTTTCTAATTTTTGGAGGATCTCTGAATCCTCTTTTTGTGCTTTTGCTGTTTAGAGATAGTTTTTAATCAACCAAGAAAATCTGGCACTTCCAATTAAACAAATCCTACAAAGACCACGGAAGTAACGCCATAGTAGAAGGTTAAAGTGTCATTTTATTACATATATGCGTACACTACAGAAATCAAACAAAAAAGAAGGGGTGGGGGTGGGGGGGGGGGGGGTAGGAAAGAAACACAAAATAGCCGCAATCCAAAAATATGATGCACTCCAAAGTGCTAAAAGGGATGTTTAGATGATATACATCTTATGCTCCTCTTACTCACTTCAGTAGTCACAGTGTAAGTTCCAAAAATGAATATAAATTGTACTAATGAATAATATATAGTCGTAATAAATATTCTGTCATATATCCCAATGAAACAAAACACTAGGCTGCAACCCTATATCATGACACCACATTGTAGTACTATACATAATATCCTAATATATATAAAATTATGAGGACAAAAAGGATTCTTAGTACATAATCAACAAAGTGCAAAATGCTAAATATAGAGGAAAAATTTCCATTAGTAAAGATATTCAAATGAATGCCCTTCGTACTGAGGTAGCAAAAGAAAGTGCCATATGCCAAAAAATATATATATATAGCAGCTAAATGGTTGATGCAAAAGTGCATAGTGCTATCCAAGATAGGGCTTCAAATTAATACCCATATTACTGAAATTCAAAAAGGAAAGTGCCATGTGCCAAGACATAGTAGCAGCCAGGTAATAGGTGCAAAAGTGCACCGTGCAGACAGGAGTTAAAGAAAGCTAAATATGTAATTAATACATGACCTGTTTGGGCGGCTCAAAAACCCGCAGAACCCGACGCGCGTTTCGCGTATAGCTTCTTCGTTGGGGAAAGTGAATATCAATAACCCTAACCCTAGGGATCCTAACCCTAACCCTAGGGATCCTAACCCTAACCCTAGGGATCTTAACCCTAACCGTAAGGGTTAGGACCCTAACCGTTAGGGTTAGGATCCCTAGGGTTAGGGTCCCTAGGGTTAGGGTTAGGATCCCTAGGGTTAGGGTTAGGATCAGGGATAGGATCCCTAGGGTTAGGGTTAGGATTCCTAGGGTTAGGGTTAGGATCCCTAGGGTTAGGGTTATGATCCCTAGGGTTAGGATTCCTAGGGTTAGGGTTAGGATCCCTAAGGCTAGGGTTAGGGTTAGGATCCCTAGGGTTAGGATCCCTAGGGTTAGGGTTAGGATCCCTATGGTTACTAGGGATAACCCTAACCCTAGCTATTTCTGTTTATAGTGGGTTTTCTAGTTGATTCTGATGATTGGCATCTGTCACACACTTCTCATCATGCGTTTAAAAAACGCAAACGCAGGAAAAAACGCATGTAAACGCGTCAAAACGCCGCGTTTTTTTACCACATGCAAAAACGCATGCGTCTAAAAAACGCAGCGTTTTAACGCGTTTACATGCGTTTTTTGCACAACATGCGTTTGCATTAAAAACGCTGCGTTTTTTAACGTAAATGTGAAACTAGCCTTATACTCACCTCTGGTGCCGGCGTCGTTCAAGCCGTCTTAGCACTGTGTCTCCTGGGGCACGTGTCACGTTGTTACGTAATGTGAGCCCTGCCGCTAACAAAGGCAAAATTGCTGTTGTTTTTCTATTTCCACTCAAATTTTAAATACATTAGAGTGTAACATGTAAAAAATATTTACAGTCATTGTAATTGTTTAATATAATTTGTGTACTCATAATATATTTTACATTTTATCACAGAATGAATAATAATTTGTTATATTATTAATTTCATAACATTCAAATAAAAAAATAGATACGATCTTTTCATAAATTCCAAATATTTTTTATTCTAAATTTAAAAAATGAAAGAAAAAAAAATAATAATAATAAAAATGCAAATGTTGCTGAGGAATAAATACTAATGCAATGTTACAATAAGTATGTCCTGCGCTGTCGCTTTTTTTTTTTTTTCTCTTTTCATTCTTCACTTTGGATTTCCATATCTGACGTCTCGTGTACAAGATGTTTTTTCCCACAGCTCTCGAGTTCATTACGATTCCCTGGGCTGATTTATTTTAGCAGGTAAACCAACCCAGTAGTATTTCAGTTCCTACCCTTTGGATAAAAATAACATTTTTTACAGCTCATATAGTTTTAACACAAAGCTTTGCTCTTTGGCAATTCTTTTTTGACGCCCATATCGCTACACAGATATAACGTTAAGGATTTTGTCTTCGATTATGCGCAAAATTAAGATAGTTTATGGGTATGGCTGTTAAACTATAACCTTCTCTTCTGAGCATGGACGGGATTAATTCTTGCTGCTCAGATGATTTGTGCCTCTTTTGTAGAGTCAATAATAATATCACTTGGGTCCCAAGGACTTTGAAGAGTGTACCAAGAAGTTTTCAACTGTGGGAATGGAAAAGAGGCTTTACATGTCTTAGGGCAGGTCTTGGTCAAACAGCTAAGAATCAGTTTGAAGTCACAACAGATGGAGTGAAACCCTCGGGATTTCAGACTGTTATCGTTATTTAAAGGGGTCCAGATAAGTGATGGGTGAACCCGTGGTTGTTCGAGTCTGAACATTTAAAACAGTTAGGTTTAGATACCAGAACAGCGCCTGAACTTGAACCCAAACCAGGACCACATTCAAATGAATGGAGGGACGGAACATTCGGTGTTTCCCATGTTGTCATCTGTGTGACAGCACAATAAACATTGGCTCTAATCTGCCATGAAATCCCGATGTAGCAGAGTTGGAGTGCATCGTAAGACTTATGGATTATCGTTGCACAGGTGAGGAATATGTTTTTTTTAATTTTTTTTAAATGGTTAAAAGAGGGTCGGGGAGTTTTATTTAAAAAAAAAAGGATTTTATTCTGACACGGTCTTTATTACAATATTACTATAGGGTTAGTAATAGGGGTGCCTTATTGAAGCTTCCTCATTATTAACCCCTGGGATTGATGTCAATTGACATTACAAAGCTGACATCAACCCCACAAATATTACCTCACTGGCCACTGCTCCATTGTAAGTGGGAAGAGATGAGACTAAGAGCCAGAATTGGCAGAGCTAATGGATGCGCCATTTCTCGGAAGCCTGAGGGCTGCTGTTATTAGTTTGGGAGGGGGCCAATATTCATCCTTTCCAAAGCTATTAGCCCGCAGCTGTGTGCTTAGCCTTTTGCTGGTTATTGAATACGGGGGGAACCAACGTCATTTTTGGGGGGTCTCACCTATAATAATCAGTAAAGGCCAAGCAAGTAGCTGTGAGCGGATATTAATAGACGGGGAACCTTTATGAATATTTGCCCGTTCCCAGAATATTAACATAACGTCGGCTTTCCCTCCACTGGTTATTAATAATAGGGGGACCCCATGTTTTTTTTCCATTTATTTATTTATATTAGTAAGAAATAAATGAAAAAAATGTTGTGGGTTCCTCACTATTTTTAATAACCAGCTAAGGGAAAGCAGCTGAGGGCTGCAGTCCAAACTATCTGCTTTCCCTTTGTGGTTATCATAAATTGGTCCATTCATCTTATCCATCCATCTTTCCCTCCCTCAACCATCTATGCATCCATCCCTTCACCATTCATCCATCCATCCATCATCCATTCAAAAGAGACTAAAATAATTAACAAAAAAATAACAATAAAAAAATAGAACCATGAGGCAGAGGTCCAAGTTGAGGAGGGGTGGAGGTGGACGTGTTGGTTTACGTGGAAGAAGGGGAAGGGGCCATCACTGTTTTACATTTTTTGGGGGTTTGTTTAAATTTTGGGATGCAACAAAATGAGACTAATGTATTCACAGTATCATAAAAGGATAGACAGTACAAGTAAAAAAAACACGTGCCTCACCATAGGACTCTATACTTATTTTAGAATAAAATATAACTTAATTCACATAAATAAAATATCAAAAACTTACAAAATGTGAACATAAACACCATCACCAGAAAACCGTAATTGGCAAAATAGAGATACCACAGTGAGGTGCCTACCTCTGTAAAATGCTGAACTGATTCTACCTACCAGCGGAGGTTGGCACCCTATATACCTGGGCAATGGCGCCCCCGCTCATCGATGGCTCACCCTGCTGACCCTATTAGGCTCTAAATGGGGCAGGGGAGCAGAAAAAATCTTAGGAATAAAAAGAGGCTAGATGATGTGAAAAGGATGTAATAATAATAATAATAATTTTTATGTAATGATTTATAATAGTTGGATAACGCAACCTCATTGGTCTTCATAGACATGACGTCTGCTGACATATAAGTCATAGCGTAAGATGACATCAAACGGGAGCTAAATATGTGGATGTTGCCAATCTGCCCCTACTATATATATAATTGCCTACCTAACAACGGGGGGTTGGCACCCTATGATGACGAGATTGGCATCCCCGCGCGTCGGTGGCTGTCCCTATCTATTCTGTTGGAGAATGAATTTGTAAAGGATAGGACAATAAGGACTAAAGTGTTTAGAGGTTTATAGAAGAAAAGCAGAAGGGGGAGCAGGAAAAGGCTCTGATCTGTTATGCTTTTTAAGATGTGTACTCCACTGCAGCTCGTGCTTAGATTTCAGATACCTGATCATACAGGTGGTGCTCAGGTTCAGCAAATTTATGTCGGGCAGTAAGCAAGACAATGGAAGTGCACTGTGCACCAGGCTGGATCTTCATTGTGTCCTAGTCTGTACCAGTAATAGTAATCAGGCTGTAAAGAGTAGATTGATAGGGGCTGTACTGCACTCGTCTCCTGTCTGACAGCGCTGAAAATGGTGGCGCAACACGCGATCCTGACTTTATACAGGATGTCTCACGTGCTGTGCAGCGCAATCACAACCATGCCAATATTTGGCCAGGCTGTGATGCAGCAGGAAGTGCCCACATTCATAAAGCTTGGTGATTGGCTGTGATGTAGCTTTTCACCAAGCTTTATTGGGCCCAGCCGATGCACTTCCGGATTAAAGGCGATGCGCTTTCTCAGACTATATATAATATAGAAAAGCTTTAAAATTCTATGGAGAAATGAGGAGGAGGAGGGAGAAGCTGGAGGCAGCACAGATATTCACGGCAAGTTCTCCGGAAACAAGAGTTACAGTTTTCCATAGAAGTTTACGAGCACCAACTGCCGTTTCCTGTCTCAGAAATGGGAAAGTATGTATTCACTTAAGAAAGATTTTGCCTATGGATTGAGAATATTGAGAAGGAAAGAACAGTCCAGGAAGAGAAAGAAGCAGATTTCTCTCATAAGATGTATTACAAAGTTTTTATTTTTTCCCACAGGTACTATTGATTTATTGAATAAAAATTAAAAGGATGGTTATTCTTTAAACTTGTTGTATGATACAGGCATAAGCCATGGATGCTGTCGATTAAAAATGATAATAACAATCAGACGTATTATCTGTAGCCTGAAGAAAGTCACTAAGCTTTACTTCCATTTTGGTGTAATTGTAACCTAATTTAAAGAAAATATGGAGCAAAAAAATGTCATATATTGATCAATACCTTTCCCTTTATTTTTGTGCCATTATTGAATTGTGATTGTATTAAACACCTGAATAAGCATTGATGGTATTAATAAGCAGAACTATACAGCTTCATTGATGTATTTAATCTATGCCTTGTCTACATTACAGTCATGGACAAAAGTTTTGAGTTTGACACAAATGTAGTTTTTTCCCCACAATGTTTGCTGCTTTTATTGACAAATACATCATCTTTATTCAAAGACTTAATATTTCCAGTGTTGTCCCTTATTTTTCAGGACTTCTTCCCTTCATCCTGGCAGTTGGATATCAACTTCTGGGCCAAATCCTGACTGATCACAACAACCCATTCTTGTCTAATCAGTGTTTGGAGTTTATCACTTCTGTGTTTTTGTTTGTCTTCCCACTTTTTGAGGATTGACAACTTGATCTCAGTGGGATTGAGGTCCTGACCATGGACCCAAAATGTCAATGTTTTCTTCACCAAGCCACGTAATTATTGCTTTTGCCTTGTGACATGGTCTCCATCATGGTGCAAAAAGCATTGATCATCACTAGGTTTCTTAAGCAAAATTATTAGTGAACCGACACCATGGATGAAAAGCAGCTCCACATGTGAATGGTCTCAGTATGCTTTACTGTTAGGATGACACAGGACTCATTACCCCAGTCCTCTACAGGCCAATCCATGAACGTTATCTCTGACAACAGTTCGGACCACCAGTGTGACCAAGCCGTTGGTCTGAATTGTGACTTTTCAGGAGCACAGTCTGAAGTCGGGAGGCTCCCAATTCTCTATTAGCCCTCACCAACACTGTCTTCAGTACGGGCATGTTGAAGAATTTTAATTTTAATTACTGAATCTATTTTATGCCAATGGCCATTTGTACAACAGAATGGTAGACAATATTTAATAATTAATTAAATAGAATTTGTATCACTTGCACAAATCTTTTTCCCCAAACCACCCACTATCAATTTCACAGGTCGTGTATAGTAAGAACAGTGCACTGTGTGTATATTCTGATCCATATCTGTTGAGATATTTTCCAGTAATTTCTGAATTGCAAGGATACTTGCGCAATCACCTTGAGAATCATGGGAGGAAACATATGTATTTCTATATTTAATATCATCTGAATTATCTGCAATCAGGAAGATAAATTAATGAGAAACAGAATTTCCTGTGTTTTGTACATTGTACTGAGAAATAAAGATGATCAAAGGGAATGACAAAGAGATAAAACTACTGTATGTACCATATACACTATATCGACAAACGTATTGGGACACATGTCTTAATAAGCAAATTTAGGTTTTTCATTCAGTCCTACCCCCAGTGTATAATATCCTGCCTCACTGCCCCCGAAGTATAACAGCTGGCACCTTGCCCCCTCCAGTGTATAATATCCTGCCTCACTGCCCCCAGTGTATAACATCCGGCCCATCGCCCCCTCCGATGTATAATATACTGCCTCATTGCCCCCCGGTGTATAACATCTGGCACCTCAACCCTTCTGGTGTTTAATCTCCTGACTAACTGTCCCCGGTGTATATCATCCGGCCCGTTGCCACCTATGGCATGTAACATCCGGCCCCTCGCTCACTCCGGTGAATAATATCCTGCCTCATTGCCCCCGGTGTATAACATCTGGCCCATCGCCCCCTCCCCATCACTCAACTGAGACAGCCTTAACCCAAAATTACTAACGACCTACTTACAGTCAAAGCTAATGGACAATACTCTGTACTCCTCCTTCTAGACCTGTCCTCTGCTTTCGACACAGTTGACCACTGCCTCCTACTACAGATCTTCTCCTCCTTTGGCACCAAAGACCTCGCCCTATCCTGAATTTTGTCATACCTTTCCAGCCGCACATTCAGCATCTCCCACTCCCACACTACCTCCTCATTCCACCCTCTCTCTGTTGGAGTCCCCCAAGGCTCTGTTCTAGGACCCCAACTCTTCTCAATCTATACACTTGGCCTGGGACAACTCATAAAGTCTCATGGATTCCAGTACCATCTTTATGCTGATGACACTCAGATCTACTTTTCTGGCCCAGACGTCACCTATCTGCTGTCAAGAATCCTGTGTCTATCAGTCATATCCTCCTTCTTCTCCTCTCGCTTCCTCAAACTCAATGTGGACAAATCTGAACTCATCATCTTTCCTCCATCTCATAGATCTTCCTTACCTGACCTATCTATCGCAATTAACGACATCATGCTTTCCCCCGTACTGGAAGTCTGCTGCCTCGGAGTAACCCTTGACTCTGCCCTGTCCTTCAAACCACACATTCAAGCTCTTTCGACCTCCTGTCACCTCCAGCTCAAAAATATCTCCGGAATCCGTCCTTTCCTCAACCGTCAATCTACTAAAATGCTTGTGCATGCCCTCATCATCTCTTGCCTTGACTACTGCAACATCCTTTTCTGTGGCCACTCTGCTGCCTGAATAATTCATCTCTCTCCTTGTTACTCCTCCACTTCCCCCCTCTACAAATCTCTTCACGGGCTCCCATTCCCTCAGTGTATCCAGTTCAAATTACTAATAATAACCTACAAAGCTATCCATAACCTGTCTCCTCCAAATATCTCTGAACTAATTGGCCGATATCTTTCCTCACGTAATCTCCGGTCCTCCCAAGACTTCCTTCTCACCTCCACACCTATTCGCTCCTCACCCAACCGCCTCCAAGACTTCTCCCGAATATCCCCATCCTCTGGAATTTTTGCCCCAACACGTCCGACTATCAACCACATTCGGATCCTTCAGATGGAACCTGAAAACCCATCTCTTCAGGAAAGCCTACAGCCTGCACAGACCTCGCTGCCTCCTCACCACTATCGAAGCTACCACCTCACCAACACCGGAGCTCCTGCAACCCTCAACCTATTGTCTCCTTCCCCACCATCCTGTAGAATGTAATCCCGCAAGGGCAGGGTCCTCGCCCCTCTGTATCAGTCTGTAATAGTTAGTTTGCTTGGTGTAAGTGATATCTGTAATTTGTATGTAACCCCCTTCTCATGTACAGCACCATGGAATCAGTGGTGCTATATAAATAAATAATAATAATATCCTGCCTCACTGCCCCTGATGTATAATATCTGGCCCATCGCCCCCTCCGATGTATAATATACTGCCTCTGGTGTATAACATCCGGCCCATTACCCCCTCCAATGTATAATATCCTACCTCATTGCCCCCGGTGTCTAACATCTGGCACCTCACCTCTTCCGGTGTATAATCTCTTGCCTCACTGTCCCCGGTGTATAACATCAGGCCCATCGCCCCCTCCGATGTATAATATCCTGCCTCACTGAACTCGGTGAATAATGTCAGGCCCCTTACTCCTCCTGTGTATAATATCCTGCCTTACTGCCCCGGTGTATAACATTTGACCCCCTCACCCGCTCTTGTGCATAATACCCTGTCTCACCGCTCCTGGTGAATAGCGTCAGCCCTCTCACCCCCGCAGTATAACATCCGGGCCCTCGCCACGTCCTGATGTATAATGTCATGCGTCACTGCTCCCAGTAAATAGTGTAAGGCCCCTCGCCCCCTCCAGTGTATAATATCCAGCCTTACTGCCCCAATGCATAACATCTTACCCCTGACCCCCTCCGATGCATAATATCCTGCCTCACTGCTCTTGGTGAATAACATCAGGCCCATCACATCCGGGGTATAACATCTGGTGGTAAAGAGCTCAGAGATACCATCTGTGTCCTGTAATAGGAGCCAACAGTGCAAGTCAAGTCATGACATTTTTCTCATAAATATACCACAATAAACTGTGGGTGACGTTATTGAAAGGTGGGCGATACCAGTTCAACTCGTCACGTGAAGTTGCAGAGTTCACAATTTTTTTTTAAAGCTTCCAATGCTCTGTTGACTCATTAACTGTAGATTCCAAACCTTCACTGTTATTAACATCAGCACACAAAAAAGTGCACTTGGAGCTTCATGGGTATCCACCATTCCTACAAGTGCAAGCATGCTCTGCCAGGGCACATGTTGAGTTGTAATGCTCATCAAATGGCGAGCCTCAGGTCGGAGACCACTTTTCTGGTTGATACTAAAAAATGATGATCTTTACTAACCCTGATAAGATGGAACGTAATTGTCAAACACAATATGCTCCTGAGTCCTGACCCTACTTTTATCACAGCAGCATTTTTTTTTCGTTCGATAGTTTCTTCTTGTACATCTGTTACCCTTTTGGTACTTACAAAATTCATCAGATCTACGTCAAGCTTACGTCCGTGCATAACCTCCCTTGTGGCGAAAATATTTACATGAACGATTTACATCAGCGCAGATAGGATTGTATTAGTGCTACAGATGACATTAATAAGCTCCACAGGGCCGTGTATTGTATTTTACTCTACAGCTCTGACAGGTAATTCATAAATAATTTCTGGTAAATCCATAAAAATGAATGATGGAGGGAGCTGATATTCCTTACAGAAATATGTCCATCCCTTTGAAGTTGCTTCTATGTATTTCTGCATTTTGTAGCCTGTCAATGGCTAAAGCAAAGGCCGAATTTGAATAGATATCATATGCACCACTGGAAGATATAAGGGCAACATATGCCCAAACACAAGGCTGCCATCGGAAGTGGTTAACACAGAAAATGCCCAAGGTCAAGGCTCCCCAAGTCTCCAATACATATTGGACTTGCGTCGGCCGAACCTGCCGATGTCAGTCAGATTGGAGGACAGTCTAATGTGTATGAGGGCCTCCTGACTGTCCCCCAACAGAAGATGTCAGGGAAGAGATGAATCCGGAATGTCAGATTTCCAAAGGCCAAACCTTTTGTGCTCCAAGACGATAAGTTGGTGGCAGAGGAGTCTGGCGACAGTTTTCTCAACGAGAGCCAAGGGGTGCTTGACCAATCTGTGTGTTCCTGTGTATGGAGGCTGTCAGCTACCTATTGTATCTGTAGGGGCTTAAGTCCTACTTATCGATCTCCTATTCTGCTGCTGCACAGTGTCTGTAAGATCTTTATCTAGCTCAGTATTTTTGCAGAACGGATACAACCCAGTCAGAGCCCTTGGTTCTGAAAGATTATCCCCTCCCTTCTCTCAAAGTTTGAGATAGCAAAAGGAAGGTGGGAAATTGTTAACAGATCTGCAATGGAGAGGGACGAAATAATCTTTTTTTAATCAAATTCTTATGGATAGGAGGTTATAGACCAGGAGGAAAGCATGCAGAGACAAGATACGTATAAGGCCATGTTCACACATTCAGTATTTGGTCAGTATTTTACATCAGTATTTGTAAGCCAAAACCAGGAGTGGGTGATAAATGCAGAAGTGGTGACTATGTTTCTATTATTCTTTTCCTCTGATTGTTCCACTCCCGGTTTTGGCTTACAAATACTGATGTAAAACACTGACAAAATATTGATGGTGTGAACGGAGCCTAACAGTAAAGCTGTGCTGATACAGAAAGGCAAGTGAAAACATCAGTTTATAGTTACAAAGCTTAAATCCAGCCTATATTACTGGGACAAAGTCTAATAAGAGAAAAATAAGGGACTTGAATTTGTAAACTGCATGTCAGGGGGTCTGAAAATGAATGAAGGAATGAAGATTCAAGACTGAAACTGACATTTTATTAATACATTTTTTTTCCCATTTCAAAAGTGTCCATAAGTTCTAAGACCAAGCAACATTTTATAAAAAGTTCTACTTATTTGAATGTCAATATTTTCTTGATATTTCACTGGCCACTACCGGGCCCCATTTGACATCTGTGGAGGCCATTAAAACCAAGCAGCGCTTAGGTACGATAAGCATAACTTTGTTTTTAAATAAAGTGTTCCCGTGGACCGGCCAAAAGCTGCATTTTCATATTTAAACTGGAGTTTTATTTCAATTCATGCACATGTTGGATGTAGCTTTGGCAAACAATTAAATCAAAACTTATACCAATTACTTTGCTGTTTGCATTCAGACAGTTGAAAAACTTTGTGAAAGAAAAACCCTTTAAAGGGAATCTGTCAGCAGGTTTTTGCTATGTAATCTGAGGACAGCATAAGGTAGGGGTTAAAACACAGATTTCAATGATGTGTGACATGCCAGGGTGTGTGCTGTTGTTTACTTATAATGAAGATCTTATCACATGATGATTATCATTGTCAGGACTACATCAGCTGGTACAGTGCATGCTAGTCAGACTCCGCCCCCTCCTGTGATAAGCAGTTCACTGTGAATAGACAGTGTAAGTGCATAGCCTGATGTGGGTGGGGGCCGCTTTCCCTGCTCGTCTGCATTGCTAAATCTAAGAACTCTGTAAACCCAATTAAGTACATGATAGATTGTTGGATTCAGGGTCTCTTTGTCAACATTCACATATGCAGGTTTTGATGCAGTTAAAAGGGCAGACATGGTGAGTATTGGTTTGTAAACATGAAAAGAATGTGGGCAGCTAGTAATATAGTTGTCCTTTGTTTCATGTTGCAGCAGTAATTTAGAGCCATGTCAAATGTCAACAGTAAAGATAAGGGATGAGCGATAAGCACTAGCAGGTGCTCGTTGCTCGAACCGAGCAATTCCTAATGCTCAAGTGCTCGCTTTGAGTAACTAGTATAATGGGAGTCAATGGGAAATTAAAGCATTTTTCTGGCAGACCCTACAAAGAGGACTGAGGGGCAGTGAAAATGTTCAAGGAAAAAATGTTAAGAAACATTTTATGTATATAATGACTTGCATATAAGCCAAAATTTAAAATGGATTTAAAAAAATATAATTTAGGTAAACCAAAATTGATTTTTTTAATTCAAAATAGGAATTTTCATGTTAATTTATGAAGGAAACGAGAACTGTCAAAAATTAGGGACTCAGATACACCCTGTATTAGACATAAAGGAGGGACTCATACACATTCTGTTCAAATTGTCATGTATTGGTACTCCTAGACTAATAAAGGTATGAACTAAATGCAAATCATGCCAAACATTACATGCAGGGTCAGAAGGAAGCTAAATGGGGGTAATAGCAGGATAATTGTCCTGCAAAAAATGTGGATGGGAAAATGACTTAAAGGGGTTCTGTCACCATAACAACTGCTAATAGAATGGTAGTTAACAGGGAGAAATTGAAGAATCTACATCTGGGGAAAAAAAATTACATACACAGAATGGGAGGAACAGAACTAAGCAACAGCATGTGTGAAAATAACTTGTGCAACTGCCAAAAAGGCAAACACAATTCTTGGATGTATTAAGAGAAGTATAGAGTTTGCATCACGTGAAGTAATTGTCCCCTCCTCCTTGGTCAATCCTCATCTGTAATACTGTGTTCAGTTGTGGGCACCACATTTAAAAATAAAAATAAAAAAACTGGAGCACATTCAGAGAAGAGCTACCAGCATGGTGAGCAGACTGCAAACTATGTCCTACAAGGAGTGGTTAAGGGATCTGGGAATGTTTAGCATGCAAAAAAGAAGGCTAAGAGGAGATGTAGCAGCTGTGTACAAATAGCTGAAGGGATATTACAGTATCGAAGGATCATCCTTATTCTCATTTGCACACGGAAACATGAGACGCAATGGAATGAAACTGAAAGGGAGAAGACACAGATTCCATATTAGAAAAAAATGTTGACATTGAGGGTGATCAATGAGTGTAACAGGCCACCATGACAGGTGATGAGTCTTCAAACAGAGAATAGACAGACATCTATCTGAGATAAGAGAAACAAAGAAATGGAGTGCTGACTTGATATATATGAAAACAAGTAAAGTTTATTAATCAAAATCAATAGTTTAAACAAAAAATAATAAGAGGTATACACAAAGAAGGAAATATCAAAAGTCACCCAAGAGACTTCAGTTTTTTATTGACTCGCTTTATATGTAAGTATGATGTTAAATGGGTTACAATTCAGGCTCTCCATAAATTCAGCTAGTTCTCTCAGTGCCCCGCCAGATGATCAGCAGGTCATCAATGTACCTGAGCCAGCATTGCGCCTAGTCGGCGGCATGCACCCTGTCACCCTGCAAGACGGACCATTTCCAGTATCCGAAGAATAAATTAGTATATGATGGAGCGCAGGCTGCCCCCATCGCAGTGCCTTATTTCTGGAGGTAGAACCTGTCTTTGAATAGAAATATGTTATGAGTAGTGATGAGCGAGTGTACTCGTTCCTGGGGTTTTCCCGAGCACGCTCGGGTGATCTCCGAGTATTTGTCAGTGTTCGGAGATTAAGTTTTCATCGCCTCAGCTGAATGATTTACAGCTAGTAGCCAGGCTGAGTACATGTGGGGGTTGCCTTGTTGCTAGTGAATCCTCACATGTACTCAGACTGGCTAGTAGCTGTAAATCATTTAGCTGATGCGATGAAAACTAAATCTCCAAACACTAACAAATACTTGGAGATCACCCAAGCAACGAGTACACTCGCTCATCACTAGTTATGAGTAGTCAAAATGAATTCCAAGAGTTCTAAAATTAGATCACATAATTTGCCATCCCAGTTACCAGTCCTCAAGAAGAATCGGACCTCCTCCAAACCATCTGTATGAGAGATACAAGTGTACAGAGATTCGATGTCGGCTGTAACCAGCCACGTGTCAGGTTCCAAAGAAAATCCCTCAAGTTTAGTGTTGTGAATTCTGTGGCTGAATTCACTCCTGTGGTCACAAGTGGTATTGCAGCCTCTGGGCTTCCTCCCTCAGGTGTTTTGGTGAGCTCGTTGGCTGCCTTGCTATTTAACTCCACCTGAGTCTGTCTTCCTTGCTCCTTGTCAATGTTCCAGTGTTGGATCTGAGCTACTGCATCTTTCCTGTGGCCTGCTGCTCTGCTAGATAAGTGTTACTTTGTTTTTGTTTCCGTTTTTTCTGTCCAGCTGTGCTATTCTCTTTTGCTGGAAGCTCTGAGACGCAAAGGGTGCACCGCCGTGCCGTTAGTTCGGCACGGTGGGTCTTTTTGCCCCCCTTTGCGTGGTTCTGCTTTAGGGTTTTTTGTAGACTGCATAGTTCTCTTTGCTATCCTCGCTCTGTCTAGAATATCGGGCCTCACTTTGCTGAATCTATTTCATTCCTACGTTTTGTCTTTTCATCTTGCTAACAGTCATTATATGTGGGGGGCTGCCTATTCCTTTGGGGTATTTCTCTGAGGCAAGTCAGGCTTGTATTTCTATCTTCAGGCTAGTCAGCTCCTCAGGCAGTGCCGAGTTGCATAGGTAGTGTTAGGCGCAATCCACTGCTGCTTTTAGTTGTGTGAGGATAGATCAGGTACTGCAGTCTACAGAGATTCCACGTCTCAGAGCTTGTTCTATTGTTTTTGGGTTATTGCCATATCACTGTATGTGCGCTGTTTACTGCACACTGTGTTGCCTGATAGCACAGCATAACAGTACAAGGAGCCCAAACCAATGATTCTCAATAGAGGGAAAAAAGAAGTCCTGACATCATTTTTTTTTTCCTCAGCTCTGTCTTCAGTTTTTTTTTTTTTTTTTTCCCCTAGACATTAGAGTGCTTCAGGACACAGCTGTGGACATGGATATTCAGGCTCTGTGCTCCTCAATGGATAATCTCGTTATAAATGTACAAAAGATTCAAGATACTATTGATCAGAAATCGATGCTAGAACCAAGAATTCCGATTCCTGATTTGTTTTTTGGTGACAGAACTAAGTTCCTGAGCTTCAGAAATAATTGTAAGCTATTTTTGGCCTTGAAACCTCATTCTTCTGGTAATCCTATTCAACAGGTTTTGTTTATTATTTCATTTTTGCGCGGCGACCCACAGGACTGGGCGTTTTCTCTTGCGCCAGGAGACCCTGCATTGAGTAATGTTGATGCGTTTTTCCAGGCGCTTGGATTGCTTTACGATGAGCCTAATTCAGTGGATCAGGCTGAGAAAAATTTGCTGGCTTTATGCCAGGGTCAGGATGATGTAGAAGTATATTGTCAGAAATTTAGGAAGTGGTCAGTACTCACTCTGTGGAATGAATCTGCACTGGCGGCATGGTTCAGAAAGGGTCTCTCTGAAGCTCTTAAGGATGTCATGGTGGGATTTCCTATGCCTGCTGGTTTGAATGAGTCTATGTCCTTGGCCATTCAGATCGGTCGTCGCTTGCGCGAGCGTAAATCTGTGCACCATCTGGCGGTATTGTCTGAGAGTAAACCTGAGCCTATGCAGTGCGACAGGACTATGACTAAAGTTGAACGGCAAGAACACAGACGTCTGAACAGGCTGTGTTTCTACTGTGGTGATTCCACTCATGCTATTTCTAATTGTCCTAAGCGCACTAGGCGGTTCGATAGCTCTGCCGTCATTGGTACTGTACAGTCCAAATTCCTTCTGTCCATTACCTTGATATGCTCTTTGTCATCGTTTTCTGTCATGGCGTTTGTGGATTCAGGCGCTGCCCTGAATCTGATGGATTTGGATTATGCTAAACGTTGTGGGTTTTTCTTGGAGCCTTTGCGGTGTCCTATTCCGTTGAGAGGAATTGATGCTACACCTTTGGCCAAGAATAAGCCTCAGTACTGGGCCCAGCTGACCATGTGCATGGCTCCTGCACATCAGGAAGTTATTCGCTTTCTGGTACTGCATAATCTGCATGATGTGGTCGTGTTGGGGTTGCCATGGCTACAAACCCATAATCCAGTATTAGATTGGAACTCTATGTCGGTAACCAGCTGGGGTTGTCAGGGAGTACATGGTGATGTTCCATTTTTGTCTATTTCGTCATCCATTCCTTCTGACATCCCAGAGTTCTTGTCTGACTTTCAGGATGTATTTGAAGAGCCCAAGTCTGATGCCCTACCTCCGCATAGGAATTGTGATTGTGCTATCAATTTGATTCCTGGTAGTAAATTCCCTAAGGGTCGTTTATTTAATTTGTCCGTGCCTGAACACACCGCTATGCGCAGTTATGTGAAAGAATCCCTGGAGAAGGGTCATATTCGCCCATCGTCATCACCATTGGGAGCAGGGTTCTTTTTTGTAGCCAAAAAGGATGGTTCGCTAAGACCGTGTATTGATTACCGCCTTCTTAATAAGATCACTGTTAAGTTTCAGTATCCCTTGCCATTGATATCTGACTTGTTTGCTCGGATTAAGGGGGCTAGTTGGTTTACTAAGATTGATCTTCGTGGTGCATATAATCTGGTGAGAATCAGGCAGGGAGATGAATGGAAAACGGCATTTAATACGCCCGAGGGTCCTTTTGAGTATCTGGTGATGCCGTTCGGACTTGCCAATGCTCCATTTGTTTTTCAGTCTTTTATGCATGACATTTTCCGTGAGTATCTGGATAAATTCCTGATTGTTTACTTGGATGACATTTTGATCTTCTCTGATGATTGGGAGTCTCATGTGAAGCAAGTCAGAATGGTTTTCCAGGTACTGCGTGCTAATTCCTTGTTCGTGAAGGGATCAAAGTGTCTCTTCGGTGTGCAGAAAGTTTCATT
Organism: Ranitomeya imitator; assembly: GCF_032444005.1. Classification (NCBI taxonomy): domain Eukaryota; kingdom Metazoa; phylum Chordata; class Amphibia; order Anura; family Dendrobatidae; genus Ranitomeya; species Ranitomeya imitator. The sequence continues at coordinate 79,558,926 of NC_091282.1, forward strand.
TTTGGGGTTCATCTTTTCCCCTTCTACTATCGAGATGGATCCGGTTAAGGTCCAGGCCATCCAGGATTGGACTCAGCCGACATCTCTGAAAAGTCTGCAGAAATTCCTGGGCTTTGCTAATTTTTATCGTCGCTTCATCTGTAATTTTTCTAGCATTGCCAGACCATTGACCGATTTGACCAAGAAGGGTGCTGATTTGGTTAATTGGTCTTCTGCTGCCGTGGAAGCTTTTCAGGAGTTGAAGCGTCGTTTTTGCTGTGCCCCTGTGTTGTGTCAACCAGATGTTTCTCTTCCGTTCCAGGTCGAGGTTGATGCTTCTGAGATTGGAGCAGGGGCGGTTTTGTCACAGAGAGGTTCTGGTTGCTCAGTGTTGAAACCATGTGCTTTCTTTTCCAGGAAATTTTCTGCTGCTGAGCGTAATTATGATGTGGGCAACCGAGAGTTGCTGGCCATGAAGTGGGCATTCGAGGAGTGGCGTCATTGGCTTGAGGGAGCTAAGCATCGCGTGGTGGTATTAACTGATCATAAGAATCTTACTTATCTCGAGTCTGCCAAGCGCTTGAATCCTAGACAGGCCCGTTGGTCGTTATTTTTTGCTCGTTTTGATTTTGTGATTTCGTACCTTCCGGGCTCTAAAAATGTGAAGGCGGATGCTCTGTCTAGGAGTTTTGTGCCCGACTCTCCGGGGTTATCTGAGCCGGCGAGTATCCTCAAGGAAGGAGTCATTGTGTCTGCCATCTCTCCTGATTTGCGGAGAGTGTTGCAGAAATTTCAGGCTAATAAACCTGATCGTTGTCCGGCCGAGAAACTGTTCGTCCCTGATAGGTGGACTAGTAAAGTTATCTCTGAACTTCATTGTTCGGTGCTGGCTGGTCATCCAGGAATCTTTGGTACCAGAGAGTTAGTGGCTAGATCCTTCTGGTGGCCATCTCTGTCACGGGATGTGCGTGCTTTTGTGCAGTCCTGTGGGATTTGTGCTAGGGCTAAGCCCTGCTGTTCACGTGCCAGTGGGTTGCTTTTGCCCTTGCCGGTCCCGAAGAGGCCTTGGACACATATTTCGATGGATTTCATTTCTGACCTTCCCGTTTCTCAAAAGATGTCGGTCATTTGGGCGGTCTGTGATCGCTTTTCTAAAATGGTCCATCTGGTGCCCTTGGTTAAATTGCCTTCCTCCTCTGATTTGGTGCCTTTGTTCTTCCAGCATGTGGTTCGTTTGCATGGCATTCCTGAGAATATTGTTTCTGACAGAGGTTCCCAGTTTGTCTCGAGGTTCTGGCGAGCCTTTTGTGGTAGGATGGGCATTGACCTATCTTTTTCCTCGGCCTTCCATCCTCAGACTAATGGCCAGACCGAACGAACCAATCAGACCTTGGAAACATATCTGAGATGTTTTGTTTCTGCTGACCAGGATGATTGGGTGTCATTTTTGCCGTTGGCTGAGTTCGCCCTTAATAATCGGGCCAGCTCGGCTACCTTGGTCTCTCCATTTTTCTGCAATTCTGGGTTCCATCCTCGTTTCTCTTCAGGACAGGTTGAGTCTTCGGACTGTCCTGGTGTGGATTCTGTGGTGGACAGGTTGCAGCAGATCTGGACTCAGGTAGTGGACAATTTGACCTTGTCCCAGGAGAAGGCTCAGCTTTTCGCTAATCGTAGACGCCGTGTGGGTCCCCGACTTCGTGTTGGGGATCTGGTTTGGTTATCTTCTCGTCATATTCCTATGAAGGTTTCCTCTCCTAAATTTAAACCTCGTTTTATTGGTCCGTATAGGATTTCTGAGATTCTCAATCCGGTGTCTTTTCGTCTGACCCTCCCAGACTCCTTTTCCATACATAATGTATTCCATAGGTCGTTGTTGAGAAGATACGTGGCACCTATGGTTCCATCTGTGGAGCCTCCTGCCCCTGTTTTGGTGGAGGGGGAATTGGAGTATATTGTGGAGAAAATTTTGGATTCTCGTGTCTCTAGACGGAAACTCCAGTATCTGGTCAAATGGAAGGGTTATGCTCAGGAGGATAATTCCTGGGTTTTTGCCTCTGATGTCCATGCCCCAGATCTTGTTCGTGCCTTTCATGTGGCTCATCCTGGTCGGCCTGGGGGTTCTGGTGAGGGTTCAGTGACCCCTCCTCAAGGGGGGGGTACTGTTGTGAATTCTGTGGCTGAATTCACTCCTGTGGTCACAAGTGGTATTGCAGCCTCTGGGCTTCCTCCCTCAGGTGTTTTGGTGAGCTCGTTGGCTGCCTTGCTATTTAACTCCACCTGAGTCTGTCTTCCTTGCTCCTTGTCAATGTTCCAGTGTTGGATCTGAGCTACTGCATCTTTCCTGTGGCCTGCTGCTCTGCTAGATAAGTGTTACTTTGTTTTTGTTTCCGTTTTTTCTGTCCAGCTGTGCTATTCTCTTTTGCTGGAAGCTCTGAGACGCAAAGGGTGCACCGCCGTGCCGTTAGTTCGGCACGGTGGGTCTTTTTGCCCCCCTTTGCGTGGTTCTGCTTTAGGGTTTTTTGTAGACTGCATAGTTCTCTTTGCTATCCTCGCTCTGTCTAGAATATCGGGCCTCACTTTGCTGAATCTATTTCATTCCTACGTTTTGTCTTTTCATCTTGCTAACAGTCATTATATGTGGGGGGCTGCCTATTCCTTTGGGGTATTTCTCTGAGGCAAGTCAGGCTTGTATTTCTATCTTCAGGCTAGTCAGCTCCTCAGGCAGTGCCGAGTTGCATAGGTAGTGTTAGGCGCAATCCACTGCTGCTTTTAGTTGTGTGAGGATAGGTTCAGGTATTGCAGTCTGCAGAGATTCCACGTCTCAGAGCTTGTTCTATTGTTTTTGGGTTATTGCCATATCACTGTATGTGCGCTGTTTACTGCACACTGTGTTGCCTGATAGCACAGCATAACAGTTTAGTAAGAACATCCATTGTATCATGGACATTTGAAGGTAATTCCTTAACAAGGGGTTTCCAATAGAATTCAATTAGTTTACACACTGGATCACATAATCCACCTATCTCGGACACAATTGGACAGCCAGGAGGATTAGTCGGATCTCTATGTACCTTGGGCATATTCTCGTCGCAAACAATTTCTCTGAACCCTGATAACCCCACTTTTTCTGATCATCCCCTGGGTGACTTTTAATGTTTCCTTCTTTGTGTACACCTCTTATTATTTTTTGTTTGAACTATTGATTGTAATTAATATAATTTACTTGTTTTTATATATATGAAGTCAGCACTCCATTTCTTTGTTTCTCTTATATGGTTTGGGCGTTTCTTCTTTCACTGTCCAAATCAGTACAGCCAGGTAAGATACCGTATTTTTCGCTTTGTAAGACGCTCCGGATTATAAGACGCACCCCAAATTTTGAGGAGAAAAATAGGAAAAAACTATTTTTTAATAAATTGGTGGGGCGTCTTATAATCCATGCGTCTTATTACTTACCAGGGGTTGTGGTTGTGGTGGATCAGGGTCCCAGGCTCGTTGCCGGAGGCAGGAGTGGAGCATTGCTGCAGGCTGGGATGAGGGGGTCTGCAGGGGGCTCCTGTGCTGCAGGGGGGCTCCTGTGCTGCAGCCTGGGATGAGGGGTCTGCAGGGGGCTCCTTTGCTGCAGGCTGGGATGAGGGGTCTGCAGGGGGCTCCTGTGCTGTAGGGCTGTCTCCGGTGCTGCGGGGGGCTCTGGCGACATTTTGTGAAAGACCAGAGCCCCCCGGCAGTTCTTCCATGCGTTCCAGTATGACTAATTCCGGGAAAATGGCCGCCGGAATCTCGAGAGATGAGATCTCAGCGCTGAAATCTCATCTCCCGAGATTCCGGCGGCCATTTTCCCGGAGTCAGTCATACTGGAACTAACTCCGGGAAAATGGCTGCCGGAATCTCGAGAGATGAGATCTCAGCGCTGAAATCTCATCTCCCGAGATTCCGGCGGCCATTTTCCTGGAATTAGTCATACTGGAACGCATGGAAGAACTGCCGGGGGGCTCTGGTCTTTCACAAAATGTCGCCAGAGCCCCCCGCAGCACCGGAGCCTTCAGCATCACCCGGGGCAGCAGCGGACAACCCCGGCAGTGGCGGCGGACGACAGCGGCGGCAGGCGGTAGCGGCGGCGGACACCCCCTCCTCCCAGCCTGTAATGGTAAGCGGTATATCCGCTTTGTTAGACGCACCCACATTTCCCCCCCAAATTTGGGGGAAATAAAGTGCGTCTTACAAAGCGGAAAATACGGTAATTCACATTATGCTACTATTCTATCTGTCCAAACTTTCAGGAATGTTTCTAATCTATCTGAGATGGTTAAGTGAATCCTGCATTCAGCAGGGAATTGGACACGATGACTCTGGAGGTCTCTTCCAACTCCAACATTCTATGATTGGCTAAGTGTAGTACATAGACTAGAACTACATCACTATGTCAGACCCTGACACTCAACAAAGGGTAAAACTGTTGTAAATTATCAAACTAAAATTCTTGGATTTCTGTAAGTTCATTTTTCATTAAATTCTTAATTTTTATTTAATTTTTTAATTTTTTCTTTTTAGGAGGCTTAATTGGCGTATTAGCAAGACAAACTATTCCCTCTTCTTGCATAAGAAAAAGAAACTTATCAGTACATGTTAAACCCTCTAAGGTAAGTCGCTGTCCCTTGTGATGGGCGATCTGGATTCCTCGCTGGCTCCAAATTAATCATGCAAAGTTTTCAGAAAATCTGGCAGTCAATAAAAATCAACTCTTATTATTTAAAAAAATTAAAATAGGTGCATGTCATACGCATTTTGAGCAGATAGAATGTTAATCCGCATGTTCTGTATAAAAAAACAATGAGCCAATCAGGAATGAACTTCACGTGTGTTCATGACAAATCACATTATTGCAACATGTTCCTAAAAAAAACCCCTCCATAACAAAAATATGTGATTAGCAGATGACATGCACCATTTTCTCTGCTTGGCGATGATGATTTCGCAGAGCGGACAGCATCAGACTGTACGTCTGATAAGGAGATCGCTCTCTGCTCCTTGTCGAGTCAACACTCCCCCGTGTGTGCCATCACTACCGCAGATAATGATGATCATGACTTGGTGGACCAGTTGATTTATCTGACCGTGCACCAACCTGATGTACATCAGCAGAGTCGAACCACCGGAGCAGCCAGGTTCAGTTACACTTGTACTTTGTCTTCTCCAGCAGATTCACTGAGCTCCGATCCCATGGACATCTGACTCATCGAATTGGACTAGTAACAAGAAGTGGCCTAAGGGTGTACTATCATGGGCTTAGGTGTACTGTCATGTCCAGCCTCTGGTGCACTGTCAGAGATTCAGCGCTGCCAGTGGCTTTGTCACACTTAAGCGAACCAGGTTATCTTCTATAAGTGTGGAAACTCTTACATTTGTCAAAATTAACCTGGCATAGGTCAGTGCAGGCTTTCAACCCCCTACATTATCTCAAGCGCATCATCTACTTGCCTACTTGTTGTTTGTCTCCTACACAATTCTGCTGCAGTATGTTCTGAAAGCCAAAGTTGAGCCTGGCATCCATTCCTCATCCATGATGTTATCTAACTGTAGTGCTGCCAATGCTGTGGTTTCCATTGGTGACCTTATACTGCCAGACATCATAATTCTCTACTGTGCAAAGCCATGAGAGCCACGGAACTCCTGGCTCCCTGCCCACTATTGCTGCCATTGCTGGTCCTACTCTGCCAAACATCTCCTTGTCTGCCTCTTTTTATATTATGCAACTTCTTCCACTGTCACTTCATAGACACGCCAGAAACACATCTCCTGGCTTACCATTATGTTTTATAGCTATACTGTACTGATGGTAGGAAGCATAACCTCTTAATAGTACATACACACGAACTGCCAATGACAAGTCATTGCTGCTTTACCTTCAAAACAGCTAGCTTATTTCTGCTCCTTAAAAATGGATCATTTTTACACAAATTAATTAAAAGCCTATGTAACTATTTAACCATTTTGACAATAGCAAAACTGTTGTGGATCCCAAGAAAGGGATATTTTTTCACTCCTAGTTGAGAAGCCATTAATTGCTCACTTTTAAAACAGCACATCTCTTTCTGATCCGATATAGCTTCACCTCTTTTATTTCCTAAACAAGAAGATTATTTTTGGATGCCATGTGTAAAGCTACCGCTTCTTCATTCAGCATAAAAAAGATCTGTATACTTCCCAAATAGGGTTAATTTTTTATCACTGCCTATGTATAAACACTAACGAGGCATTCGTCTGCCCCCCAAAAGGGATAATTTTTGGACTGTTCTTACAATATAAGTAGCCTAAAAAGTTAGGTCACTTAGACATTGTAAAGGCTTGCATTAAAGAGCTCAAAACAGGATCAATGCAGATCTAGGAGACGTCTGAGTGGCAGTGTTGAAGTGTAATTGAAATTTATTCACTGTGAATAGAATTTCTGGCAGAATTTGGAAAAGCGGGAGAACTAGAATTTCGAATGATTTGCTCCTCTGTAGCTAACAACACCTCTGCCTTGTTGTTAGGATGAGGATGACCCCACTGGCTACAGATTAGAGTATACAGTAGATGCACAGAAGTGGATACAAAACAGAAGAAATCGGTGGATATTTTATACTTTTCCTTAGCATCCATTCCTCAAGTTCTGGTTGTGTGAATACAACTTTGGTGATTAGGATAACATTCCTCTAAGTCTAGGATACCTGTCACAGATACCAGACAGAACATTGGGAAACATAAGTGGAAAATATCATGGAGATTAGTTGGGATTAGCACTGTGACGTAACTTTTCATTCAACAATTCACAAGCTCATTCTACGTTTCACAAATACGTTGGATACGGCAAGTTGAGCAACACACTGTCTAACCAACAGGCTCCAGGAAAAAAACATGACAGGTTAAAGCGCCTCTGTCACAGGGTAGAAAAAAACAATGATATACTTTAACATTTACAGAATTCACTAATAATCCAAAGAATAGCCTTAATCCTGATGAAGCTTCTATGATCAGCGATAGGCAACGATGTCTCTACGCCTGGGTAGGATCTCATGACACCATGATGTCCTTATTTTTTGCATCATTTTTACAATCTGATTAAAGAATTATAATTGTGTTTGAAGGTGATGTCAGCTAATCATCGTGATCTCGCTGCATTAGACTGTGATTTTGGCCTCAAAGGGATGTGCCATGAAGGCAACCACTATTAGGGCACTTGGATACTAGTAGATATATTTTATCTTTAATATTTTGTTTGCTCTTTGTATCAGGCCACAATCACATGTTCAGTATTTGGTCAGTATATTACATCAGTATTTGTAAGCCGAAACCAGGAGTGGGTGAAAAATACAGAAGTGGTGACGTGTTTCTATTGTACTTTTCCTCTGACTGTTCCACTCCTAGTTTTGACTTACAATACTGATATATACTGGGTGTCATCATTAGCTCTTTACTATGGGCATTTTCTTGAGGTCCATATCCACTTGGCCAAAAAGACTATCTTTATATATAGGGAAGAGGGAGCTATTTCACAAGAATGAAGAGCGCAGAAACAAAAAATAACAATGCCAGATTCAGTAAAACAGCATCTCCGGGTCCCCAGGACACCAAGACCACAGTCCTACAAAGCAGCAGAGCTAAGCAGTGAACCTCTAGTAAAGACTACATATTCAATAATCTGTAGTAAATGTCCAAAAATTGACCTACTGGCATTTTGACCCAATAAACTGAAGATCACTGAGATTTAAGCCTGTTAGATCCTGTGGGCTCAGGGTTATCCGACAGAGAAGGACCTCAATGATGCTATTCAGTGGTTGATAGATGGAATCCATGACAAGTACCCATCACCTGAGCAATTACACTACAAGTCAGTTTGGAGGGTGTTCAAAAGACGATTGAAGGACGCAGCTTAACAAGTCATTTTAAAAAGACGTGTACAGTTTTGTAACGTCTGATCAGCCATCAATCAGGACCGATATCTACATTCCTTCCACTTGTACTGAAAGAATACAAACAGATTCTCGTCGCAGCCCTCAGGGCTTGTCTGGAGGAAAACAGTGTTGCGACTGAAAGATTGACTAATAAAGACTTCACCAACTTTTAAAATTGTCTTCCTATTTCTTCAAAAGCAAAGGAAACATGATTAATAAACATTTTATATTTTTAATCCACAGAACCAATTTTCATGTTCAGCAGATGAATGTATTTTTATAAGAGGTTTTATTTCAGAATCTATTCTATTTGTTTAGGTTGCGATTCTTATTCGGAATCAAACTGGAATTTAACTGGGACCAAGAGAGGAAATTATTCTGGGATGTCTCCGATCTATACAAAACAATTATATTTCCATTTGAAACAGCAATCTTACTGGTTACCATTGAACAAATAGGGCATAAAGCATCATCAGTAATGTCTAATAGGTTATTTGTGGACCCCATAAGGGACAGACCCTAGTATGGGAAGAGATTGGATCCAAATAGAGTTGGTGCGAAATGATTAGCAGCACCTGCTCCATCGGCTAATTCAGGAATCTGTGGCCACTAGATGGGAGCTCTGAGAATCGCCTCCTACCTGATGACATCTATGGATCTTCTTTTGGTTAGCCGGCCTAGTACGACATCTTCATTATGGCATGATGCCGTGGATGCCACAAGGTAGGGATCAGTTCCCAGGGGTCCGGTCCAGTGGCCACAGATTACTGGCACAGCTGATAGACCAGGACCTGCAAATGACAGACCGGGACTCAAGCGCCAAATTCACCACCAAATGCGGAATTGCAGAAATGTGTGCACTTGGTGCAGAATCAATCCCATTCACATGTATGAAATGGATTTTCCAAAGCAAAATTTGGCAATAAATCCATACCCAGTGAAATCACTCTGAGGGCTCGTGCATATGACTGTGTTTTCAGTCTGGGTACTATCAGTATAAAAAGGCTTATTTAATGGGGCAGTGCAGATGAGTGATTTTTTCACAAATCAAATTTCCGTGTGAACAAAATGGCAGCATGCTCTAGTTTCTTCCGTAAAACGGATGGAACTCGCCCATTCAAATTTATGGGTATGCAAAATAAATTGGATGCCATACAGATCCACAGTATAATATCTGATTTTTACAGATGCTTTGCAATTCTGTAACATAAGAAACTGTAATTGGTCTTGTGAATTAATAGCTTCTGTTGTTAAAAAAAAGGATTGTACACAGATGACAAGTAAGGCTACTTTCACACTAGCGTCGGTACGGGGCCGTCGCCATGCGTCGGCCCGACGTACCGACGCAAACTGCGAAAAAAATGAACAACGGCGGCAGCGGATGCAGTTTTACAATGCATCCGCTGCCCCATTGTAAGGTCCGGGGAGGAGGTGGCGGAGTTCCGGGCGCGCACGCGCAATCGAAAATGGCGGACACGACGCACAAAAAAACGTTACATGCAACGTTTTTTTGTGCCGACGGTCCGCCAAAACACGACGCATCCATCGCACGATGGATGCGACGTGTGGCCATACGTCGCAATGCGTCACTAATGCAAGTCTATGGAGAAAGCACATTTGCAGGATGCGTTTTTTTCTCCAAAACGACGCATTGCGCCATACAGCAAACAACGCTAGTGTGAAAGTAGCCTCAGGAGTAATTGTCCAAGTTTTCTGGATGAAACACTGGCAATTTTTTTATTTGGTTGGTGTGTTCCTTATAGTGTTCACTAGTAATAAGAGAGCGTGCTCTCCACTGCTCTGTACTCAATCGACCATTGGGATACTAGGAAACGCTCATTACTCGATGGAGCATTGGGGAGCACGGAGACACTCGTTACTCAATCGAGCAGTGGGTGCTCTGGAATGCTCATTACTCGATCGATCATTGGGGTGCTTGGGGACGCTCATTACTCGATAAATTATCAAGGGTGCTCGAGCACCATGAGGCCTACCTCTGCAATTCTAATGGGAAAAAATGTTTTCTGCGGTTCTTCTCTACGTATCTTCCAGGGTGTATTGCAGTTTCTCCTTTGGCAATTGGTGCATAGGTTTTATAAGTCTAGGAGTCCCACTACCTAACAAATTTAACAGAATGTATACGAGACCCTGTTTTTGTCTAATACAGGGTGTATCGGAGTTCCTCTTTCTTCTGATTTTTGGCAGTTCTTGCAACACCCGCGTAGGCTCTGTGAGTTTCAGAGTCGTTCTATCATAAAACAAACAGGATATGTCTGACCATGTCACACACACCACATGCCCAGGTAAGGTAGTAAAATGTTAAAATTACCTTTACCGGTGACTACCGGCGGGTGTAGTTTTAGTTCCCCCGTTACTATGTCATCTACTGTAGTTTGCACAGTGTGAGGTAACAGACACTAGGTGTATGGTACAGATCCTGAACTCTACCATTCGATTTCACTCATCTCTAAATATTTGCAAAATTATCAAATATGTTGGGGAATAAGAGAACCTACAGATTTAACCTACAACATTTTACATCATCAGATAAAGCTCCTGCACAGCTCACCCCCAAATAATACCTATTATGTACAGTCAAGGTCCAAAGTGTTGACATCCTTGAAATTGTTCCAAAAAATGAAGTATTTCTCCCAGAAAATTATTGCAATTGCATGTTTGTTACAACACAAAAAAAATTAAAAAAGGCAAATTGGACATAATTTCACACAAAACCCCCAAAATGAGCATGACAAAATTGTTGGCACCTTTCCAAAATTGTGGGTAAAAAAACTATGTTTCAAGCACGTGATGCTTGTTCAAACTCACCTGTGGCAAGTAACAGGCGTGGGCAATATGAAAATCACATCTGAAACTGGGTAAAAAGAGAAGAAGTTAACATATTCTTTGCATTGTGTGTTTGTGTCCCACACTAAGCATGGAGAACAGAAAAAGGAAGAGAGGACTGTCTAATGACTTGAAAACCAAAATTGTTAAAAAATATCAACAATCTCAAGGGTACAAGTTCATCTCCAGAGATCTTGATGTTCCTTTGTCCATGGGGCACAACATAATCAAGAAGTTTATAGCCCATGGCACTGCAGCTAATCTCTGAGGACGGCAGAGAAAAATTGATGAGAAGTTGCAACACAGGATATTCTGGATGGTGGATAAGCTGCCCCAATCAAGTTCCAAAGAAATTCAATCTGTCTTGCAGGCTCCGTAAAAAAGCTAAATTGCAGTTTGCCAAAATGTAGGCAAGTTAGCCAAAATCCTTCCGGGAAAGAGTCTTCTATGGACAGATGAGACCAAGATAGAGCTTTGTGGTAAAGCACATCATTCTACTGTTTACCGAAAACAGGATGAGGCCTACAAAGAAAGTAACAGTACCTACAGTTAAATATGGTGGAAGTTCAAAGATATTTTGGTGTTGCTTTACTGCCTCTGGCACAGGGTGCCTTGACGGTGTTTAATTAAAAAGTCCAAGAATCTGGCACTCTATTTGGTGTGTTTATTTACAAAGTGAAGCAAGTGTACAAACCGTTTCCATTGTCACATCGTCTGGTTTCCATAGCGACGGAAGTCGCCACCCAGTGGACTGCTATAGGCTCAGTTTCTCCAGGCAAAAGCTAATGCTTGAAACAAAAAGAGCTGAAGACACATATGCTACATGTTTGAATGTCTCTGAATCGATTTGAACCACTTAGTATATAACTGAAGAAGGTCTGACGACAAACGTTTTGTACACTTGCTTCACACTTTAAATAAACGTACGAAATACAGTATCGTAATCTTGTACTTTTTAGATGTAATGGTTCGGGACCCTATCCGTGCACCTAGAAACAAAAGGAGTGTCGTTTTTCTTCCCTAGTAGTTGACTGTGTGAAAGGCATCATTAAATCTGAAGATTACCAAATGATTTTCGGTCACAATGAATTGCCAGTGTCAGAAAGCTGTTTTTGCGTCTTAGGTCACAGGCCTTCCAGCAGGACAATGACCCCAAACATACTTCAAGAAGCACCCAGAAATGGATGGAAACAAAGCGCTGGAGAGTTTTGAAGCAGCAGCACTGAGTCTGGATCTAAATCCCAGTGAACACCTGTGGGGAGATCTTACAATTGCTGTCTGGTGAAGGCGCCTTCAAATATGAGAGAGCTGGAGCAGTTTGCAAAAGAAGAATGGTGCAAAATTCCAGTTGAGAAGTGTAAGACGATGATCAATAGTTATAGGAAGTGATTGATTGTAGCTATTTATTCCAAAGTGGGTGCAACAAAATATAAAGTTGAGGGTGCCAACTATTGTGCCCAGCCCATCTTTGGGGTTTTGTGTGATATGTCCAACTTGTCTTTTTATTCTCTGGTGTTTTCTGTTCCAATACACACAAAGGAAATAATGTGTTATTGCAATAATTTTCTGGGAGAAATACTTAATTTTCTGGAACAATTTCAAGGGTGTGAACACCTTCTGGCAGGACTGTATTTCTGAAACTGTTACATTGTTATGTGCAAATTGATCCAGATGACAGACACAATCACAATGACGTATCAATTGTGCCCAGTGTGTACAGTAGATATCGTTTAAACTCCGACAAGTATTGACTGCAGGCGGACAGAACCATTACAACTCACAGCTACGCGGGGCATTGGTGCTTGTTAGGCTACTTTCACACTAGCATTTTTTGACGTACGATGCAATGCGTCGTTTTAGAGTAAAAACGCATTCTGCAAAGTTGCCCGCAGGATGCGTTTTTTTCCTCCACAGACTTTCATTAGCGACGCATTGCAACGTATCACCACATGTCGCATCCGTCGTGCGACGGATGCATCGTGTTTTGGCGGACCGTCGGCACAAAAAAATGTTCCATGTAACGTTTTTTGGTGTGTCGTGTCCACCATTTCCGACCGCGCATGCGCCGCGGGAACTCCGCCCCCTCCTCCCCGGACCTTACAATGGGGCAGCGGATGCCTTGTAAAACTGCATCCGCTGCCCTGTTGTTCTTTTTTTTTTCGCAGTTTGCGTCAGTACGTCGGGCCGACGCATGGCGACAGCCCCGTACCGACGCTAGTGTGAAAGTAGCCTTAGAGATAACAGGATCCTTTAAAATTTGAATTTGCCATCTTCGACGAATTTTTCCAAGCAAATACATTTGCAGTTAATAAATTTGAGCAAATTTCAATACTGGAAAAGCTTATAATTGCTTGAAAAATACACGTGGGGGAGAGAAAAAAAAGACCCTGCTGACCATAAGAGCTTATATTCTACAGGAGAGAGAGGACCCCGCTGACCATAAAATCTTACGTTCTACAGTAGAATATAGGGGTTTTGGTAGAAAACAAGAGTGTGCTACCTAAGCACAATAAATTACATATGAATGGTAGGATTTATATATATATATATATATATATATATATATATATATATATATTGTAAGGATTTCACTCACTCAGCTGCGACGGCTGACACTCAGGAGACGTGTTCCTTTAAAGTTCACTGGGTTTATTGCTTCATAAACCATGTGGCAAATAACAGAAAGCAAAATGGGCCTTTGGTTCAGGCAAAGAAAAGCAAGTGTCCAGTTCATCCGGCTCAGTCCTGAAGCCGTAACACACTCAGGAGGGTTTCACCTCCACACATATCTGCTGTGTAAAGGATTAGCCAGTCTTATAAAGAGCTAACCCCACCCAGTAACCCATCACATGATTAGCCATGTGGTCTGACATTACCACAGGTCCTGAAACACATATACAAGATTATGTGCAAGAAAGGAATACTCCGGGCTACATTACAGCAATCAGGCACTTATGTGGCACATACCTCCCATCGACCACAAACCCTTTAGCCATGCTACATACCTCCCCCCTCTGCCTAAAGCCGTGGGGCTTGGCACTTTCCCCCACTAAACAAGGGATTCTCGATAGGGCATCCGCATTACCGTGCAGCTTTCCGGCCCTATGTTCCACATGGAAACTGAAGTCCTGCAGGGCTAAGAACCAACGGGTGACTCTAGCATTTCTTCCTTTCGTTTCTCTCATCCACCAAAGCGGGGCATGGTCAGATACCAGTCTAAATTTACGTCCCAGCAGATAGTACCGCAATGTGTTCACTGCCCATTTTATGGCCAAGCACTCCTTCTCAACGACTGAGTAGTTCTTTTCAGATGAGGACAGCTTCCTACTCAGATAGAGAACAGGATGCTCCTCCCCATGTAGTTCTTGGGAAAGGACTGCTCCCACCCCAACATCTGAGGCATCTGTCTGAAGAATAAACTCTTTCTTGAAGTTTGGGGCCATCAGAACGGGTTGCTTACACAAAGCGTTTTTCATTTCTTGGAAGGCTGACTCTGTTTCTTCGGACCACTTAACCATTACTGATTTTGTCCCTTTTAGCAGGTCAGTCAGAGGCGCAGCCATCGTGGCGAAGTTTGGGATGAACCTCCTGTAATATCCCACGATTCCCAGGAAGGCTTTAACTTGTTTCTTGGAAACTGGTTTTGGCCATGTTTGGATTGCCTCCACTTTATTGATTTGGGGTTTTATTTCTCCATGACCCACTATGTATCCAAGGTACTTAGCTTCTTCTTTACCCAAGGCGCACTTCTTCGGGTTTATAGTAAATCCGGCCTCTCTTATAGCATCCAACACCGCTTGGACTTTCTCCAGATGACTCTCCCAGTCCGGGCTAAAGATGACGATATCATCTAGGTACGCAGCAGCGTAGGCCTTATGGGGTGCAAGGACTCTATCCATAGCCCTCTGGAAGGTCGCCGGAGCTCCCTGTAGGCCAAACGGCATCCGGGCATATTGGAAGCATCCATCAGGTGTCGAAAAGGCCGTCTTCTCCTTGGCTTCCTGTGCCATGGGGATCTGCCAATATCCCTTTGTCAAATCCAAGGTGGATATATATCTGGCGTGCCCAAGCCTTTCGATGAGCTCATCAATACGGGGCATGGGATAAGCGTCGAACTTGGAGACTTCATTCAACTTCCGATAGTCGTTGCAAAACCTCCACTCTCCATCAGGTTTTGGGACCAGGACAATTGGGCTCGACCAACCGCTCTTGGATTCCTCAATGACCCCAAGCCTCAACATACGCTCCACTTCCTTGGAGATAACTTCTCGACGAGCCTCAGGAATACGATAAGGTTTCACATTCACCCGCACATGTGGCTCTGTTAGGACCTCGTGCTCTATGACCTTCGTGTATCCTGGCAATTCTGAAAACAAGCCGGATTACGTACCGGTAATGCTCTTTTAATGAGTCCACGACAGCACCCCACATGAGAGAGAGGGATCCGCCCATAGGAACAGGAAACCTACAGAATAAAAGGAGGCGGTCCCCTCTCCTCCTCAGTTTAGTTACAGAGTATAAAAAGGGAACCGCAAAAGTGTTAGTATTCATTCTTATTCAGTCACATAAATTTCTTAACTCTATACAACCATTATTTGTGACCTTAAAGGAAAGAGCTGTGCATAATTTAGGGAGGGTAATACATGGGTGCTGTCGTGGACTCATTAAAAGAGCATTACCGGTACGTAATCCGGCTTTTTACCCTTCGCCACGACAGCACCCCACATGAGAGATTTTCAGAGAGTCATTATTTGGGTGGGATTACTGTATTAAGAACAGCTCTACCAAAGGTCAGATCAGAAGACGTGGACAGATCAAGTCTATAATGGTTGTAGAAGGTAGAAGGTGTAGACCAAGTTGCAGCCTTACATATTAAATGGATCGGTACATCTGCTTGTTCCGCCCAGGAGGAAGCCATGGCTCGTGTTGAGTGCGCTTTTATACCCACTGGAGGAATCTCGCCTTTTGACGTATAGGCCAAGCAGATAGCATCTCTGATCCACCGAGATATGGTAGCTCTCGTGACCCCATGTCCTTTCTTATGGCCCTGAAAGGAGATAAACAGAGCCCTACTCTCCCTCCATGTCTGACACCTTTCTATATAAGTCAGGATGGCTCTTCTGACATCTAAGGTGTGGAACTTATGTTGTTCTGGAGTTACAGGTGAATCAAAAAAGGAAGGGAGAAATATTTCTTGTGACCTGTGGTAGGTGGACGCTACCTTAGGGAGGTATGAGGGGTCTGGTTTCAGGACTATCCGATCATGAAATATCAGTAAGAAAGGTGGGTCTACTGATAGGGCCTGGATGTCACTAACCCGTCTAGCTGAGGTTAGGGCTACTAGTAAGGCTACTTTATATGTTAGGATTTTTAAAGGTATTGAATCTAATGGTTCAAATGGAGAGCTTGTTAAGGCCTCTAATACTAGATTTAAATCCCACGGAGGTAAACGGGGAATATGGACCGGTTTACTACGTTCACAAGATTTTATGAATCTGGAGATCCACCTATTAGCTGCTATATTGCATCCATATAGGGCTCCTAATGCCGAGACCTGAACTCTTAAGGTATTTACAGATAGTCCTAACTCTCGGCCTTTTTGCAAGAACTCTAGGATAGGTGTGAGTGGAACTTGCTTAGTGAACGGTACCGTGTAGAAGTCTAAAAATTTATTCCATACCCTACTATATATTAGGGTGGTAGATCTTTTCCTGCTCAATAAGAGGGTGTTTACTAGTTCTGTTGAGAACCCTCTGGAACTTAATAGTTGCCTCTCAAATTCCACGCCGTCAAGTGAAGACCTTTCACTTGCGGGTGGAAAAAGGGGCCTTGGTACAGCAGCTCCTTGTCTGATGGGAGAATCCAAGGATCGCATAGGCACATGGTCTGGAGACAAGAGAACCATGGTCTTTTCGGCCAGAATGGTGCAATGAGGATTACTCTTGCCTGTTCCCTCCTGATCTTTCTGATCACTAGAGGAATCAGAGACATTGGAGGAAAGGCATATGCCAGTCTGAACCGCCAAGGATGGTGGAGAGAGTCCAACATATCTGGGTGATCCCTGGTGTTCAGGGAAGCGAACCTTTGTACTTGCCGGTTGTCTCTTGTGGCAAATAGGTCGATTTGTGGTATCCCCCATGCTTCTGTTATCCTTCTGAATATGGATTTGTTTAAGGTCCATTCTCCTTGACGCAACTCGTTTCTGCTGAGGTAGTCTGCCCTGATGTTCTCTACACCTTTGATGTGCAGGGCTGTTAAGGATGTTAGATGAGCCTCTGCCAGCTGAAAGATGTTTGCAGCTATGGTCATCAGACTTCCTGACTTTGTACCACCCTGACGGTTCAAGTATGCCACTGCGGTGGAATTGTCTGAGTAAATTCTTACATTTGTTCCATGAATCTGCGGAAGAAAATGATATAAGGCACATTCTATTGCTTTTAACTCCTTCCAGTTGGAGGAACATATTAATTCTGTCTGATCCCAAGTATTTTGGGCCAGATTGTCTTCCATATGTGCTCCCCACCCAATAGGGCTGGCGTCGGTGGTAATTATTTTAGACGGGTCTATTATCCATGGCACACCCCGTGATAGGTGGTCCATGTCTAGCCACCAGGATAGTGATTCTAAGACATTACTGGAAAGAGTTATTCTACTTTCTAGATAACCGTCTTTCCCCTGAGCCGACAATACTTCGTACTGCAATTGACGGGTATGGAATTGTGCCCAAGGTACAGCAGGGATACATGATGATAATGACCCCAGTAGGGACATGGCCTTTCTTAGTGTCATGTAGGGTTTGCGTATTGCGTCTGATACCTTTGATTGTATAGTCAACCTCTTTGACTGAGGAAGAAAGCATTTCTGACTTACGGAGTCTAGCTGGATTCCTAGAAATGTCTGAACGGTTTCTGGATTCAGCCGAGATTTTTCGAAGTTGACGATCCAACCTAACTCCTGTAGGGACGAGATCGTATTAGATAAACGAGTTTTACATTGAAGTGCAGAGCTTCCTACCACTACAAAAGTCATCTAGGTAGGGTATTATCAAGGTATCTCGTTGGCGTAGATGAGCCATCACTTCTAGTATCACCTTAGTGAAGACGCGGGGAGCCATAGAAAGCCCAAATGGCATTGCAACATACTGAAAGTGACGAACCTTTCCCTCCAGGGTGACTGCTACCCTTAGGTACTGCTGATGTTCGGCATGTATGGGAAGATGGTAATAGGCGTCCTTTAAGTCTATTCCGGCCATGACACACCTAGGGAATAAGAGTTTTATGGTAGAACTAATGGATTCCATTTTGAAGGTATGATTACGCAGGAAAGAATTTAATTTTTTAAGATTTATGATGGTTCTAAATGAACCATCTGGTTTATTAATCAGGAATAAAGGGGAGTAGAACCCTTTCCCTTTTTGATCCTGGGGAACTTCTATCAGGACTTTTTTAGATAGAAGAGATAGGATCTCTATTTCTAGAGCCCTCTGTTGGTCCTGACCTTTTGGAGATGTTATTATGAAGGAATCCCAAGGGATTCGATCAAATTCTAATTTAAGGCCGTATTGCACAATGTCCAGAATCCACTGGCTGGATGTTATCTGTTCCCATTGGGGAAGAAAAAATTTTAATCTGCCGCCTACTTCCTGGTTAGCGGTATTTACGTCTCGGATTATGGGACCCGCTAAAAAAGGCACCTTTTTGCTTTGGGTCCTTCGACTCCCATCACTCTCTTTGTTCAAGCGGCTTGTTCCTAGTAAAGGGGCGTCTCCTGAAGGCTCTCCTGTAGGATGGGAGATATTGGTTAGGGAAGCCTTTCTTCCTTTCACCTGCTTTATTCAGGAGTTCATCCAGCGTCTTCCCAAAAAGGAACTCACCCTGACAGGGAATCGCACAAAGTTTCGCTTTAGCTTGTGCGTCCCCCTTCCAATTCTTTAGCCAGAGTGCACGCCGGGCTGTGTTGACTAGGCCGGCTGACCTGGCTGCAAGACGTAGCGAGTCCACTGAGGCATCAGCTAGGAATGCTACTGCTTCTTTAATTTGAGGCAATTTCAGCAGGATAGATTCCCTCGAAGTTTTGCCTCTAATCTGTTCCTCCAATTGCTCCGTCCATACTAGTAGAGATCTTGCAGTACAGGTACTAGATATGGCGGGCCTGAACGCCCCCGTATTGACTTCCCATGACCTCTTTAGTAAAGCTTCTGCTTTACGGTCCAGCGGGTCTGTCAGGACCCCTGAATCCTCCACTGGTAGGACCGACTGTTTGGTTGTGGAGGCTACCGCAGCATCAACTTTCGGCACCTTTGACCAGGTGTTTAGGTCTTCATCGCTGAAGGGATAGCGCCTTTTAGAGGATGATGGTAAAAACCCTCTATTCTGCTTGTCCCACTCCTTTTTAACAATATCTTTGATGGTTTGTATGACGGGGAAGGACCTACGTTTCCTCTGTCCTAACCCCGCAAACATTATGTCCTGTGCTGATTTCTTTTCTTTCCCATCTGGGCACCCCATCGTGCTCCTGACAGATTTTATTAAATTGTCCACATTACTGTTGGGAAGACAAAGTCCCCCTTCAGTCTCGGATGAGCTCGGCTGAGATCCCTCTTCGTCTGAAGAAATACATACACCCTCTGACTCCGAACTAACCGGAGACCGGGACCTGCTAGGCTGACGGGTACTGGCGCTACTTGTCTGCGCCAAACCCTGCATCTCTTCTCGGATAATAGCTCTGACATCTGAGGGAGTCATGATATTTTCCTGCCGTAGAGTTTGCATGATACACTCCGCACACAGTTTTTTGGCATAATCATCCGGGAGGGGCTGCGTACATAAAGCACACTCTTTATGCTTAGATTTGTGTGTCCTTTTCTTAGTCTAGAGGAAGGATACAGGAGGAACATATATCAGCATATAGGAAGAGACTCTTTCAAAAACTCACCCAGTGAAGCTGACAGGTACCGGTTCTGGAGGCGGAATTCGTTTGGTGGTAGAACTCTTCTCTGGAGGTCGGCCACCACTCTTTGTGCTGCTCCTCGTGCTTCTCTCCCTGCTGGGAGAGCGCTGTTGCACTGCGGGCAGGTGCGCTTCGTCGGCCGGTGAAGCCATTTCACACACACCGGCCCGACGCTAGCGCTGCATTTTTAAAACTGCCGCCCATTCTCCTGCCTCCCCGGACCAACCCGGAAGTGCTCCCGTGACTTCCGGGTTAGACGCGCCGCTCTCACTCACCATGCGGCAGCCGGAGGCTATTAAGCTGGCCGCTGCAGCGCGCGCGTCCTCACAGTGCCGGCCGGACCTACGGTGACCGGACCCGGACCGTGAATGTTTGGCCAGACGAGGGGGGAGGCTGCAAGCAGGGGCTCCCCCGCCGCTGCTTCTGGTACCGCAGCCCCTGCCGTTCCCACAGAAACCGGCGCAGGCGGGTGCATGGCCCAGGGATCCTCTTCATCTGTAGGTAAGCCGGGTCCCTGTAGGAACAGGAAACCTAAACTGAGGAGGAGAGGGGACCGCCTCCTTTTATTCTGTAGGTTTCCTGTTCCTATGGGCGGATCCCTCTCTCTCATGTGGGGTGCTGTTGTGGCGAAGGGTAAAAGGTCCCTGTTTTTCTGGAGTAACTCCCGGCACTGCTGTTTCTGGGTCTTTGATAGCGTCTCTGCTATAGTAACCGCTCCAACCTCACCTTCTGGGTTGCATAACAATGATGGAGTTGCTGTCGGCTCTCTATCTTGCCATGGCTTGATGAGGTTGACATGGTAAACTTGGAATGGTTTCCGTCTTCCTGGTTGGTGAATTTTATAATTTACCTCACCAAGTTTCTCGACAACCTCATATGGCCCTTGCCATTTGGCCAAGAACTTGCTTTCCACCGTTGGAACTAACACAAGAACTCGGTCTCCCGGATTGAACTGCCTCACTCTTGCAGACCGGTTGTAGACCCTGGCTTGAGCTTCTTGTGCTTGGAGAAGGTGTTCTTTCACGATAGGCATCACCTTTGCAATCCTCTGCTGCATCAGGGCCACATGCTCAATGACGCTTCTGTGGGGTGTGACTTCGGCCTCCCAGGTTTCCTTGGCTATATCCAGGAGTCCTCGTGGTTGTCGGCCATATAGAAGCTCAAACGGTGAGAACCCTGTGGAGGCCTGTGGAACTTCACGAATGGAAAACATCAGATAGGGTAAGAGACAATCCCAGTCTCTACCGTCTTTCTCTATAGCTTTTCTCAGCATGCTCTTTAGGGTCTTGTTAAACCTCTCAACAAGGCCATCTGACTGGGGATGGTACACCGAGGTCCTCAACTGGGAGATCTTCAGGGCTTTGCATAACTCCCTCATCACCTTGCTCATGAAAAGTGTACCCTGGTCAGTCAGGATCTCCTTTGGCAGACCTGTCCGGGAAAATACATGGACCAACTCGCGGGCTATGCTTTTTGAGGAAGAATTTCTCAAGGGAATTGCCTCAGGATAGCATGTGGCATAGTCCAGGATGACTAATATATACTGATGGCCCCGAGCTGATTTAACTAAGGGACCGACCAAGTCCATGGCAATTCTCTCGAACGGTACCTCAATAATGGGCAGTGGCACAAGGGGGTTCCGGAAATGAGGAGTAGGAGCAGTTAGCTGACATGTAGGGCAGGACCTGCAATAGTTCACTATTTCCCGGTGACACCCAGGCCAATAGAACCTCTGCACAACCCGTTCCTGCGTTTTTTCCACCCCCAGGTGTCCACCCAAGATGTGTGAATGGGCCATGTCCAACACTTTCCGTCTATACGGACCCGGCACTATCAACTGCTCTACCAACTCCTCCCGTATTTTCGTGACACGGTACAACAACTCCCCCCTCAACAGAAAATGGGGAAATCTTGTGTCTGCCCCCGGCTCCTGTACCACCCCGTCAATAACTGTGACATTATTAAAGGCTTCCCTCAGAGTGGGGTCCCTAAGTTGGGCAGTCCCAAAATTTTCACCGGTAACTTCTAACTCCAGAATGTCAGATGTAGGGGATACTTCCTCCTCATCCCCAACCAGAACACAAAAAGGAAAACTGTCTGCCTCTGGGTGTGGCGATACCCTTCCAGGGTTCACTGGTTCCCTGCCAGGGAGCTCAGAACCATTTCCCCACAAATCCCAAAACAAACAGAAATCCCGGCCAATAATTATAGGGTGCAACAAGTCCTGAACCACGCCGACTATGTGGGACTCAGTGCCACATGCCGTTTCAATGTCCACCCTGGCCATAGGGTAGTCCTTTGCATCACCATGTATGCACCGCACTCCGACCTTCTTTCCTGGGAGCAGGTGGAGAGGAAAAGTGGCCCTCACCAGGGTCACTAGGCTCCCCGAGTCTAACAGTGCCGTTACTGCTCGACCGTTCACCTTTACGGGACACGCTTGAGGTCCCTCGTTGGATGGAGAGTTCACACTACAGGCTGGATACGCATAGTATGAACAACGGCGTCCCATGCTGCAGTCCATCTGCTCAGTGGTTTGGGAACAACGGGCAGCTATATGTCCTGGCTTGTGGCACCTCCAACAAATAATATCACCCGTGGGGACCTTGGGCACCACCTCCCCCGCCCTTTGTGACCTTGGACGCACCACCCCTTTTTGGGACTCAGCTGCCTTCTGGGACCCCCAGTACGGCATGGGCTGCCTCCCGAAGGAGCCTTCCAACCCTTGGTATCTCTCAACCAGTCCGATCAGCTCGTCGGCATTCTGGGGATTACCCTGGGCAACCCAAGACTGTATAGGCCTCGGGAGGGAATGGACAAACCGATCCATCATCACCCGTTCTACCATCTGTGCAGGCGCAGAGGATTCTGGCTGCAGCCATTTCTGGACCAGGTGCAACAGATCAAACATTTGGGAACGAGGTGGTTTGTCCCGGTGATAGCCCCAGGAGTGAACTCGCTGTGTCCTGACAGTCAGTGTCACCCCCAAACGTGCGAGAATCTCGGCTTTCAATTTGTGATACTCTTTGGCATCCTGCAAGGTCAAATCATAGTACGCCTTCTGGGGTTCTCCCGTCAGGTATGGCGCAAGTACCTCTGCCCACTGCTCTGGCGGAAGTTTTTCCCTCTCAGCGACCCTCTCAAACACCGTCAGGAAGGCCTCAACATCATCCCCGGGAGTCATTTTCTGCAATGCGCGTCTTACCGTCTTCCGGACGTGGGTGTCATCAGCCAAACCTGGGGTTGGGGCGCTCGCCTTGCCCTGGATGGCGGTTGTCAGAAGCTGCATCTGCTGCTGATGCTCCTGCTGGCTCTGCTGCATCTGCTGCCGTTGCTCCTGCTGACTCTGCCGTTGCTCCTGCTGACTCTGCCGTTGCTCCTGCTGGCTCTGTTGTATCTGCTGCATCAACAGCCTGTTGGTCTCTTGCTGCCTTTTCTCCTGCTGTGACTGCATCTGGACCAAGTGTTTCAGCAGGTCCTCCATTTTCTCCGGCAATGCTTGCTGGCTTGCAACAGCCTTGACCCAGGACATTCAAAAATAAACTCACGTCTCCGCTGGGAACGCTGCTCGCACGTCTCCACCAATTGTAAGGATTTCACTCACTCAGCTGCGACGGCTGACACTCAGGAGACGTGTTCCTTTAAAGTTCACTGGGTTTATTGCTTCATAAACCATGTGGCAAATAACAGAAAGCAAAATGGGCCTTTGGTTCAGGCAAAGAAAAGCAAGTGTCCAGTTCATCCGGCTCAGTCCTGAAGCCGTAACACACTCAGGAGGGTTTCACCTCCACACATATCTGCTGTGTAAAGGATTAGCCAGTCTTATAAAGAGCTAACCCCACCCAGTAACCCATCACATGATTAGCCATGTGGTCTGACATTACCACAGGTCCTGAAACACATATACAAGATTATGTGCAAGAAAGGAATACTCCGGGCTACATTACAGCAATCAGGCACTTATGTGGCACATACCTCCCATCGACCACAAACCCTTTAGCCATGCTACAATATATATATATATATATATATATATGCTCACCTGTAGACGTTGTGCATAAGCTCTACAGTTGAGAGAGATCGAGAGAGGACCCTGCTGACGATAAGTGCTTACGCTTTACTGAAAAGAGTGCGAGAGATGACCCTGCTGACCATAGCAACTTACACACTAGTGAAAAGAGAGATGACCCTGCTGACCATAGCAACTTACACACTAGTGAAAAGAGAGATGACCCTGCTGACCATAGCAACTTACACACTAGTGAAAAGAGAGATGACCCTGCTGACCATAGCAACTTACACACTAGTGAAAAGAGAGATGACCCTGCTGACCATAGCAACTTACACACTAGTGAAAAGAGAGATGACCCTGCTGACCATAGCAACTTACACACTAGTGAAAAGAGAGAAATGAGATGACCCTGCTGACCATAGCAACTCACACACTAGTGAAAAGAGAGAAATGAGATGACCCTGCTGACCATAGCAACTTACACACTAGTGAAAAGAGAGAAATGAGATGACCCTGCTGACCATAGCAACTTACACACTAGTGAAAAGAGAGAGGAGAGATGACCCTGCTGACCATAGCAACTTACACACTAGTGAAAATAGAGAGGAGAGATGACCCTGCTGACCATAGCAACTCACACACTAGTGAAAAGAGAGTGGAGAGATGACCCTGCTGACCATAGCAACTCACACACTAGTGAAAAGAGAGTGGAGAGATGACCCTGCTGACCATAGCAACTTACACACTAGTGAAAAGAGAGAAGAGAGATGACGCTGCTGACCATAGCAACTTACCCACTAGTGAAAAGAGAGAAATGAGATGACCCTGCTGACCATAGCAACTCACACACTAGTGAAAAGAGAGAAATGAGATGACCCTGCTGACCATAGCAACTTACACACTAGTGAAAAGAGAGAAATGAGATGACCCTGCTGACCATAGCAACTTACACACTAGTGAAAAGAGAGAGGAGAGATGACCCTGCTGACCATAGCAACTTACACACTAGTGAAAAGAGAGAGGAGAGATGACCCTGCTGACCATAGCAACTCACACACTAGTGAAGAGAGAGGGGAGATGACCCTGCTGACCATAAGAGCTTACACACTAGTGAAAAGAGAGAAGGAGAGATGACCCTGCTGACCATAGCAACTCACACACTAGTGAAAAGAGAGTGGAGAGATGACCCTGCTGACCATAGCAACTTACACACTAGTGAAAAGAGAGAAGAGAGATGACGCTGCTGACCATAGCAACTTACACACTAGTGAAAAGAGAGGGGAGATGACCCTGCTGACCATAAGAGCTTACACACGACAGAGGTTAGACTCTTTAGGAGAGAGAGGACCTTGCATACAATAGAAGCTTACATTCTCTAGGAAAGAGAGATTAAGAAAGATCACTGCTGACCATAAGAGCTTACACTTTACAGAAGAACGAGAGAGAGGACCCACCTGACCATAGAGATTACACTCTACAGGAGAGAGAGGACCTCACTGACCATAAGAGCCAACACTGTACAGGAGAGAGAGAGGACCCCACGGACCATAAGAGATTACACGCTACAGAAGAAAGACGGGACCTTGCTGACCATAAGAGTTTACACTTTACAGAAGAATGAGATAGAGGACCCCACTGACCACAGAGATTACACTCTACAGGAGAGAGAGGACCCCACTGACCGTAAGAGCCTACACTGTACAGGAGAGAGAGAGGACAACACTGACCATAAGAGTTTACACTCTACAGAAGAGACTTACCCAATAACTCTGGAGATGGAAGACGACTCTGCTGTACAATCTGTGATCCGCTAGGAACCGCTGGTCCCCGGTACTGACCATCACTGCAAATAGTAGGATAATCCGCTAGATAAGACATTAGCCCACTCTCTGATGCTTCAGCAGTGTGGGAAATGGTGATGGGCTAAGTTTTTGCAAACCACAAATCGAATCTCAAAGTCTGTTTTGTTCATCTCTAGTGCTTGCTATCAGATAAAATGGCTCACTGACCATATAAAAATATTCAGATGTAGATGGACCTAAAAATTATAAAAAGGTGGAAATTCACCATAAACTGGCAAATCACATAACAGTTTTTCGTTTTCCACTATTACATTTCTTGACAAACATTTCCACTGTGTGTGAACTTGTAAATGTTACTTTTTTTGTCAGGAACCAGCTTCGTAGTAAGTTTATATTTTAAGACGATTGTCGGAGCCGTCTTGAGAGTCAATAGTCTCTTTTTCTGCGAGGTTTAATACATGGCATACTGCTAAATGCATCAGGCCCTTTTTATTGGATGTATAATAAAATGTCTCTAGATTTGTCCAGACGACAGGTGTGGATTTTACACATGCCAAATGTGCAGTCGATTAGTGCTGACATGGGTCTGCTTGGTCTGAGTTCCTGCTCCAGTACGTGATTTGGATACTGTTGTTGTAGTGTTTGGTGGTAAGGTACAAGACTTCATAATAAATCATAAAAACACATAAGAAGGTTACCTAGCACTGCAGGCTGCACAGCATTCCTCGTAGTCCCGGTGGTCTCACACAGCTGAAACAAGTCAGGGCTAGGTGATTGGGTCTGATCAATAAAAGGTTTAGTTAGTAACAAAATAAAACCAAAATAGGAAGGTGCAATAAAAGTAACATTTTCATTTTTCTAGCATTATTTTCTTTGGACTTTTTAATTTTTTTCTTTAAATCTGAAATATTACACAGCAAGCGGATAGTCAGTTTTTGAAGTTGATGTGATGGAAGCAGGAGAAATTATTATTATTTATTTATATAGCACCATTGATTCCATGGTGCTGTACATGAGAAATGGTTAAATCAAAATACATACCGTATATACTCGAGTACAAGCCGACCCGAGTATAAGCCGACCCTCCTAATTTTGCCACAAAAAACTGGAAAAACTTATTGACTCGAGTATAAGCCTAGGGTGGAAAATGCAGCAGCTACCGGTGAATTTCAAAAATAAAAATAGATGATCCATACCGTTCATTATGGCCCCATAGCTGTGCCATATAGTGCTCTGCACCGTTCATTATTGCCCCATAGATGTACCACAGAAAGGTGTGCCATATAGATCTCTGCACCGTTCATTATGGCCCCATAGCTGTGCCATATAGTGCTCTGCACCGTTCATTATTGCCCCATAGATGTACCATAGAAAGGTGTGCCATATAGTGCTCTGCACCGTTCATTATGGCCCCATAGCTGTGCCATATAGTGCTCTGCACCGTTCATTATTGCCCCATAGATGTACCATAGAAAGGTGTGCCATATAGTGCTCTGCACCGTTCATTATTGCCCCATAGCTGTGCCATATAGTGCTCTGCACAGTTCATTATTGCCCCATAGCTGTGCCATATAGTGCTCTGCACCGTTCATTATTGCCCCATAGCTGTGCCATATAGTGCTCTGCACCGTTCATTATTGCCCCATGGCTATGCCATATAGTGCTCTGCACCGTTCATTATTGCCCCATAGCTGTGCCATATAGTGCTCTGCACCGTTCGTTATTGCCCCATAGCTGTGCCATATAGTGCTCTGCACCGTTCGTTATTGCCCCATAGCTGTGTCATATAGTGCTCTGCACCGTTCATTATTGCCCCATAGCTGTGCCATATAGTGCTCTGCACTGTTCATTCTTGCCCCATAGCTATGCCATATAGTGCTCCGCACCGTTCATTCTTGCCCCATAGCTGTGCCATTTAGTGCTCTGCACCGTTCATTCTTGCCCCATAGCTGTGCCATATAGTGCTCTGCACCGTTCATTCTTGCCCCATAGCTGTGCCATATAGTGCTCTGCACCGTTCATTATTGCCCCATGGCTATGCCATATAGTGCTCTGCACCGTTCATTTTTGCCCCATAGCTGTGCCATTTAGTGCTCTGCAACGTTCATTTTTGCCCCATAGCTGTGCCATATAGTGCTCTGCACCGTTCATTATTGCCCCATAGCTGTGCCATATAAAGCTGTGCCATTGCTGCTGCTGCAATAATTAAAAAAAAAATGCCATACTCACCTCTCTTGCTTGCAGCTCCTCAGCGTCTCGTCCCAGCGTCTCTCTGCACTGACTGATCAGGCAGAGGGCGGCGCGCACACTATATGCGTCATCGCGCCCTCTGACCTGCACAGTCAGTGCAAGAGGACGCGAAGACAGAGCGGCGCCCGGCGTGTGGAACGCGGACAGGTGAATATAAAATACTCACCTAGTCCCGGCGCTCCTGACGCTGCCCCTGCCTGTCACACTGTCTTCGGGGGTGCCGCAGCTCTTCCTGTCAGCGGTCACTGGCACCGCTCAGAGGAATGAATATGTGGCTCCACCCCTATGGGAGTGGAGTCCATATTCATTTCTGTAATGAGCGGTCTCACGTGACCGCTGAACAGGGGAAGAGCTGCGGCACCCGGAGACAGTGTGACAGGCAGGGGCGTCAGGAGCGCCGGGACTAGGTGAGTATGCCTCAGTGCCCTCTCCCGCCGCCCCTGCCGCCCACCGTGACTCGAGTATAAGCCGAGAGGGGCACTTTCAGCCCAAAAATTTGGGCTGAAAATCTCGGCTTATACTCGAGTATATACGGTATATCACTTACAGTAAACAAACTAACAATGATAGATTGGTACAGAGGGAAGAGGACACTTACATTCTGCAGGATTATGGGGAAGGAGATAGTAAGCCAGGGGTTGCAGTAGCTCCGATGGACTTGAGTTGGCCGCACGGTCATTGCAGGTTGTAAAAGCTTTTTTGAAGAGATGGGTTTGCAGGTTCCGTCTGAAGGATCCAAATGTAGTGGATAACCGGACGTGTTGGGGCACAGAATTCCAGAGGATGGGGGATATTTGGGAGAAATCTTAGAGGCAATTTGGTGATTAGCGAATTAGCGTGGAGGAGAGAAGGAGCTCTTGGGAGGACTGGAGATTACGTGAGGGAAGATATTGGGAGATTAGTTCGGAAATATACGGAGGAAAAGGTTATGGATGGCTTTGTAGGTCAGTGTTAGTAGTTTAAACTGGATATGCTGGGAAATTGGGAGCCAGTGAAGGGATTTGCAAAGAGGATAAGCAGGAGTGTAGCAGGGAGAGAGATTAATTAGTCGGGCAGCAGAGTTAAGGATGGACTGGAGAGGTGCGAGAGTGTTAGCAGGGAGGCCACAGAGGAGGAAGTTGCAGTAGTCGAGGTGGGAGATGATTAGGGCATGCACAAGCATTTTGGTAGAGTGAGGGCTGAGGAAAGGACGGATCCTGGAAATATTTTTGAGCTGGAGGTGACAGGAGGTGACGAGAGCTTTGATGTGCGGTTTGAAGGACTGAGCAGAGTCAAGGGTTACTCCGACGCAGTGGATTTCCGGGACAGGGGAAAGTGTGATTTCATTTATTGTGATAGATGGATCAGGTAGGGAAGATATGCGAAATGGAGGAAAGATAATTAGTTTAGTTTTGTCCACATTGAGCTTGAGAAAGTGAGAGGAGAAGAAGGAGGATATGGTTGATAGACACACTGGGATTCTGGACAGCAGAGAGGTGATATCTGAGCCAGAGAGGTAGATCTGAGTGTCATCAGCATATAGATGGAGTTGGAAGCCATAGGACTTTATGAGTTGTCCCTGGCCAAGGGTGTAGATTAAGACTAGAAGGGGTTGTAGGACTGAGCCTTGAGGGACTCCAACAGAGAGGGAGATGAGGCGGTAGTGTGGGAGTAGGAAACGCTAAATGTGCGGTTGGTAAGTTATGAGAACCAGGATAGGGCAAGGTCTTTGACATCAAAGGAAGAGTGGATCTGTAGTAGGAGGCAGTGGTCAACTGTGTCGAAGGCAGAGGACAGGTCAAGAAGGAGGAGTATAGAGAATTGTCTGTTAGCTTTGGCTGTAAGTCATTAGTAAGTTTGGTCAGGGCAGTCTCAGTGGAATGGTGGGGACAGAAGCCAGATTGTAGGTTGTCAAAGAGTGAGTTAGATGCAAAGTGAGAGGAAAGTTCAGCGTGGACGTGCTGCTCAAGGAGTTTGGAAGCAAATGGGAACAATGATATACATAGCGCTCAAGTCAAACGATGGCTTTTTGAGGATAGGCGCGATTGTGGTATGTTTGAAAGCAGAGCGGATGATACCAGAAGTTAGTGATAGGATGAAGAGATGGGTTAGGGATGGGATAAGTGTAGTGGTGATGTTGGGGAGGAGGTGGGATGGGGTCAAGTGCACAAGTGGTGAGGTGTGATTTGGAGAGTAGATGAGCAAGCTCTCCTTCAGTGATTTTGGAGAGGGAAGTTATGGGTTTAGGGCATTGGTCTGGTATACAAAGGGGTTGTGGTGGTCGGACAACAAAGACTTGCCTTCTTTGGTATATCTTATTTTTTAAGTCCGTGGCAAAGTCCTTAGCAGAGAGTAGGGAAGTCTTAGGGGGCAGTTAAAAGTGTTGAATAACTGTTTGGGGTTGTAGGATAAGGAAGATACAAGGGATGTAAAGTAGGCCTGTTTAGCAGAGGTGAGAGCTGATTTGAATGCGAGTGTTGCTTGTTTGAATGTGGTGAAGTCATCTTGCGAATGCGTTTTCTTCCAATGCTGCTCTGCACTTCTGGATACTTGCCAAAGCTTTTTAGTGATGTTATTGTGCCAGGGTTGTCTATTGATTTGGCGCACTCTGGAGAGTAAGTGGTGGAGAGCAAGAATGTAAGTGACCCTGACAAGGATCATAATATGATAGCTAGATGATTGGGTCAAGTAATCTCCAAATCAACAGGTTTTATGGGTGTACTGGGGTGCGATGTTTATTTATTGATAAGAAGATGCACAAGAGAGGAAAAAATGGTCATAGAATCATGGATGGCTAAGCATTGATGTGAGTGGGGAGTGAGGATTAGCCGATATGCTACTATTCCATAGAAGAGCTACCATGACACACACAGCTGATAAAGGGTAATGGTTATTATGATTATAAAAAAATGTTGTGACACCCAGTGCATTATGATTTCCTTTTTATGGGGCTAAATAGCCACATTATGGGAGAGAATCATCTCCTTCCCAAACATTGTTGTTTGACAATGGCCTTTTTCAGCAGAATAATGCTCTCTGCCATATGTCTTAGAGCAGGTTCCACGGACACCTAAAAAGGTCTTTGTGAGTTTATGCCTCAAAGGGTCAGAGCTATGGTGAGGAGCAAAAGGGTAACAATGTTTTGAACTTTTGACTTTCAGGCTCTCATCTTCCACTACTGCTTGGATCATGTGACTAAGATCATTTTATAGACAATCATCTTGGCTATCTCATACATAAATTTCACTTGCAGCTATTTAGCATATGATTAGTTATGCAGATTCTTGTCACGGCACTGCATTGTTACTATTTTGCTCCTGGTGGTGGAAAAACATTTTTCTTCCAGAATACTGCAAAATACAACCTTTTCTCACATTCCCTAAAAGCTCAGTGTATTATTAGTATGATTCCCAAGTGAAAGGTCATTGGATTGAATTGAGGAGCAGCCGTGAAGATGATTTCCCAAGAAACAGCATCATCCAGTTCATCGATAGCAGTTGCCAAACTACATCATGTGAATGCCGTGACAGTTGAAAGAAAATGAAATTAAGTCTGTGCATCCATTCAGAAGCCAAAAGGTGGATGTCCAGGTAAAATATCAGAGTCAACAAGTCAGCTCATCACAAGGTCTATCAGTTCTGGCGCGACAAACATGGCAGTGGAGGTGACTTGTATGTTTCATAATAGTGAGATCACAGACATCAACGCAAGCACCGTGCGATGCACCTTGCACAAGGCTGGAATGGTGGCGAGAAAAAAGGTGTAGAAGCCTCAACTTCAATATTTTCATAAGAAGCATTGATTCGAGCTTACAATAGATTATGAAAAGTGGACATTTAAAGATTTGAAACAGCAATGGAGCAATGACACAAAAGTCTATAGACTAGGCTCTGATAGATGCAAATGGGTCTGAAAGAAACAAGGTAAAAAGGGCTAATGAATTGAGAAATTGGAAATGTCAAGTTCGGTGGAGGAAGCCTGATGATATGGGGTTGCTTCACAGCCAAAGACGTTGGATACTTGATCAGGATCGCTGGTTGTCTCAATGCTAAGCTATATGTGCGTATCCTACAAGATGAGTTACTTTGTACACAAGTACTGTGGGTATGAAAAAGACGACATAGTGTTCCAACAGGACAACAACGTGAAGCATTACGTCAAGATTGGCAAAGAAATGAAGTAGAGGTGCTGGAATGGCCCCCACAGTCCCCAGACCTCAACCCAATCAAACACTTGTGGGCAGAATTGAAGAAAACGCTGCACACATACCCAAGTAAGATGACTAGTATGCACCATCTTTGGGAAGAAGAGACGGAGGAGAAGGAGGATTAATGCAGTGCTGAAGGCCAAGGTGGATTTAGAAGATACTAACAAAATAAAAAAATTTAAAATTTAGATCTTTAGGAGCAAAACAGTAACTATGTAGTGACATGACAATAATCTGCATAACTAATTATATTCTTATTAGTTGCAAGTCAAATTTAAGTATAAGATATCCAAGATGATTCTCTATAAAATGATGGCAGTCTCAAGTTCAAAGCAGAAGTGGATAATGAGAAATGGAGCCTGAAAGCGAAAAATTAAAACATTCTTACCCTTTTGCGCCTCACTGTATTTTTTCTGCTCCATCTCTGACCTGTTATCAGTGGCCGAATAGTAGAGTACATAAGAGTGACATACTACTTACTTAGGATTCACAAATAATATCACTATGTACTGTTCACATTGCAGTGTCCTATGTGCTTTAGGTCACGTTCACACGTTCAGTATTCTGTCAGTATTTTCCATCATTATTTGTAAGTCAAAACCAGAAATGGGTAAAAAAATTTAGAAGTGGTGCTCGTGTTTCTATTATACTTTTCCTCTGATTTTTCCACTCCTGGTTTTGACTTAGGCTAGGTTCACATTGCGTTAGTGGGTGTCCGCTAACAGAATCCGTTACATGGCGCAATTGTCGCAATTAACGCTATGTAACGGATCCGTTAGTGCACCCATTGACCGCAATGTGCTAACGAATCGCTAACGTATGCCATTTTTGGCATACGTCAGCGATGTCCCGTTATTTTTGGACGGACCTCGAATGCTGCTTGCAGCGTTCAGGGTCCGTTCTTCTCTAGCGCAGATGCCCTCCATCTGCGCTAGCGGGATCGCCAAACGCGATAACTTTTTTGACATTGCGTTAGCGCATTCCGTTAACAGATTGCCCTAACACAATGTGAACCTAGCCTAACAAGTACTGAGGTAAAAAACAATCAAATACTCAATGCTACACGTGGCCTAAATGAACATGATACGCTGTTGCACGTTGACCAAATATTAGAATGGGAGGCTCCAAAGTTCTCCGAGAAGAGCGAGGCTTGAAAAACAGATGATTTGTAGCTGATTTGTCAGATAAACCCTGGTGACGGAAAGTGTAGGAAACCTGTAATAGCACCCATGATGTGCCTCATTCCTTATCCCCTCTCTTCTTCCACTCTTAGATTAGTTTATTATCCCTACTGTCCTAGGTGCCAATTCATCAACTGGTGTTTTTCAATCCAAGCTTTAATGAGTCGACTAGGTGGAGCGCGGCGCTCCTGATTCATTAAGATGAACACACCTCTTATTGAGTAAGGCTAGGTGTGAAGTGGCATGCGCCTCTGTGTACGCTTCTCCACAAATTTTACTCCAGGAAGGGCAATGTCACTGCTTGTCATGAATTTGACATGTGAGGGTCACCATACAATGTCATACCCCAGCTTTGCCACGTTGTCATTAGCGAAAATGGTGTGAAACCACCAAAAGTCTCAAAGTGTTTTCACAGCTTTGCTGGAATGACACTGACTGTGTCACTGGCGCAGGATAGGGAACGCTATCAGAGGGCATGGGAACGAGCGCAGGGAGTGGGGGGAACAAGGCACGCAGTGCGCAAAGACCTGAAACTAAGCAATGAGCACAGTACGTGGAACAAAGCAGTCACGTGATAACAGGGGGCGGAGTCACCGTGCGTGCGGCCAGGGAAGGCAGCTGGGAGCGTGGAGTACAGGTTACAGAACGTAACTGCAGTCAAAGGAGAGCTGAGGGTCAAAAACCAGACGAGAGCGTGGTACCTAGGGATTAGACAGAGTAAAGTGAGATGAGCCAAGGGGTCAGATAACAGAAAGGACAGGGCAGTACAATGCAGTATACAGAGGCAAAAGTCAGGGAACAAACTGGGTCATACAAAGCATAGACACCCATGCACAGAGGCACAACGATTGCGGATGGGTAACCTGGGTCAGCAACCACAAAGCTAGCATACAGAAGTATCACCGACACCAAACCCAGGAACTACCAACATTAAATAGCCGCCCCCAGAACCACAGAGAGGCAGACTAGAATTAACCCTGACCTGACCAGGATGGAGGCGGAACCATCCTGTCAGAGCCATGACTGTACCCCCTCTCAACGGGGGCCCACCAGATGCCCAGGTTTCCCAGGAAACCGGGCATGAAAGGAGCGCACCAGACGATCGGCATGAACCGATCGGGCAGGAACCCAGGATCGGTCTTCAGGCCCATACCCCTTCCAGTGCACAAGATACTGGAGGGAACGGTGGACCAACCGGGAATCCATGATGCGCTCCACCTCGAATTCCTCCTGACTATCCACCAATACAGGCGGCAAGGGACCCAATGATGCTTCCTCCACAGCCCCCACCTCCATGGGCTCAACCGCCGACAAAGGCTCCGGTTTCATAGACAACAGAGGAGCTTCAAGTTGCATGACTCCTCTTTCTCTCAGCCTGCAGTCCATCCAGACAGCCTGGGTCATGGCCTCCTCCAGAGAATTGGGTGGTGGATGCAGGGCCAAAGCATCCATTAAATGCTCGGCAAGACCGCTTCGGAATAGCCCCCTGAGTGCCGAGTTGTTCCAGGATACCTCAGGTGCCCATAGCTTGTACTCAGAATAGTACCACTCAGCAGAGAGCCTTCCCTGGGTAAGACTCATAATCATAACTACTCGGAAAAGGTTTGTAGAGTGAACGGCGCCAGAGGAATACTCTGTCAGGACTTGGATACACGTGAGTCCACTTTACCAGCTTGCATGAAAACTCAGGGATCGAGGTGCTCAGCATTAATAGCTTAAAGTCTATGATGCAAAAAATTGAAAGAAATGCGGCACTCACCCTTTGCTGCTTGTGAAATTGTGCTGTTTTTATTGGACCGACATGAAGAAATTGTTTCATGTTCATGTATTACATCAGGTGTACAGGAGGGTGTGGGGAGAGAAAGTGGACGACGGCCGTCTCATACACGATATGCTTCAACGGGTCCAGAATGTAAACATAGTCAAAGGAGAGCCAACGGCCAAAAACTAGACGAGAGCGTGGTACCTAAGGATTAGACGGGGTGTAAACCGAGATGAGCCAAGGGGTCAGATAACAGGAAGGACAGGGCAGTAAAATGCAGTATACAGAGGCACAAGTCAGGGGACAAACCGGGTCATACACAGCAAAAACACACACCCACAGAGGCACACCGATTACGGACGGGTAACCTGGGTGAGCAAAAACAAACCGAGTATACGGAAGTATCATCGACACTAAACCCAGGAACTACCAACTTTGAATAGCCACCCCAGAACTAAAAAGAGACGGACTAGAATTAACCATGACCAGGATGGAGGCGGAACCATCCTGTCAGAGTCATGACACTTGCGTTGTATATAAGTATTGCGAACTTTCAAAACTTTTTACTACAGTTTTCTTGTGTAAAAGCTTTGATGAATCGGGGCCATAGTATTTAAACTATATTATGAGAGAAGTAAATACTCAAGGGCGCAGCCCACAAAAATTGTAAACTAAAGAAAGTGTCATATTGTTTGTTGATACTGCACCATAAATAGGGAAGTGTCTATAATTTGTTAACTGTTGACCACAGCGAGAACATCAGAAATCAATCATAAATAAGATATCAAAATGTTCTTTGGCCTTCAGAAAATATATTGGGCAGGTTCATTACTGGTTTGGAATTTGGGGTAGGGATCCCTACTTGATAAAGTCCAATTATGGTTTGCAGTTTAACAGATGATGGTTTAAAATCCAATTATCTTTATGGTAAATCCATTAAAATATAGAAGGTATAGTGGATTTCTTCTGAAGCATTTTGAGTCAATCCAACTTTTCATCGTCATTTATAATCATTTATGATTTAAAGTCGATTGATTTGAAACAAGTCAGAGAAACTTCTGTACCTTCTATATTTTAATGGATTTACCATAAAGAAAATTGGATTTTAAATTACCGTATGCTGGATTCAACCCATCTTTGGACTTTGGAGCCTAATCAGCTTTATCCATGCACCCGGAATTATCACCTTCAGGCTGGATCAACACATGCACATCAAGCAAGGATGAGCTGCATATAACAATACTATTCATCTACATATCAATACTTGAACCAATTTTTGGGGAAGCAGTTGGTAGACAATGCTAACTGGTCTCCTAGATAATTACAAAACTGGAATATCTATCGAAGGTAAAATGCATGATAACAGACTGAGGTGGTAACGATTGGTCAACACAAGTTTAGTTTAGTTTAAGAAAGAAAAGCAGAACCAAAGGACCAAGAAAACCAGAATCCAATAACCTGAAGCAAAAGAGTTAGAGAGTGCCCAAAGCAGAACACAAAAGAGCATAGAAGAATAAGATAAGCAGGTTTTATCAAACAAGAGCTGAAGGCAAAGTCAAGTTGGGTAGTCTTCTTCTTCTGCACTAAATTTGTCTGCTCTTTGGATGAAGCTATACAAATTGATGACCCCCTTAACTTGATCTTATTAAATTTCCACTGAATGTACAGAATTCCCAATTTTTACAGTTTTTTGTTTTTGCCATGTCTTTTTCTAAATGTCATACTATTTTTCTGTGTTAAATCTACAAGAAAACTGAAGAACAGTTTGATTTATGGGCAGACCGTGATTTGAGTAGCCATGAGCAAAATCCAATCTAAATAAGGTCTTGTCTTCATGACAGCATGCCCATTAACGTTTTCTTAGCTTACGACAAATTTACGTAAACAAAGTAAAACTTCTCCTGCACTTGACATTCTCGTGCCCAGGACAACTATTCATTTTGTTCATTCCAGAACATTTGAGTAGAGCTTGGAGAAGGTGCCTCATGTTTCGCACACACATTGTGAAATTGTGTCTTCAGTTCTGTTGGGTTTCTTGGCCTTTACATGAGATGAATGTTTTTTTTTGGACAGACAGTAACGGTTGCCTGTAATTAAAAACAAGCTGCTTACGTCTGAATTATAGTTGGCTGGAGTCTCCCGAATACTCATCTGTTTATCATCGTCAGATTATCAATATACTTGGAGCCTAACTTTCTGTGCAGGAAAGTGCAGCTATTTGTACTGTGATAGTTGTTCAATGTTTCTCAGTGAAAAATCCCAGCACCATTAAATATTCTCATTCCAGCACAGACACACAGATATTCAGTGTAGCAGAAAATTTACAATGCAGTAAACCGCACAGTTGGAAATCATGTGCTTATTAGGATGTCTTAAAGTCTACCAATATTTTAGCCGCACGAATGATAAAATCTTTTTTATTGCACAGTCCTTCTGCGAGAAGACAAATCTGTTAAGAAGGGAAGACACAGCGACTTATACTGAATTATAACCACTGAAAAGGACTATAGATGACAGAATACACTCATTAACATAGTCTGCCGGCACAAAATGACTGTTCCAACCAAGTAGATAAGTTTGGTGCACCATTGGTGTGGCCGAAGTGGCAACTTCTCAGTTACCGTACTTATTTTGCACTTATCTGCACCCTCCTATCCTTGATTGGCACCTCTGTCTTTACAGAAGCCAAAGTATGGTGGAGATAAATGGAAAACAAATAGAAGGAAAGATGCACTGTGCTGCTTGGCCACACAAGGATGCATCGGGAGCCTGTACTTAAAAAAAAAAAAAATTGGGGGCTGAAAGATTCCATATCTCATATCCAAGTTTGGATTATCACTGATAACAATACAGTAATGTTATATGTGACCCCAAGATTTTAGATAATAAACTACAAAAATGTATTCATCTCCGCCTAAACTATCCAACAACTTATGTTATAATGTCATCATCACCGCTCACCTCTCCTGTGGAGGAGAGAAGCGCTGAACAACCCCTTTAATGTCAATGACCACTTTTCAACGCCATGTCATATTTAGGTAGAACATTCTGTTGTGAAAAAAAAATCTTAATCTACTATATAATTGTCTAAGGGTCACTTCCACCTGTCTGTCTGCCTGTCTTTCTGTCTGTTACGGATATTCATTGGTCGCGGCCTCTGTCTGTCATGGAAATCCAAGTCACTGATTGATCGTGGCAAAACGCCCACGACCATTGCCATGACTAATCAGTGACGGGCACAGTCCAGCAGCAAAATGGCCGCTCCTTACTCCCCGCAGTCAGTGCCCGCTCCATACTCCCCTCCAGTCAGCGCTCACACAGGGTTAATGGCAGCGCTAATGGACCGCGTTATGCCGCGGTGTAACGCACTCCATTAACGCTGCTATTAACCCTGTGTGACCAAGTTTTTACTATTGATGCTGCCTATGCAGATCTAATGTTAAAAATAATTAAAAAAATTAAAATCGTTATATACTCACCGTCCGTCGGCCAATCGGATCCAGAACAGGCCTTTCCCGCTCCTTGCGATGCTCCGGTGACCGCTCCATGCATTGCGATCTCGCGAGATGACGACGTAGCGGTCTCGCGAGACCGCTATGTCATCTCGCGAGACCGCAATGCACTCTTCAGACCGGAGCGCGCGAGGAGCGTCGGTAACCGCTTTGATCCGGGGGCCAACGGAAGGTGAGTATATAACTATTTTTTATTTTAATTCTTTTTTTTAACAGGGATATGATGCCCACATTGCTATATACTACGTGGGCTGTGCAATATACAACATGGGCTGTGCAATATACTACGTGGGCTGTGCAATATATTACATGGGCTGGGCAATATACTACGTGGGCTGGGCAATATACTACGTGGGCTGTGCAATGTACTGCGCTGGCTGTGCAATATACTACGTGGCTGTGCAATATACTACGTGGCTGTGCTATACAACTACGTGGGCTGTGTTATACACTACGTGGGTTGTGTATTCAATGTATTCTAAAATCTTCATAAATAAACTACATACATATTCTAGAATACCCGATGCATTAGAATCAGGCTACCATCTAGTATATCAATAATGAGTCTTTATAGGGTCATAATTTTCCTGTGAAACATTATGATGTGTGCTCCATTAAATGATGTCTGCAGAATTTTTTCACTTGTTTCTATTTTTCTGTAGGGTATTTTGACCATTGTAAATGATGCAGATTTCTACTGCGAAAGTATCTCATAAGTTTGGACCTGTTCAGGCGACCACTCTTACGTCTTGTACTGTATACTCTGAAAATACTGAATGCTTATGTTCTTTGCATATGATCGTTAAGTTTTTTGAAGGTGGATCTAGAAAAATGTATCAATTATTATGATCATACATGATTACGATAAAGGAGTAGACTTGTGCTTTAGCTAGCTCAGTGGTTAGCACTGCAGTCTTGCAGCACTGGGGTCCTGGGTTCAAATCCCACCAATGACAACATCTGCAAGGAGTTTGTATGTTCTCCCCGTGTTTGCGTGGATTTCCTCCGGGTTCTCCGATTTCCTCCCACACTCCATAGACATACTGATAGGAATGTAGATTGTGAGTCCGAATAGGGACAGTGATGTCTAAAAAATAAATAATAAAAATAATTATGTATTGAAAGAATGCCCATGTAAGAAAAGAACACATTCCTTAGGGGCAAAAATTGAAGGTGGCTGGAAACGAGTAGAAACCAATTGACCAGGATATTTAGATAGAGGCCTAGAGTAACAAGCTGGATCTTAGATGAAACCTGGGTGGAGAAAAAGCTAAAATTTGGACTTCATATTTACTTGGAGATGCTAATAATGTACATGATAACAAAGATATTCTATCACATAATGATTTTGATATTCTATAATTTTTCATAGTCAGGATTTGAAGCCTCAAACCTATGAAAGAAATATGTATCCCATCAGTTCAGAAATATTGCTTTTATTAACAACAAATTTCGAGATGAAAAGTTCCATGTGACACCCCACTACCAATGATTCATCTCAGAGGCAGGAGTTGTCCCAACGCATCTCATAGCTGTATACTATTCTGCATTCCTGGGAGATATTTTCACGGACTAAAACCACAGATAGGAAACAAAGTGTCTTGATTGAATAAAACTGACTGTTCATGCCAAGTAAAATGGTAAGGCAGGTGGTGCAGTACAGGCTCAAGGACATCCTGTTCAGTCCTGCACCTGGCCAGTAAATATGGAGACACCTCCTGGGCTTTGTTTCAGAAATGGTGAAGGAGAAACCAGAGCCGTGATGGAAATATATTCCCTTCAATAGCTAGTAAAATAATTAACACGATCACTTAATTCTACACCGAAAATAAGTAAATGTTTAAAAGAACGTTGGGTCTCCTTATTGACCCAGACTCTGCAATCGCACACAGGTTCTGCAGCATTTTGCATGTTTTGCTCTATATCTAAACCTCGATGTAGAACTGGAGTGAAGCACATCCGAGAAAGCTTTATTAATTCCCAAAATATTTCAGAAAGTTTAATAAAAAAAAAAAATCACTGAGATCGGAAACATCATTTTATATTTTATACCCTAACATTGGGTTGAAGATTCGCCTACAATTTGGGCAAGTATTTCCTGACTAGATGGTGGCCCGATTCTATCGCATCGGGTATTCTAGAATATGCATGTCCACATAGTATATTGCCCAGCTACGTAGTATATTGCCCAGCTACGTAGTATATTGCCCAGCCACGTAGTATATTGCCCAGCCACGTAGTATATTGCCCAGTCACGTAGTATATTGCCCAGCCATGTAGTAGATTGCACAGCGATATGGAGTATACAGCACAGAGCCATGTAGTATACAGACTTAAAATAAAAAATAAACATATACTCACCCTCCGTTGAAGTCCTGGCCCTGCGTACGGTGCACCCGGCAGCTTCCGGTCCCAGGGTTGGTATGGGCGCAGGACCTGTGAAGATGTCGCGGTCGCATGACCGTGACATCATGGCAGGTCTTTCTCGCAGGACCTGTGATAACGTCGCGGTCACATGGTAGGTCCTTGTTGCATACCATCTTTGCCACCGGAACCTGCCACTTCCATGGACTGGTCACCAGAGTGTCACGACGAGGAGCGGGAAAGGTGCCGGAATGTGAGTATATGATGATTTTTTATTTTTTAATTATTTTTAACATTAGATCTTTTTACTATTGAGGTTGCATAGGCAGCATCAATAGTAAAAAAGTTGTAAACATAAGGCTGAATGACCTCCGGGAGATCAAAACATCCAACACCGCGGAGACACCATCACGTGTTTCTCAACGCAGTGATCCAGAACACTGCCCCCATCCCTTATGGGAAATATGCAAATGCATGTAGAAAAGCCGCGGAGACACCATCACGTGTTTCTCAACGTAAGCAATAAATAGCCAGGTCTTTCACCGGGAAGGAACAACCACGGGAAGGGCAGCATCCAAAAAGGAAAACCACCTATGCCAAAACATGGTATCCATCCACAGACAGCTGTTTCGGGGTATTTCCCCCTCATCAGTGTGGAGTAGGAAACTTGCTATTAGGAGCAGTGCCTAGTAAAAGGACTATAAACATAAGGCTGAATGACCTCGGGGAGATCAAAACATCCAACACCACGGAGACACCATCACGTGGTGTTTATTTATTGCCTGGCTTTTCTACATGCCTTAGTAAAAAAGTTGGTGCAACAGGGTTAATAGCCGCGTTAATGGAGTGCGTTACACCGCGGCATAATGCGGTCCATTAGCGCTGCCATTAACCCTGTGTGAGCGCTGACTGGAGGGGAGTACGGAGCGGGCACTGACTGCGGGGAGGATGGAGCAGCCATGTTGCCGCAGGACAATGGTCGTGGGCGTTTTGCCACGACCAATCAGCGACTTGGATTCCATGACAGACAGAGGCCGCGACCAATGAATATCCGTGACAGACAGAAGGACAGACAGAAAGACGGGAGTGACTCTTAGACAATTATATAGTTGATTGTCACATTTCAAGATGAAAATAACAACTAATCTGAACAAATTTAAGGAGTAACTCCATTGAAAACTAAAGTCTTCCATGTCAATTCTCACCTGGATAAAATCTTCTGTAGGTTTTTGAACAATAAAACAAATGAATGTACTGTATAACATCTGCATAATGTCACAATCTCCTTCAGGCTACTTCGTGCTGATGATATAGGTCTTCTTTGCAGTGGGTTCCTTGCCTGTAACGTGCATGTTGCTGCACAGTACCTTCAACCTCTCCTGTGCCTTACGACTCATTCATATGTCAGTGATTTTTCTTGAGCAACAAAAATGGTCAGATTTTCTTCATCATTTCTTACCAGAATGTCATCACGGTTTGGTCCATGTGTCAGTTTTCACCATCAGTGTTTGGTTACAGTTTCATCAGTTCTTCTCGGATGAAAAACAGGAAGTGATTGAGGTTTTCTCAAGCTTCTCATTGGTCAAATTTTGAAAGTGTCCCCAAGTCCAGTGTCAAAAGCCATCAAGTGCTACAAAGAAACTGGCTCACATGAGGATCGCCCCAGGAAAGGAAGACCAAGAGTCACCTCTGCTTTTGAGGATATGTTTATCCGAGTCACCAGCCTCAGAAATCGCAGGTTAACAGCAGTTCAGATTAGAGACCAGGTCAACGCCACACAGAGTTCTAGCAGCAGACACATCTCTACAACAACTGTTAAGAGGAGACATTGTGCAGCAGCCTTCATGGTAAAATAGCTGCTAGGAAACCACTGCTAAGGACAGGCAACAAGCAGAAGAGACTTGTTTGGGCTAAAGAACACAAGGAATGGACATTAGACCTGTGGAAATCTGTGCTTTGGTCTGATGAGTCCAAATTTCAGGTCTTTGGTTCCAACCACCGTGTCTTTGTGCAACGCAGAAAAGGTGAACGGATACAATTCATAGTTTTGATGCCTTCAGTGTGAATGTACAATTTTCATAGTCATGAAAATACAGAAAAATCTTTAAATGAGGTGTCCAAACTTTTGGTCTGTATATATATATATATATATATACAGTACAGACCAAAAGTTTGGACACGCCTTCTCATTTAAAGATTTTTCTGTATTTTCATGACTATAAAAATTGTAAATTCACACTGAAGGCATCAAAACTATGAATTAACACATGTGGAATTATATACTTAACAAAAAAGTGTGAAACAACTGAAATTATGTCTTATATTCTAGGTTCTTCAAAGTAGCCACCTTTTGCTTTGATGACTGCTTTGCACACTCTTGATGAGCTTCAAGAGGTAGTCACCGGGAATGGTCTTCCAACAATCTTGAAGGAGTTCCCAGAGTGAAGGCAAAAGGGCCAACAAGTGCTAAGCATCTCTGGGAACTCCTTCAAGATTGTTGGAAGACCATTTCCGATGACTATCTCTTGAAGTTCATCAAGAGAATGCCAAGGGTGTGCAAAGCAGTCATCAAAGCAATAGGAGGCTACTTTGAATAACCTAGAATATAAGACATAATTTCAGTTGTTTCACACTTTTTTATTAAGTATATAATTCCACATGTGTTAATTCATAGTTTTGATGCCTTCAGTGTGAATGTACGATTTTCATAGTCATGAAAATACAGAAAAATCTTTAAATGAGAAGGTGTGTCCAAACCTTTGGTCTGTACTGTATGTTGTCCCTAGTTACCCCATGAGCCATTAAGGGGGAGATATATCATGTGTATAATCTTGCGTATATATTACCAGGTTGTATATTGAGGTTTATGTTATATACATGGGATGATGACAGTTGTGTGGTTATTTTAATTATGTTTTAAACTGTGTGCTAATAAAGTGGATTTTTTCATCTCATTATTTCGGTGGTGTGCATATTACAGTAGCGTCTTGCTTCTTGTTATTTCTACTGTTGTTTTCTACTAATTGCACCCGTCTTTATATTTTATCTATGGCTGTGCGCCGGGTTCTCTAGCTTTGATTCCTATCTTCTTGCAATGACGTCCTCTTCTTGTCTTCACGCTGCAGCTCCGGCGCAGGCGTACTTTGTCTGCCCTGTTGAGGGCAGAGCAAAGTACTGCAGTGCGCAGGCGCTGGGCCTCTCTGACCTTTCCCAATTTTTCTACTGAAAACAAATCTTGAAATTAAGTCTTGTGTGCCACCAAAAGTGTGCTCTTGTATTGTGAAGGGGCAAGCCTTCTTTTTTTAAGTCAATCAGAAAAATCTCTAAAATCTAGAAATATTAACACACCTGTATCAAACACTGTGCAAGTTTTAAAAATATATATACAATCCAATATTACACTCATACAAGCAAGCATCAAGGAAGACATCTGCCCCTAAGAAGGGATAATTTTTAGGCCTTTTAATAATTTAAGTAACCTAAAAATTCTGATACAGCAGTCTTGTTAAACAGACTGTTTAACACCAGTTGCCATCTGTTTTCTCCTAGGCAGATAGGTTGTGGTCACTGATATTAATAAGTGTTTGCATTACAGGATTGAAAAAGGGTTAAATATAGCCCTAGTAGACCTTCGAGTGTAACACGCTTCTTTTCTGGGCAGTTCAGGCTCTCCAGTAGACTTGTGGGAAAAATTTATTTATTGCAAAACGCATTTTGGGGGAAAAATTGGCGAAACTGACGAATTCGAATTTCAAAATTTCAGCTCATCTCTAATACTTACTTTAACAATCAATATCACTATAGTGTTAAAACGAACAATAAACATGTGATTTTGAAGATAATACGGCCACTATGATATGAAATTTCAAAGTAAGTACACCAGGCTCTGTAAGTCTAAAAAAGTCTTTCTTATAATGTATATAGATTATATTAAAAAAAAAATCTAGCGACAGATCCTCCTTGAAACCAAATCATTGGTAAATTGGCATGTATAATATTGGGAATTTGCTGTGGATTAAGAACAGATTTTACACCAATACATTAATGGGAAGAAATCCAGGGTGAGATTTTGTGCAATAACTGATCTGCTGCAAATAGTAAAATCTGCGCGTAAAATTAATTCACTTGCCGTGTGTGAATTTGGCCTACCGTATATATGTTCAATATTTGATATATTTCCATGCAGGCTGCTTTTTCTCGGTGCA
Organism: Ranitomeya imitator; assembly: GCF_032444005.1. Lineage (NCBI taxonomy): Eukaryota > Metazoa > Chordata > Amphibia > Anura > Dendrobatidae > Ranitomeya > Ranitomeya imitator. The sequence continues at coordinate 79,603,903 of NC_091282.1, forward strand.
ATTCTAAGATGAACCCTTAAAAGATTACCAAGAAATTTAGGAATCTTGTTTCGCTGCCAAACTTTTAAAGCTACTTGTTACAGGAGGTTGTAGAAATCCCCGTTGGCTGATAATTTTTTTTTTTCTTCTTTAAATTTATTTGAAACGATTCTTAAAAATTTGTATTTTTCTCATGAAACGAACCCAAAGTTAATTTAAAAAAAGCCGTCTCCAATGGGAGCGACTGCCCCCTTACCCCACAAATGCAGGTGTAATTGCTTTTACAATTATTCTCTAAGCATTCCAAAATAAGAATTTTTCTTTCCCCCCTCTGTTAATCTGTTTCCCATATGGTCTACGAGTATTTCTAGAATTTACACTTCAACACCATTTAAACCAAAATATTATTTTAATCCCTGTGTTCTAACATGGCTGAGTCAGGGAAAAGGAATTTGCAGGTAAGATGTAATTTCATTGTTCCTCTGCATCCTCATGTCAGCACACCGGATATTTTCCACAGGAATTTACATGTGAGGGTTTCGACATGACAGCTTCAAGTGCTTTTCCCCAAATGTTACTTAATCAGACAAGTGAACATTTTCGTTTGTCAGAGCTTTCATGAAAGGAGGCGTGCTTGTCCATGCGGCTGTTCTACAAATCTGCTCCAGGAATGTGTCTGCTGGGTTTTTTTGTCTTCTTTTTGTTAATATTGTACTTTTGTGTGGTCATTGGGGAGTATCATTCTATGGCAAGATTTATTCCCACTGATTTAGAATGTGCCATCATCTAAATCCAAAATATATATATAAAATATATATATATATATATATATATATATATATATATATATATACGGTATATATATATCTATCTACTATATAATTGTCTAAGGGTCACTTCCGTCTTTCTGTCTGTCCTGCTGTCTTTCCTTCTTTCTGTCACGGATATTCATTGGTCGCGGCCTCTGTCTGTCATGGAAATCCAAGTCGCTGATTGGTCATGGCAAAACGCCCACGACCATTGCCCCGACCAATCAGCGACGGGTGCAGTCCGGCGGCAACATGGCCGCTCCTTCCTCCCCGCAGTCAGTGCTCGTTCCGTACTCCCTCTCCAGTCAGCGCTCACACAGGGTTAATGGCAGCGCTAATGGACCGCGGTGTAACGCACTCCATTAACGCTGCTATTAACCCTGTGTGACCAACTTTTTTACTATTGAGGCTGCCTATGCAGCCTCAAAAGTAAAAAGATCTAATGTTAAAAATAAAAAATCATCATATACTCACCCTCCGGCGCCTTTCCCGCTCCTCGCGACGCTCCATGCAAGCGGCAGGTTTCGGTGGCAAGGATGGTATGCGACAAGGACCTTCCATGACGTCACGGTCATGTGACCGCGACGTCATCACAGGTATTGCGCTCATCCAACCCTGGGACCGGAAGCTGCCGCTTGCACCGCACACAGGCGACAGGACTACAAGGGCTACCTCGGAAGGTGAGTATATGTTTATTTTTTATTTTAAGTCTTTTTTAACATGTTATATATGTGTCTGGGCAATATACTACGTGGCTGGCCAATATACTACGTGACTGGGCAATATACTACGTGGCTCTGTGCTGTATACTACGTCGCTGTGCAATATACTACGTCGCTGGGCAATATACTACGAGGCTGGGCAATATACTACGTGGCTCTGTGCTGTATACTACGTCACTGGGCAATATAGTACGTGGCTGGGCAATATACTACGTGACTGGGCAACATACTATGTGGGCTGTGCAATATACTACGTGGACATGCATATTCTAGATTACCCCATGCATTAGAATCGGGCCACCAACTAGTATATATATATATATATATATATATATATATATATATACATATATATATATATATATATATATACACATACATACAGTATATATATATATATATATATATATATATATATATATATCTTTCTGGCAGAAATTAAGAAACTACTGCACAGTTTTATAAAAAATCAGCTTCTCTACATGTCTGACAGCCATTCCATTCCAATGTCAGTTGGATTCCAACCAGAGTACACCTCATTCTACTTAATGTGCTTCTGATTAAGTGATCACCGGAACCAAATCTTTTTTAACAAAGTAAAGTATAAAAAACCTTGCTGTGGTGTTCACAATCCTCTTGCAATAGGACAAGTTGGATGGCAAAAAAGTACTAGTAATATCCCAAAAGTAATAGGAATGAAAAAATAACTTTTAACCATGCCAAAGATTAAAATAGATAAATCTCCGGGTCCGGATGGCATACACCCACGAGTACTAAGGGAACTAAGTAATGTAATAGATAAACCATTATTTCTTATTTTTAGGGACTCTATAGCGACAGGGTCTGTTCCGAAGGACTGGCGCATAGCAAATGTGGTGCCAATATTCAAAAAGGGCTCTAAAAGTCAACCTGGAAATTATAGGCCAGTAAGTCTAACCTCTATTGTTGGTAAAATATTTGAAGGGTTTCTGAGGGATGTTATTCTGGATTATCTCAATGAGAATAACTGTTTAACTCCATATCAGCATGGGTTTGTGAGAAATCGCTCCTGTCAAACCAATCTAATCAGTTTTTATGAAGAGGTAAGCCATAGGCTGGACCACGGTGAGTCATTGGACGTGGTATATCTCGATTTTTCCAAAGCGTTTGATACCGTGCCGCACAAGAGGTTGGTACACAAAATAAGAATGCTTGGTCTGGGGGAAAATGTGTGTAAATGGGTTAGTAACTGGCTTAGTGATAGAAAGCAGAGGGTGGTTATAAATGGTATAGTCTCTAACTGGGTCGCTGTGACCAGTGGGGTACCGCAGGGGTCGGTATTGGGACCTGTTCTGTTCAACATATTCATTAATGATCTGGTAGAAGGTTTACACAGTAAAATATCGATATTTGCAGATGATACAAAACTATGTAAAGCAGTTAATACAAGAGAAGATAGTATTCTGCTACAGATGGATCTGGATAAGTTGGAAACTTGGGCTGAAAGGTGGCAGATGAGGTTTAACAATGATAAATGTAAGGTTATACACATGGGAAGAAGGAATCAATATCACCATTACACACTGAATGGGAAACCACTGGGTAAATCTGACAGGGAGAAGGACTTGGGGATCCTAGTTAATGATAAACTTACCTGGAGCAGCCAGTGCCAGGCAGCAGCTGCCAAGGCAAACAGGATCATGGGGTGCATTAAAAGAGGTCTGGATACACATGATGAGAGCATTATACTGCCTCTGTACAAATCCCTAGTTAGACCGCACATGGAGTACTGTGTCCAGTTTTGGGCACCGGTGCTCAGGAAGGATATAATGGAACTAGAGAGAGTACAAAGGAGGGCAACAAAATTAATAAAGGGGATGGGAGAACTACAATACACAGATAGATTAGCGAAATTAGGATTATTTAGTCTAGAAAAAAGACGACTGAGGGGCGATCTAATAACCATGTATAAGTATATAAGGGGACAATACAAATATCTCGTTGAGGATCTGTTTATACCAAGGAAGGTGACGGGCACAAGGGGGCATTCTTTGCGTCTGGAGGAGAGAAGGTTTTTCCACCAACATAGAAGAGGATTCTTTACTGTTAGGGCAGTGAGAATCTGGAATTGCTTGCCTGAGGAGGTGGTGATGGCGAACTCAGTCGAGGGGTTCAAGAGAGGCCTGGATGTCTTCCTGGAGCAGAACAATATTGTATCATACAATTATTAGGTTCTGTAGAAGGACGTAGATCTGGGGATTTATTATGATGGAATATAGGCTTAACTGGATGGACAAATGTCTTTTTTCGGCCTTACTAACTATATTACATATGTTACTATGTAAAGGAGTTGAAAAGAAAAGTCTTGAGTGAGGAAAATAAGGGCTCAATTCATGGTTTTTCTAACAGAGGGGCACAATGAGAGTCATGTTGCCTTCATCCTTAAAATTTCTAAGATGGCAGTCCATTACAGCAAGGTTAAGCAGCAGACATTTGGGACAACAAAGCTACAGACCGGCAGAGGGTGAAAACGACTCTCCACTGACCAGGATGACCGACATCTTATTCGGATGTCACTCAGCAACCGCAGGATGACATCAAGTTACCTGCAAAAGGAATGGCAAATGGCAGCTGGGGTGAAGTGCATGGCAAGAACAGTTCGTAACAGGCTTCTAGAGGCAGGACTCAAGTCATGTAAAGCTAGAAAAAAAGCCTTTCATCAATGAGAAGCAAAGGAGAGCCAGGCTGAAGTTTGCCAAAGACCATAAGGATTGGACCATAGAGGACTGGAGTAAGGTAATCTTCTCTGATGAGTCTAACTTTCAGCTTTGCCCAACACCTAGTCATCTAATGTTTAGACGGAGACCTGGAGAGGCGTACAAGCCACAGTGTCTTGCACCCACTGTGAAATTTGGTGGAGGATTGGTGATGATCTGAGGATGCTTCAGCAAGGCTGGATTTGGGCAGGCTGTTCTTTGCGAAGGACGTATGAATCAAGCCACATATAAGGTTATCCTGGAAAAACAGATGACTCCTTCTGCTCAAGCAATGTTCCCCAACTCTGAGGACTGGATTTTCCAGCAGGACAATGCACCATGCCACACAGCTAGGTCAATCAAGGTGTGGATGAAGGACTTCCACATCAAAACCCTGCCATGGCCAGCCCAATCTCCAGACCTGAACCCCATTGAAAACCTCTGGAATGTAAAATCAAGATGAAGATGGATAGTCACAAGCCATCAAACAAAGAACTGCTTACATTTTTGCACCAGGAGTGGCATAATGTCACTCAAAAGCAGTGTGACAGACTGGTGGAAAGCATGCCAAGACGCATGAATGCTGTGATTAAAAATCATGGTTATTCCATAAAATATTGATTTCTGAACTCTTCCTGAATTACAAGATTTCTTTGCATTATTTGAGGTCTGAAAGCACTGTTTTGTTTTTTAAATCTTGACTGTTTTTCTTTGTCAGAAAAAAAAATACAAAAATTATTGCTTGGAAATTCGGAGACATGTCAGACTCAGAAGTTTATAGAATAAAAGAACAGTTTACTTTTTACTAAAGAATATACGTATAAAGAGAAAAATCAAACTGTCAATTTTGCATTGGTCTCTTAATTTTTGACAGAGCTGTATATATATATACATATATATATATATATATATATATATTCTATATACTGAATATATTTGATGTTTGTTGCAATCGATCTTACAATTTGAGAAATAAAAGACCTCAACAGAAATTTATTAATTTAACTTCCTATTTGGAAGCTTCTGATTAAAAAACAAACAAACAAAAAAAACTATTGACGATCTAAATTTGTTCATCCAGTGTAAGAAAAATTTAGAATGATTTGGAAATAAGTCTCAAGTGATTTGGGGTATGCAGACCCATGTGTTTCTATTTTCAAATTTTAGTTAAGATGTTAAGTGTGATGTAAATCAATACTTAAAAAAGGTCTATCAAAAAGGTTGGGGATAAAAAAAACACATTGTTGCTGTCTTTCTGAAACAGCATCACATCTACCCATGGGTTGTATCTGGTATTGCAGTTTAGCTCTATTGAAATTAATGGGGATGAGCCACAATCTGTGGACAATTGTTGAATTTTTCTATGAAGAAAGCAACCATGTTTTTTTTCTTTGTACCTGGTCAACCCCCTTTAAAAAAGTTGGATCACATAATCTATATCAGTTGTGATTAGCAGGAAAAGCACACTCTCGCCATGTATCTCCAAATGGACCATTCCTTAACGCATGGACAGTATAGATTTGACAGGGCTGAAGCCACTGCTACATAGATTTAGTCTATTCTGAGTCAACAAGGTGGATCTCGAGCAGAATTTTCCCCTTGTAGCAGGCACGCGTCCTTTAAAATTGTTATTCCCAACGTTACAAGTTAGCACTAGAGATGGGTGGACCGTGGAGGTTCAGACGAACATTTAAAAAAAGTTTGGTTTGGGTATCAGAACGGTACCTGGACTCGAACTGGAAATTGGACCCCATTCAGATGAATGAGGGGTACGAACATCCGTTGTTTCCCATGCTGTCATCTGCATGACAGCACGAGAAACACCAGATCTGATCAGCGGTAAGATTGTCAGTGCCGGCCAAAAAAATGGTTTGAGTTCCCCTCTAATTTTGAAAACCAGCGCAGGTAAAGCTGACAACTGCGGGCTGCAACCAATAGCTGTCAGGTTTACATTGGCTGGTTATCAAAAATAGACTGACATTTTTGACAACCAGACAAGCTAAAGCAGACAGCTGGGGCTGGTATTCTCACACTGGAAAGGGGCCCTGGATATTGGCCCTCCCCAACCTAAAAATAGCAGCTCTCAGCCGCCCCAGAAAAGACGCATTTATTAGATATGCCAATTCTGGTGCTTTACCCTGCTCTTCCTGCTTCTCTAGTGGCAAGTGTGGTAATAGTTGTGGGGCTGACTTCAGCTGTTTTATGACCCCTGACATCAAGCCCACAGTTTAGTAATGTAGAGGGGTCTATATAAAAATAAAAGATTATTATTATTATTATTATTATAAGATGCCTCCATTACTAACCCCACATTAAGAATGTAACAAAGACACAGAAACAATAAAGTCCTTTATTTTAAATAAAACTCCCCAACCTCTTTCAAACATTTATTGAGAGCCCTGGTCATAGGCAGTCAGCGCTTCTCACATTCCGTGTGTACTATCTGTCATAGACAGCAGTCGCATCGCTGACGTGACTGCTCTCAAAATCATCCGGATCATTGTGGGACAGTTATGGATTATCTTCTCGTTGGACAGGTGAGAACTATGTTTTTTTTTTATTTTTTTGTCCTTTACTGGGCACATAGGTGACAGAGCTAATATTTTTAGTCTGGGAAGGGGACAATAACCATGGTCCCTACCTAGGCTCTTAACAGCCTGCAGCTGTCTGTTAAGCCTTTGCTAGTTATTGAATATAAGGGGGACCCAATGCCTTTTTCTTTGGGGTGGTCTCCCCTATAATGCTATTAAATGGTAAGCAAACAACTGTGAACTGATATTGATAGCCTAGTAACCTTTACGGTTATTGTCCCTTTCCCAGAATTAATGTCAGCCCCAGCCGTCGGCTTTAGCTTAGCTGGTTATGAAAATGATCCCATGCTGTTTTTATCAGAAAACTGTGGGAAACAGCGGATGTTTAGGCTGCCAAACTCAAACAGTAACATGGACTTCCTAGAGAAGACCATGTTCTGGGGTCTGTGCATGGACACTAGGTGTTTTGTATGAACCCAGAAGTTTATTGTTCATGTTCGCCCATCACTAGTTAGCAATGGAGGTCCTAGCACATCAGCTGCTCTTCAGCTAAAAGTTGGAATACCAAAAAGAGATGGCCAAGTTTTCTATGCCAGATTCAGCTTTAGAATCTTGGAGAAATAAGTATTCTACACAGTCACTCTAATACATCATACATCCTAATACAGTATTTTACATTTCTACAGAGTCATGCAGATCTCAGATTATCCTTCCATTTCTTCCAAATCCTGCTATAATCAAACCATCATGTTCATCTTCCTTTATATAATTACAGAGATCAGAGACCAAGGCTGTTCAGATAGAGGCTGTTAAAGTGAATTGTACCCTTTATCCTCTGTCCAAGGTACTGATTAAATTGTTTTACAGGGACAATCTGACCTGATGGTTAATTAAAAACATGAAGAATGTAACATCAGGCAATGCAATGATGATCAGGCATTTATTGTGACCATTTCCTTTCATTTTTCAGTTCAATGAAGGAGGTTCCAAGGTATCTGGAATTTGGTAAAGCCTTTTAGACTTTTCCACATAAAGACATCAAATAAATAATTACAAATTCCTATTTATTTTTTGAATTGTTCATTAGATTTGCACTTGGCTAAAAGACACTGGGGCATAAAATTTTGTGAAGCCTTCAAAATGTTCCATATTTCTACACAAATTTGACATAAAACTACATCAGATTTGCACACAAGTAGAAAAAGGAGACAAAACAACACAAATGAATCAGACCATTACACATCAGTGATTGGCAAAAGTATGTGAACCATTAAAATTAGCAGATAATTTGAAGGTGAAATTAAAGTAAGGTGTTTTCAATCAATGGGTTGACAATCAGGTGCAAGTGGGTGACCTGCTTTATTTAAAGAACAGAAATCTAGTAAGGTCTGCTCTTCACTACACATTAGTGGAAGTGAATCATGGCACAAAAAGGGAGATTTTTGAGGAATCAGAAGAAGAGCTGTTCACGAACTTAAGGCTGAAAAGGTTTACAAAACCATGTCTGAAAAATTTGGACTCCACAATTTCACAGTCAGACAAGTTGTGCACAAGTTGGGGAAATTCAAGGCCATTATTTCTCTCCCAGGAGTGGTTAACTAATAAAGATCTCTCCAAGAGCTAAGCAAATAGTAGCTCATGAGGTCACAAACCAATCCACGGTAACCTCTAAGCAACTAAAAGCATCTCTAACATTAGCTAATGTTAATGTTCATTAGTCCATCATCAGGAGTACACAGACCAAAAATGGTGTGGATGGCAGGATTGCAAGGAGAAAGCTATTGTTCTCTAGAAAGAATATAAAGAATACCAACATTGATGGAACAATGAAATACGTATCTTAACAGTAAATCTGAAAGGACAATGACAGTATCAAACAAGAGCTGATCACTTTTTGCACAACTACGATCAACAGTCCTGGCAGTGGACAGGAGCTCTGCAAACTTCCTTAGCTTCTGCGTTCTCCAGAGCAGCGATTCATTCACCAGCCTGGCATGACGTCATCTGTGCAGGTGACAATGCGCCAGTCCAACAAATCATAAGCCTAACCTGGGATCCCAAAGGCTAAGAAATTTTGCACAACTCCTCTACATTGCCAGAGAACACTAACCTGGACCATGGTTGCACAAGGCAATCTGCTTATCTCTAGGCAGACCATCTGTCCAAGAACTGAATCTCCAGAGAACTTGGAGCAAAACAGCAACTAAATGTCCACAAGTCATTCTACAAAAGAATGGTTAAAAAAGAATAAAACTAAAGTGTTGGAATGGTCAAGTCAAAGTCCTGATTTTAATTGTACAGAAAAGTTGAAATATTGTGGAAGGACATATAGCAAGCATGGGAGAAAACTCACCAAGATAAGAGTTTAAGCTGATTTGTAGGGACAAATGCAATAAAATTTCTATAAGGCTAAAACAAAAACTAAAAAAATATCAATTCTGTATTGCAAGTGACATTTAATGTCACAAACAAAGCCTAAAGGCATCTGTCACGGTGTCCTTCTCCGGTATCACACAATCAACAGAGCAAGAGAAGAGTGAACAATCCCAAGACCTTTATTTAGGCAAAAATACGAAAGGTCCATAAACAATCCATCACACAAAGGATAAGATAGTCCAGAAGCCAAATGCAATTCAGTAAGAGGATAAAAGCCCTGGGAGATGAGAGTCCAACAATCCAGCAGATAGAGGATAACAGTCCATATACTCTTCTTTCTCTCTGAGGTGCTGTGAACACATCATAGTTCCACACAGAATCTGATCTGTGTCTCACCTCCCTGATATTTTACAACTCCCTCTCCTCATTCACAGGTTAGGGGGATGGGTCGCAGGGGCTCATTGTTTCAACAAGCAAGGTCAATATGTCATTAGCATATTAGCAAACAGGATTATTCACTGACCCTGTGAGAAGACAACAATACAGTACTGTGGGGGCTGTTATCAGATAGCAACCACAGCCATTCATCAATTAGCAAATAACTCATCCTACAAAGAGGACACCATGATAATCAGTAAAATATTAATACAAATAAAATGATATCCACATACCATCACAGCATCAAACAGTGTCTTCAGAAGGTATTTGCACGACATCGGGCTACGGGTCAGATGTCCAGCTACAAGTGTTCCAATCACCTCACCCCACCATTCTCAAGCACTATCTTGATCCAGAACAGGATGGCAATGGAGGGCTCTACTCTTTAGGAGTCCTGATTTTGACTTGGATGCAATGATAGAGTTTGATCTTGAGACCATATACACACACGTGGTCAAAATTGTGGGTACCCCTCGTTTATTAACAGAAAAACCCACAATAGTCACAGAAATATCTTGAATCTGACAAAAGTAATAATAAATAAAAAAATCTATTGAAAATGAACAAATGAAAGTCAGACATTGCTTTATATTCCTGTAATTGTCAATGAGACTTCTGCACCTCTCGACAGGTATTTTGGCCCACTCATCAACAGCAAACTGCTCCAGTTGTCTCGTGTTAGAAGGTTGCCTTTTCCAGATGGTATGTTTCAGCTTTCCAAAGATGCCCAATAGGATTTAGGTCAGGACTCATAGAAAGCCACTTCAGAAGAGTCCAATGTTTTCCTCTTAGCCATTCTTGGGTGTTTTTAGTTGTGTGTTTTGGGTCATTATCCTGTTGCAAGACCCATGACCTGCGACTGAGACCAAGCTTTCAGACACTGGGCAGCACATTTTTCTCTAGAATCCCTTGATAGTCTTGAGATTTCACAGAACCTCCTCCATGTTTCACAGTAGGGACAGTGTTCTTTTCTTGATATGCTTCATTTTTCTGTCTGTGAACATAGAGCTGATGTGCCTTGCTAAAAAGTTTTTTCCTCATCTGTCCATAGGACATTCTCCCAGAAGCTTTGTGGCTTGTCAACATATAGTTTGGCAAATTCCAGTCTGGCTTTTTATGATTTTTTTTTCAACAATGGTGTCCTCCTTGGTCGTCTCCCATGAAGTCCACTTTGGCTCATACAACGATGTATGGTGCGATGCGACACTGATGTTCCTTGAGCTTGAAGCTCACCTTTAATCTGTTTCAAATTTTTTGGAGCTCTTTTGTTAACATTCATATTATCCGTCTCTTTGATTTGTCATCAATTTTCTTCCCACGGCCACGTCCAGGGAGGTTGGCTACAGTCCCATGGATCTTACATTTCTGAATATGTGCAACTGTAGTCACAGGAGCATTAAGCTGCTTGGAGATGGTTTATAACATTTACCTTTAACACGTTTGTCTATAATTTTCTTTGTAATCTCCTGAGACAACTCTTTCCTTTGCTTCCTGTGGTCCATATTAAGTGTGATACACACCACGTCACCAAACAGCACAGTGAGTATCTGTAGCCCTATATACAGGCCTACTCACTGATTCCAAGATTGTAGATACCTGTGATGCTAGTTAGTGGACACACCTTTATTTAACATGTCCCTTTTGTCACATTATTTTCAGGGGTACCATCAGTTCTGTCCAGGCCTATTTCATGAGTTTTATTTTTTTTAATTCTGTGGAAGCATGGCTGAAAAGCAATGTCTGACTTTCATTTGTTCATTTTCAAAGATCTTTGATCTATTATAACTTTTGTCAGATTCAAGTTATTTCTGTGACCATTGTGAGTTTTTCTGTCATTAAACGAGGGGTACCAACAATTTAGACCACGTGTGTAGGCAATGCCATGAAGAGTCCTTAATGAGGGAACATGAAAGTGTCCCAGGTGCCAGTTTTCAACTTGACAACTCTAAGCAACAGGTTGGTCATGATACTCTGAGCAGACTGCATTGCCTAAATGTGTTACCATGGCCTGCTGCGCCTCCAGACTTGTGTCACAATGAGCACATCTGGTTGGCAACTGCATAGAGATCTAGGTGATTTGCATACCCTATTGCATTCAGCATGGAAAAACAATCCTCAGACGACCATTGGTACCTCATTTATAGTAGCCAAGCGTGTAAGTGTGGGAATTTATGCACCTGGAGCTCATGATGATGTTCGTCCTTCGTTTTCGAAGATGACCATGACTTCAAGGTTAGAAGAGAATTAGTAGTTATGGGTCTGGAGGTGGCTGATGAGACCAAGCCGGGCTCTAAAGGTTCGCCCACATACTTGACATAAGGAAGCAGATGTGGTCAGCACACCAGATTCTACTTGTGCCTTGCGTACAGCGTGCTTTCTTTTTGCGTCAAAGATTTTCCTATCTTCAGCTGCACGTGCTCCTGAGGTGATCCTGCCCCGCCAACCTGGACAATCCAGGGCAAGCTCTTCCCATTCATTGGTGTTGACTTCCAGGTTTTCCTTTTTGGTGCTTCAATTTAAATGTTGATGAGTATGCAAATTGCCTCTTCAGAGAGCAAGAGGACTTGAACTCGAGCACCACCTTTTGGAAGCAGCGATACTAAAAGTCAATATTGACCCATTAACCAGCCTTTCCAGAGATGACTTAGGATGAAAGCCAAACCAGAATTTCAATTTGCAGACATGTGTTTCGGGGTTTTTCCCCTTCTGAGTGCAAAGCACGAGATCTGATCTAGCTGTATGAGTGGCCTCTGACTGGGGTTAAGAGGTAATGTTTATCCTTCTAGAGTGAGTGCCTGGGTGAAGAAACTTATAGGCCTTGCATGCGCCTCGGTGAAATTAAACATGCAAATTGCCTCTTTAAAGAGAAAGAGGTCTTGAACTTTAGGTGGCACTAGAATTCAACTGCTATTCATCTCAGAAGAGGCAATTTCCACATTTATTTTATATATCGTCACTGACGATGGTGTCAGCGTTTTTAGTGACATGCCCCACTGGCAAAGGTATCTTACACGCTACTAATTTACAGATCCATTTTCAGGAGGAAGAACAGAGGAATGATACAAAATGTGAAGAAAAGGAAAGGCAGACTATTTTTTCTTGGGATAGTTGACAGGTCCTCTCTAATATAGACAGTAACACTGACAGAAGTAAAGGAACGCACAAAACTACATAAAGCAATCTATTTGAGAGAATAACTGGACACGGTTGGCGCGTGGCAAAGACTTTTCAAAAAAGAATGCAAATGAAGAAAATTATTCCTCATCGGTAGCACCAAAATCATAGTTTTACTACTAGTTTTTAGGAAACACTAGGAGGAACAATCCTTTTAATGAGAGCAAGGACTAAAAATCCTGTTGTAGAAACTTGTGACTACACGAGGGAGAACTCCCGAACCTCTACAAACAGTCATATAATTTATGAAAGGAAATTTCGATATAGAGGACATGTCAGGAAGGTGATGAGGACGTGCTAATGCTTCCAAATAGAAATGTCAGGATTTAAGTGAGGTGACAGGAGAAGAGATATCTCAGGATGTACTAAAAAAAAAATCAAGTCCTCCTGCCAAAAAGCAAATATAGTAGTAAAGTTAATTACAGCTCTTCTTTTATTCTGAGTAAAAACTCAAATATTTTACTTATTACATTATGTCACACTGATTTATCCTTCATGTGCAGCGATTAATGCTGATTATATCACTGGGTGTTCCTGTGATACATTTCTGGTCCATATGTTGCACCAGCAGCCAGCAAGGCTAAGGTAATGGCAGATATAAGCCAGTGCATAGTTATAGGGAAATAAGGACAAATAGGCAAAATAAACAAAAAAAAAAAAAATTAAGCAAAAAGTTAAACGGGTGAATATCATACTTGGAGTTTATTTGACCCCACACAAGTTTGTTTACGTCATATTCCCACCAGCATGGAACGTAGGTAACCGTCCGTTTCTGTAGCTTCCTGGCTCGAGCGCCCCCTCCCTCCTCAGTACATATCGAGACAATCCAAGGCAGTTCTTTTTCTGTCCACTAAGCATCATGATAAAGTTATATGTGGAGGTGATACGAAGAAACCAGAAATAGTTTTACACTAAATCCAATCCATACAAACAACAAACCGTGACGTCGCTTAGTACATTAAAAGATGGTAAAAATTCTTCTTTAATATGTGTTGTTTATTTTTCGATATGAAAACTGGGTTTCAAAGTAGTATAAATGGCCATGGGGTGCTTGTATCTGAGGGTTCAAGTTAGCAGCAAATAAAGGCAACTATCACCATTTGTCAAGTTTGGTCCATCAAGTGATCAGTACTGGAATTGACAGCATGATGCCATTATCGCTCCTTTTCCACTCTGAGGTTCTATCAGCTGTTTTTCCGATGACTTAGACTGAGTATATCTGCATTTTTGCCAAAATAAAAAATAATAAAAACTAGAGAGGACTGTTCATAAAATTGTTCATATTGAACTGGACACACAACGTAATAGTGGTTGCAGAGCGGAATATAACTTTTTTTCATTCAATTTTGCCAACTTGTTGCAGTGAATCAAAGTATTCTGTTTTTTCTTCCTCCTGTATGAGTTGTCCAATCATAAGCAGGCAGCAACACTCAGGAGAAAAAGAACACGCCCCCACCACAGCATTGAGCAGATTTCTCAGAGTGTGAGACATACAGCTCTGGCAAAAATTAGAAGACTACTGCAAAATGTTCAGTTTGTCTGATTTTTCTCTTTATAGGTATATTTTTGAGTAAAATGTAAATTGTTTTTTTTTTTCTATAAACTACTGACAACATGGCTTCGAAGTTCCAAGGAATAAATTTTGTGTTTATTTTCTGAAATGAGAAATGGTCAAAATAACAAAAAAATGCATTGCTTGCAGACCTCAAATAATGCAAAAAAAAAAAAAAGTTCGTAATCATTTAGAAACAACAATACTAATGTTTTAACTCAGGTTCAGAAATCAATATTTGGTGGAATAACCATGATTTTTAATCACAGCTTTCATGCATCTTGACATGCTTTCCACCAGTCTTTCACATTGCTTCTGGGTAACCTTATGCCACTCCTGGTACAAAAATTTAAGCAGTTCTTTGCTTGATGGCTTGTGACTATCCATTATCCTCTTGACTACATTCCAGAGGTTTTCAATGGGGTTCAGGTCTGGAGATTGGGCTGCCCATGACAGGGTTTTGATATGGTGGTCTCCTAATTTTTGCCAGAGCTGTATATATTTATTATTTAACCCCTTCATGACCCAGCCTATTTTGACCTTAAAGACCTTGCCGTTTTTTGCAATTCTGACCAGTGTCCCTTTATGAGGTAATAACTCAGGAACGCTTCAACGGATCCTAGCGGTTCTGAGATTGTTTTTTCATGACATATTGGGCTTCATGTTAGTGGTAAATTTAGGTCAATAAATTCTGCGTTTATTTGTGATAAAAACGGAAATTTGGCGAAAATTTTGAAAATTTCGCAATTTTCACATTTTGAATTTTTATTCTGTTAAACCAGAGAGATATGTGACACAAAATAGTTAATAAATAACATTTCCCACATGTTTACTTTACATCAGCACAATTTTGGAAACAAAAATTTTTTTTGTTAGGAAGTTATAATGGTTAAAATTTGACCAGCGATTTGTCATTTTTACAACGAAATTTACAAAACCATTTTTTTTAGGGACCACCTCACATTTGAAGTCAGTTTGAGGGGTCTATATGGCTGAAAATACCCAAAAGTGACACCATTCTAAAAACTGCACCCCTCAAGGTACTCAAAACCACATTCAAGAAGTTTATTAACCCTTCAGGTGCTTCACAGCAGCAGAAGCAACATGGAAGGAAAAAATGAACATTTAACTTTTTAGTCACAAAAATTATCTTTTAGCAACAATTTTTTTATTTTCCCAAAGGTAAAAGGAGAAACTGAACCACGAAAGTTGTTGTCCAATTTGTCCTGAGTACGCTGATACCTCATATGTGGGGGTAAACCACTGTTTGGGCGCACGGCAGGGCTTGGAAGGGAAGGAGCGCCATTTGACTTTTTGAATCAAAAATTGGCTCCACTCTTTAGCGGACACCATGTCACGTTTGGAGAGCCCCCGTGTGCCTAAAAATTGGAGCTCCCCCACAAGTGACCCCATTTTGGAAACTAGATGCCCCAAGGAACTTATCTAGATGCATAGTGAGCACTTTGAACCCCCAGGTGCTTCACAAATTGATCCGTAAAAATGAAAAAGTACGTTTTTTTCACAAAAAAATTCTTTTAGCCTAAATTTTTTCATTTTCACATGGGCAACAGGATAAAATGGATCCTAAAATGTGTTGGGCAATTTCTCCTGAGTACGCCGATACCTCATATGTGGGGGTAAACCACTGTTTGGGCACATGGTAAGGCTCGGAAGGGAAGGAGCGCCATTTGACTTTTTGAATGAAAAATTATTTCCATCGTTAGCGGACACCATGTCGCGTTTGGAGAGCTCCTGTGTGCCTAAACATTGGCGCTCCCCCACAAGTGACCCCATTTTGGAAACTAGACCCCCCAAGGAACTTATTTAGATGCCTAGTGAGCACTTTAAACCCTCAGGTGCTTCACAAATTGATCCGTAAAAATGAAAAAGTATGTTTTTTTCACAAAAAAATTCTTTTCGCCTCAATTTTTTCATTTTCACATGGGCAGTAGGATAAAATGGATCATAAAATTTGTTGGGCAATTTCTCCCGAGTACGCCGATACCTCATATGTGGGGGTAAACCACTGTTTGGGCACACGGCAGGGCTCGGAAGGGAAGGCGCGCCATTTGACTTTTTGAATGGAAAATTAGCTCCAATTGTTAGCGGACACCATGTCGCGTTTGGAGAGCCCCTGTGTGCCTATGCATTGGAGCTCCCCCACAAGTGACCAAATTTTGGAAACTAGACCCCCCAAGGAACTTATCTAGATGCATATTAAGCACTTTAAACCCCCAGGTGCTTCACAGAAGTTTATAACGCAGAGCCATGAAAATAAAAAAATAATTTTTCTTTCCTCAAAAATGATTTTTTAGCCTGGAATTTCCTATTTTGCCAAGGATAATAGGAGAAATTGGACCCCAAATATTGTTGTCCAGTTTGTCCTGAGTACGCTGATACCCCATATGTGGGGGTAAACCACTGCTTGGGCGCACGGCAGGGCTCGGAAGGGATGGCACGCCATTTGGCTTTTTAAATGGAAAATTAGCTCCAATCATTAGCGGACACCATGTCACGGTTGGAGAGCCCCTGTGTGCCTAAACATTGGAGATCACCCAGAAATGACCCCATTTTGGAAACTAGACCCCCAAAGGAACTAATCTAGATGTGTGGTGAGGACTTTGAACCCCCAAGTGCTTCACAGAAGTTTATAACGCAGAGCCATGAAAATAAAAAAAAAAAATTATTTTCTCAAAAATGATCTTTTAGCCTGCAATTTTTTATTTTCCAAAGGGTAACAGGAGAAATTTGACCCCAAAAGTTGTTGTCCAGTTTCTCCTGAGTATGCTGATACCCCATATGTGGGGGTAAACCACTGTTTGGGCACATGCCGGGGCTCGGAAGTGAAGTAGTGACGTTTTGAAATGCAGACTTTGATGGAATGCTCTGTGGGCGTCACGTTGCGTTTGCAGAGCCCCTGATGTGCCTAAACAGTAGAAACCCCCCACAAGTGACCCCATTTTGGAAACTAGACCCCGAAAGGAACTTATCTAGATGTGTGGTGAGCACTTTGAACCCCCAAGTGCTTCATAGAAGTTTATAATGCAGAGCCGTGAAAATAATAAATACGTTTTCTTTCCTCAAAAATAATTATTTAGCCCAGAATTTTTTATTTTCCCAAGGGTTACAGGAGAAATTTGACCCCAATATTTGTTGTCTAGTTTCTCCTGAGTACGGTGATACCCCATATGTGGGGGTAAACTACTGTTTGGGCACATGCCGGGGCTAGGAATTGAAGTAGTGATGTTTTGAAATGCAGACTTTGATGGAATGCTCTGCGGGCGTCACGTTGCGTTTGCAGAGCCCCTGATGTGCCTAAACAGTAGAAACCCCCCACAAGTGACCCCATTTTGGAAACTAGACCCCGAAAGGAACTTATCTAGATGTGTGGTGAGCACTTTGAACCCCCAAGTGCTTCATAGAAGTTTATAATGCAGAGCCGTGAAAATAATAAATACGTTTTCTTTCCTCAAAAATAATTATTTAGCCCAGAATTTTTTATTTTTCCAAGGGTTACAGGAGAAATTGGACAACAAAAGTTGTTGTCCAGTTTCTCCTGAGCACGCTGATACCCCATGTGTGGGGGTAAACCACTGTTTGGGCACATGTCGGGGCTCAGAAGGGAAGTAGTGACTTTTGAAATGCAGACTTTGATGGAATGGTCTGCGGGCGTCACATTGCGTTTGCAGAGCCCCTGGTGTGCCTAAACAGTAGAAACCCCCCATAAGTGACTCCATTTTAGAAACTAGACCCCCCAAGGAACTTATCTAGATGTGTGGTGAGCACTTTGAACCCCCAAGTGCTTCACAGACGTTTACAACGCAGAGCCGTGAAAATAAAAAATCATTTTTCTTTCCTCAAAAATGATGTTTTAGCAAGCATTTTTTTATTTTCACAAGGGTAACAGGAGAAACTGGACCCCAGTAATTGTTGCGCAGTTTATCCTGAGTATGCTGGTACCCCATATGTGGGGGTAAACCACTGTTTGGGCACACGTCGGGGCTCGGAAGTGAGGGAGCACCATTTGACTTTTTGAATACGAGATTGGCTGGAATCAATGGTGGCGCCATGTTGCGTTTGGAGACCCCCTGATGTGCCTAAACAGTGGAAACCCCTCAATTCTAACTCCAACACTAACCCCCCCCACACCCCTAACCCTAATCCCAACTGTAGCCATAACCCTAATCACAACCCTAACCCCAACACACCCCTAACCCTGATCCCAACTGTAGCCATAACCCTAATCACAACCCTAATTCCAACCCTAACCCTAAGGCTATGTGCCCACGTTGCGGATTCGTGTGAGATATTTCAGCATCATTTTTGAAAAATCCGCGGGTAAAAGGCACTGCGTTTTACCTGCGGATTTTCCGTGGATTTCCAGTGTTCTTTATGCGGATTTCACCTGCGGATTCCTATTGAGGAACAGGTGTAAAACGCTGCGGAATCCGTACAAAGAATTGACATGCTGCGGAAAATACAACGCAGCGTTTCCGCGCGGTATTTTCCGCACCATGGGCACAGCGGATTTGGTTTTTCATATGTTTACATGGTACTGTAAACCTGATGGAACACTGCTGCGAATCCGCAGCCAAATCCGCACCGTGTGCACATAGCCTAATTCTAAAGGTATGTGCACACGCTGCGGAAAACGCTGCGGATCCGCAGCAGTTTCCCATGAGTTTACAGTTCAATGTAAACCTACGGGAAACAAAAATCGCTGTACACATGCTGCGGAAAAACTGCACGGAAACGCAGCGGTTTACATTCCACAGCATGTCACTTCTTTCTGCGGATTCCGCAGCGGTTTTACAACTGCTCCAATAGAAAATCGCAATTGTAAAACCGCAGTGAAATGCGCAGCAAAAAACGCGGTAAATCCGCCATAAATCCGCAGCGGTTTAGCACTGCGGATTTATCAAATCCGCAGCGGAAAAATCTGCAGAGGACTAGAATACGTGTGCACATACCGAAACCCTAACCCTACCCCTAACCCTATTATAACATTAGTGGAAAAAAAAAAATTCTTTATTTTTTTATTGTCCCTACCTATGGGGGTGACAAAGGGGGGGGGGGGGGTCATTTATTATTTTTTTTATTTTGATCACTGAGATATAATCTATCTCAGTGATCAAAACTCACTTTGGAATGAATCTGCCTGCCGGCAGATTCGGCGGGCGCACTGCGCATGCGCCCGCCATTTTGGAAGATGGCGGCGCCCAGGGAGAAGACGGACGGAGCTCGGCAGGATCGGTAAGTATGATGGGGTGGGGGGGAGCACGGGGGGGGGGGATCGGAGCATGGGGGGGTAATCGGAGCACAGCAGGCGTGGAACGGAGCACAGGGGGGTGGAACGGAGCACGGGGGCGTGGAACGGAGCACGGGGGGGCTGGAATGGAGCACGGGGGGGTGTGGATCGGAGTGCAGAGGGAGTGATTGGAGCACGGGGGGGTGATTGGAGCACGGGGGGAGCGGACAAGAGCACGGGGGGAGCCGGAGCACAGGACGGAGGGGAGCCGGAGCAGTGTACCGGCCAGATCGAGGGGCTGGGGGGGCGATCGGTGGGGTGGAGGCACATTAGTATTTCCAGCCATGGCCGATGATATTTCAGCATCGGCCATGGCTGGATTGTAATATTTCACCCGTTATAATAGGTGAAATATTACAAATCGCTCTGATTGGCAGTTTCACTTTCAACAGCCAATCAGAGCGATCGTAGCCACGAGGGGGTGAAGCCACCCCCCCGGGCTAAACTACCACTCCCACTGTCCCTGCAGATCGCGTGAAATGGGAGTTAACCCTTTCACCGGATCTGCAGGGACGCGATCTTTCCATGACGCCACATAGGCGTCATGGGTCGGATTGGCACCGACTTTCATGACGCCTACGTGGCGTCATGGGTCGGGAAGGGGTTAAAAAAAATCTTTCCACTAAAATAATGTTTGTACAATGAATGGCAGGGCAAACATGTCCTGCAAAACACAAGCCCTCATCCAAAGATGTTGCAGTGGATACCGCGTCCTCCACTGACCAGGACATGCAGGCTCTATACCACAGAAGGCAATACTGCCTGACCTAACACCCTGAGACACTGGCTGTGTCCACCTACAGTGGGGCAAAAAAGTATTTAGTCAGTCAGCAATAGTGCAAGTTCCACCACTTAAAAAGATGAGAGGCGTCTGTAATTTACATCATAGCTAGACCTCAACTATGGGAGACAAACTGAGAAAAAAAAATCCAGAAAATCACATTGTCTGTTTTTTTAACATTTTATTTGCATATTATGGTGGAAAATAAGTATTTGGTCAGAAACAAACAATCAAGATTTCTGGCTCTCACAGACCTGTAACTTCTTCTTTAAGAGTCTCCTCTTTCTTCCACTCATTACCTGTAGTAATGGCACCTGTTTAAACTTGTTATCAGTATAAAAAGACACCTGTGCACACCCTCAAACAGTCTGACTCCAAACTCCACTATGGTGAAGACCAAAGAGCTGTCAAAGGACACCCGAAACAAAATTGTAGCCCTGCACCAGGCTGGGAAGACTGAATCTGCAATAGCCAACCAGCTTGGAGTGAAGAAATCAACAGTGGGAGCAATAATTAGAAAATGGAAGACATACAAGACCACTGATAATCTCCCTCGATCTGGGGCTCCACGCAAAATCCCACCCCGTGGGGTCAGAATGATCACAAGAACGGTGAGCAAAAATCCCAGAACCACGCGGGGGGACCTAGTGAATGAACTGCAGAGAGCTGGGACCAATGTAACAAGGCCTACCATAAGTAACACACTACGCCACCATGGACTCAGATCCTGCAGTGCCAGACGTGTCCCATTGCTTAAGCCAGTACATGTCCGGGCCCGTCTGAAGTTTGCTAGAGAGCATTTGGATGATCCAGAGGAGTTTTGGGAGAATGTCCTATGGTCTGATGAAACCAAACTGGAACTGTTTGGTAGAAACACAACTTGTCGTGTTTGGAGGAAAAAGAATACGGAGTTGCATCCATCAAACACCATACCTACTGTAAAGCATGGTGGTGGAAACATCATGCTTTGGAGCTGTTTCTCTGCAAAGGGGGCAGGACGACTGATCCGGGTACATGAAAGAATGAATGGGGCCATGTATCGTGAGATTTTGAGTGCAAACCTCCTTCCATCAGCAAGGGCATTGAAGATGAAACGTGGCTGGGTCTTTCAATATGACAATGATCCAAAGCACACCGCCAGGGCAACGAAGGAGTGGCTTCGTAAGAAGCATTTCAAGGTCCTGGAGTGGCCTAGCCAGTCTCCAGATCTCAACCCTATAGAAAACCTTTGGAGGGAGTTGAAAGTCTGTGTTGCCAAGCGAAAAGCCAAAAATATCACTGCTCTAGAGGAGATCTGCATGGAGGAATGGGCCAACATACCAACAACAGTGTGTGGCAACCTTGTGAAGACTTACAGAAAACGTTTGACCTCTGTCATTGCCAACAAAGGATATATTACAAAGTATTGCGATGAAATTTTGTTTCTGACCAAATACTTATTTTCCACCATAATATGCAAATAAAATGTTAAAAAAACAGACAATGTGATTTTCTGGATTTTTTTTTCTCAGTTTGTCTCCCATAGTTGAGGTCTACCTATGATGTAAATTACAGACGCCTCTCATCTTTTTAAGTGGTGGAACTTGCACTATTGCTGACTGACTAAATACTTTTTTGCCCCACTGTATATCTTAATGAAAACCCATAATCTTTCGGGTCCACTAGCTTCCACTCACGATCAAATATTGGGACTGATGAAGGTCCGGCTATAGGACCAAAAAGTTTCTTCTGTTATTTACCGTGGACACCATTAACAAACTACGGACTACACCTCAACAAACCTGGGAAACACACATTCGCCAGAAGACTCGCTACACTCATCAGGAGGGCGTTAAACTAGAAGAAGAGGGGACGGGAAGAAAAACATTAGACTTGAACAAAGAAGATCCAGGAAAACATACTCAGAAGGGAGGTAAGAACATTTCTAAAACAATCCACAGCGAGGAGATTGGAACAAAACAAAATCCTCTAAACTGCATGCTCGCAAACGCCAGAAGCCTGACAAACAAGATGGAAGAACTAGAAGCAGAAATATCTACAGGTAACTTTGACATAGTGGGAATAACCGAGACATGGTTAGATGAAAGCTATGACTGGGCAGTTAACTTACAGAGTTACAGTCTGTTTAGAAAGGATCGTAAAAATCGGAGAGGAGGAGGGGTTTGTCTCTATGCAAAGTCTTGTCTAAAGTCCACTTTAAGGGAGGATATTAGCGAAGGAAATGAGGATGTCGAGTCCATATGGGTCGAAATTCATGGAGGGAAAAATGGTAACAAAATTCTCATTGGGGTCTGTTACAAACCCCCAAATATAACAGAAACCATGGAAAGTCTACTTCTAAAGCAGATAGATGAAGCTGCAACCCATAATGAGGTCCTGGTTATGGGGGACTTTAACTACCCGGATATTAACTGTGAAACAGAAACCTGTGAAACCCATAAAGGCAACAGGTTTCTGCTAATAACCAAGAAAAATTATCTTTCACAATTGGTGCAGAATCCAACCAGAGGAGCAGCACTTTTAGACCTAATACTATCTAATAGACCTGACAGAATAACAAATCTGCAGGTGGTTGGGCATCTAGGAAATAGCGACCACAATATTGTACAGTTTCACCTGTCTTTCACTAGGGGGACTTGTCAGGGAGTCACAAAAACACTGAACTTTAGGAAGGCAAAGTTTGACCAGCTTAGAGATGCCCTTAATCTGGTAGACTGGGACAATATCCTCAGAAATAAGAATACAGATAATAAATGGGAAATGTTTAAGAACATCCTAAATAGGCAGTGTAAGCGGTTTATACCTTGTGGGAATAAAAGGACTAGAAATAGGAAAAACCCAATGTGGCTAAACAAAGAAGTAAGACAGGCAATTAACAGTAAAAAGAAAGCATTTGCACTACTAAAGCAGGATGGCACCGCTGAAGCTCTAAAAAACTATAGGGAGAAAAATACTTTATCTAAAAAACTAATTAAAGCTGCCAAAAAGGAAACAGAGAAGCACACTGCTAAGGAGAGTAAAACTAATCCCAAACTGTTCTTCAACTATATCAATAGTAAAAGAATAAAAACTGAAAATGTAGGCCCCTTAAAAAATAGTGAGGAAAGAATGGTTGTAGATGACGAGGAAAAAGCTAACATATTAAACACCTTCTTCTCCACGGTATTCACGGTGGAAAATGAAATGCTAGGTGAAATCCCAAGAAACAATGAAAACCCTATATTAAGGGTCACCAATCTAACCCAAGAAGAGGTGCGAAACCGGCTAAATAAGATTAAAATAGATAAATCTCCGGGTCCGGATGGCATACACCCACGAGTACTAAGAGAACTAAGTAATGTAATAGATAAACCATTAATTCTTATTTTTAGGGACTCTATAGCGACAGGGTCTGTTCCGCAGGACTGGCGCATAGCAAATGTGGTGCCAATATTCAAAAAGGGCTCTAAAAGTGAACCTGGAAATTATAGGCCAGTAAGTCTAACCTCTATTGTTGGTAAAATATTTGAAGGGTTTCTGAGGGATGTTATTCTGGATTATCTCAATGAGAATAACTGTTTAACTCCATATCAGCATGGGTTTATGAGAAATCGCTCCTGTCAAACCAATCTAATCAGTTTTTATGAAGAGGTAAGCTATAGGCTGGACCACGGTGAGTCATTGGACGTGGTATATCTCGATTTTTCCAAAGCGTTTGATACCGTGCCGCACAAGAGGTTGGTACACAAAATGAGAATGCTTGGTCTGGGGGAAAATGTGTGTAAATGGGTTAGTAACTGGCTTAGTGATAGAAAGCAGAGGGTGGTTATAAATGGTATAGTCTCTAACTGGGTCGCTGTGACCAGTGGGGTACCGCAGGGGTCAGTATTGGGACCTGTTCTCTTCAACATATTCATTAATGATCTGGTAGAAGGTTTACACAGTAAAATATCGATATTTGCAGATGATACAAAACTATGTAAAGCAGTTAATACAAGAGAAGATAGTATTCTGCTACAGATGGATCTGGATAAGTTGGAAACTTGGGCTGAAAGGTGGCAGATGAGGTTTAACAATGATAAATGTAAGGTTATACACATGGGAAGAAGGAATCAATGTCACCATTACACACTGAATGGGAAACCACTGGGTAAATCTGACAGGGAGAAGGACTTGGGGATCCTAGTTAATAATAAACTTACCTGGAGCAGCCAGTTCCAGGCAGCAGCTGCCAAGGCAAACAGGATCATGGGGTGCATTAAAAGAGGTCTGGATACACATGATGAGAGCATTATACTGCCTCTGTACAAATCCCTAGTTAGACCGCACATGGAGTACTGTGTCCAGTTTTGGGCACCGGTGCTCAGGAAGGATATAATGGAACTAGAGAGAGTACAAAGGAGGGCAACAAAATTAATAAAGGGGATGGGAGAACTACAATACCCAGATAGATTAGCAAAATTAGGATTATTTAGTCTAGAAAAAAGACGACTGAGGGGCGATCTAATAACCATGTATAAGTATATAAGGGGACAATACAAATATCTCGCTGAGGATCTGTTTATACCAAGGAAGGTGATGGGCACAAGGGGGCATTCTTTGCGTCTGGAGGAGAGAAGGTTTTTCCACCAACATAGAAGAGGATTCTTTACTGTTAGGGCAGTGAGAATCTGGAATTGCTTGCCTGAGGAGGTGGTGATGGCGAACTCAGTCGAGGGGTTCAAGAGAGGCCTGGATGTCTTCCTGGAGCAGAACAATATTGTATCATACAATTAGGTTCTGTAGAAGGACGTAGATCTGGGGATTTATTATGATGGAATATAGGCTGAACTGGATGGACAAATGTCTTTTTTCGGCCTTACTAACTATGTTACTATGTTACTATTAAAACACTTTATCTGATTAAGTTAAGTCTGAGTGCCGAGCTTTTTGCTATTATTCAGGTCTGGATATTGGGCTGGCCATGACCGGGATTTGATGTGGTGGTCCTTCATCCACACCTTGATTGACCTAGCTGTGTGGCATGGTGCATTGTCCTGCTGGAAAAGGAATAAAAAAGTCCTCGGAGTTGGGGAACATTGCCTGTGCAGAAGGAATCAACTGTTTTTCCAGGATAACCTTGTATGCGGCTTGATTCATACGTCTTTCACAAAGATTAACCTGTCCAATTCCAGCCTTGCTGAAGCATCCCCAGATCATCACCGATCCTCCACCAAATTTCACAGTGGGTGCAAGACACTGTGGCTTGTACGCCTCTCCAGGTCTCCGTCTAACCATTAGACGACCCCACCTGTTGGGCAAAGCTGAAAATTAGACTCATCAGAGAAGATGACCTTACTCCAGTCCTCTACGGTCCAATCCTTATGGTCTTTGGCAAATTTCAGCCTGGCTCTCATTTGCTTCTCATTGATGAAAGGCTTTTTTCTACCTTTACATGACTTGAGCCCTGCCTCTAAGAGCCTGTTACGAACTGTTCTTGCCATGCACTTCACCCCAGCTGCCATTTGCCATTCCTTTTGTAGGTAACTTGATGTCATCCTGCGGTTGCTGAGTGACATTCGAATAAGATGTCGGTCATCCTGGTCAGTGGAGAGTTGTTTTCACCCTCTGCCGGTCTGTAGCTTTGTTGTCCCAAATGTCTGCTGTTTGACCTTGTTGTAATGGACTGCCATCTTAGAAATTTTAAGGATGGAGGCAACATGACGCTCACTGTGTCCCTCTGCTAGTAAAGCCAGAATTAATCCTTTATTTTCCTCACTCAAAATTTTTCTTTTCAACTGCTTTGGCATGGTTAAAAGTTATTTTTTCATTCCTATTACTTTTGGGATATTATTAGCACTTGCAACAAGGGAAAAGTAGTCAGCTCACCTGAATATAGGCTATTCCTCATCTGTTCCTGCACGGAAAAAAGGTTGAGCAGCCAGTCCAAGGGAAAAAAAAAAAGTTTGATGAATCCAGCAGGAATGAAGATTAAAATTCTGTTGGTATTAATCCATATTAAAAAATGTTTTTTCATCACTATGGTAAACCACATGAGAATGTTGGTATATCACAGCATTATGCACATATAGCAGCGTTTACCAACGCGTTTTGACTGACGTCTTAATCATGGCAGTGTTTTTTATACTTTACTTTGTTAAAAAAGATTTGGTTCCGGTGATCACTTAATCAGAAGCACATTAAGTAGAATGAGGTGTACTCTGGTTAGAATTCAACTGACACTGGAATGGAATGGCTGTAAGACATGTAGAGAAGCTGATTTTTATAAAACTGTGCATCGGTCTCTTAATTTTTGCCAGAGCTGTCCAATGAAATAGCAATGATCTCCTGGTGTAACCACCTGCATCATTAGAAAGTGCTGGGAGTAGAGCACACATACCTTTCCGATAGGTCCCGGCAATCAGTGAGCAGCACCACTGAGCTTACCTGTGTCAGTTTACAAGCCCTTCTATCAGCTTTGCTTCTCTCATAGCAGCATCAACTCTGCTGTACTGCCCCTCCCCAACATTGCTTGTCCAGAGTGGAAAGCTCTAAGGCATTAGCAATCACACTTAGAGGTCCTTCTCAAAAAATTAGCATATAGTGTTAAATTTCATTATTTACCATAATGTAATGATTACAATTAAACTTTCATATATTATAGATTCATTATCCACCAACTGAAATTTGTAAGGTCTTTTATTGTTTTAATACTGATGATTTTGGCATACAACTCCTGATAACCCAAAAAACCTGTCTCAATAAATTAGCATATCAAGAAAAGGTTCTCTAAACGACCTATTACCCTAATCTTCTGAATCAACTAATTAACTCTAAACACATGCAAAAGATACCTGAGGCTTTTATAAACTCCCTGCCTGGTTCATTACTCAAAACCCCCATCATGGGTAAGACTAGCGACCTGACAGATGTCAAGAAGGCCATCATTGACACCCTCAAGCAAGAGGGTAAGACCCAGAAAGAAATTTCTCAACAAATAGGCTGTTCCCAGAGTGCTGTATCAAGGCACCTCAATGGTAAGTCTGTTGGAAGGAAACAATGTGGCAGAAAACGCTGTACAACGAGAAGAGGAGAGTGGACCCTGAGGAAGATTGTGGAGAAGGACCGATTCCAGACCTTGGGGAACCTGAGGAAGCAGTGGACTGAGTCTGGTGTGGAAACATCCAGAGCCACCGTGCACAGGCGTGTGCAGGAAATGGGCTACAGGTGCCGCATTCCCCAGGTAAAGCCACTTTTGAACCATAAACAACGGCAGAGGCGCCTGACCTGGGCTACAGAGAAGCAGCACTGGACTGTTGCTAAGTGGTCCCAAGTACTTTTTTCTGATGAAAGCAAATTTTGCATGTCATTCGGAAATCAAGGTGCCAGAGTCTGGAGGAAGACTGGGGAGAAGGAAATGCCAAAATGCCTGAAGTCCAGTGTCAAGTACCCACAGTCAGTGATGGTGTGGGGTGCCATGTCAGCTGCTGGTGTTGGTCCACTGTGTTTCATCAAGGGCAGGGTCAATGCAGCTAGCTATCAGGAGATTTTGGAGCACTTCATGCTTCCATCGGCTGAAATGCTTTATGGAGATGAAGATTTCATTTTTCAGCACGACCTGGCACCTGCTCACAGTGCCAAAACCACTGGTAAATGGTTTACTGACCATGGTATTACTGTGCTCAATTGGCCTGCCAACTCTCCTGACCTGAACCCCATAGAGAATCTGTGGGATATTGTGAAGAGAAAGTTGAGAGACGCAAGACCCAACACTCTGGATGAGCTTAAGGCCGCTATTGAAGCATCCTGGGCCTCCATAACATCTCAGCAGTGTCACAGGCTGATTGCCTCCATGCCACGCCGCATTGAAGCAGTCATTTCTGCCAAAGGATTCCCGACCAAGTATTGAGTGCATAACTGAACATTATTATTTGATGGTTTTTTTGTTTGTTATTAAAAAACACTTTTATTTGATTGGATGGGTGAAATATGCTAATTTATTGAGACAGGTTTTTTGGGTTATCAGGAGTTGTATGCCAAAATCATCAGTATTAAAACAATAAAAGACCTGACAAATTTCAGTTGGTGGATAATGAATCTATAATATATGAAAGTTTAATTGTAATCATTACATTGTGGTAAATAATGAAATTTAACACTATATGCTAATTTTTTGAGAAGGACCTGTATATCTGCTGTTGTACATCCCGTGTCCAGTTTAACATGAAAAATTTGGTGAAAGTCCAAATGATAAGTACAACCCATTTGTTCATGCCAGAAAGCAAAGAGGGAAAACAAAAATATTGAAACCAAAAATTTTTCCTGCCCAAGGGGTAACATTATTATTTTTTCTTTCTGTATATGCTGCTCATTTATTACTGGCCCCAATGGACTTGTCTTAAACGCCATATAGGTATTCAAATGAAGGGGGTTGTCTGGCATGTAAACATTTTTTTATCACAGAGTTATATAACAAAATAAGCCATTCTCATCCCACCAATATTTGGCTGCCTCTGATACTTTCCTCATTGGTCTGTACTTCCTGCTGCTGCAACTGCAAATTATTAAGCACTGCAGACAATCATACAGTCCGTGATTGACTGCAGCAGTCAAAAGCCCCCGTGCTGTGAGGCCTCTGTTTATACAGGAAGTAGAGACTGGAAGGGGCTATATTACAACAGGAGAGGCGGGATTCATGAGGTGAATATTGCTTCTTCTCTTTAATCAATTTCTAAAAAATGTTATACTCCATAGACAATCCCTTTAAAGAGGTACTCCCATCTTGGACATTTCAGACTATCTAATATATACAATCCCACCTAATAGCACTGATTGTGAAGGGAATACTGTAATAATATGGTTGATAACCTTTATAAGTAAATGGCTTGTCTAATACTACTTAAGACCACCCACAAAGTGTGCATGCGCTATGTACAGTAGAATACGGTCTTATATTATACTGTGCATAGTGCATGCACATTTTGTCTATTTAGGAACCTTCTTTTCCCCTTACCTCTCATATTCTTCTCCCCTGATGATTTGAAAAATGAAACGCGTCGGGAGATGAAGATACGGTTATTGAAGCATACCTGGACATCCCAGTGGTGGGCAATAATAATAATAATCTTTATTTTTATATAGCGCTAACATATTCCGCAGCACTTTACAGTTTGTACACATTATCATCGCTGTCCCCGATGGGGCTCACAATCTAAATTCCCTATCAGTATGTCTTTGAAATGTGGGAGGAAACCGGAGTGCCCGGAGGAAACCCACGCAAACACGGAGAGAACATACAAACTCTTTGCAGATGTTGTCCTGGGTGGGATTAGAACCCAGGACCCCAGCGCTGCAAGGCTGCTGTGCTAACCACTGCGCCACCGTGCTGCCCTATAATGTGGTAGAGGACTTGTATTTTCCTCCCCCTCCCCCGGACTACCAGGACCGTCTGAATTTGGTTGAACTACCAAGCCGGGTGAGATTGTTCCTTATTTATCCTTCCGACAATATTCACACAGGAATTATAGTGTGGATTGGATTTGATCCTGGCATATGGTGCACATCTCTTCGCAGTGACACATATAGGAAGTATGATGTTATCTTTGCTATTCTAACATAGTAAGCGATGTGTTATTTTCCTGCGGATTTAACTGTAAGCTCAAACAACTGTATAGGTGATATATAAGCTAATTGGACTTGGGTCTTGGAGTCCCCATTTGTTTGGTTATTTTGTTGCAAGCTTACATTACTATGATTGTGACATATCACAAAGTGAATCCTTGAGGTGGGATGGTCAGTCCACACCTATGTGGATAGATTTTTTTTATATCACTTTGATTTATCGTTTGCTTCTTGTTTTGTACCTGACCTATGGGCTTTTAAAGAACTATTAAAAGTTACATTTTATTTTTTCTACAACTACCTTACTATTTTTTGGGTTGGTAGCCCTTCTGTCTTTATATATTATATTTCAGATGAGACTCACATATTGAAGTCAACGAGTGCACCCAAAAAACTGCATCCCATGAGGATCAACTAACTTATCTGATTTTTACAGATACATTGCAACTCTAGGAAACCGTTTTTGTTCTTGCAAATTTTGAGAATTCCTGATGCATAAAAACGGACGCCATCCAAATGACGGTACAGTTGAAAAATTATTCATTTTTTTCTGGATGAAAAACGGATACGTTTTTATACACTTGTGTGAACTTCGTCTAACACGGTGAGACAGGAGGGGGAGAACAGAGAGGAGCCTTCCAAACAACAGCTCTGATGACTTTGTAACAATTTTTGCAGCACGTTCAATGAAAGAACGGATTTACAAACACTACAGCAACAAAAATGAAATCTTTTTGTAATGAAGACTATTCAGAAACATCCTTAAAGAAAACCTGTCAGAACAATTTTGTAATGTAATATAAAGACATGGCTGTAATGGTGCTGTAATACCGATTCCATTGATACCTTTGGTGAAGAAACCCACTTTGTCCTGTAAGCACCATTTGAAGTTTTCTGATAATTAGATTTTGGTGCACAGGGGCTGCACTGTGTTTTGTTCTCCTTGTCTGTGATTCCCGGGCCCCTCTGCCTGCCTTCAGTCTGATTCCCGAGCCCCTCTGCCTGCCTCCAGTCTGTGATTTCCGGGCCACTCTGCCTGCCTCCAGTTTGTGATTTCCGGGCACCTCTGCCTGCCTCCAGCCTGTGATTCCCGGGCCCCTCTGCCTGCCTCCAGTCTATGATTCCCGGGCCCCTCTGCCTGCCTCCAGTCTGTGATTCCCGGGCCCCTCTGCCTGCCTCCAGTCTGTGATTTCCGGGCCCCTCTGCCTGCCTCCGGTCTGTGATTCCCGGGACCCTCTGCCTGCCTCCGGGCTGTGATTCCCGGGCCCCTCTGCCTGCCTCTAGTCTTTGATTCCCGGGCCCCTCTGCCTACCTCCAGTCCGTGATTTCCGGGCCCCTCTGCCTGCCTCCAGTCTATGATTCCCCGGCCCCTCTGCCTGCCTCTGGTCTGTGATTCTCCGGCCCCTCTGCCTGCCTCCAGTCTGTGATTCCCGGGCCCCTCTGCCTGCCTCCAGTCGGTGATTCCCTTGCCCCTCTGCCTGCCTCCAGTCTGTGATTCCCCGGCCCCTCTGCCTGGGTCCAGTCTGTGATTCCCAGGCCCCTCTGCCTGCCCTCCTGTCCGTGATTTCTGGACCCCTCTGCCTGCCTCCAGTCTGTGATTCCCGGGCCCCTCTGCCTGCCTCCAGTCTGATTTCCGGGCCCCTCTGCCTGCCTCCTGTCCATGATTTCCGGGCCCCTCTGCCTGCCTCCGGTCTGTGATTCCCGGGCCCCTCTGCCTGCCTCCTGTCCATGATTCCCGAGCCCCTCTGCCTGCCTCCAGTCTGTGATTCCCCAGCCCCTCTTCCTGCCTCCAGTCTGTGATTCCCGGGCCCCTCTGCCTGCCTCCGGTCTGATTCCCAGGCCCCTCTGCCTGCCTCCTGTCTGTGATTCCTGGGCCCCTCTGCCTGCCTCCTGTGATTTCCGGGCCCTTCTGCCTGCCTCCAGTCTGTGATTCCCGGGCCCCTCTGCCTGCCTCCGGTCTGATTCCCAGGCCCCTCTGCCTGCCTCCTGTCTGTGATTCCTGGGCCCCTCTGCCTGCCTCCTGTGATTCCCGGGCCCTTCTGCCTGCCTCCAGTCTGTGATTCCCCGGCCCCTCTGCCTGCCTCCTGTCTGTGATTCCCGGGCCACTCTCCCTGCCTCCAGTCTGTGATTCCCGAGCCACTCTGCCTACCTCCAGTGTGTGATTCCCGGGCCACTCTGCCTGCCATCAGTCTGTGATTCCCCGACCCCTCTGCCCATCTCCAGTCTGTGATTCCCGGGCCCCTCTGCCTGCCTCTGATCTGTGATTCCCGGGCCCCTCTGCCTGCCTCTTGTCTGTGCTTCCCGGGCCCCTCTGCCTGCCTCCTGTATGTGATTCCCAGGCCCCTCTGCCTGCCTCCTGTCTGTGATTCCCGAGCCCCTCTGCCTGCCTCCAGTCTGTGATTCCCCAGCCCCTCTTCCTGCCTCTGGTCTGTGATTCCTCCGGCCCCTCTGCCTGCCTTCAGTCTGTGATTTTGCCTCCCACCCATCTGTGATTCCTGGGCCCATCTGCCTGCCCCCAGTCCATGATTCCCGGGCCCCTCTGCCGGCCTCCTGTGATTCCCGGGCCACACTGCCTGCCTCCTGTCTGTGATTCCCGGGCCACACTGCCTGCCTCCAGTCTGTGATTCCCCAGCCCCTCTGCCTGCCTCCGGTCTGTGATTCCCCGGCCCCTCTGCCTGCCTCCGGTCTGTGATTCCCCAGCCCCTCTGCCTGCCTCCAGTCTGTGATTACCCAACCCCTCTGCCTGCCTCCAGTCTGTTTCCCGGGCCCCTCTGCCTGCCTCTGGTCTGTGATTCCCAGGCCCCTCTGCCTGCCTCTGGTCTGTGATTCCCGGGCCACTCTGCCTGCCACCAGTCTGTGATTCCCCGGCCCCTCTGCCCATCTCCAGTCTGTGATTCCCGGGCCCCTCTGCCTGCCTCCGGTCTGTGATTCCCCAGCCCCTCTGCTTGCCTCCAGTCTGTGATTCCCGGGCACCTCTGCCTGCCTCCAGTCTGGATTTCCAGGACCCTCTGCCTGCCTCTGGTCTGGATTACCTGGCCCCACTGCCTGTCTACAGTCTGTGATTCCCAGGCCACTCTGCCTGCCTCCAGTCTGTGATTACCCAACCCCTCTGCCTGCCTCTGGTCTGTGATTACCCAACCCCTCTGTCTGCCTCCAGTCTGTGATTCCCGGGCCCCTCTGCCTGCCTGCAGTCCGTGATTCCCGGGCCCATCTGCCTGCCTCTGGTCTGTGATTCCCAGGCCCCTCTGCCTGCCTCTGGTCTGTGATTCCCGGGCCCTTCTGCCTGCCTCCAGTCTGTGA
Source organism: Ranitomeya imitator (assembly GCF_032444005.1). Taxonomy (NCBI): domain Eukaryota; kingdom Metazoa; phylum Chordata; class Amphibia; order Anura; family Dendrobatidae; genus Ranitomeya; species Ranitomeya imitator. The sequence goes on from NC_091282.1 coordinate 79,637,187, forward strand.
TTACCCAACCCCTCTGCCTGCCTCCAGTCTGTGATTCCCGGGCCCCTCTGCCTGCCTCCTGTGATTCCCGGGCCCCTCTGCCTGCCTCCAGTCTGTGATTCCCCAGCCCCTCTGCCTGCCTCTTGTCTGTGATTCCCAAGCCACTCTGCCTACCTCCAGTCTGTGATTCCCGGGCCACTCTGCCTGCCACCAGTTTGTGATTCCCGGGCCCCTCTGCCTGCCTCCTGTGATTCCCGGGCCCCTCTGCCTGCCTCCATTCTGTGATTCCCCAGCCCCTCTGCCTGCCTCCAGTTAGTGATTCCTGGGCCCCTCTGCCTGCCTCCTGTCCGTGATTCCCGGGCCCCTCTGCCTGCCTCCAGTCTGTGATTCCCGGGCCCCTCTGCCTGCCTCCGGTCTGATTCCCAGGCCCCTCTGCCTGCCTCCTGTCTGTGATTCCTGGGCCCCTCTGCCTGCCTCCTGTGATTCCCGGGCCCTTCTGCCTGCCTCCAGTCTGTGATTCCCCAGCCCCTCTGCCTGCCTCCTGTCTGTGATTCCCGGGCCACTCTCCCTGCCTCCAGTCTGTGATTCCCCGACCCTTCTGCCCATCTCCAGTCTGTGATTCCCGGGCCCCTCTGCCTGCCTCTGATCTGTGATTCCCGGGCCCCTCTGCCTGCCTCTTGTCTGTGCTTCCCGGGACCCTCTGCCTGCCTCCTGTATGCGATTCCCAGGCCCCTCTGCCTGCCTCCTGTCTGTGATTCCCGAGCCCCTCTGCCTGCCTCCAGTCTGTGATTCCCCAGCCCCTCTGCATGCCTCTGGTTTGTGATTCCCCCGGCCCCTCTGCCTGCCTTCAGTCTGTGATTTTGCCTCCCACCCATCTGTGATTCCCGGGCCCCTCTGCCGGCCTCCTGTGATTCCCGGGTCACACCGCCTGCCTCCTGTCTGTGATTCCCGGGCCACACTGCCTGCCTCCAGTCTGTGATTCCCCAGCCCCTCTGCCTGCCTCCGGTCTGTGATTCCCCGGCCCCTCTGCCTGCCTCCGGTCTGTGATTACCCAACCCCTCTGCCTGCCTCCAGTCTGTGATTCCAGGGCCCCTCTGCCTGCCTGCAGTCCGTGATTCCTGGGCCCATCTGCCTGCCTCTGGTCTGTGATTCCCAGGCCCCTCTGCCTGCCTCTGGTCTGTGATTCCCAGGCCCTTCTGCCTGCCTCCAGTCTGTGATTACCCAACCCCTCTGCCTGCCTCCAGTCTGTGATTCCCGGGCCCCTCTGCCTGCCTCCTGTGATTCCCGGGCCCCTCTGCCTGCCTCCAGTCTGTGATTCCCCAGCCCCTCTGCCTGCCACTTGTCTGTGATTCCCAAGCCACTCTGCCTACCTCCAGTCTGTGATTCCCGGGCCACTCTGCCTGCCACCAGTCTGTGATTCCCCGGCCCCTCTGCCCATCTCCAGTCTGTGATTCCTGAGCCCCTCTGCCTGCCTCCGGTCTGTGATTCCCCAGCCCCTCTGCCTGCCTCCAGTCTGTGATTCCCGGGCACCTCTGCCTGCCTCCAGTCTGGATTTCCAGGACCCTCTGCCTGCCTCTGGTCTGGGATTATCTGGCCCAACTGCCTGCCTACAGTCTGTGATTCCCGGGCCCCTCTGCCTGCCTCCAGTCTGTGATTCCCGGGCCCCTCTGCCTGCCTCCTGTTTGTGATTCCCCGGCCCCTCTGCCTGTCTCCAATCTGTGATTCCCGGGGCCCCTCTGCCTGCCTCCTGTTTGTGATTCCCCGGCCCCTCTTCGTGTCTCCAGTCTGTGATTCCTGGGTCCCTCTGCCTGCCTACGGTCTGTGATTCCCAGCCTTTCTGCCTGCCTCTGGTCTGTGATTCCCGGGCCCTTCTGCCTGCCTACGGTCTGTGATTCCCGGGCCCCTCTGCCTGCCTCCAGTCTGTGATTCCCAGGCCCCTCTGCCTGCCTCTGGTCTGGGATTACCTGGCACCTCTACCTGCCTCCGGTCTGTGATTCCCCAGCCCCTCTGCCTTCCTCCGGTCTGTGATTACCCGGCACCTCTGCCTGCCTCTGGTCTGTGATTCCCCGGCCTTCTGCATGCCTCCAGTCTGTGATTCCCAGGCCCCTCTGCCTGCCTCTAGTCTGTGATTCCCCGGCCCCTCTGCCTGCCTCCAGTCTGTGATTCCCGGGCCCCTCTGCCTGCCTCCGGTCTGGAATTACCCAGCACCTCTGCCTGCCTTCGGTCTGTGATTTCACCTTCCTCCGGTCTGTGATTCCCGGGCCCCTCTGCCTGCCTCTGGTCTGTGATTCCCAGGCCCATCTGCCTGCATCCAGTCTGTGATTACCAACCCCTCTGCCTGCCTCCTGTCTGTGATTCCCGGGCCCCTCTGTCTGCCTCTGGTCTGGGATTACCTTGCCCTTCTGCCTGCCTCCAGTCTGTGATTACCCCTCTGCCTGCCTCCAGTCTGTGATTGCCGGGCCCCTCTGCCTGCCTCCTGTGATTCCCGGGCCCCTCTGCCTGCCTCCAGTCTGTGATTCCCCAGCCCCTCTGCCTGCCTCTTGTCTATGATTCCCAAGCCACTCTGCCTACCTCCAGTCTGTGATTCCCGGGCCACTCTGCCTGCCACCAGTCTGTGATTCCCCGGCCCCTCTGCCCATCTCCAGTCTGTGATTCCCGGGCCCCTCTGCCTGCCTCCGGTCTGTGATTCCCCAGCCCCTCTGCCTGCCTCCAGTCTGGATTCCCGGGACCCTCTGCCTGCCTCCTGTCTGTGATTCCCCGACCCCTCTGCCTGCCTCCTGTGATTCCCGGGCCCCTCTGCCTGCCTCCAGTCTGTGATTCCCGGGCCCCTCTGCCTGCCTCTGGTCTGGGATTACCCGGCCCCACTGCCTGCCTCTAGTCTGTGATTCCCGGGTCCCTCTCCCTGCCTCGAGTCTGTGATTCCCCGGCCCCTCTGCCTGCCTCCTGTGATTCCCGGGCCCCTCTGCCTGCCTCCTGTCTGTGATTCCCGGGCCCCTCTGCCTGCCTCCTGTCTGTGATACCCGAGCGCATCTGCCTGCCTCCTGTCTGTGATTTCCGGGCCCCTCTGCCTGCCTCCTGTCTGATTCCCCGGCCCCTCTGCTTGCCTCCAGTCTGTGATTACCCAACCCCTCTGCCTGCCTCCTGTCTGTGATTCCCGGACCCCTCTGCCTGCCTCCAGTCTGATTCCCGGGCCCCTCTGCCTGCCTCCAGTCTGTGATTCCCCAGCCCCTCTGCCTACCTCCAGTCTGTGATTCCCAAGCCACTCTGCCTACCTCCAGTCTGTGATTCCCGGGCCACTCTGCCTGCCACCAGTCTGTGATTCCCCGGCCCCTCTGCCCATCTCCAGTCTGTGATTCCTGAGCCCCTCTGCCTGCCTCCGGTCTGTGATTCCCCAGCCCCTCTGCCTGCCTCCAGTCTGTGATTCCCGGGCACCTCTGCCTGCCTCCAGTCTGGATTTCCAGGACCCTCTGCCTGCCTCTGGTCTGGGATTATCTGGCCCAACTGCCTGCCTACAGTCTGTGATTCCCGGGCCCCTCTGCCTGCCTCCAGTCTGTGATTCCCGGGCCCCTCTGCCTGCCTCCTGTTTGTGATTCCCCGGCCCCTCTGCCTGTCTCCAATCTGTGATTCCCGGGGCCCCTCTGCCTGCCTCCTGTTTGTGATTCCCCGGCCCCTCTTCGTGTCTCCAGTCTGTGATTCCTGGGTCCCTCTGCCTGCCTACGGTCTGTGATTCCCAGCCTTTCTGCCTGCCTCTGGTCTGTGATTCCCGGGCCCTTCTGCCTGCCTACGGTCTGTGATTCCCGGGCCCCTCTGCCTGCCTCCAGTCTGTGATTCCCAGGCCCCTCTGCCTGCCTCTGGTCTGGGATTACCTGGCACCTCTACCTGCCTCCGGTCTGTGATTCCCCAGCCCCTCTGCCTTCCTCCGGTCTGTGATTACCCGGCACCTCTGCCTGCCTCTGGTCTGTGATTCCCCGGCCTTCTGCCTGCCTCCAGTCTGTGATTCCCAGGCCCCTCTGCCTGCCTCTAGTCTGTGATTCCCCGGCCCCTCTGCCTGCCTCCAGTCTGTGATTCCCGGGCCCCTCTGCCTGCCTCCGGTCTGGAATTACCCAGCACCTCTGCCTGCCTTCGGTCTGTGATTTCACCTTCCTCCGGTCTGTGATTCCCGGGCCCCTCTGCCTGCCTCTGGTCTGTGATTCCCAGGCCCATCTGCCTGCATCCAGTCTGTGATTACCAACCCCTCTGCCTGCCTCCTGTCTGTGATTCCCGGGCCCCTCTGTCTGCCTCTGGTCTGGGATTACCTTGCCCTTCTGCCTGCCTCCAGTCTGTGATTACCCCTCTGCCTGCCTCCAGTCTGTGATTGCCGGGCCCCTCTGCCTGCCTCCTGTGATTCCCGGGCCCCTCTGCCTGCCTCCAGTCTGTGATTCCCCAGCCCCTCTGCCTGCCTCTTGTCTATGATTCCCAAGCCACTCTGCCTACCTCCAGTCTGTGATTCCCGGGCCACTCTGCCTGCCACCAGTCTGTGATTCCCCGGCCCCTCTGCCCATCTCCAGTCTGTGATTCCCGGGCCCCTCTGCCTGCCTCCGGTCTGTGATTCCCCAGCCCCTCTGCCTGCCTCCAGTCTGGATTCCCGGGACCCTCTGCCTGCCTCCTGTCTGTGATTCCCCGACCCCTCTGCCTGCCTCCTGTGATTCCCGGGCCCCTCTGCCTGCCTCCAGTCTGTGATTCCCGGGCCCCTCTGCCTGCCTCTGGTCTGGGATTACCCGGCCCCACTGCCTGCCTCTAGTCTGTGATTCCCGGGTCCCTCTCCCTGCCTCGAGTCTGTGATTCCCCGGCCCCTCTGCCTGCCTCCTGTGATTCCCGGGCCCCTCTGCCTGCCTCCTGTCTGTGATACCCGAGCGCATCTGCCTGCCTCCTGTCTGTGATTTCCGGGCCCCTCTGCCTGCCTCCTGTCTGATTCCCCGGCCCCTCTGCTTGCCTCCAGTCTGTGATTACCCAACCCCTCTGCCTGCCTCCTGTCTGTGATTCCCGGACCCCTCTGCCTGCCTCCAGTCTGATTCCCGGGCCCCTCTGCCTGCCTCCAGTCTGTGATTACCCCATAGGTCCCAACTTTTGAAGCTGGGAAAGAGGGACAAAGTCTGCGGCGCGCAGCGGCAAATTTTAGGACACACCTCTGACCACACCCATTCACTAGTCCCACCCATATCCACGTCTCAACCACACCCATTTAGCACTGCTGATCACACTGTTCATAAAGAATAATTATAAACAAAAAAATATGGCCACACAGTGCTCCATACTGTATAATGGCCACACAGTGCTCCATACTGTATAATGGCCCCACAATGCTCAATACTGTATAATGGCCACACATGATGCTCAATACTGTATAATGGCCCGTCACGATTCCCCTGACCGCTGTCGCCAATTGGTCAGGATTTCCACCGTGACCGTCACCCCTACGTCACGGATTGAGGTGACTTTAGGCCAACAGACGGCGATCACATGTGCAGGGGGGCTTATCTTAGTTATCCCTCCACTGCTACAATGTGATGAAACAACACACGCAGGGCTATTGACCTCTTAGTTTACAGCAGGGGCTTATTCTAGGTATCCCACTGCTTTTCTATATACCACGAACTGCAGGGATTTATGTATATCCCACTTACAGTACCACTTAACACTTGCAGCTCTCTGGCGCCCCCTTACTCTCAGGTCAGATTAGGTACTGCACCTAGGGTAATTAGTCGCCAGAAAGGCTGCCTGCTATGTACTGGCTATTGGGCACACTGCAGCGACGCGATAACTACTCCCACTCAGGCAGGAACAATAATTAGCAATGCCGCAGTCGCTTCAGCATAACCCCAAAAGTCAGCACACTCTCGCTGCCACCAGCTTCGAGTAAATGGGTCCGAAGCTAACCCAACACAACAGTAACAGTAGCGTATTTTCACTTCAAGAGACTTAGGGTACGGTTTAGAACAGGAGAAAGAACTGGTATTAAATAATATACCCCATCAAAAGTTTCAGGCAGTGTTTTATCAAAATATTTTACAAAGATGTTACAAATGAGACAATTGCAAATATGTACAAGGGTAATTATAACATAAAGGGAATAAATGAGAAAAAGTAAAACACTCACATGTTCAAAGCATGACAGGCAACCATACGTCCCAGCTCATTTGGACGTGTGCAGGGCTCTTCCAGGAGAAGACAAGAAATCAAGCAGAAAGTGACTCCTCAGAGCCTGCCAGACACTTAAAACATTAAGGCTGTGACATCACAGAAAGGCTGGCTTATCCAGACCCTCCTCTCTCTACATTCTGCCTAAACTTTAAACTATTTTCTCTGATTTCTATAACTTCACTACAAAACATGTCAGAGTTCTAACATACTCCTCATTCATCTCGGATTAACGTGAGCATTCTAATGAGATCAAATATGTCCTATCTGGGATACATATTTACAGAGAAAACCCTACTTCTTTACCAGACGGAGTTAGAAGCCCGTGTTTCGGGGAATGGGTAGGTACACCGAGTGAGAATAAGAATATATATTTTCGTATGTCTAGCTTAAATCGTTTGCCTAATATCTAACAAAAACTAAACAAAGAATCTTTCATGGATCCTCGCAGTTTCTACTTCACTTATAGCTGAACAAGAGCTTACACAGGAAATGCCGTTCGTAAATTCCTTTCGGCAATAAAACCTCTCTTCCCCCATACATTGGCAGATCAGCTCTTGGCTGGGTGAAAGGGAAGGGGGCTTGTTCACCCACAGCCTTGAGCAAGAGAAGCTACAAACTGTTGCAGCATCACTCCAAGAAGGGGGGCTTAGCCCACGCAGGCTAGCAAGAAAACTAACTTATGATATACATTTTCCTCACAGCCCCACATGATGCTCAATACTGTATAATGGCCCCATATGATGCTCAATACTGTATAATGGTCCCACATGATGCTCCATACTGTATAATGGCCACACATGATGCTCAATACTGTATAATGGCCCCACATGATGCTCAATACTGTATAATGGCCCCACATGATGCTCCATACTATATAATAGCTGCACATGATGCTCCATACTGTATAATGACTACACATGATGCTCCATACTGTATAATTACCGCACATGATGCTCAATACTGTATAATGACCGCACATGATGCTCTATACTGTATAATAGCCGCACATGATGCTCCATACTGTATAATGACTACACATGATGCTCCATACTGTATAATTACCGCACATGATGCTCCATACTGTATAATGACCGCACATGATGCTCCATACTGTATAATGACCGCACATGATGCTCCATACTGTATAATGGCCCCACATGATGCTCCGTACTGTATAATCACTGCACATGATGCTCCATACTGTATAATGACCGCACATGATGCTCCATACTGTATGACTGCACATGATGCTCCATACTGTATAATGACCGCACATGATGCTCCATAGTGTATAATGACCGTACATGATACTTCGTACCGTATAATGGCCACACAGCTACTCCTACACAAGCGGTTGCGCTCCGTACACTTTGCACACACGGCTCCGCTCCGTTCACACGGCTCCACTCCATACATCTCATACACACACGGCTCCGCTCCGTACACCTCGTACACATTAAGCTCTGCTCCATACACCTCATACACGTCTCCGCTCCATACACCTCATGCACACACGGCTCCGCTCCATACATCTCGTACACACGGCACTACTCCGTACACCTCATACACACACCGCTCCGCTCCATACACATTGCACAAGCTGCTCCGCTCCGTATACCTTGCACACACACACGGCTCCACTGCGTACACCTCATACACATACGGCTCCTCTCCATACATCTCGTACACACGGCACTACTCCGTACTCCTCGTACACACGGCTCCGCTCTATACACATTGCACACACTGCTCCGCTCCGCTGCGTACACCTCATACACATACGTCTCCTCTCCATACATCTCGTACACACACGGCACTACTCCGTACACCTTGTACACACACGGCTCCGCTCTATACACATTGCACACGCTGCTCCGCACACCTTGTACACACATGGCTCTGCTCCGCACACCTCGTACACACGCGGCTGTGCTCCATACACCTTTCACACTCTACTCTCATCAGCACACCTCTTACACACGATTCCGCTCCATACACCTTTCACACGCTGCTCCGCTCCGTACACCTCGTACACAGGCGGCTGTGCTCCGTACACCTCGTACACACGCGGCTGTGTTCCGTACATCTCGTACACAGGCGGCTGTGCTCCGTACACCTCGTACACACGCGGCTGTGCTCCGTACATCTCGAACACACGCGGCTGTGCTCCGTACACCTCGTACACACGACTCCGCTCCGTACACCTTTCACCCACGCGGCTGTGCTCCGTACACCTCATTCACACGCGGCTGTGCTCCGTACACCTCGTACACATGACTCCGCTCCGTACACCTTTAACCCACGCGGCTGTGCTCCGTACACCTCGTACACACGCGGCTGTGCTCCGTACACCTCGTACACACGCGGCTGTGCTCCGTACACACGCGGCTGTGCTCCATACACCTCGTACACACGCGGCTGTGCTCCGTACACCTCGTACACACGCGGCTGTGCTCCGTACACCTCGTACACACGGCTCCGTACACCTCGTACACACGCGGCTGTGCTCCGTACACCTCGTACACACGCGGCTGTGCTCCGTACACCTCGTACACACGCGGCTGTGCTCCGTACACCTTGTACACACGCGGCTGTGCTCCGTACACCTCGTACACACGCGGCTGTGCTCCGTACACCTCGTACACACGTGGCTGTGCTCCGTACACCTCGTACACACGTGGCTGTGCTCCGAACACCTCGTACATACGCGGCTGTGCTCTGTACACCTCGTACACACGCGGCTGTGCTCGCCCACCTCGTACACACGCGGCTCTGCTCCGCACACACGCGGCTGTGCTCCGTACACCTCGTACACACGCGGCTGTGCTCCGTACACCTCGTACATACGCGGCTGTGCTCTGTACACCTCGTACACACGCGGCTGTGCTCCGTACACCTCGTACATACGCGACTCTGCTCCGTACACACGCGGCTGTGCTCCGTACACCTTGTACACACGCGGCTGTGCTCCGTACACACGTGACTCCGCTCCGTACATCTCGTACACACGCGGCTGTACTCCGTACACCTTGTACACACGCGGCTGTGCTCCGTACACCTCGTACACACACGACTCCGCTCCATATACCTTTCACACGCTGCCCTGATCCATACACCTCGTACACACACGGCTCTGCTACATCCACACTGTAAACACCTCCTGACCTCACACATACGCTGCCTTACCCTCCTCCGGCGCCATGACAACCAGCAACGTCCTGTACACGGAGGTCCTCCTCCCGATCATGTGACCCCCTGACTCCGCCCATCCTGTGACCTCATCACAGGTCCTGTGCACAGAGCAGCCATCATGTGGTTTGCTGCTGTGCAGGGCCGGGTGCAGGGACTCAGATGTTATGTTTGCTAATGACAGGTGTTATGAAGGCAATCCAGAAACACAGTGTGCTTAGCGATCAGAGCGCACACAGTGATCTGACAAATACCCAAAAATACAAGAACAAGCTCTGAGACGTGGAAACTCTGTAGACTGCACACCTGATCCTATTCTAAACACAACTAAAAGCGGCTGTGGATTGCGCCTAACAACTACCTAGGCAACTCGGCACAGCCTAAGAAACTAGCTAGCCTGAAGATAGAAAAATAGGCCTGACTTGCCCCAGAGAAATTCCCCAAAGGAAAAGGCAGCCCCCCACATATAAAGACTGTGAGTAAGATGAAAAGACAAAACGTAGGGATGAAATAGATTCAGCAAAGTGGGGCCCGATATTCTAGGACAGAGCGAGGACAGTAAAGCGAACTTTGCAGTCTACAAAAAACCCTAAAGCAAAACCACGCAAAGGGGGCAAAAAAACCCCCACCGTGCCGAACTAACGGCACGGCGGTACACCCTTTGCGTCTCAGAGCTTCCAGCAAAACAAAAGACAAGCTGGACAGAAAAAAAGCAACAAAAAAGCAAAAGGCACTTAGTATACAGAGCAGCAGGTCACAGGAACAATCAGGAGAAGCTCAGATCCAACACTGAAACATTGACAAGGAGCAAGGATAGCAGCATCAGGCGGAGTTAAGTAATGAAGCAGTTAACGAGCTCACCAGAACACCTGAGGGAGGAAGCTCAGAAGCTGCAGTACCACTTGTGACCACAGGAGTGAATTCAGCCACAGAATTCACAACAGTACCCCCCCTTGAGGAGGGGTCACCGAACCCTCACCAGAGCCCCCAGGCCGACCAGGATGAGCCGCATGAAAGGCACGAACAAGATCGGAAGCATGAACATCAGAGGCAAAAACCCAGGAATTATCTTCCTGAGCATAACCCTTCCATTTAACCAGATACTGGAGTTTCCGTCTAGAAACACGAGAATCCAAAATCTTCTCCACAATATACTCCAATTCCCCCTCCACCAAAACCGGGGCAGGAGGCTCAACAGATGGAACCATAGGTGCCACGTATCTCCGCAACAACGACCTATGGAATACATTATGTATGGAAAAGGAGTCTGGGAGGGTCAAACGAAAAGACACAGGATTGAGAACCTCAGAAATCCTATACGGACCAATAAAACGAGGTTTAAATTTAGGAGAGGAAACCTTCATAGGAATATGACGAGAAGATAACCAAACCAGATCCCCAACACGAAGTCGGGGACCCACACGGCGTCTGCGATTAGCGAAAAGTTGAGCTTTCTCCTGGGACAAGATCAAATTGTCCACTACCTGAGTCCAGATCTGCTGCAACCTATCCACCACAGAATCCACACCAGGACAGTCCGAAGACTCAACCTGTCCTGAAGAGAAACGAGGATGGAACCCAGAATTGCAAAAAAATGGAGAAACCAAGGTAGCCGAGCTAGCCCGATTATTAAGGGCGAACTCAGCCAACGGCAAAAAGGACACCCAATCATCCTGGTCTGCAGAAACAAAACATCTCAGATATGTTTCCAAGGTCTGATTGGTTCGTTCGGTCTGGCCATTAGTCTGAGGATGGAAAGCCGAGGAAAAGGATAGGTCAATGCCCATCCTACCACAAAAGGCTCGCCAAAACCTTGAAACCAACTGGGAACCTCTGTCAGAAACAATATTCTCAGGAATGCCATGCAACCGAACCACATGCTGAAAGAACAAAGGTACCAAATCAGAGGAGGAAGGCAATTTAGCCAAGGGCACCAGATGGACCATTTTAGAAAAGCGATCACAGACCACCCAAATGACTGACATCTTTTGAGAAACGGGAAGGTCAGAAATGAAATCCATCGAAATATGTGTCCAAGGCCTCTTTGGGACCGGCAAGGGCAAAAGCAACCCACTGGCACGAGAACAGCAGGGCTTAGCCCTAGCACAAATCCCACAGGACTGCACAAAAGTACGTACATCCCGTGACAGAGATGGCCACCAGAAGGATCTAGCCACTAACTCTCTGGTACCAAAGATTCCAGGATGACCAGCCAACACCGAACAATGAAGTTCAGAGATAAGTTTATTAGTCCACCTATCAGGGACGAACAGTTTCTCTGCTGGACAACGATCAGGTTTATTCGCCTGAAATTTTTGCAGCACCCGCCGCAAATCAGGGGAGATGGCAGACACAATGACTCCTTCCTTGAGGATACCCGCTGGCTCAGATAAACCCGGAGAGTCGGGCACAAAACTCCTAGACAGAGCATCCGCCTTCACATTTTTAGAGCCCGGAAGGTACGAAATCACAAAGTCGAAGCGGGCAAAAAATAACGACCAACGGGCCTGTCTAGGATTCAAGCGCTTGGCAGACTCGAGATAAGTCAAGTTCTTATGATCAGTCAATACCACCACGCGATGCTTAGCTCCTTCAAGCCAATGACGCCACTCCTCGAATGCCCACTTCATGGCCAGCAACTCTCGATTGCCCACATCATAATTACGCTCAGCGGGCGAAAACTTCCTGGAAAAGAAAGCACATGGTTTCATCACTGAGCAATCAGAACCTCTCTGTGACAAAACCGCCCCTGCTCCAATCTCAGAAGCATCAACCTCGACCTGGAACGGAAGAGAAACATCTGGCTGACACAACACAGGGGCAGAACAAAAACGACGCTTCAACTCCTGAAAAGCTTCCACAGCAGCAGAAGACCAATTAACCAAATCAGCACCCTTCTTGGTCAAATCGGTCAATGGTTTGGCAATGCTAGAAAAATTACAGATGAAGCGACGATAAAAATTAGCAAAGCCCAGGAACTTTTGCAGACTTTTCAGAGATGTCGGCTGAATCCAATCCTGGATGGCTTGGACCTTAACTGGATCCATCTCGATAGTAGAAGGGGTAAAGATGAACCCTAAAAATGAAACTTTCTGCACACCGAAGAGACACTTTGATCCCTTCACAAACAAAGAGTTAGCACGCAGGACCTGAAAAACCATTCTGACCTGCTTCACATGAGACTCCCAATCATCTGAGAAGATCAAAATGTCATCCAAGTAAACAATCAGGAATTTATCCAGATACTCACGGAAGATGTCATGCATAAAAGACTGAAACACAGATGGAGCATTGGCAAGTCCGAACGGCATCACTAGATACTCAAAATGACCCTCGGGCGTATTGAATGCAGTTTTCCATTCATCTCCTTGCCTGATTCTCACCAGATTATACGCACCACGAAGATCTATCTTAGTGAACCAACTAGCCCCCTTAATCCGAGCAAACAAGTCAGATAACAATGGCAAGGGATACTGAAATTTAACAGTGATCTTATTAAGAAGGCGGTAATCAATACACTGTCTCAGCGAACCATCCTTCTTGGCTACAAAGAAGAACCCTGCTCCCAGTGGTGATGACGATGGGCGAATATGTCCCTTCTCCAGGGATTCCTTCACATAACTGCGCATAGCGGCGTGTTCGGGCACGGATAAATTAAATAATCGACCTTTAGGGAATTTACTACCAGGAATCAAATTGATAGCACAATCACAATCCCTATGCGGAGGTAGAGCATCGGACTTGGGCTCTTCAAATACATCCTGATAATCAGACAAGAACTCTGGGACCTCAGAAGGGGTGGATGACGAAATCGACAAAAATGGAACATCACCATGTACCCCCTGACAACCCCAGCTGGATACCGACATGGAATTCCAATCCAAAACTGGATTATGGGTTTGTAGCCATGGCAACCCCAACACGACCACATCATGCAGATTATGCAACACCAGAAAGCGAATAACTTCCTGATGTGCAGGAGCCATGCACATGGTCAGCTGGGCCCAGTATTGAGGTTTATTCTTGGCCAAAGGTGTAGCATCAATTCCTCTCAATGGAATAGGACACCGCAAAGGCTCCAAGAAAAACCCACAACGTTTAGCATAATCCAAATCCATCAGATTCAGGGCAGCGCCCGAATCCACAAACGCCATGACAGAAAACGACGACAAAGAGCATATCAAGGTAATGGACTGAAGGAATTTGGACTGTACAGTACCAATGACGGCAGACCTAGCGGACCGCTTAGTGCGCTTAGGACAATCAGAAATAGCATGAGTGGAATCACCACAGTAGAAACACAGACCATTCAGACGTCTGTATTCCTGCCGTTCAACTCTAGTCATAGTCCTATCGCACTGCATAGGCTCAGGTTTAACCTCAGGCAGTACCGCCAAATGGTGCACAGATTTACGCTCGCGCAAGCGTCGACCGATCTGAATGGCCAAAGACAAAGACTCATTCAAACCAGCAGGCATAGGAAATCCCACCATGACATCCTTAAGAGCCTCAGAGAGACCCTTTCTGAACAAAGCTGCCAGCGCAGATTCATTCCACTGAGTGAGTACTGACCATTTCCTAAATTTCTGACAATATACTTCTATATCATCCTGACCCTGGCACAAAGCCAGCAAATTTTTCTCAGCCTGATCCACTGAATTAGGCTCATCGTACAGCAATCCGAGCGCCAGGAAAAACGCATCGACACTACTCAATGCAGGGTCTCCTGGCGCAAGAGAAAATGCCCAGTCTTGAGGGTCGCCGCGCAAAAAAGAAATAATAATCAAAACCTGTTGAATAGGATTACCAGAAGAATGAGGTTTCAAGGCCAGAAATAGCTTACAATTATTTTTGAAACTTAGAAACTTAGTTCTATCTCCAAAAAACAAATCAGGAATAGGAATTCTTGGTTCTAACATAGATTTCTGATCAATAGTATCTTGAATTTTTTGTACATTTATAACGAGATTATCCATTGAAGAGCACAGACCCTGAATATCCATGTCCACACCTGTGTCCAGAATCACCCAAATGTCTAGGGGAAAAAAAAAAAGTGAACACAGAGCAGAAAAAAAAAAAAATTATGTCAGAACTTTTTCTTTCCCTCTATTGAGAATCATTAGTTAGGCTCCTTGTACTGTTATGTTTGCTAATGACAGGTGTTATGAAGGCAATCCAGAAACACAGTGTGCTTAGCGATCAGAGCGCACACAGTGATCTGACAAATACCCAAAAATACAAGAACGAGCTCTGAGACGTGGAAACTCTGTAGACTGCACACCTGATACTATCCTAAACACAACTAAAAGCGGCTGTGGATTGCGCCTAACAATTACCTAGGCAACTCGGCACAGCCTAAGAAACTAGCTAGCCTGAAGATAGAAAAATAGGCCTGACTTGCCCCAGAGAAATTCCCCAAAGGAAAAGGCAGCCCCCCACATATAATGACTGTGAGTAAGATGAAAAGAGAAAACGTAGGGATGAAATAGATTCAGCAAAGTGGGGCCCGATATTCTAGGACAGAGCGAGGACAGTAAAGCGAACTTTGCAGTCTACAAAAAACCCTAAAGCAAAACCACGCAAAGGGGGCAAAAAACCCCCCACCGTGCCGAACTAACGGCACGGCGGTACACCCTTTGCGTCTCAGAGCTTCCAGCAAAACAAAAGACAAGCTGGACAGAAAAAAAGCAACAAAAAAGCAAAAGGCACTTAGTATACAGAGCAGCAGGTCACAGGAACAATCAGGAGAAGCTCAGATCCAACACTGAAACATTGACAAGGAGCAAGGATAGCAGCATCAGGCGGAGTTAAGTAATGAAGCAGTTAACGAGCTCACCAGAACACCTGAGGGAGGAAGCTCAGAAGCTGCAGTACCACTTGTGACCACAGGAGTGAATTCAGCCACAGAATTCACAACACTCAGAGCTCTCAGCTGACTGGGTGATATCACATACCTCCCAACCAGTGCGGGACAATTAATGTCCTGCCCGGGATCGCGGGGCTGACTGTCAAAATCAGGACAGTCCCGCTAGATCCGGGACGGTTGGGAGGTATGATTACCCAACCCCTCTGCCTGCCTCCAGTCTGTGATTCCCCGGCCCCTCTGCCTGCCTCCTGTCTGTGATTCCCGGGCCCCTCTGCCTGCCTCCAGTCTGTGATTCCTGGGCCCTTCTGCCTGCCTCTGGTCTGTGATTCTCCGTCCTCTCTGCCTGCCTCCTGTCTGTGATTCCCGGGCCCCTCTGCCTGCCTCCAGTCTGTGATTCCCGGGCCCTTCTGCCTGCCTCTGGTCTGTGATTCCCGAGCCCCTCTGCCTGCCTCCAGTCTGTGATTACCCAACCCCTCTGCCTGCCTCCTGTCTGTGATTCCCGGGCCCCTCTGCCTGCCTCCAATCTATGATTCCAGTCCCACTGACTGCATTTGGTTTGTGAATGATAGGTCATTGCTCTTACACTCCTCTGCTTGACTGTTTGAAACCTTGCCCCGATGACATCATTGCCATCTTCATTCCCGAGTAATCTACAATAAAATTGCGCCTCCATTGCTGTGGGCGGCACATGCGCAGTCGACTGTAAAATAACTCAATCTGTGCATGTGGAGCCCTCGATAATGATGGTGCCAAATTTCAAACAGAGAAAGCAGGTCACTGAAAAGGCAGTGCCTATCATTCACAGACCGGAGGCAGGTGGAGGGGCCAGGGAATCACAGACCTTGAGAAGAAGACCCCATGCACAGTCCGGCCCCTGGGCTCTTAAATCTAATTAACAGAAAACTCCAAATGACGATTAAAGAAGAACCACAAAGCGGATTTCTTCACCAAAGGTATTAATGTAATGAGTATTACAGTCCTGTTTTTACATTACATAACCGTGTCGACAGGTTCCCTTTAACTTTGTATTTAGGTAGCAGATAGGAATTACACGGGAATGTGTACATAGCCTTTAAGTTTTGTGTCCTCAGAAAAGTTTTGCTCTAAGAATAAAACCAGTCTGTTTGCATTGCAATTAGTTACTGCTAGCATCGGCGGTGACATCTCCGTCCTTTGTGGAGCGTTATGTGAGAGCAGGTAGCTTCCTTCAGACTCAATGAAAGTTTTAAGTCAACAAGTATTTCGGCCAAAAAAAAAAAACACTATAGTGATCTGAATCAATATTTGTTTTGTGTTTTCCAGACACAGCGTAATGATTTGTGAGCTGTGGGAAGTGCGATGAACTGTCTGCACACATCACAATGCGCCATCCCGACAATATCCTCCGTGTCTCGCCTTGCAAGGTGTCTACATTGTTCGTGCTCCGACGAGAGGTCACCATCAGTAGTAACTTCAACATCTCAAAAAAAAATAAAGTGCTCATTATTCTGCTCTTTGTCAATATTATTGTGAACAGGAACCTTTCTGTCAAGCACAATTCCTTATAATTACATTTATTATCAAGAACTTAGCGCCCGGCCCTAGACATTAACCACTTGTGCGCTGGATGACTTTACCGTACAACCCAACGAAAAGTTTTCTCCCTTGTAGAACAGAAGACATTTGGAAAGAGACGAGTCATTTTTCAGGCTTGCTTCATTAATGCTATAAAGGATTGGATTTCTTAAGGAATTGCATAAGTTAGCTACTTTTCACATTCTTGGCCCGTAATCCAAACACACCCCATTCGTTGGGGTGTATATTTTTCCTTCTGTTCACTTGCAATTATAGCCTATGTCATGAACTGCAGGTTGGAGGAGTATTAATGTTGAAGTCTGTTGAAATTTCCTTTGAAATGATCGCTTGGATTCCATCAAGTCACCTTCGAGACGCATGGAATGTGTTGAGGAGTAGGAGCTCCTGGCCTCTTGTACAAGCTGCTACCGTATGGTAGACTTACTCATTCTCTTCTCCGTCAATCGTCCAGTTTCACCTGGATACAAAAGTGACATCTTAAGGATCTTGAGTAGAGGCACACCCAGATAAGCCTTTTCGAGCTCCGCACATTCCTTTCCTTGACATTTTCTAAACAAACTTGGTCTATATTCCCACAAAAGGCACGACTGACAACGTCAACGTGTTGTAAAATGCTGTCTGGACAAGTGAAGAAACACATACATTTGTAAGAACTATCATATCACATAGACCCTCGTCCATGTGCCCCCCAAATAGGGCATCGACCCTCCGAGGCCCATCACAAACTCTCGGGACAGGGAGCAGGTGATCATATCTGACAACCCTGGTAGCCAAATCTGACCCAACCTTGTATTCATATCTGACAACCCTGGTAGCCATATCTGACCCAACCTTGTAGTTATATCTGACCAAACCTGGTAGCCATATCTGACCCAACCTTGTAGTCATATCTGACCAATCCTGGTAGCCATATCTGACCCAACCTTGTAGTCATATCTGACCCAACCCTGGTAGCCATATCTGACCCAACCTTGTAGTCATATCTGACAACCCTGGTAGCCATATCTGACCCAAACTTGTATTCATATCTGACAACCCTGGTAGCCATATCTGACCCAACCCTGGTAGTCCTATCTGACCCAACCCTGGTAGTCATATCTGACCCAACCCTGGTAGCCATATCTGACACAACCTTGTAGTCATATCTGACCCAACCCTGGTAGCCATATCTGTTATGACCTGGTGGTCAGGACAATAATGGACCTGGTGGTTAAGAGCACACGGAATGACCTGATAGTTACTGATAATAAAGGACGAGCTCTGGGACGTGGGAACTCTGCTGACCGCAATCCCTAATCCTATCAAACACACTAGAAATAGCTGTGGATTGCGCCTAACGCTCCCTATGCAACTCGGCACAGCCTAAGAAACTAGCTAGCCCTGAAGATAGAAAAAATAAAGCCTACCTTGCCTCAGAGAAATTCCCCAAAGGAAAAGGCAGCCCCCCACATATAATGACTGTGAGTAAGATGAAAATACAAACACAGAGATTAAATAGATTTAGCAAAGTGAGGCCCGACTTACTGAACAGACCGAGGATAGGAAAGGTTACTTTGCGATCAGCACAAAAACCTACAAAAAGACCACGCAGCGGGCGCAAAAAGACCCTCCGCACCGAGTCACGGTGCGGAGGCGCTCCCTCTGCGTCCCAGAGCTTCCAGCAAGCAAGACAACAATAAAAATTGCAAGCTGGACAGAAAAATAGCAAACCAAAGAAATACAAGCTGCAACTTAGCTTCTGTTGGGAAGACAGGTCACAAGAACGATCCAGGAGTGAACTAAACCAATACTGGAACATTGCCAGGTGGCATGGAGCAAAGATCTAAGTGGAGTTAAATAGAGCAGCAGCTAACGAATTAAACTCGTCACCTGTGGAAGGAAACTCAGAAACACCCACCAGAGGAAGTCCATGGACAGAACCAGCCGAAGTACCATTCATGACCACAGGAGGGAGCCCGACAACAGAATTCACAACAGTACCCCCCCTTGAGGAGGGGTCACCGAACCCTCACCAGAGCCCCCAGGCCGACCAGGATGAGCCAAATGAAAGGCACGAACCAGATCGGCAGCATGAACATCAGAGGCAAAAACCCAGGAATTATCTTCCTGACCATAACCCTTCCACTTGACCAGGTACTGGAGTTTCCGTCTCGAAACACGAGAATCCAAAATCTTCTCCACCACATACTCCAACTCCCCCTCAACCAACACCGGGGCAGGAGGATCAACGGATGGAACCACAGGCGCCACGTATCTCCGCAATAATGACCTATGGAACACATTATGGATGGCAAAAGAAGCAGGAAGGGCCAAACGAAATGACACAGGATTGATAACCTCAGAAATCTTATACGGACCAATGAAACGAGGCTTAAACTTAGGAGAGGAAACCTTCATAGGAACATAACGAGATGACAACCAAACCAAATCCCCAACACGAAGTCGGGGACCCACACAGCGCCGGCGGTTAGCGAAACGTTGAGCCTTCTCCTGGGACAATGTCAAATTGTCCACCACATGAGTCCAAATCTGCTGCAACCTATCCACCACAGTATCTACACAAGGACAGTCCGAAGACTCAACCTGCCCTGAAGAGAAACGAGGATGGAAACCAGAATTGCAGAAAAACGGAAAAACCAAAGTAGCCGAGCTGGCCCGATTATTAAGGGCGAACTCAGCCAACGGCAAAAAGGACACCCAATCATCCTGATCAGCAGAAACAAAGCATCTCAGATATGTTTCCAAAGTTTGATTAGTTCGTTCGGTTTGGCCATTTGTCTGAGGATGGAAAGCCGAGGAAAAAGACAAATCAATGCCCATCCTAGCACAAAAGGATCGCCAAAACCTCCAAACAAACTGGGAACCTCTGTCAGAAACGATGTTCTCCGGGATACCATGTAAACGAACCACATGCTGGAAAAATAATGGCACCAAATCAGAGGAGGAAGGCAATTTAGACAAAGGTACCAAATGGACCATCTTAGAAAAGCGATCACAAACCACCCAAATGACCGACATCTTTTGAGAGACGGGGAGATCCGAAATAAAATCCATAGAAATATGCGTCCAGGGCCTCTTCGGGACCGGCAAGGGCAAAAGCAACCCACTGGCACGAGAACAGCAGGGCTTAGCCCGAGCACAAGTCCCACAGGACTGCACAAAAGAAGGCACATCCCGTGACAAAGACGGCCACCAGAAGGATCTAGCCACCAAATCTCTGGTACCAAAGATTCCAGGATGCCCAGCCAACACTGAACAATGAATCTCAGAGATAACTCTACTAGTCCATCTATCAGGGACAAACAGTTTCTCCGCTGGGCAACGGTCAGGTCTATCAGCCTGAAATTTTTGCAGCACCCGCCGCAAATCAGGGGAGATGGCAGACAAAATTACCCCCTCTTTGAGAATACCCGCCGGCTCAGGAACACCCGGAGAGTCAGGCACAAATCTCCTTGACAGGGCATCAGCCTTCACATTCTTAGAGCCCGGAAGGTACGAAACCACAAAATCAAAAGGGGAGAAAAATAACGACCATCGAGCCTGTCTCGGATTCAACCGTTTGGCAGACTCTAGATAAGTCAAATTCTTGTGATCTGTCAAGACCACCACGCGATGCTTGGCTCCTTCCAGCCAATGACGCCACTCCTCGAATGCCCACTTCATGGCCAACAACTCACGATTACCAACATCATAGTTACGCTCAGCAGGCGAAAACTTTCTAGAAAAGAAAGCACATGGCTTCATCACCGAGCCATCAGAACTTCTTTGCGACAAAACAGCCCCTGCTCCAATCTCAAAAGCATCAACCTCAACCTGAAACGGGAGCGAAACATCTGGCTGGCACAACACAGGGGCAGAAGAAAAACGACGCTTCAATTCCTGAAAAGCCTCTACAGCTGCAGAAGACCAATTGACCACATCAGCACCCTTCTTGGTCAAATCAGTCAATGGTTTAGCAACAGTAGAAAAATAAGCGATGAAGCGCCGATAAAAATTAGCAAAGCCCAGGAACTTCTGCAGGCTCTTCACAGATGTCGGCTGAGTCCAATCGTAAATGGCCTGGACTTTAACAGGGTCCATCTCGATAGTAGAAGGGGAAAAAATGAACCCCAAAAATGAAACCTTCTGAACTCCAAAGAGACACTTTGACCCCTTCACAAACAAGGAATTCGCACGAAGGACCTGGAACACCATTCTGACCTGCTTCACATGAGACTCCCAATCATCCGAAAAGACCAAAATATCATCCAAATACACAATCAGGAATTTATCCAGGTACTCTCGGAAGATGTCATGCATAAAGGACTGAAATACTGATGGAGCATTGGAAAGCCCGAATGGCATAACCAGGTACTCAAAATGGCCCTCGGGCATATTAAATGCTGTTTTCCATTCATCGCCTTGTTTAATACGCACAAGATTATACGCCCCTCGAAGATCTATCTTGGTGAACCAACTAGCCCCTTTAATACGAGCAAACAAATCAGATAGCAACGGCAAAGGATACTGAAATTTGACTGTAATTTTATTAAGAAGGCGGTAATCAATACAAGGTCTCAAAGAACCATCCTTCTTGGCCACAAAAAAGAACCCTGCTCCTAACGGTGATGACGACGGGCGAATATGGCCTTTCTCCAAGGATTCCTTTATATAACTTCGCATAGCGGCGTGTTCTGGCACAGATAAATTGAACAATCGGCCCTTAGGAAACTTACTACCAGGAATCAAATTAATTGCACAATCGCAATCACTATGAGGAGGTAGGGCACTGGCTTTGGGCTCATCAAATACATCCCGATAATCCGACAAAAACTCTGGAACTTCAGAAGGGGTGGATGACGAAATAGACAAAATTGGAACATCACCATGTACCCCCTGGCAACCCCAGCTGGACACAGACATAGATTTCCAATCCAATACTGGATTATGGACCTGTAGCCATGGCAACCCCAAAACGACCACATCATGCAGATTATGCAACACCAGAAAGCGGATATCCTCCTGATGTGCAGGAGCCATGCACATGGTCAATTGGGTCCAGTACTGAGGCTTATTCTTGGCCAAAGGCGTAGCATCAATTCCTCTCAATGGAATAGGATACTGCAAGGGCTCCAAGAAAAAACCACAGCGCCTAGCAAACTCTAAGTCCATCAAATTCAGGGCAGCGCCTGAATCCACAAATGCCATAACAGAATAGGATGACAAAGAGCAAATCAGAGTAACAGACAATAGAAATTTAGACTGTACCGTACCAATGGTGGCAGACCTAGCGAACCGCTTAGTGCGCTTAGGACAAACGGAGATAGCATGAGTGGAATCACCACAGTAAAAACATAGCCCATTCCGACGTCTGTGTTCTTGCCGTTCAGCTCTGGTCAAAGTCCTATCACATTGCATAGGCTCAGGCCCATGCTCAGATAGTACCGCCAAATGGTGCACAGCTTTACGCTCACGCAAGCGTCGATCGATCTGAATGGCCAAGGACATAGACTCATTCAGACCAGCAGGCATGGGAAACCCCACCATGACATCCTTAAGGGCTTCAGAGAGACCCTTTCTGAAGATTGCTGCCAGGGCACATTCATTCCACTGAGTGAGCACAGACCACTTTCTAAACTTCTGACAATATATCTCCACTTCATCCTGACCCTGACACAGAGCCATCAAGATTTTCTCTGCCTGATCCACTGAATTAGGTTCGTCATAAAGCAATCCAAGCGCCAGGAAAAACGCATCAACATCACGCAATGCCGGATCTCCTGACGCAAGGGAAAATGCCCAGTCTTGAGGGTCACCACGTAACAAAGAAATAATGATCTTTACTTGTTGAACAGTGTCACCTGAGGAGCGAGGTTTCAAGGCAAAAAATAATTTACAATTATTTTTGAAATTGAAGAACTTTGATCTATCACCAAAAAACAAATCAGGAATTGGAATCCTAGGCTCAGACATCGGATTCTGAACCACAAAATCTTGAATGTTTTGTACCCTTGTAGTGAGATTATCCATCCAAGAGGACAGACCTTGAATGTCCATGTTTACACCAGTGTCCTGAACCACCCAGAGGTAAAGGGGAAAAAAGAGACAAAACACAGTGCAAAGAAAAAAAAATGGTCTCAGAACTTCTCTTATCCCTCTATTGAGATGCATTAGTACTTTGGGCCACCTGTACTGTTATGACCTGGTGGTCAGGACAATAATGGACCTGGTGGTTAAGAGCACACGGAATGACCTGATAGTTACTGATAATAAAGGACGAGCTCTGGGACGTGGGAACTCTGCTGACCGCAATCCCTAATCCTATCAAACACACTAGAAATAGCCGTGGATTGCGCCTAACGCTCCCTATGCAACTCGGCACAGCCTAAGAAACTAGCTAGCCCTGAAGATAGAAAAAATAAAGCCTACCTTGCCTCAGAGAAATTCCCCAAAGGAAAAGGCAGCCTCCCACATATAATGACTGTGAGTAAGATGAAAATACAAACACAGAGATTAAATAGATTTAGCAAAGTGAGGCCCGACTTACTGAACAGACCGAGGATAGGAAAGGTTACTTTGCGATCAGCACAAAAAGACCACGCAGCGGGCGCAAAAAGACCCTCCGCACCGACTCACGGTGCGGAGGCGCTCCCTCTGCGTCCCAGAGCTTCCAGCAAGCAAGACAACAATAAAAATTGCAAGCTGGACAGAAAAATAGCAAACCAAAGAAATACAAGCTGGAACTTAGCTTCTGTTGGGAAGACAGGTCACAAGAACGATCCAGGAGTGAACTAAACCAATACTGGAACATTGCCAGGTGGCATGGAGCAAAGATCTAAGTGGAGTTAAATAGAGCAGCAGCTAACGAATTAACCTCGTCATCTGTGGAAGGAAACTCAAACACCCACCAGAGGAAGTCCATGGACAGAACCAGCCGAAGTACCATTCATGACCACAGGAGGGAGCCCGACAACAGAATTCACAACACATATCTGACCCAACCTTGTATTCATATCTGACAACCTTGGTAGCCATTTCTGACCCAACCTTGTAGTCATATCTGACAACCCGGGTAGTCCTATCTGACCCAACCTTGTATTCATATCTGACAACCTTAGTAGCCATATCTGACCCAACCTTGTAGTCATATCTGACAACCCTGGTAGTCCTATCTGACCCAACCTTGTATTCATATCTGACAACCTTGGTAGCCATATCTGACCCAACCTTGTAGTCATATCTGACCCAACCCTGGTAGCCATATCTGACCCAACCTTGTAGTCATATCGGACAACCCTGGTAGCCTTATCTGACCCAACCTTGTAGTCATATCTGACCCAACCCTGGTAGCCATATCTGACCCAACCTTGTAGTGATATCTGACAACCCTGGTAGCCATATATGACCCAACCTTGTAGTCATATCTGACAACCCTGGTAGCCATATCTGACCCAACCTTGTATTCATATCTGACAACCCTGGTAGCCATATTTGACCCAACCTTGTAGTAATATCTGACAACCCTGGTAGCCATATCTGACCCAAGCCTGGTAGCCATATCTGACCCAACCTTGTAGTTATATCTGACCCAACCCTGGTAGCCATATCTGACCCAACCTTGTATTCATCTCTGACCCAACCTTGTATTCATATCTGACAACCCTGGTAGCCATATCTGACCCAACCTTGTAATCATATCTGACCCAACCCTGGTAGTCCTATCTGACTTGTCCCTGTGTAATACTACATTATACCAACAGGGGGCATGATTGTCCAATGGGGTCTTCATCACCCAGTAAAACGAGCAGTTTGTTCGGGGGGGGTCTCGATAGCAGATGATGGGTAGGATAAACAGCTGTAGGGTGACATGCGGAGCCAACTGCGTGTACATGTTGCATGACTGATAACGTGATGTAATCCTTCCTATATGATGAGTAACATATGCCGAACTTCAGAGAGCAGAATAAAGAAGCACTTAAAATGAACATAATGATAATGTCCAAAATAGATTTAGAAGTTGGAAAAAACTAAAAAAAAGCCTTGTAGGATTTAATATAAAACCAGTCTGTAAGTAATTGTCCTCCTGCCCCATTTCCTTATGTCTCATCTTCTTAGTAGGCTAAAATGTCCAAGTGCTCGTTAAAAGTAGTAACTTTACATTTTGCCTCTTAATAAAGTCCTCAGGAACAGAGGGATTTTGCCTAGGTTCCCGGCCACTTCTGCAGGCTATCAGAGGTGGCTGTTTTTGTGTTTTACAAGGAGCGCACGCTTACAAGCTCTTTGCTATAGAGCGAGCAAATGCTGCTCTGACGCTGGCCAGATCAGTGGATCAATTCAGCTTTAATGTTCCTGTGCCTGCAGCATAGAAGAGCGCACACAAAAAAAAAAAAGCCACTGGTCCGAACTATTAATCATCAGAAGTGGACCACCCCATGGCAACTGGGAGGTATGGGAGGGCTGCACTACTGAAGGCAGAAAATATTATGTAAAGGGAATGTGTCGCCAGGCTTTTGCTGCTGCATTGGAGACCAGCTTGACATAGGGGCAGAGACCTTGATTCCAGCTATGCGACACTTACTAGGCTGCTTGCTGTAGTTTTGATAAAAATAACTATTTTGCTGCAAATCTCCCAGTTCTCTGAATGCTGAGCCCTAAGTAGCCCCACCTACAACAATGATCGTCAGCTTTCTGTGTACACTGTGCATAGGCAGAAAACTGTCAATCAGTTGTGAAAGGGTTATAGAGATCATGAATATGGAGGACGACATGGCAGCAGGTTTACTAGTCCTCTATTAATAATCTCCTGCTGATAAAACAGTGATTTTTATCAAAACTAGAGCAAGTAGCCCAGCAAGTGACAGATCGCTGGAATCAGGGTCTCTGTCTCTACATTATGCTGCTCTCTGAATAAGTGGCAAAAACTAACAGATTTCCTTTGAGTAACGTTTTACACGTCTTGTCCTTCCGAGCTCCCTCTGGGTTTA
This sequence comes from Ranitomeya imitator, assembly GCF_032444005.1. Lineage (NCBI taxonomy): Eukaryota > Metazoa > Chordata > Amphibia > Anura > Dendrobatidae > Ranitomeya > Ranitomeya imitator. Next base: position 79,662,939 of record NC_091282.1, read on the forward strand.
ATCCTTTCTGAACTGATCCATTCTTAAGAGTCAGTGGATAACTAAGGCTGTGTGCACACACGCTCCCCGCAGACCTCTTTATTTAGTTTGTGTTGTCTGCCAAGCAGATGAATGGTCGGGTCACTTTTTTTGGCGTCTTTTGAAACTTAAGGAGGTTATAACATTACATCGCACACGTTCAATCTTTGGGGCATTTTTTAAGGCGCCTTCTCAAGCTGAAAAAAAGAGGGTGGTCTGCACATACACTGATGGTCTACCGGTTGTAGTTTTTTAAAAACAGATGCAAAAAAAAAAAAACTTCAGAAAAAACAGATGCAACATGGTTGCAAAAACGGATGAAGAGTCCCATTCAGCCTTAGACTGCGGCTGCGCGGCGACTTTGGCTGCAACGACTGAAGTTCGCTCAGTGCTGATGTTAATGTTATACAAGAGAATGGCTTTTCGACACCTACATTACCGCGACAAGCAAGTTGCAAAAAATCAGACTTGGTTATATTTTGTGCGATTTGCTTGTAGGTGTCGCATTTTGATCCCAATTAGTGATGAGCGAGTGTGCTTGCATAAGGTGTGATCTGAGCATGCTCGTGTCCTAATCGAGTATTTTCGGTGCGCTCGAAAAAATGCTCGAGTCGCCGCGGTTGCATGTCTCGCGGCTGTTCGACAGCAACAGCACATGATGGGATCGCCTAACAGGAAATCCCTGCTGTCGAACAGCCCTGAGACATGAAGCCGCGGGGAGTCGAGCGTTTTTTTCGAGCGCGCCGAAAATACTCAATTAGGACACGAGCATGCTCAGATAACACCTGATGCAAGCACACTCGCTCATCACTAATCCCAATCACTTTTATAGCGCCAAAATGTAGCAGTGGCCTCGAGTGAACTTCGGTCATGTGATGGCGGTCTCGGCCAAAGTCCCTATGTAGCCTAATTCTGCCGGATTATCCTCATAAACCATCTCGGCTCCTCTGCTAAACCTCGGGGCGGTGCTCTGGATTAATCTAGACTAATCCAGAGACCGGACCGGCTACTCCGGGGAAGGTCCAATTCTCTTCCAAGTCTTCAGCACTTGGAACAATGACTTTAGCTATGGTTCAGCAGGAGTTCCTATTCAGGCTGGCCACTTTCTTCCTTAAAGGGGTTGTCGATTTTAGAAAAAACATTTTTCATGCACTTCATTGTGAAATTCTAAACTAATAGAAAGGGGCCTCTTTGATCTTCTCGCTCTGGAGGACCGGTCCTGTCCTGTGTCCCATAGGCATCCAATTAGCTTTGAATGTGGACTGTGTAATACTTCACTTGGCCTGTGGGGGCGCAGCAGGGAAACTGAACACTTCGTGTCATGTATTCCCAAAGGAGGAACCGGCAAGGTGACCTTATGTGATCATCCAATTGTGAGGAGTGGGGAACCCAACAATGAAAATCGGGAAGCCTTCAATTTCCACAAAACTGCCAATCAGGAAAATCCCTAGCATTACAAATCAGCCCTTATCAGGTGAAAGGGTACGAGTTCAGATAGCCCCCCAAAACCCCAAGCACAACTCCTAACTTTGCACCAAAACTTTAGGTCTATGAAAAACGAGGACATCTGACCGAGGAGAGTATTAGTCCAATAAAATGTATGGCAGACTCTATCCCCCTGTATAACCAGTAAGGATTGGGTTGGGCTAGGGAAGGACCAGTCGGATTGTTTCCTAAAATCCTACAGAAGGGAAATGTGCACTTCACTTCTCCAATCTTCATACCCATTTAGAATTTGAGCAGAGAAAAAAAGATCTAACTCGGCTTAATTTTAAGCATGAGAAATTGCATAAGTTTTCACTCCCACTATATATATATATATATATATATATATATATATATATATATATATATATATATATATATATATATATATATATATATATATACTCTCAGACTGTAGATACAGATAGGAAAATAAGTTGCAGTAACTTCACTAACCTGTTGGTGGCACTGTGGTCGCTAATCTGATGAGAAAGGGTCGACGTATAAATAAAACCTGCGAGAAACCGGTGCACTGCGGCGGCGGCGCGCGTCTGCAGCGACTTCACATGTGAAAAACACATTGTCAATAGAACGTTCAGATGTTTTCCCAGAAATGAAATGTGTACACCTGAAATGAACGGCCCGAGGGCGAATCCTGACAGATCAGGAACAAAACGACACAAAACCAAACAAGAACACTCAAATATTTTCACTGTAGAATAAATGTCTGAACATAGAGAGGATTTACCGTCCGGTCGAACGATGTCAGATTTTTGCTACTGAATTATCACCATGATCGTTATGTGAGATGACGGCAACACAAGGATGGATTGTGGATCCAGCATTCTGCCGTACGCCGTAAGATGGCATTTCAGAATGTAAAGGAACTAAAATAATAATAAAATGTAACGCATACCTGTCCTCACACACCGAGCATGATATCGCTGCCCTCACCCCCACTACAAATGAAAAATCTCAGTTGGGGCCATACCAGTCTAATATCACCAGATTCTCCTGCTCTGCAAATTGCCATCCACTCTTTTTTTTACAGTTTCCCTTCATCTGCCAGCACTATAGGTGCTGGGACTTCCTTTTCATTACTTTCCTACATGCTTTGCTCCTGCCATTGTTAAATGGTTTGCCCACTTCTCTGCTATTCCAGTTCTTCTCTCTGCCCCTGATCTCCTGTCTTTTTGACTAGACAGTTTCCCTTCATCTGCCAGCGTTATAGGTGCTGGGACTCCCTTTTTATTACTTCCCTACATGTTTTGCTCCTGCCATTGTCTAATGGTTTGCCTGCTCTGAACTGAAAGCCGACTTCTCTGCTTTGCCAGTACTCGTCTGTCCCGGACCCCCTCTCTGTCAAACACCTTCCCTCAATCTATCTTGATAGCAGATTGGACAGCAGAGCGACACCTAGTGGTTAACACTTTGAAGTGATATTTCAGGGGTAAAACAACCATATTTCATGAAATCAAGCTGACAGTGCGGGGACCATGTACATATCTCACACATTAGAAGTACAAAAAAATGACAGTGAAAGGAAATGTGCATCAGAAAATGATTGAATTAGGTATTAGTTAGGCGTATTGTTCTTTTTTTTTTTTCTTACATCTTTGATTTTTTTTTACATTTTTTACTATAAATGGAAAAAATCTTGCAATCTTCCCACTGGTTACAAGGTCTTATAATGGACTCTTGTCTGCTTCACATGAACATTAGCAGCAATAAACTGACTCTGACCCTATTTTTTCGTACAGAAGTATAAACTAGGCATGCTAAAGTCTTGGAAAAGGTTATTGTGAATTGTGGGGGAGGAGGTGGCCATGACGTCCCCTATTGTGAATGTGAAGTTATCTACGGCAGGGGTGTGAAACTGCATTGCTCGAGGGCCTCAGACCATGCGTGTTTTCAGGATTTCCTTAGCATTGCACAAGGTGCTGGAATCATTCTCTGCAGGTGATTAAATTATCACCTGTGCAATGCAAGGAAATCCTGAAAACATGACCTGTTTGCAGCCCTCGAGGAATGCAGTTTGACACCCCTGATCTACGGTGTTATGTGTCAATAAAAGCCTGTATGTGATCATGGGCGGACACCTCATTGGTGCGACACGTGCAGACGAACAGGGACCCAAGAAGTCGCTTCCACCTCCAAAAGAGCTTCTGTCACAGACAGAACAATTGTACTGCAAAGGGCCCGTATACTGTTCTTGTACAGGGGCCGCTTTCTGTCTGTGATGATAATAAGACTGCTGAAGAGTCTTCTGCAAGTGCGAGTCTGATAATGAGCCTAACATTGTAAGTCTAATATCAGGTCTAGAATCATAGAATGGTAGAGCTGGAAGGGACCTCCTGGGTCATCTGGTCCCAACCCCTGCTCAATGCAGGATTCACTAAACCATCTCAGACAGATGTCTGTCCAGCCTCTGTCTGAAGGCTTCCATGGAAGGAGAACTCACCACCTCTCGTGGCAGCCTGTTCCACTCATTGATCTCCCTCACTCAGTTTTTTCTAGTATCTAATCTGTGTCTCCTCCCATTCAGTTTCCTCCCATTGCTTCTGGTCTTTCCTTGTGCAAATGCAAATAAAGATGATCCTTCTACACTGTGACAGCCCTTCAGATATTTGTAGACAGCTATTAAGTCTCCTCTCAGTCTTCATTTCTGCAAGCTAAACATTCCCAAATCCTGTAACCGTTCCTCATAGGACATTCTGGTCGCTCTTCTCTGAACTTGCTCCACTTTCTTGATGTCTTTTTTAAAATGTGGTGCCCAAAACTGGACACAGTATTCCTCATGAGGCCTGACCAAAGAGGCGTAGAGGGCAATAATGACTTCACGTGATCTAGACTGTATGCTTCTGTTAAGACATCCCAGAATTGTATTTGCCCTTTTTGCTGCTGCATCACACTGTTGACTCATGTTCAGTTTATGATCTATTAGTATACCCAAGTCTTTTTCACATGTGCTGTTGCTTAGCCCTATTCCTCCCATTCTGTATATGCTTTTTTCATTTTTATTGCTTAGATGTAGTACTTTGCATTTCTCCCTGTTAACCCCTTTCTGACATATGACATACTACGTACTATCCTGTCGAGGTGGGGTTGGCCCTTATGACCACCGATGGGATAGTACGTTATATGCAAATGGGCGCGCTCACGGGGGGAGCGCAGCCGATCGTCAGCTGACTATCGCAGCTGACATCCGGCCCTATGTGTTCCGGCGGTATAGGGAAGCATCGCACAGGGAGGGGACTCCCTGCATGCTTCCCTGAGACCCTCGGAGCAACGCGATGTGATCGCGTTGCTCCGAGGGTCACCTACCTCCTTCTCCCTGCAGGCCCCGGATCCAAAATGGCAGCGGAGCTGCTTCTGGGTCCTGCAGGGAGGTGGCTTACCAGCGCCTGCTCAGAGCAAGCGCTGGTAAGCCTGCAGCCATGCCTGTCAGATCGCTGATCTGGCACAGTGCTGTGCAAAGTGTCAAATCAGCGATCTGATCCTATAACATGATGTCCCCCCCTGGGCCAATGTTATAGTGCAAAAAAAAATATTCAGATGTGTCAAAAAAAAAAAATTCCTAAATAAAGAAAAAAAAATATTGTTCCCATAAATAAATTTCTTTATCTAAATAAAAAAACAATATACCGTATATACTCGAGTATAAGCCGACCCGAGTATAAGCCAACCCCCTAATTTTGCCACAAAAAACTGGGAAAACTTATTGACTCGAGTATAAGCCTAGGGTAGAAAATGCAGCATTTACCGGTGAATTTCAAAAATAAAAATAGATGCTCCATACCGTTCATTATTGCCCCATAGATGCTCCATATACAACTGTGCTATATAGAATGCTCTGCACCGTTGATTATGGCCCCATAGATGCTCCTTATAATGCTGTGCCATATATGCTCTGCACCTTTGATTATGGCCCCATAGATGCTCCTTATAATGCTGTGCCATATATGCTCTGCACCTTTGATTATGGCCCCATAGGTGCTCCTTATAATGCTGTGCCATATATGCTCTGCACCTTTATGGCCCCATAGGTGCTCCTTATAATGCTGTGCCCCATATATGCTCTGCACCTTTATGGCCCCATAGGTGCTCCTTATAATGCTGTGCCCCATATATGCTCTGCACCTTTATGGCCCCATAGATGCTCCTTAGAATGCTGCTGGTGCTGCCATAAAAAAAAAATTCTTGAATAGCTGTTTTTTGGTCATTCTGCCTCACAAAAATCGGAATAAAAAGCGAACAAAAAAGTCACATGCCCAAAAATGGTAACAATAAAAACGTCAATTCGTCCCGCTAAAAACAAGACCTCACATGACTCTGTGGACCAAAGTATGGAAAAATTATAGCTCTCAAAATGTGGAGACGCAAAAACTATTTTTTGCAATAAAAAGCGTCTTTTGGTGTGTGACAGCTGCCAATTATAAAAATCTGCTAAAAAACCCACTATAAAAGTAAATTAAACCCCCCTTCATCACCCCCTTAGTTAGGGAAAAAAATAAAATTAAAAAAAGTATATATTTCCATTTTACCATCAGGGTTAGGGTTGGGGCTAGGGTTAAAGTTAGGGTTACATTTACTGTTGGGATTAGGGTTAGGGGTGTGTCAGGGTTAGGGGTGTGGTTAGGGTTAGGGTTGGGATTAGTGTTAGGGGTGTGTGGGATTTAGGGGTGTGATAAGGGTTGGGATTAGGGTTAGGGGTTTGATGGAGTTAGGGGTGTGGTTGGGATTAGGGTTAGGGGAATGTTCGGGTTAGGGGTGTGGTTAGGGTTATGGGTAGAGTAGGGATTAGGGTTAGGGGTGTGGTTAGGGTTATGGTTGGGATTAGGGTTAGGGGTGTGTTTGGATTAGGGTTTCAGTTAGAATTGGCGGTTTCCACTGTTTAGACACATCAGGGGCTCTCCAAACGCGACATGGCGTCCGATCTCAATTCCAGTCAATTCTGCGTTGAAAAAGTAAAACAGTGCTCCTTCCCTTCCGAGCTCTCCCGTGCGCCCAAACAGGGGTTTACCCTAACATATGGGGTATCAGCGTACTCAGGACAAATTGGACAACAACTTTTGGGATCCAATTTCTCTTGTTACCTTGGGAAAATTAAAATTTGGGGGGCTAAAAAACCATTTTTGTGGGAAAAAAATGATTTTTTATTTTTACGGCTCTGTGTTAAAGTGTAGTGAAACACTTGGGGGTACAAAGTTCTCACAACACATCTAGATAAGTTCCTTGGGGGGGTCTAGTTTCCAATATGGGGTCATTTGTGGGGGTTTCAACTGTTTAGGTATATCAGGGGCTCTGCAAATGCAATGTGACGCCTGCAGACCATTCCATCTAAGTCTTCATTCCAAACGCCGCTCCTTCCCTTCCGAGCTCTGCCAGGCGCCCAAATGGTGGTCCCCCTCACATATAGGGAATCAGCGTACTCAGGACAAATTGGACAACAACTTTTGTGGTCCAGTTTCTCCTGTTACCCTTGGGAAAATACAAAACTGGGGGCTAAAAATAAACTTTTGTGAAAAAAAAATTTTTTTTTTTATTTTCACGGCTCTGCGTTATAAACTGTAATGAAACACTTGGGGGTTCAAAGATCTCACAACACATCTAGATAAGTTCCTTAGGGGTCTACTTTCCAAAATGGTGTCACTTGTGGGGGGTTTCAATGTTTAGCCACATCAGGGGCTCTTCAAACGCAACATGGTGTCCCATCTCAATTCCAGTCAATTTTGCATTGAAAAGTCAAAAGGCGCTCCTTCCCTTCCAAGCTCTGCCATGCGCCCAAACAGTGGTTTACCCCCACATATGGGATATCGGCGTACTCAGGACAAATTGTACAACAACTATTGGGGTTCATTTTTTCCTGTTACCCTTGGTAGAATAAAAAAATTGGAGCTGAAGTAAATTTTTTGCGAAAATGTTCATTTTTTTTAAACATTCCAAAAATTCCTGTGAAACACCTGAAGGGTTAATAAACTTCTTGAATGTGGTTTTGAGCATCTTGAGATGTGCAGTTTTTAGAATGGTGTCACACTTGGTTATTTTCTATCATATAGACCCCTCAAAATGACCAACTGTGATGTGGTCCCTGAAAAAAATGGTGTTGTAAAAACGAGAAATTGCTGGTCAACTTTTAACCCTTATAACTCCCTAACAAAAAAAATGTTGGTTCCAAAATTGTACTGATGTAAAGTAGACATGTGGGAAATGTTACTTATTAAGTATTTTGTGTGACATATCTCTGTGATTTAAGGGCGTAAAAATTCAAAGTTGGAAAATTGCAAAATTTTCAAAATTTTCGCCAAATTTCTGTTTTTTCACAAATAAACGCAGGTAATATCAAAGAAATTTTACCACTACCATGAAGTACCATATGTCACGAGAAAACAATGTCAGAATCATCAGGATCCGTTGAAGCGTTCCAGAGTTATAACCTCATAAAGGGACAGTGGTCAGAATTGTAAAAATTGGCCCGGTCATTAACGTGCAAACCACCCTTGGGGTAAAGGGGTTAATAACTATTCTGTTAGTTGCTGCTTACAGTTCCAGTTTATTTATATCTTTTTGAATCCTCTCTCTTCTGTGGTATTAGCTATCCCTCCTAGCTTTGTGTCATCAACAAATTTAATCCGTTTACCCTCAATTCCTTCATCTAAATAATTGATAAAGATGTGGAACAACACGGGCCAGGACAGAGCCCTGTGGTACCCCACTTGAGACATTCTTCCAACTGGATGTGCAGCTATTTATGACCACTCTAAGCCAGGTATGAATCCACCTAACAGTTGCCTTGTCCATTCCATACTTGGTCATTTTTTTTCAATAAGGATGGTGTGAGTTACTTTGTCAAATGCTTTGTTGAAGTCAAGATATACTATATCTACAGCATTTCCCTGATCCACCCAGTCAGTGATTCTGTAATAGATTAAATTAAGTTAGTCTGACATGACTTATTAGTTACAAAGAGTCAGTGTAAAAATTGCAATTGTTTAGATTTTATCGATATATAAAAAATTTATTAAAAATACATTTAACAAAAATTTGCGCGAAAAACTACATCATTTTCTGATGACACATTCCGTTTAAAAATGACAGAAAAATGACTGGCACATCCAAACTAGTGTGAATAGGTGCATACCAGGAGCAGCTACCTCCATATATAATATAGAAAAAAAGGTTGCACTCTTATTGTGCCAAAACACGTCAAATATGAAATACATGAAATATGAATAGCAAAATGGCTTTTTGAACATTAGGAAATTTTTTATTTTGAGACGCTTCGCACAGAATTTGGCCAAATAGTGTGAGCCCAAGAAACCATCGTCAAGGTGGTGTGTTATGATCAGGTGGCCTTGGAGCAGCATGAAAACTTTCTCTGGAGTAGGTGGTAACTATACCGACCGCAAACCCTGATCTTAACACCGCAACTAGAAGTAGCCGTGGGGTGTGCCTAACAAAACCTAGACACCTCGACACAGCCGGAGAACTAAATACCCCTAAAGATGGAAATAGGAAAACTATCTTGCCTCAGAGTAGACCCCCAAAGGATAGGCAGCCCCCCACAAATAATGACTGTGAGTTGGAGAGGAAAAGACACACGCAGGCAGAAAACAGGCTTAGCAAAGGAGGCCACTTCTAGCTAAATAGAAAAGGACAGGACAGGATACTAAGCGGTCAGCATAAAAATACTACAAAAATATCCACAGCAGAAAATACAAAACTCCACCACCTAACTAAAGATGTGGAGAGTTCCGGCCAACCCATATGTAGGCCTTGCTGAGAGAGGTGTCCATATTCACCCAAGTATACAGAGACATTAGCCTTCGGTAAGTGTTCACATTTGGACAGGGAGGTCGGGTACCCATCAGTTTAATGAGACCACCTTGACGATGGTGATGAGCTCACACTATTTGGCCAAATTCTGTGCTAAGCATCTCAAAAAAAAAAAAATATATATATTTTTCCTAATGTTCAAAAAGCCATTTTGCTATTCATATTTCATGTATTTCATATTTGACGTGTTTTGGCACGATAGAGTGCAACCTTTTTTGTACATTACGTTTAAAGGCAGCAGACAGCATTTAATCACCTATCCACAGGTGGTAACTGTCTGATCACTGGGGGTAGCATTAATCTGTAAAATAGGGTAAAATAGGGGTCTAGAGCCCCTTGGTCCTATTACCGTAACTGTAGTGAGGAGGGTATAGGAGAAGTGGATTCCGGTGTGGGCAGCAGCTCCTTTCTGTGTCTATGGGGCTGCCAGAAACTAGCTCTAAAATGCCCTATTCACAAAATGAAAAATAAAATACATTTAAATATTAATATTTGGCTCCAACAAGAAGCATTTTTAGGCGGCGCCAGAAAGTAATTTTTTTTTTCATATTTATTTTTGCCATTTTTGAGAAATCCGCTAAACTCTTCCCTATAAAAGTCAAAGTGCAGCGAAGACTTAACTTCCTAAAACAAAGTGAATTATGGAAGCGCATTTCCAGCTTGCAACCTTTAAGTCTATTCTTAGTAGGACTGGATGAAAAATAAATGTGGCTAATTGCAGCAGGCAGTGTTTTTGCATGTGTTTATATAACATACATGCTAGATTAAGATCTGAAAGCGCCGAATCGTAAAAAGTTATCTATCATTTTAGCAATTAAATGCTTTATACGTATAATTTTCTTGATTAGCGTTCCAAGCCCAAAAACTTGAAATTCTTCTGCTTGTATAAATAAACTTACAAGGACATTTTGGTTTTTCCTTATTTTCCCTCCTAGCGGTCTGAGCGAGGAGGTGGAGAAGTGTTTCCCAGAATCAATAGAATACGGGAAACAGCTTCCAGTATAGTCAGATATGTCCCTTTCATCTTGTGATCATTGTTCGCTCGGATTTACCGTTAGTGGAGAATATATATATTTTTTTTACTACTGGAAAACACCTGTTGGAGCTGGTGAGAGAGCGGCGTCCATTGTACCCGCATACACTTACGTCTAATATTGGGACTGCACCTGTCGCTGCATTCGACAAGGAAAATCTATTTCTACCTTGACAAACTATCAACGAGTATAATTTGGTGCTTAACCGTCTCCGTTCTGTAAGGAGATTGTACTTGGCTACTACATGGCGGAAAAAAAAATCAGACAGTCCAGTAATATATATATATAGCAACAAAGTACATGTCTGTCAACCAAGACTGCTAAACATTGCATTCAGAGGGCTGTGTCACCTCTCCTGTCGTCTCTTTTCGTAAATACAGTACACCCCCTTGGCATTTCTTGGGTTTTGCAACCTCCCAACCTGGAACGTCACTGGTTTTTATTGCTTGCATCAGTCCATGTAAAGAACATGCCTACAACTGTCAACATATAGTTGTGTATTTGTTGTGAAACAACCAACAAATAGGACAAAATAATTGAAAACTTCAGTGTGCATGAATATTTACCTCAAAACTGCTCCAGCTCCTTTAAGTAGGATGGCTTCCTCTGGTGAACAGCAATCTTCAAGTCTGACCACAGATTCTCAATTGGATTAAAGTCTGGGTTGTGACTAGGTCACTCCAAAACATTTACACGTTTCCACTTAAACCACTCGAATGGTGCTGTAGCAGTATGCTTTTGGGACATTGTCTTATTGAGAGGCGAACCTCTGACCCAGTCTGAAATCAGTGACAGACAAGCAGGTTTTGCTCAAGAATATCCTCGAATTTTGCACCATTCATCTTCCCCTTGACCGAGACCATTTTCCCTGTCCCTGCTCCTGAAAAATATCCCCACAGCATAATCCTGCCCCCCACCGTGTCTCACGGTGGGGATGGTGTTCTTTGGGTGATGAGAAGTGTCACTTTGGTGCCAGATATAGTGTTTACTTTGGTGGCCAAAAAAATTCAATTTTGTGCTCATCTGACCAAAGCACCTTCCTCCATACATTGGGGAGTCTCCCCCATGTCTTTTGGCAAACTCAAAATGAACATTACAATGTTTGTTTGTAAGTAAAGGCTTCTCTCTGCCCACTCTTCCATAAAGACCACCTCTATGGAGTGCATGGCTTATCAGTGCCGATGCATCACACACAAATCGGATTACAAAAATATTTACACACAGGTTGAAATCGAACTACTGAGGTAAGAAGCCAAGGGGAGTGAATACTTTTGCAAGCCACTTTATTCCTCTCAAAATAAAATTTCTGATACATCATTTATTTACTTTTATAGGAAAGTGTTGTCCCGTTCCACTACTATTCCTCCCGGAAAAATATGAAGCAGGCAATTGGTCATGACCATTCCCACTGTAAATTAGGTCCGCCCCTACAGTGAGATGACACAGTCTAATCCCGCTATTGACAAAGGAGGAATAACAGAGGAAGGGCACATAGCAGAGGTGTAAGAAACAACGCTTCGGCATTATCTTCTGCAAATGCAAACAGTTACCAAAACAGACAGGTGTTGTGTTTAAAGCATATTGGGGCAGTTTTATTAATGGCGTTATCCAGGACTATTTAATTTTTTTTTTTTTTTACCAGTGGCTTAAGAAATTACAGGCAGGTAGTTGCCACAGACCGCTCCTGCAGGCGATTCAGCAGCTTCTCTTCCGCTCTGCTAATGGGGCGTGACTGCTGACGTCATCCTGATTGATAGCAGACTACCTGCTGACAGAGAAGCCCAGAAGAAGAGCTGCTCTGCTGACATGGAACAGCTGTATCGCCGGCCGGAGGGATCAGTGACTGTTCTGTGTCGCATTGGGCAGAACAGGCAGGTAGTTGCCACAGACCGCTCCTGAAGGTGATTCAGCAGCTTCTCTTCCGCTCTGCTGATGGGGCGTGACTGCCGACGTCATCCTGATTGATAGCAGACTACCCGCTGACAGAGAAGCCCAGAAGAAGAAGAGCTGCTCTGCTGACATGGAACAGCTGTATCGCCGGCAGGAGGGATCAGTGACTGTTCTGTGTCGCATCGGGCAGAACAGGAAGGTAGCTGCCTCTGTTCACAACTACCTCCCTTATAGTTTTTAGGCCAATAGTTAAGAAAAATAATAGTCCTGGACAACCTCTTTAATTATAGCTTTCTCTACATAATATTGCCCAACTAAAGGTAAAGTTTTGTAACCGGTATGGCGGCTTTCCACTTTCAGTATGGAAGGACAACTTTTTATTTTTGTATCATAAATGCTCAAATTATAAATGGCTTTTTATTTTTAAATGGGCAAATTGTTGTTGAACCCCTCCCCCCCAAAACATACTTTCCCATCAGGACTCCCTTGACCGCTGCAGCCAATCAGCCAGTGATCGTCTGCAGCGGTCACGTGAGCTAAAAGAAAGAGCTGGGAAACTGTGTGGCCCAAAGAGGACACGGCCTGTGGTTCATATCCGTCCATTTTATTTTAAGACCATCATGCTCCTATTCTGAAAATTAAGTGTAGTGGAGAAACCCTTTAAACGTGATGAATTATTGGTTAACCATAAAAATGTAATCTTAAAGGTATAAAACCTACAGAAAGCCAGACGTCACTCAATGTTTTTATTTTCTCATGTATACGATTCGGATCTGATCTGCTGTACTCGGCAGCGGCCACTACACAATGAATAGAGCTGTGCGCTGCAGGTTCCAAGGCTGCATGTGTCCTCTGTCGGAGTTTATAATGGATGCTTTGTGGATGTGCCGTGTGTTGGACCCCCACCATGCTTATATTGATTATCTAACCTAAGGATATCAATGTAATAAGCCAGTGAACAATTTTAATGGAGCAGCATTGCAGTCTTGTCAGGAGGCTGGGGTCCCACTGGGTAGCCGAGTAAAGAGGACAGAGCACTGTGGGGAGCACAGGAAGGGTCAGGTTCCCAGATGTCAGACCCCTACTGATAAAGTGATGGCTTATCCTAAAATATCCATCACATCTCTTTAAAAGGAACCAGTCTGGAAGATATTACTGGTGCATTGGTTTTGTAGTAATCAGGTCAGCTTTAGATAAGAAAATGGGGCCTTGAAGCCAAATAAATTTTTCTCTGAAACGGTTTTTGGGGGGTGTAAAAACAAACAAGTTTGCAGTTCACTTTATTTAGAATCCTCACGAAAGGAGGAATTTTTAATACTATAGTCTACTGTTGCCTAGGTTGTTGCCTAACAGCCACTTCTGAAGTCTAATCAGAGGTGGACAGTTTTTGAGCACTTGCAAGCTCTTTGCTCTGTAGCTGGCTGGATCACGGATTCTGGCTAGCTTTAGTCCCCCTGCATTCCTCCAATGCCTCTCCTTGCAGGATAGGATCTGTTAATCATCATAAGCGCACTGCTACCGGGCAAGCAGAAACCCGAGAGACATAGCAGCTGCGCACTCTTGAAGAAAGAAGTGGAGCGCACATTGTTTGTCACAGCCATGTCCATGTGGCGGTGTCTGGTACTGGTGTTCAGCATCATATTCAAGTGGATGATCTCAGGCTGCAATACCAGAAACATCCACCGGGACTGCTGTGTTGACAATAGAAGTGTAAAGGCTGTGGCACTAGGGAAAGCGCTGCAGATTTTTTTTTTAATACTAATTAAGGGGGTACTAGACCTCAGACGACATCATACAATGATGATACTAAAATAGCTTTACACATTATAACATGGAGGGGCGTAAATACTGCATCCCACCCCTCATAAAATAGTTGTCACAGCTTTTATCCCCATGTCTTGTACGTACTGTATCTGTAAATGCCTCATTCTCTTCATAAGTGATTTCTACCATAATACTCTATAAAATTAATCTCCGCCGCGATGACAATGAAGAGCGCAGAAGCGCACTGACATTGTCTGTACCGAGCGAGCGCAAGGAAATCTAAGAGCCGGCTACAGGAGCCAGAACAAAGCAAGAATTTCTCTTGATGGATTAGCGAATGTCTATGAAAATACCGCCACATTGCTGAGCGCTGCAGCTGATTTGGACTCTTGGCTATTACCGGACTTGGCGTTCAGCAGTTTCCTAGAGCTATGAACTCCCTAAATCGCCTCTAAATATAGAGAAATTTATCAAAGGCTCAATTGGAAACTTCAAAAACATTTTAAATAGACACCAAGAGACGCGTTTGTAGTGTAAAGGTCATATTTATTAGGAGATTAAGAGTTGTATTATTCCGGGGCTATAAATACAGCGCAGCTGACTTCGCTCACAGTCAGACTTACGGACGGCCAATAACAATTCATTTTGTGGATACCCTGGTCCGTTTGTTCCAAGAAAAGTTTGCTCCATAAGACTTGGATTTTGGCTTTGGAATCCTCTTCTCGTCAAGCTCGTAACTCCATCCTATAAAAATGACATAGAGCCAGGCCTTGATTAGATGTAAACACGGGGAACAGAAACTAAACATAGAAAATTACCGGCAAGCGACATTTTTTCATTCTCACGTGGCCGTGCAGTGGTATCAAGCATCAAAGGGACGGGTTATATACCAGATGTAAAGATGGGGGGCGAGCGAGAGCAGGGATGGGAGAAAATGGTTTTATTCTGCTTTTCATACAGCCCGACCTTCTGGACATGTAGAAGGACATACAGGGCTCAGACTGTACGCAAATATGAGCGGTAAATATTACAAAGACGACATTTTTACTAAAACGTTACACTTCAATTCTATTTAAATTGGTTGTCCACTACTTCACCATTGATGATCTATCCTTAGGATAGGTCACAATGTCTGATCAATCGGGGTTCAACACCCAGCACCACCGACCGATCAGCGGTTCTCGGTGCTGACGGTGGAGTCCACCTTTGCCCACTTGCAGAGCTGATCCGATAGTGGCCGCAGCTGGGTACTGCAAATCCACCTCCCACTCAAATCAATAGGAACCTCTCCATTACTAATACCAGGGTGTGAGGTCAGCTAACATCAACCCCAAAAACCATTACCCCGATTCCCAAAGCACCGGGCAGCTGAGAAGAGCCAGGCAAAGCGCCAGATTTGGTGCATATAATGTGTCACTCCATTTCTGGGACGGCTGTGGGCTGGTATTTTTAGGCTGGGAAGGGCCAGATAACTATGGACCTTCCCAGCCTATTTATAACAGTTCCCAGCTGTCTGCTTTACCTTTGCTGGTTATTAAAAATAAAATAGGGGTGATCCCATGTCATTTTATTTTTTAAATTATTAATTTACTTATTAGGTTAAACAAATGCTCTTTAGTGCAACATGAAAGGCACTAAAGGGTGCAACTTTGTCATATGTAGGGGGGTTGTGAAATAACATTCTATCTAATATATTTCTATCATTGTCCAGATATAGCTTTATATTTTTTGTTTGTCTTTATATGTGTTTAAGTGTTGAACTTTTTGCTTTGGGCAACTTCCTGTTTGATCTGCTGCCTGTGTTTCAACCAATTTTATTGAGAAAAAAGCATGCATCAAAAACTCATGGAAAAATGCAAGTAAGCTACGGCGCTGAAAGGTTGCAGAAATTCAAAAGAGAGAGTCAAAAACTCAACAATGATTGTGGTAACGTACCTCTATAGTACTAGCTCCAAAATATATTTTCCATGTCATTTTTTACCCCTCGGTTTCTTTATTCCACACCACATAAAACATTTTTTATTTATTTTCAACACATTATATGGTAAATTGAATAATGGAGTTAAAAATTATAACTTGAACCACGAAAAAAACAGCCCCTCGTGAGGCTGTGTAGACAGGAAACGTTTACTGGAAGACTGGGAGGAGAAAACGGAAGACGGGTAAAAAAGGGGTTAAAGAGGTTGTCCATTTGGAAAGTCCATTTTCATCTACTTGTGACATTCAGTTACTAGATGGGGGTCCGGTGTTCAACATTCCAATCTTATGCCTGGAAAACAAAGCCGCTACGAAGAGTCTCCAGCGATGAAGGACCGGTCCTACATTACCCACTGAAGTGGATGGGGAAAGGTGCAATGACTACAAGATATAGACAGCTTTGGGGTGAATTTTAATAACCCCAGGATTTTTCAGTTTTGTGCTTTTGTTTTTTTTTTCCCCCCTTTTGCTCTAAGAATCTTAACTTTTTTATTTTTCCATCAACATCTCTGTATGAGGGCTTGTGTTTTGCAGGACATGCTTGCCCTGCCATTCAATGTACAAACATTATTTTAGTGGAAAGATTTTTTTGAAATAAATAAATATATACAGCTCTGGCAAAAATTAGGAGACCACCACATCAAACCCTGTCATGGGCAGCCCAATTCTCCAGACCTGAACCCCATTGAAAACCTCTGGAATGTAATCAAGAGGATGATGGATAGTCACAAGTCATCAAACAAAGAAGAACTGCTTACATTTTCCACCAGGAGCAGTGTGAAAGACTGGTGGAAAGCATGCCAAGACGCATGAAAGCTGGGATTAAAAATCATGGTTATTCCACAAAATATTGATTTCTGAACACTTCCTGAGTTAAAACATTAGTATTGCTCTTTCTAAATGATTACGAACTTGTTTTCTTTGCATTATTTGAGGTCTGAAAGCACTGTTTGTTTCATTTTAATTTTGACCATTTTTGTCAGAAAAAAAATCCAAAATGTATTGCTTGGAAATTTGGAGACATGTTGTCAGAAGTTTTATAGAATAAAATAATTTAGATTCTACTCAAAAATATACCTATAAGGAGAAAAATCAGACAAACTGAACATTTTGCAGTGGTCTCTTAATTTTTGCCAGAGCTGTATGTATATGTATATATATCTAATATATAAAGCTGAATGTGTGTGTGTGTGTGTGTGTGTGTGTGTGTGTGTGTGTATGTATGTCCGGGACTGGCATCTGAACTGTCGCAGCTACAGCAACAAAATTTTGCACACTCACACGTCTGGACCCCGAGAGCGTCATAGGCTATGTTGTGAGGTGAAATTTTAACCCCACGCTTTCCAATTCACCAAACAATTTTGCCTCTATCTACATAATGGGGGAAAAAGTGAAAGGAAAAGTGTTGGAGGCAAATTGACAGCTGCCAGATGTGAACAAGGGGGACTTAAAGAATGAGAGCGTATATACCGTACAGTTGCTAAGGTGGGGCCCCGACATGGGATACTCACCACACATGGGGATATGAACATGCACACAAAATGCGCCACACTACCACCTGCTTGAACACATATACCACCCTCAGCACACATTTCACCACACATACACCAACCTCGCCACATAGAAGTCGAAACACAAAAGTTGCTGCTCAAAACTCGCCACGCGTAATACTCGCCACATGCAAAACTAGGCTCACGCAAAACTCGACACACGTTCAAAACTCACCTCATGGGAAAACTCGCCACACGCAAAACTTGCACCCGCGGAAAAATTGCCACATGCACAAAAGTTGCAACACATGCAAAAGTTGCCTCACACAAAACTTGCACATACTCAAAAGGCACCACACATAAAACTTGCCACGTGCAAAACTCGCCATGCGCAAAACTTGCTGCACACAACTTGCTACACTAACCTGTCACATGCAACTCGACACACAAAAAGTTGCTACACGCATGTCGCCACACAAAACTCATCTCACAAAAGTTGCTACATGCATGTCGCCACACGCAACTCAACACACACAACTTGACACACGAAACTCGCTCTAAAACACACACAAGTCTGGTATTATCCTTCAAAAATAAAAATCTGATTAATAAGCAGACAAACTACAAGAGCAACAAATGTACCATATAGGAAATACGCCAGCTGTCAGTCACATGACCTGTCTATTATGTGTGTGTGAGCTAATATATACTGCCAGGGGGAGGGCTTCCTGTTGGCTGGGGATTTATCAGGCTGCCAATTTAGCTTACAAATACTGAGGTAAAAATACTGACCAAATAACGTGTGAACGAGGTCTAATACAGGAGGAGATGACATACAGATATATACTATGTACAGGGGAGATAACACACAGGTATATACTATATACAGGAGAGATGACACACAGGTATATACTATATAGAGGAGGAGATGACATACAGGTACATACTATATACAGGAGGAGATGACATACAGGTATATGCTATATAGAGGAGCAGATTACATACAGGTATATACTATATATAGGAGATGACACACAGATATATACTATATACAGGGGAGATGACACAGGTATATACTATAAGAGGAGATGACATACAGGTATATGCTATATATAGGAGATGACATACAGCAGGTATATACTATATACAGGAGATGACAAACAGGTGTATACTATATATAAGGGAGATGACAAACATGTATATACTGAGGTGAAAATGAGAGGTGTGAGGTGAAAATGAAAAGGAGTGAGTGCAAAATGAGAGGAGTGAGGGAAAATAGTGGAGTGATCGGAAAATGACAGATGTGAGGTCGAAATGACAAGTGTTAGGGGGGAATGAGAGGAGTGAGGGGGAAAATTAGAGGAGTGAGGGGAAAATGAGAGATGTGAGAGGGAAAATGAAAGATGTGATGGGGAAAATGAGAGAAGTGAGGTGCTATAACTAACCACAGATATTTACTATGCCCAGGCAACGCCGGGCTCTTCAGCTAGTCTAAAATATAAAGCTGAATGTGTGTGTGTGTGTATGTATGTCCGGGACTGGCATCTGAACTGTCGCAGCTACAGCAACAAAATTTTGCACACTCACACGTCTGGACCCCGAGAGCGTCATAGGCTATGTTGTGAGGTGAAATTTTAACCCCACGCTTTCCAATTCACCAAACAATTTTGCCTCTATCTACATAATGGGGGAAAAAGTGAAAGGAAAAGTGTTGGAGGCAAATTGACAGCAGCCAGATGTGAACAAGGGGGACTTAAAGAATGAGAGCGATGGTGCTCTCAGTTGCTAAGGTGGGGCCCCGACATGGGATATTCACCACACACGGGGATATGAACACGCACACAAAATGCGCCACACACTACCACATGCTTGAACACATATACCCCCCTCAGCACACATTTCACCACACATACACCAACCTCGCCACATAAAAGTCGAAACACAAAAGTCGTCGCTCAAAACTTGCCATGCGCAAAACTCGCCACATGCAAAACTAGGCTCACGCAAAACTCGCCACACGTGCAAAACTCACCTCATGGGAAAACTCGCCACACGCAAAACTTGCACCCGCGGAAAAATTGCCACATGCACAAAAGTTGCAACACATGCAAAAGTTGCCTCACACAAAACTTGCACATACTCAAAAGGCACCACACATCAAACTCGCCATGCGCAAAACTTGCTGCACACAACTTACTACACTAACCTGTCACATGCAACTCGACACACAAAAAGTTGCTACACGCATGTCGCCACACAAAACTCAACACACACAACTTGACACACGAAACTCGCCCTAGAGCACACACAAGTCTGGTATTATCCTTCAAAAATAAAAATCTGATTAATAAGCAGACAAATTATGTGTATGTGTGAGCTAAAATATACTGCCTAGGGGAGGGCTTCCTGTTGGCTGGGGATTTATCAGGCTGCGAATTTAGCTTACAAATACTGAGGTAAAAATACTGACCAAATAACGTGTGAACAAGGTCTAATACAGGAGGAGATGACATACAGATATATACTATGTACAGGGGAGATAACACACAGTATATACTATATACAGGAGAGATGACACACAGGTATATACTATATAGAGGAGGAGATGACATACAAGTATATACTATATACAGGGGAGATGACACACAGGTATATACTATATACAGGAGGAGATGACATACAGGTATATACTATATATAGGAGGAGATGACATACAGGTATATACTATATACAGGGGAGATGGCACACAACAGGTATATACTATATACAGGGGAGATGACATACAGGTATATACTATATACAGGAGATGACATACAGGTGTATACTATATATAAGGGAGATGACAAACATGTATATACTGAGGTGAAAATGAGAGGTGTGAGGTGAAAATGAAAAGGTGTGAGTGCAAAATGAGAGGAGTGAGGGAAAATAGTGGAGTGATCGGAAAATGACAGATGTGAGGTCGAAATGACAAGTGTTAGGGGGGAATGAGAGGAGTGAGGGGGAAAATAAGAGGAGTGAGGGGGAAAATGAAAGATGTGATGGGGAAAATGAGAGGCATGATAGGAAAATAAGAGAAGTGGGGTGCTATAACTAACCACAGATATTTACTATGCCCAGGCAACGCCGGGCTCTTCAGCTAGTATATATATATATATATATATATATATATATATATATATATATATATATATATATATATATTGTTCTGAAACTCATAACTTTACTTTTCTGACCATGGAGCAATGTGAGGGCCAATTGTTTATGCCCTGGGCTTACATGCATTTTTGATGTTTTTTTAAGGTGGAAAAATTGCAATTTTGGCCATTTTTTTTTCATCGTTTCTACTTTATATTCCGGTAGGTAGACAGAATTTTAGAGAAAAAAATAAATAAAATTATATATATCTATCTATATCTATATACATATATATATAGATATATATATATACACATATATACACACACACACATATATATATATATATATATACACACACACACACACACACACACACACACATATATCTTAATATTCAAGTGGATTCAAGTGTTTTATTGTGGATATTTTATTACAATTAGTATTTTGTCATGTCACCCTTACATTTTATCACCATCTGCAGTCGTTTAGGCATGGATTCAGCAAGGCCGGCTAAGTATGTGGAGTCCATGTTTACCCACAGTGTCTTCAGCACTTCCTTTAGATTGTTGATGTTGCTGGGTCGTGTCTCGTGTCCTTTGAGCCTCCCCTGACCATCCTGAAAGTGCTCTCATCACTAAGCATCACTTTCTTCCACTCTTCAGATGTCCAACCTTGATATTTCTTACATAAGGCAAGCCTTTTCTTCTTCATTGCTGCTGTGAGCAGGGGCTTCTTTGCGGCATGGCAACTTGGTAGACCCAGATCCTTCTGCAGGCGGTGACGAATTGTCCTAGTTGCGATGTTTTGGAGGAGCATAGGGTACTTGTTTTTTAGTTCAACATCAGTTATACAAGGATGTGACATCACTTCACAAGCTTATCAGTCCTTGGTGAAGTCTTCTTAGGTGCACCAGAGCCTAACTTCCTCTGCAGTACCATCCCAGGAGGCAATGATGCCGCCGACCGCTTCAGTTGATAAATTGCTTCTCTTGACACTCCCAGATCTCTAGCTACAGCAATCACCGAATCCCCCTTCTCTAGGCAGAGTCAAGGCACGGGATTTCTCTTCCATTTTAAGCTTCTTTCGACCCATTGTGGGAGATAATAAAAAACTGAGGGAGATAATAAAAGACTGCCTAATAGCAAAACTGGCTGAGCTGCACATAACAACCAATCAGAGTGCAGCTTTCGCTTTACCAGAGAAGTGAAAACTGAGCGTTGATTGGTTGATATTTGCAACAAAGCCAGCTTTAATATTAGACCGTTTTTTATTATCTCCCCCATTGTGTACACTTTTAAAAAGTGAAATTATGATGTGGATTTTATATGTAAAGTTTTTTTTTGCTGCGCAAGTGTAAAGATTTTTTTTGCCGGCACTGTGTATATATATATATATGTGTGTGTGTGTGTATATATATATATATATATATATATATATATATATATATATATATATATACACACATATATACACAAATATATATATATACACACACACATCTCACATATATTGTATTTTTTAGTTCCCTGCAGTCAGTTGATCTATTATGGTATATACTATTGTATATAGTGCGATACCACAGGATTGCAGCATATAAGGAGATTGGTAAATGGCTGAGCTTCGCAGACGGACCAATGTGGCATGTATGGGCCCCTTCAGCAGATCTCCGGCTGACACGGTGACTCATTGCTTCCCGGTAATCGTGGATTCCAACACAATCCCATAAATGCTGCTTCCAGAGATTCATAGCTGCACTTAAACGGCTAAACGACAGCGATCGGAGCCAGCTCCAGGTAGATGGCGGCTGTGTAACACAACCAGCATCTGCCTAGTATGACGCTGTCTTACCTCCTGTGGGGCTTCATACTTTCCTAGGTCATTAAATGTTAGAGGGGATGTCCACTACTTTTATATTGATGACTGATCCTTGGGATATCGGTATAGGATCTGTGCGGGCCACCACTCCCACGTTATGTGATCTCCTACAGCAGCACTGGGTGTAAACCGTGTAGGCAGCAGAACACCGCAGCGCCATCGCACCGCTCAGCTGCCGCTGCCAGGAACGGCAGATCAGCGCCGATTGAACAGCAGCTCTGTGCACTGTTCACACCCGGCTGCTGCTGGTAACAGCTGATCGCTGGCAGCGCCAAGTGTCGGATCTCCATCGATCTTATCAAAGTAGCAAAAAAATACTTTCAATGCATGTATTATGGACTCATTTTTGCAGTTGGGTTTCATAGAAAAGTGGCTTTTACAGGCTTTTTGTTTCCCTGCATTGTGTTCGCTGCAGAATGTACTACCAGGGAATCCATCAGTGTGCTCCTTCAGGCAGAGTTGGAAATTATTTTGTCTTTTTATCAGCTGATTTATGGGCATATCAAATTTGAGCTGATCTTTGCAGTGACCATAAAGCAGCCAAGCGAGGTTCAGAAAAAAGTTACAAACTCCTAGTCATAACATGCTCCCTGACGGTTTCTCAGTTAACTCATTCTGCAGCCAGTGAAAATCCAGTGAACGGTCTTATTTAATTTACCCTGTGGCCATTCTGAAAGTAACACACCCACTGCCAAATTTCTCCAAAGACAACAGAATCAGAGGACACTCTACAACCTGCGTAATGTCAAAGTGTCCATCTAAGAAGTATAGGTAGTGGAGGATCCCCTTACGGCATACAACATCACAAGTCATTTGGCACCAAAACAAAAGCTGAAGAATGAAAGAATTAAGATAATGACGAGGATCAGTAACGTTACTCACTGTTCTTTTCAGCAAATGCAATAGCATCTTCTTTACAGGTGAATGACAGAACCATGTTAGACAAGGGATCAGCGCTACAAAACAAAGTACAGGATTACACGCAGTGTCCAGTGTCATTATCCAATCTATTACTTAGAAGGCGCAGAGGACAGAAGTGTGAGGTCTGCAAAGGAGGGCACGCATCCGCAAAAGAGGACACGCATCCGCAAAGGAGGACACGCATCCGCAAAGGAGGGTAAGCATCCGCAAAGGAGGGCACGCATCCACAAGGAGGGCACACATCCACAAAGGAGGGCACGCATCCACAAAGGAGGGCACGCATCCACAAGGAGGGCACGCATCCGCAAAGGAAAGCACGCATCCGCAAAGGAGGGCACGCATCCGCAAAGGAGGGCACGCATCCGCAAAGGAGGGCACGCATCTGCAAAGGAGGGCACTCATCCACAAAGGAGGGCACACATCCACAAAGGAGGGCACACATCCACAAAGGAGGGCACACATCCACAAAGGAGGGCACACATCCACAAAGGAGGGCACACATCCACAAAGGAGGGCACACATCCACAAAGGAGGGCACACATCCACAAAGGAGGGCACACATCCACAAAGGAGGGCACACATTCACAAAGGAGGGAACGCATCCACAAAGGAGGGCACCCATCCACGGAGAGCACACATCCACGAAGGAGGGCACGCATCCACGAAGAAGGGCACGCATTCACAACGGAGGGTACACATCCACAAAGGAGGACACACATCCACAAAGGAGGGCACACATCCACAAAGGAGGGCACACATCCACAAAGGAGGGCACATATCCACAAAGGAGAGCACACATCCACAAAGGAGGGCACACATCCACGGAGAGCACACATCCACGAAGGAGGGCACGCATCCACGAAGAAGGGCACGCATTCACAACGGAGGGTACGCATCCACGAGGAGGGCACACATCCACAAAGGAGGGCACACATCCACAAAGGAGGGCACACATCCACGGAGGAGAGCACACATCCACGAAGGAGGGCACGCATCCACGAAGGAGGGAACGCATCCACAAAGGAGGGCACGCATCCACGAAGGAGGGCACGCATCCACGAAGGAGGGAAAGCATCCACGAAGGAGGGCATGGCTTTATGCTTCCAGCAAACTCCGACACAGGAGCCACCAGAAAACCCGTCACTTCTCTTTTGAGAAGCAGCTGTCAGTTTGAACTATAGCTTGTTGTGTAACCACGGCCCAAAAGGGATTTCATGGATGGTGATTATTATTGGGGTTCTCCATTTCAGACTATCTCTGAAAGTCACAGAACTCACAGAAGGTCCAGCAAGATGTCTGTCCTCACGATCACGTTTTAATCTTACACATCTCCAGAGACACAAGGGACCTCCAGTGTTTATTAGGACTAGTAACCTTCTCGCATTCTGAGGATTACGTGGAGGAAAATGACCAAACTTAGCTTCGGGAATGTCTACACGAGCTGCCAGGTTGATTCGACTGTTAGTGGCTCCGATGTTTATTATAAGAGTGTAATTACATAGTTAATCTTCTGTAACAAATTTCTCTCACCAACAACATATGTCGCACAGAGCTCCGAAACTTGAAGAGGTATACACAAGCCAGCAAGCTGCTAACCATGTGTATACATTCTCCGTGAAAGCCGCACAAAGTGTGGGCCGGGACAGAGGGTCACAACTCTCGAGAAACCCTAAGCGTACACTGCGGGACTACCTGCGCTAAGACGGTAAGAACACCCGCATCAACGCTTCTTACGGCCAAGAGTAAATATTGAATGATTAAAGTCAGGAAAGTATCAGAAGAACAGGTTATAGATTCTGCTTTATTACCTAAGAGGCAGCGCTACTTTTGACAAAGGCTTGTAGGATAAAAACCCCCCAAAACAACAGATCTTTTTTTTATTTCTGAACCATTCTATAACCCCTATTTTTCATTTTTGTACTTTAGCTTCTTTCCTCTTTTTCGAAGCCCCTTAACTTTTTGTCGAACATCCGCGAGACATGCAGGCGCGGGGGCTCGAACATGTTTTGCACAAAACTCTGGACTTTGGTTTGTGTTTCCGAGATTTGCAACCACTTTGTTTTTCCGTGAATGGGAGCTGTGTGACGGCTTGTTTTTTTTGTGTGGCACATTGATGGTGTTTTCGATAAAATGTTGGGTTACATATGGCGTTTTCATTGCTTTTTACTACACTTCTTGTGTGATGTTTGGCAGCCGATAAAAATGGTAATTCTGGAGCTTAGACTTATTTTTCCCTTTACGGAATTTACCATATGAGTTAATTTTATGAGAGTACAAAGATGGCATCCCCAACCCACATGTGTGTCATGGGGGTCTATGTGCACCAGAGCAGTTGTATGACGTGACCGTTTCACCTAAATGCTGCCGTTGGAGCCAGCCATGATTGCTGCTGTTAGAGGCAGATGTCCGCACCCTATATGTAATGTACAGTGGATATTTAAAGTCTACACACCCCTGTTAAAATGCAAGGTTTTGTCATGCAAAAAAAAAATAAGAAGAATAATAAGAAGAATCACTTGAGGACTTTTTCCAACTTTAAATGTTTCAAATACTCTGTACAAATCCATTAAGAAACAAACTAAATTCAATTTGAGGATAAAAATTCGAACAATACTAAATAATGTGGTGTTGCATAAATGTGAACACCCTCTTATAATTGGGGATGTGCTTGTGCTCATAATTTGCTGATCTTACACTCAGGTTACATAGTAGGGGGTACAGGACTGTCATCATTTACAGGGATTCTGATTAATCCCATATAACAAACGTTAGCTGCTCTAGTAGGATTTAGCAGATATTTTCTCAGTTGCCTCTTTAAGCAAAAACCATAGTGTCCACAAATAGCTTACAACACAGCAAAGGGATCTCACTTTTTAAATCAGGAGAAA
Organism: Ranitomeya imitator; assembly: GCF_032444005.1. Lineage (NCBI taxonomy): Eukaryota > Metazoa > Chordata > Amphibia > Anura > Dendrobatidae > Ranitomeya > Ranitomeya imitator. The sequence continues at coordinate 79,689,258 of NC_091282.1, forward strand.
GGGTACAAAAAAATAAATTATACCAAGGTAGACGTCCTCAAGAAGTGGCTTAAATGAACTGGGCGTCCTTCAAAAACTGATGAAAAGACAAGAAGAAAATTGTTCCAGGATGCTGCCAAGAGGCCTACAGCAAAATTAAAGTAGCTGCAGGAATTTCTGGCAAGTAGTGGTTGCGTACTGAATGTGACAACAATCTCCCATAGTCTTCTTATGCCTGGCCTGTGGGGTAGAGTAGCAAGACAAAGAAAAACATACAAGCCTGGCTATGTTTTGTCCAAAGCTACATGCCAAAAGCAAGTGGGACAACGTGTTTTGGTCTGATAAGACCAAGGTGGAACTTTTTGGCCATAATTCCAAAAGATATGTTTGCACAAAGCCAACATTGCGCAGCACCAAAAGACCACCATACAGAGTTCCTCTTTGAGCAGTGCTGGCGCACGCGCAGACATATTGATAGGTTTCACTGCCTGGGAACAGGAAGAGCAATCAGTACATCTCGGGCGGTCGGCGTGCCATGTGCCACCACCAATGTGATCAGCACGATACAGCTATCATTTTACAAACTATTGATTCTTACGATCCTCCCACAGCCATTGTGTTATGCCATTGGCTCTGACGCACTATAAAAGTCCACATTGCTCCCCTTTCCCCTTACTTATGCCCCCTGAAGAAGGGTGAAACGCACGTCGGGGCTAGGAACACTTCGGTCAGACGATCCTCCTTTTTTCTATAGGTATTTAACTATTAAATCACTCCTGTATTTTCTCCTATATGGTGTTAATTGGTTGGGCTTCTTTTTACATATGTCGTTATACGGTCTAAAACATGGAACAATAGGTTGGAATGCATACTATACACGATTAATATTACTAGCACCATTCGGACCATCTATTCTACTGTGTTCTATATAACATCTCCTTCTATGAGGTTGTAGGCTAATTATGCAAATTGTCTCTTCAGAGAGGAAGAGAGCTAGAACTCTAGTGCCACCTATTGGAAGGTAGCAATCCTACAAGTCAATGTTGATGAGGTTGTAGAAATGCTACTAATATACTTTATATAGCCTGATGCAGTAGTGCTCCTGATGTTTTCTTGCCTTTTATGTGTATCTTATTGTGTTTATATGTTTAATAAATTTTGAATAAATACATGTATTTATACTATTTGGAGTATCTTTGCACCTGTCCTATCCCGTTAGGTTACCCTCTCGGGATTTTGTGTTGTATTGCCACAGAGAAGCATGGTGGAGGCAGCATTATCCTTTGGGACTGTTTTTCGGCAGCTGGAATCAGTGCTTCAGTCAAGGTGGAGGGAATTAGGAACAGTTCCAAATCAGTTAAAGAAGATTTCCCTATAAACTTTTATCATCAATTAAATGTGTGTTTATGTGCATGTAATGTAGTGCGAGTGCGTCAATATACTCACCCAACGCCGCTTTCTCCGGTGACCAGCGCCAATTTTCTCTGCTTCTACGAGACATCACCGTCCTGCAGACAGGCCGGGTCACACTGTGCTCGGCGTGAGCAGGAAGCATCTTTTACAGTGAAAGCCCATGGAGCATCAGAAAGAATCAGAACAAGGATCCAGAGGCTTTCACTGTAACATAGAATGAGCCGGCTAGTCAAAACTAAAGTGACGTCCCAGAGAAGAACGGCGCTTGACACCTGAGAAAGCGACGGTAGGTGGCCATATTAACACACACACATTAAATTACATGCATGGACACACACATTTAATACATTAAAAAAGTTAGTGGGAGAGCTTATTTAATTTTGCAACAAAACCTTCAGGTCTTTGCTAAAAATCTGGAGAGTAAAAGGAGTTGGTGGACAATATTCCGCGCTTCCGACAGACGAGACGTATATCCCAGTATGGTAAGTAAGATGCTGGTTTACGTCAACACGTTTCAAAGTATATAACTTCTTCTTCAGGAAAAACCACATGTATCAACACATCAAAGACCCTAAGCATACCGCTAAATTGGCAAAAGGAGGGCTTAGCCAGAAGATGAGCAACGTTTTGGAATGGCGCAGCCAGAGCCCAGACGTGAATCCAACTGAAAATCTGTGTGACCTGACGAAGGCGCTGTACACAGGAGACGCCCTCACAATCTGACAGATTCGGGGGTACTGCAAGGAAGACTGTCAATTCCAGATGTTCCATGCCGATAGACTCCTACTGAATGCTGTTGGAAATTCATGGGGTACTTCAACAAAGTAATAGTTTCAGGGTGAGCATATCTATGCAACCACATTATTTTAGTTCTTTTTCTACCTATGGGTAATATTAATGGTGTAAAAAAGTTATATAATGATTTTTGTTGGTATGAATTTTTTTTTTTTTGTATGCCAAAAAAAAAACTCCAGGAATTTTAACAGGAGTCTGTAGAACTTTTTTATATCCACTGTACGCTGAAGAATTAAGGTTTCCCTTCACTGGAGCTAACGGGCCTAGGCCAACTTCTGAAAAACAAGCCCATATAATAAACTCTACTGCACCAAAAACTTTACATCTGGCAACATGAAGTCAAGGGGGTAACGTTCTCCTGACTTCCTGAGTTGGCCGGAAGTTATACTCCTGGGGGCAGTGGGGTCGGATATTATTCATTGGCATAAATAGGAGTCAATGAAAAACCTGAATTAATCGATTAAGATGTGTGTCCCAGAGCTTTTGTCTACATAGTTTGTGTGCCCTCCGTCAAATACGCCATCGATCTAAAACGTGATGAGTAGGGGGACGCGTTTATTGTCCGTGCTAGAGGCTCTCACACCTTCAGAGACGTTTTTTAATAAGACACTTACGTTGATGCCCATCCCATTAGTGGGTTCTCCCAACGCTCTCGAGTATCAAAGTCAATTCTCCATTTCTTGGTGTTCTGAACGCCGGACTGCATGGCGTTACGTGCCGGGACATAGATGTGAACTTTCCTGGTTTTCAGTTCCTCTTCTGGAAATCCAGTGATTGTGGAGATATCCTAAACCAAAGAAAAGTACCGCATGTCATTAGGATTGTGTGTCACGTTCCAGTATCTTGAGGAAAGAGTGAGAAAGCGAATTCTTGGAAAGTAATTTATTTCACAAACAGGGATACAAAGCTGAGAAAACACTGAGGAGTTAATAATAAACCAAGGTGTCCCGAGGTCCCAACTCAGAAGTTGACATATTTCCAGACCAATGGCTAACTTCAGAAGCCAGAGGATTACTCAGCGGAAAAAAAAAGTGAAAGTAATTAACATTACTAAACACTTTTGTCTACGTCGGGATCTAATTAACAAAAACTACTGCACCCCACCCAGGGTTTCCAGGGTTTTTCCTACGGGAAAGACGTCTCTTACGGGAAATACCTTATACAAATGCAGATCACAATGACACAAGTCCATCATAATCAATGAAAACTATTATCCTGTCCATCAGACTAAAGAAGAATTATCATTTTCTAAAGCGGCTTCTATAAGATACAAGTCCGTTAATTAAGTAGCGTGGAACAATATGTTCCCTGTTCAACCAGACACATCCGGAAAAACTACTACCCCAATCATCATTTAGGCTCCATCTGTAGTTCCTTGAAATATTGTTTTTGGATGATTTATTAAGAATTGGATTGGTAAAGAACATAGAAAAACAAATATAGTAAATAATTGTCCTATTCTGTCAAGTTGTTAACATTCACGTTGGGCCTAAAGATTTTGGGAAAAGTTGTGTGGAAACAAGTATGGCTGCCATTGTGACCTTCACAAAGCAAGCATTCCCGGTACCAGTACTGACATATCTTCTAGCCGACATTAGTTCCTCAATCATTTTCTGAAGTTTGCCAACCAAAGGTCTGGGAAAGCTAGGTGGCAACACATAAAGAACCTGAAGACTACTATATGGCTGGCACTAGAGATGAGAATGTGTTCAGATAAGGTGTTACCCGACCATGCTCGGGTGCTAACCGAGAGTCTTCGACGTGCTCGAAAAATATGTTCTAGCCCCCGCGGCTGCATGTTGTGTGTCTGTTCGACAGCTGCAACACACATGTAGGGATTGTCTAACAAACAGGCAATCCCTACATGTGCTACAACTGTCAAACAGCCGCGGGACATGCAGAAGCGGGGACTAGAACAGATTTTTCGAGCACGCCGACGACTCTCAGTTAGCACCCGAGCATGGTAACACCTTATCCGAACACATTCACTCATCACTAGCTGGCACTTATGCCAATATAAGGACACTAATATATATTTTTTTTTTTTAAGTTTATTTGGCAAATTCAATCTTACAAAATCTAGACTTAATTTACCCCTTATGAACCCTGGAGCTTTTCATTTTTTGAACTTTCATTGTTTTTTCCTCCTCTTGTTTCCAAGGCTATAACTTCTTTTTTTCCCATCGACCGTAGCTGAATGATGAATCTTTTTTTTTTTTTTTTTTTTTGAGGGAAGGGTTGTAATTTTGAATGCACTGGAGAACAGGACAAAAAATTCCAAATGAGGGAAAAAGAAAAAATATATATTTTGTTATGTTTTTACGCCATTAATTGTATGGCATTTTGTCAACATTTTAGGAGACTTTTTAAATTATTCGTCAAATGAAGATGTATAGGGACGTGCTTTTTTGTGTCCAGAGTTGACTTTTTATTTATTTTTAGATATTTTGAGGTATTCATGACATTTTTATAGCTCTTGGTGTAATTATTATAATTTTTTTATATTTTGATAAGATTGGATTTTTTTCAAACAAAATAAAACCAAATATGTTTATTTATTTATTTTTTTAGATATTAACATTTTATTAAAGGGGTAAAGAGGGGCAATTTAAACTTTTACATATTTTACATTTTTTAACATTGTTAAAACGTATAATTTTTCCATTTTTCCAATTTTTTTGTAGTTTTCATAGGGAACTTGAACCTACGATCGTTTATCCTATATACTGATGAGGGGGCACTCACTGGCTTAAAAACTTTCTTTTATTCCATTAGAGATAAAAAAACAAACAAACCAATATTAAGCAGCGTGAAGGTATATAGTGAAATAATGGATTTCCTATGAAGCTCAGCCCATGACTAAGCTTCTGAAGAGGAGCAAGATGACAGGCCTATCGGTTCCCGGCAATCATAGCTTTTAAATGATTTACAGTGTATTTTCTTTATTCGTGAATAGTAGTAATCCAGAGGGAAAAAAAAAAAAAGTTCAATAACCAAAAAAATCATGTTGCCAGGTTATTTTTAACACAATGAATACCATAAAAAACAAAATCCAAAAAACAATGGCAAAATTGTGTTTTATCACTGAATTGGAAACTATTTCTTTGTTTTTCAGTACATTATATGGTACAGTGAATGGTGTTAATAAAAATGACAACTCGTCCCGCAAAAGACAATCTCTCATACAGTTAGGCTGAGGGAAAAATAAAAATACATTCCATATCTTCCCACAGCCACTCTGGAGATCATCTGACGTACATCTCATTAGGGTCTATTAGAGTCACACCTCAGCACTGGTCACTCCGGGATGCACATCTCTTGAGGATCTATTACAGTCACACCTTAGCCTCAGCAGTGGTCACTCCGGTGGTCATCTGATGCACATCTCTTGAGGATCTATTACAGTCACACCTTAGCCTCAGCAGTGGTCACTCCGGTGGTCATCTGATGCACATTTCTTGAGGATCTATTACAGTCACACCTTAGCCTCAGCACTGGTCACTATTGTGGTCATCTGATGCACATCTCATGAGGATCTATTACAGTCACACCTTAGCCTCAGCAGTGGTCACTTCGGTGGTCATCTGATGCACATCTCATGAGGATCTATTACAGTCACACCTTAGCCTCAGCACTGGTCACTATTGTGGTCATCTGATGCACATCTCATGAGGATCTATTACAGTCACACCTTAGCCTCAGCAGTGGTCACTCCGGTGGTCATCTGATGCACATCTCTTGAGGATCTATTACAGTCACACCTTAGCCTCAGCACTGGTCACTATTGTGGTCATCTGATGCACATCTCATGAGGACCTATTACAGTCACACCTTAGCCTCAGCACTGGTCTCTCCGGTGGTCATCTGATGCACATCTCATGAGGATCTATTACAGTCACACCTTAGCCTCAGCAGTGGTCACTCCGGTGGTCATCTGATGCACATCTCTTGAGGATCTATTACAGTCACACCTTAGCCTCAGCACTGGTCACTATTGTGGTCATCTGATGCACATCTCATGAGGACCTATTACAGTCACACCTTAGCCTCAGCACTGGTCTCTCCGGTGGTCATCTGATGCACATCTCATGAGGATCTATTACAGTCACACCTTAGCCTCAGCACTGGTCACTATTGTGGTCATCTGATGCACATCTCATGAGGATCTATTGCAGTCACACCTTAGCCTCAGCAGTGGTCTCTCCTGTGGTCATCTGATGCACATCTCTTGAGGATCTATTACAGTCACACCTTAGCCTCAGCACTGGTCACTATTGTGGTCATCTGATGCACATCTCATGAGGATCTATTGCAGTCACACCTTAGCCTCAGCAGTGGTCTCTCCGGTGGTCATCTGATGCACATCTCATGAGAATCTATTGCAGTCACACCTTAGCCTCAGCACTGGTCACTATTAGGGTCATCTGACGCACATCTCATGAGGATCTTTTGCAGTCACACCTTAGCCTCAGCAGTGGTCACTCCGGTGGTCATCTGATGCACATCTCATGAGGATCTATTGCAGTCACACCTTAGCCTTAGAGACCCCTGGAAGCGCTATTGTCGGCGCGAAACGGCCGTCGTCACATCCTGCTCACCTCCTTCCTTGCTTTTTATCCCGATGCCGTGAAGATGCCGTTGTGTGCACTTTTTGAATAAAGGACTCAGACCACACAGGACCGGTGAGTGTTGTCGCTTATTTCTACACATCGCCATTGGTATCCAACTTGTTTTCATGCGAGCACCTCTACTTGGTAGTCGGACTCCTGGGATTTGACCATGCACTGAAGACGCCGCGATTGATTTGGGAACAGCTGTGCGGCGGTTTTCGTCCTAGATTGTTGCACCTTAGCCTCAGCAGTGGTCACTCTGGTGGTCATCTGATGCACATCTCTTGAGGATCTATTACAGTCACACCTTAGCCTCAGCAGTGGTCACTCCGGTGGTCATCTGATGCACATCTCATGAGGATCTATTACAGTCACACCTTAGCCTCAGCAGTGGTCACTATTGTGGTCATCTGATGCACATCTCTTGAGGATCTATTACAGTCACACCTTAGCCTCAGCACTGGTCTCTCTGATGGTCATCTGATGCACATCTCTTGAGGATCTATTACAGTCACACCTTAGCCTCAGCACTGGTCTCTCTGATGGTCATCTGATGCACATCTCTTGAGGATCTATTACAGTCACACCTTAGCCTCAGCACTGGTCTCTCCGGTGGTCATCTGATGCACATCTCTTGAGGATCTATTACAGTCACACCTTAGCCTCAGCAGTGGTCACTATTGTGGTCATCTGATGCACATCTCTTGAGGATCTATTACAGTCACACCTTAGCCTCAGCAGTGGTCTCTCCGGTGGTCATCTGATGCACATCTCTTGAGGATCTATTACAGTCACACCTCAGCACTGGAAACATCCAAACACATACCATTACAGTCACCCCTTGTGCCTGGGTCGACTTCCACCGAGCTGGTGGACCATCCTCAGCTGGATAAAAAGGGTGAAGTTGTGGAAGGGACGCAGGACCAACCCGACTCAAAAGCAATGTCCAGACCTCAGGTGCAACAGAAAAAAACTTGTTTTAACTTGAGCATTGATGGTGATTATTACAGCTCTCCACAGTTATTCAGCACACTGAGCCAACAACCCCTCATGGTGTGACGAACCCAGCTCTTTTTCCACCAATGTGTATCAGCTCTCCTCACTCCCACTGCATAAAGCACTATATATGCTCTAAAACCTCTCCTCTCAGCCTGGACCTTGGAATCCACGGCACCTCAGGTTTACAAGAAAGTACCTCCACTCTCTTTCCACTGCTGGCAACTAAGGATTGTATCAAGACATCTCTCCTCTGATCCCTAACTGGTGACATCTTGCAGCTGGGCACTTCTTGAACCACGCAAGACACTATGTCCCATGCGGCTGCAGATTTCGCTGTAGTCCCGACAGCGACAACAGCAAAGGCACTGGTTGGCCTCACTTATCTCTAGTACCGCCCAATCCCAGGGGTGCACGTTTGCTTCTCCTGGGCTCAGTAGTTCTCCTTTAGGGGCTGATACCCACCAGACTTCAAAATAGCCCTTACACTACTTACATGTGTGTGTAAAAATGGCTGAAGAGCCGTCTTCTCACAGCAGAGGACAGACATCTGTGACGCCTGTCTGTGCAGGGCACCACACTTGGCTTGAGCGCAGGCCACTCAGTTGGTCATCTTATGCACATTCGATGATGTCCAGTTACTTTGACTATTGCAATCAAGTCCCAGCAACTGGGTGATTGCAAAAATGGATGACAACCTACCCTGGTGGACCCTACCGGACTGGTCAGAACTGGAGTCAGTGCGACATTCTCTGAAAACTTTTCTTTTAAGTCAGAACGTAAACTGCTTGAACGACTACATTAGATAGTGGTGATGTACGACACCATTACCAGTGTGTATGAGAATATATCCGTATATAAAAAATTGTCTAATATACCGTCACCTTTGGCTCAAGGAGGGTGATGATCCGCTATAAGCCACACACACGCGTGTGACTTTTTATACAGAGAAATTAATAGTTCCAGCATTGGAAACGTTATTGCTGACAAAAGCAAGTAACGAACCTTCCGGCAGAAAAATGTATTATGTAATTCCGTACTACAATATAATGTCAGATGTGAGGATTGCCAACAGAAATCTTACATAACCCCCAATCCACGACGCGGGTTACAGAACACAATGGGAAGTGAGCGGGGTCAGCACATTCACAACACCACGACCAAAAATCTCAGCCCCGACATGGGCTCAATCTTATCGTATCGAGCTTTATGGACAAATATGTTTATTAGTGAAAGCCATAAAAGATGGCAGCAGGCTTTCTCCAGCCCCCAATATACGTTTTACGGCACAAATGCTCCAGTATGGCGACGTCCCGCAGCCGCGGCTGTACTGTCTTTACAGTTACAAGTGCAATTTGTTCCAATCAGTTTTTGCTTCTTTAATGGCATTTCCTAGTTTCGTTAAATATTCACACATTACTTTATGGGCAATGCGTTGTTAATTAAGGGCTCAGCGGGGCACTATAAGTTATTTTAATAGGCATGAAATCATTCATTCCAGCCAGCCATTACAGTCATCATTGTAACGCATTTTACAATAGCTGCAGTTGATCCTCTATAACAAAGACATCTGCTCCAGGTGCTCCACGTTCATTACTACACCCCTTAACCACAGGCTGCGTTACCCAATAATGGCCCCAGAAAGATAATCCATTACGAGGCACTATATTAATGTTACAAAAACTGCTTCATATCCTTACTGTTAAAGCGTGCCTGTCCTTCTATACAAGACCTGGACGTGGACTAGCTGCCCTCATCCCCACAAGTTAAAGTGGCTTCTGCTGCACTTGGTATCAGTTAACCATGTCCAGGAACATATGATTGTAACTTGCCATCCTCTCTTTTTCAGTAGGGAATTAATCTTCATCAGCATTCTGTCAGCACTATAGGTGCTTGAGCTTTCTCTTGCTCAAGCTCTCTGTTATGCCTGTATGTAGTATGACAGACAGGAGAGCAGGAGCAGAGAGAAAGAAAGATCCGTCCCCATTGCCCGTAATCTCACGCGGTGTCTCTGCTGCTAGAGATGGATTACACTTGACAACAGGCAGTGGACAGGACATTGTACAGTGAGGGACCTGATGGTCATCACAGCGATATACTTGAAGAAACAACACATCTATCAAATGAAAATGAGATCAAGTGGTCTGGAAGTATTTGCGTTTTTTTCCAGAAATAGTGCGGTATATGTGGAATATACTGAACAGACTATCTGTATATTAGTATTATTATTTATTATTATAGTGCCATTTATTCTATGGCACTTTACATGTGAGGAGGGAGTAAATCAGGGTTCTGGTCCTCCAACTTTTCAATGTACATTCAGTATGGAGATCTTTATTATCATTTTATTTTAGGTTTTGTTCATACGTCCTTTTGTATGTTTAGATTTAGGAACAAATGGAATTCATTCCCAAAATGAATCTATTTGCTAACTGATGCACACAGAGGCAGCGTGGCCCCCTGATTATCATGGATCTGTCTGTATTCTGTATGGAGTCCATTTTTGGGACAGAAGGAATAGCGCGGCATGCAGAACTTTTTCTCTTGTTCTGAAAATGGCAAACCAAGCAGGCCCCATAATTATAATTAATGGAGCTCCTTCGCTTCTGTTTACATCAGAAAGCAGCAAATGGCTTTATTTGGGCATGAAATGAGTGCAGTGTCGGACTGGAGTGTCAGGGGCGCACCAGCAGCCAACTCTAGGGCCCCACTTTTCAACTACATGCAAATGTGACAATAGCCTCAATCACAAATTTATCCAACAATGAACTGGGTAGATTGTTAAATGTCTGTACAGTGATTCCAAGTATATTGTGCCCAGTAATGCTCATATAAGATGGTGGTGGCCCACCGGAGGATTCTCCTGTTCTCCTGTGGGCCAGTCCAAGGCTGAATGAGTGTGATCCTAAAACGGAACATGAAAATGGCACAGAGAAAATGGACATGTGAACAGAGCCTTAAGGCACGCATACTCCTAGATGACTGTCGGCTGAACGATGCTTCAACCAACATCTTCTCAGTGGACTCTCCAATACACATCAGCTGACATGTCAGTGGGTAGCTTATCTCCTAGAGATCCATACTATCGGGAGTCCGCAATCAGACATGCCCGATCAACATCTCCCTACAAGTTGGCCAGATCCCCATACACCTTAGACTGTTGGATGCACCCATCAATATCGGTGGGTTTGGACGAAATTAGTCCATACAAAGGCTAGCAAACCACTCACACCTAATATTTCTCACTGCTTAGAGTTTGCAACTATTGTACCCAATCCCGAACGTGACCGAATACTGATAATACTCAGCAACACAAGAATATTAGCCACAAATCACACCCAAATCTGCGCAGATAAGATCTATCTACCTGAAACATTGTGTATTGGCTCACAGAACATTGCCTAGTGTCAGGACGTGGAAACAATCCTAATTATAATGGTAGGGATTAAAGGGATCGGTCACTTGCTCAATAAAATTGAGTTAAACACCTTGCAAAAATCCTTGACCTCCCCTGGATCTACTGCTGTTTTCCGTTTTGTTCTGTGTTGCTCCATTGCAGAGATATTCACATTAGTTTCTTCTGGAGCGCACTAAGTGACATCTCTGTTTTGCAGTACAATTGAATGTTTCTACAGTGTTTTCTCTGGGGGCGAGCGCTTTCTCTTCTCCTTCCCTCTCAGATCCTGCCAATCACAGGCCAGCAATGCCTGAGACGGATAGACTGCTAAATCAGCTGCTGAACTGTGATTGGCAGGAATTGGAAAGGCGGAGTGAAAGCACACGCCCCCAGAGACGACTGGAGAAGGCTGCAAAGCAGAGATTTCACATACTGCCCTTCAGAATAAACTAAGGTGAATATCTCTGCAACGGAGTGACGCAGAACAACATGAAAATAAGTTGCAGAATCAGAATCCTTTATAAGGGATTCACATTATTTTTTCAGAAAGTGACAAGTCCTCTTCAATGTGTTAGTTTGTGAAAATATGTTAAAGGGATATTTTGATTATGAGGATACGACATCAATTTATGATTGGTGAGGGTCATGGCATCGTATTCAAACAAGAAGGCCGTGATACTAAAGAGAATCTGTCACCAGGCTTTTGCTACTTAACCCTTCATATGTTAACGAGGCGCCCAGTTCTAATTTTCAATTGTGTGCACTGTGCATATGCACAAAGCTGCCATTGATGTTGGCGGGGTTATACAGAGCTCAGAATTCAGAGGACTGCTGGATCTACAGGAGAGAAAACAATGATTGGATCAATGGGACAGCAAGCAGCTCAGTAAGTGACATCGCTGGAATCAGGGTCTCTGCACCTACATCATGCTGCTGAGAGATGGGCGGCAAAAACCTGCTGACGGAAACCCCTTTAAAAGGCTTTGTTAGGACAATGGAGAGCCATGTCATTACTGGATGTTATGATAGGCAATTCAGTAACACAATGTACATAGCGATCAGAGCACATACAGTGATCTGACAATAACCCAAAATAATAGAACGAGCTCTGAGACGTGGAAACTCTGTAGACCGCAATTCCTGATCCTCTCCAAACACAACTAGAGGCAGCTGTGGATTGCGCCTAACGCTCCCTATGCAACTCGGCACAGCCTGAGAAACTAACTAGCCTGAAGATAGAAAAATAAGCCTACCTTGCCTCAGAGAAATACCCCAAAGGAAAAGGCAGCCCCCCACATATAATGACTGTGAGTAAGATGAAAAGACAAACGTAGGGATGAAATAGATTCAGCAAAGTGAGGCCCGATATTCTAGACAGAACGAGGATAGGAAAGATAACTTTGCGGTCTACACAAAACCCTAAAGAAAACCACGCAAAGGGGGCAAAAAGACCCTCCGTACCGAACTAACAGCACGGAGGTACACCCTTTGCGTCCCAGAGCTTCCAGCAAAACAAATAGACAAGCTGGACAGAAAAAATAGCAACAAATAGCAAAGAAGCACTTAGCTATGCAGAGCAGCAGGCCACAGGAATGATCCAGAGAAACACAAGTCCAACACTGGAACATTGACAGGAAGCATGGATCAAAGCATCAGGTGGAGTTAAGTAGAGAAGCAGCTAACGACCTCACCAGATCAACTGAGGGAGGAAACTCAGAAGCTGCAGTACCACTTTCCTCCACAAACGGAAGCTCCCAGAGAGAATCAGCCGAAGTACCACTTGTGACCACAGGAGTGAACTCTGCCACAGAATTCACAACAGTACCCCCCCCTTGAGGAGGGGTCACCGAACCCTCACCAGAGCCCCCAGGCCGACCAGGATGAGCCACATGAAAGGCACGAACAAGATCGGGAGCATGGACATCAGAGGCAAAAACCCAGGAATTATCTTCCTGAGCATAACCCTTCCATTTAACCAGATACTGGAGTTTCCGTCTTGAAACACGAGAATCCAAAATCTTCTCCACAATATACTCCAATTCCCCCTCCACCAAAACCGGGGCAGGAGGCTCAACAGATGGGACCATAGGTGCCACGTATCTCCGCAACAATGATCTATGGAATACGTTATGTATGGAAAAAGAATCTGGAAGGGTCAGACGAAAAGACACAGGATTAAGAACCTCAGAAATCCTATACGGACCAATAAAACGAGGTTTAAACTTAGGAGAGGAAACCTTCATAGGAATATGACGAGAAGATAACCAAACCAGATCGCCAACACGAAGTCGGGGACCCACACGGCGTCTGCGATTAGCGAAAAGTTGAGCGTTCTCCTGGGACAAGGTCAAATTGTCCACTACCTGAGTCCACATCTGCTGCAACCTGTCCACCACAGTATCCACACCAGGACAGTCCGAAGACTCAACCTGTCCTGAAGAGAAACGAGGATGGAACCCAGAATTGCAGAAAAATGGCAAAACCAAGGTAGCCGAGCTGGCCCGATTATTAAGGGCGAACTCAGCCAAAGGCAAAAAGGACACCCAGTCATCCTGATCAGCAGAAACAAAGCATCTCAGATATGTTTCCAAGGTCTGATTGGTTCGTTCGGTCTGGCCATTAGTCTGAGGATGGAAAGCCGAGGAAAAAGACAAGTCAATGCCCATCCTACCACAAAAGGCTCGCCAAAACCTCGAAACAAACTGGGAACCTCTGTCAGAAACAATATTCTCTGGAATGCCATGCAAACGAACCACATGCTGGAAGAACAAAGGCACCAAATCAGAAGAGGAAGGCAATTTAGACAAGAGTACCAGATGGACCATCTTAGAAAAGCGATCACAGATCACCCAAATGACTGACATCTTTTGAGAAACGGGAAGGTCAGAAATAAAATCCATAGAGATATGTGTCCAAGGCCTCTTCGGGACCGGCAAGGGCAAAAGCAACCCACTGGCACGAGAACAGCAGGGCTTAGCCCGAGCACAAATCCCACAGGACTGCACAAAAGCACGCACATCCCGCGACAGAGAGGGCCACCAAAAGGATCTAGCCACTAACTCTCTGGTACCAAAGATTCCAGGATGACCAGCCAACACCGAACAATGAAGTTCAGAGATAACTCTATTCGTCCACCTATCAGGGACAAACAGTTTCTCCACTGGGCAACGATCAGGTTTATTAGCCTGAAATTTTTGCAGCACCCGCCGCAAATCAGGGGAGATGGCAGACACAATTACTCCTTCCTTGAGGATACCCGCCGGCTCAGACAAACCCGGAGAGTCGGGCACAAAACTCCTAGACAGAGCATCCGCCTTCACATTTTTAGAGCCCGGAAGGTACGAAATCACAAAGTCAAAACGGGCAAAAAACAACGACCAACGAGCTTGTCTAGGATTCAAGCGCTTGGCAGACTCGAGATAAGTCAAGTTCTTATGATCAGTCAATACCACCACGCGATGCTTAGCTCCTTCAAGCCAATGACGCCACTCCTCGAATGCCCACTTCATGGCCAGCAACTTTCGGTTGCCCACATCATAATTTCGCTCAGCAGGCGAAAACTTCCTGGAAAAGAAAGCGCATGGTTTCATCACTGAGCAACCAGAACCTCTCTGTGACAAAACAGCCCCTGCTCCAATCTCAGAAGCATCAACCTCGACCTGGAACGGAAGAGAAACATCTGGTTGACACAACACAGGGGCAGAAGAAAAACGACGCTTCAACTCTTGAAAAGCTTCCACAGCAGCAGAAGACCAATTGATCAAATCAGCACCCTTCTTGGTCAAATCGGTCAATGGTTTGGCAACACTAGAAAAATTGCAGATGAAGCGACGATAAAAATTAGCAAAGCCCAGGAACTTTTGCAGACTTTTCAGAGATGTCGGCTGAGTCCAGTCATGGATGGCTTGGACCTTAACCGGATCCATCTCGATAGTAGAAGGGGAAAAGATGAACCCCAAAAATGAAACCTTCTGCACACCAAAGAGACACTTTGATCCCTTCACAAACAAAGAATTAGCACGCAGGACCTGAAAAACCGTTCTGACCTGCTTCACATGAGACTCCCAATCATCCGAGAAGATCAAAATGTCATCCAAGTACACAATCAGGAATTTATCCAGGTACTCTCGGAAGATGTCATGCATAAAGGATTGAAACACTGATGGAGCATTGGCAAGTCCGAACGGCATCACTAGATACTCAAAATGACCCTCGGGCGTATTAAATGCAGTTTTCCAGTCATCGCCTTGCCTGATTCTCACCAGATTATACGCACCACGAAGATCTATCTTAGTGAACCAACTAGCCCCCTTAATCCGAGCAGACAAATCAGATAACAATGGCAAGGGGTACTGAAATTTAACAGTGATCTTATTAAGAAGGCGGTAATCTATACACGGTCTCAGCGAACCATCCTTCTTGGCCACAAAAAAGAACCCTGCTCCCAATGGCGACGACGACGGGCGAATATGCCCCTTCTCCAGGGATTCCTTCACATAACTGCGCATAGCGGTGTGCTCAGGCACGGATAAATTAAACAGTCGTTCTTTTGGGAATTTACTACCAGGAATCAAATTGATAGCACAATCACAATCCCTATGCGGAGGCAGGGCATCGGACTTGGGCTCATCAAATACATCCCGGTAATCAGACAAGAACTCTGGAACCTCAGAAGGGGTGGATGACGAAATTGACAGAAATGGAACATCACCATGTACCCCCTGACAACCCCAGCTGGACACCAACATGGAATTCCAATCCAATACTGGATTATGGGCTTGTAGCCATGGTAACCCCAACACGACCACATCATGCAGATTATGCAACACCAGAAAGCGAATAACCTCCTGATGCACATGGTCAGCTGGGTCCAGTATTGAGGCTTATTCTTGGCCAAAGGCGTAGCATCAATTCCTCTCAATGGAATAGGACACTGCAAGGGCTCCAATAAAAACCCACAACGTTTAGCATAATCCAAGTCCATCAAATTCAGGGCAGCGCCTGAATCCACAAACGCCATGACAGAACACGACGACAAGGAGCATATCAAGGTAACGGACAGAAGAAATTTTGACTGTACAGTACCAATGGTGGCAGACCTAGCGAACCGCTTAATGCGCTTAGGACAATCAGAGATAGCATGAGTGGAATCACCACAGTAGAAACACAGACCATTCAGACGTCTGTGTTCTTGCCGTTCAACTCTGGTCATAGTCCTATCGCACTGCATAGGCTCAGGTTTAATCTCAGGTAATACCGCCAAATGGTACACAGATTTACGCTCACGCAAGCGTCGACCGATCTGAATGGCCAAAGACATAGACTCATTCAAACCAGCGGGCATAGGAAATCCCACCATGACATCCTTAATGGCTTCAGAGAGACCCTTTCTGAAAATGGCTGCAAGCGCAGATTCATTCCATTGAGTGAGCACGGACCATTTTCTAAATTTCTGGCAATATAGCTCTATCTCATCCTGAGCCTGACAAAGAGCCAGCAAATTTTTTTCTGCCTGATCTACTGAATTAGGCTCATCGTACAGCAATCCAAGCGCCAGGAAAAACGCATCGATATCACTCAATGCAGGATCTCCTGACGCAAGAGAAAATGCCCAGTCCTGAGGGTTGCCACGCAAAAAAGAAATGACGATCCTAACCTGTTGCGCTGGGTCACCAGAGGAGTGAGGTTTCAAAGCCAGAAACAGTTTACAATTATTCTTGAAACTCAGAAATTTAGTTCTATCGCCAAAAAACAAATCTGGAATAGGAATTCTCGGTTC
Source organism: Ranitomeya imitator (assembly GCF_032444005.1). Classification (NCBI taxonomy): domain Eukaryota; kingdom Metazoa; phylum Chordata; class Amphibia; order Anura; family Dendrobatidae; genus Ranitomeya; species Ranitomeya imitator. The sequence goes on from NC_091282.1 coordinate 79,706,227, forward strand.
TAACAAAGAATTCTGAACCACAAAATTTTGAATATCTTGAACTCTTGCCGTGAGCTGATCTACACATGAAGACAGACCTTTAATGTCCATTGTAACACCTGTGTCCTGAACCACCCAAATGTCTAGGGGAAAAAAAAGACAAATCACAGTGCAAAGAAAAAAAAATGGTCTCAGAACTTCTTTTTTCTCTCTATTGAGAATCATTAGTACTTTTGGCTTCCTGTACTGTTATGATAGGCAATTCAGTAACACAATGTACATAGCGATCAGAGCACATACAGTGATCTGACAATAACCCAAAATAATAGAACGAGCTCTGAGACGTGGAAACTCTGTAGACCGCAATTCCTGATCCTCTCCAAACACAACTAGAGGCAGCTGTGGATTGCGCCTAACGCTCCCTATGCAACTCGGCACAGCCTGAGAAACTAACTAGCCTGAAGATAGAAAAATAAGCCTACCTTGCCTCAGAGAAATACCCCAAAGGAAAAGGCAGCCCCCCACATATAATGACTGTGAGTAAGATGAAAAGACAAACGTAGGGATGAAATAGATTCAGCAAAGTGAGGCCCGATATTCTAGACAGAACGAGGATAGGAAAGATAACTTTGCGGTCTACACAAAACCCTAAAGAAAACCACGCAAAGGGGGCAAAAAGACCCTCCGTACCGAACTAACGGCACGGAGGTACACCCTTTGCGTCCCAGAGCTTCCAGCAAAACAAATAGACAAGCTGGACAGAAAAAATAGCAACAAATAGCAAAGAAGCACTTAGCTATGCAGAGCAGCAGGCCACAGGAATGATCCAGAGAAACACAAGTCCAACACTGGAACATTGACAGGAAGCCAGGATCAAAGCATCAGGTGGGGTTAAGTAGAGAAGCAGCTAACGACCTCACCAGATCACCTGAGGGAGGAAACTCAGAAGCTGCAGTACCACTTTCCTCCACAAACGGAAGCTCCCAGAGAGAATCAGCCGAAGTACCACTTGTGACCACAGGAGTGAACTCTGCCACAGAATTCACAACAACTGGAGTTGTCTGGTGAAAAATACCATTCAATAAGTAGTATAAATGACAAATAAAAATGACTTGCAGAAATTCTGCTGCGTTACTTCTTATGGATGCACAATGTAAATATTATTATTGCTTTCTCCATATTAGACTCCAGAAGTGCGGTGTGTGGAGATCGCTGGATATTCGTGCATAGATGCAGGCCCGTCTGGTGTAGTGTGTATAATGCAGAGGGTTTCCACGGCCTGCCATGACCCACATTCTGCCAAGGGGCCTTGCAGCAACGTCTAGACTGGCGCATTCAGATGACATTCGTGCTTTTGTATGGAAAAAATTGTCCACAGAACACCCTGCAGGCTGACAAAGCAAAGACGCTTGTTAACTCCGAACAGCTTGTTGGCTAAAGTGGATAGCAATAAATACGCATGATTTTTCAGAACAGGTGCACCCTGGGCCCGAGAGCATGAATGCGGCAATAGTTCCAAACCCAGCAGTGTTTATGGCTGTCTAATGTGTGTCTGTATCTATTAAACTGCATCATTAAAGTCGGATACAAGGAAATTTACCACTGAAAGAAAAACAGTTTACAGCCCATACATCCCCCAGAAATGGACCGCTTATGTGCACACTGCCAGTGTGTAAGGAATACCGCCACCCTCTGCCAGCAACACACAGGTGTCACAGTGTCACGTGGAGGAATATTACATGGTCGGATCAGGACCACAAACCTTATTCTTACAGTAAATGGGCTGTGCAGGTAACGGCGGGGCTCCCTGTCAACAGGCTGTGCAGGTAACAGCGGGGCTCCCTGTAAAAAGGCTGTGCAGGTAACGGCGGGGCTCCCTGTAAACAGGCTGTGCAGCTAACGGCGGGGCTCCCTGTAAACAGGCTGTGCAGGTAACGGCAGTGCTACCTGTAAACAGGCTGTGCAGGTAACGGCGGGGCTCCCTGTAAACAGGCTGTGCAGGTAACGGCGGGGCTCCCTGTAAACAGGCTGTGCAGGTAATGGCAATGCTCCCTGTAAACAGGCTGTGCAGGTAACGGCGGGGGTCCCTGTAAACAGGCTGTGCAGGTAACGGCGGGCTCCCTGTAAACAGGCTGTGCAGGTAACGGCGGGGCTCCCGGTAAACAGGGTGTGCAGGTAACGGCGGGGCTCCCTGTAAACAAGCTGTGCAGGTAACAGCGGGGCTCCCTGTAAACAGGCTGTGCAGGTAACGGCGGGGCTCCCTGTAAACAGGCTGTGCAGGTAACAGCGGGGCTCCCTGTAAACAGGCTGTGCAGGTAACGGCGGGGCTCCCTGTAAACAGGCTGTGCAGGTAACGGCGGGGCTCCCTGTAAACAGGCTGTGCAGGTAACGGCGGGGCTCCCTGTAAACAGGCTGTGCATGTAACGGCGGGGCTCCCGGTAAACAGGCTGTGCAGGTAACGGCGGGGCTCCCTGTAAACAGGCTGTGCAGGTAACGGCGGGGCTCCCTGTAAACAGGCTGTGCAGGTAATGGCAATGCTCCCTGGAAACAGGCTGTGCAGGTAAGGGCGGGGCTCCCTGTAAACAGGCTGTGCAGGTAACGGCGGGGCTCCCTGTAAACAGGCTGTGCAGGTAATGGCAATGCTCCCTGGAAACAGGCTGTGCAGGTAAGGGCGGGGCTCCCTGTAAACAGGCTGTGCAGGTAATGGCAATGCTCCCTGGAAACAGGCTGTGCAGGTAACGGCGGGGCTCCCTGTAAACAGGCTGTGCAGGTAACGGCGGGGCTCCCTGTAAACAGGCTGTGCAGGTAACGGCGGGGCTCCCTGTAAACAGGCTGTGCAGGTAACGGCGGGGCTCCCTGTAAACAGGCTGTGCATGTAACGGCGGGGCTCCCGGTAAACAGGCTGTGCAGGTAACGGCGGGGCTCCCTGTAAACAGGCTGTGCATGTAACGGCGGGGCTCCCGGTAAACAGGCTGTGCAGGTAACGGCGGGGCTCCCTGTAAACAGGCTGTGCAGGTAACGGCGGGGCTCCCTGTAAACAGGCTGTGCAGGTAATGGCAATGCTCCCTGGAAACAGGCTGTGCAGGTAACACGGTGCTCCCTGTAAACAGACTGTGCAGGTAACGGCGGTGCTCCCTGTAAACAGGCTGTGCAGGTAACGGCGGGGCTCCCTGTAAAAAGGCTGTGCAGGTAACGGCGGGGCTCCCTGTAAACAGGCTGTCCAGGTAATGGCGGGACTCCCTGTAAACAGGCTGTGCAGGTAACGGCCGTGCTCCCTGTAAACAGGCAACGCGGTGCTCCCTGTAAACAGACTGTGCAGGTAACGGCGGTGCTCCCTGTAAACAGGCTGTGCAGGTAACGGCGGGGCTCCCTGTAAAAAGGCTGTGCAGGTAACGGCGGGGCTCCCTGTAAACAGGCTGTGCAGGTAACGGCGGGGCTCCCTTTAGACAGGCTGTGCAGGTAATGGCGGGGCTCCCTTTAAACAGGCTGTGCAGGTAACGGCGGTGCCCCCTGTAAACAGGCTGTACAGGTAACGGCAGTGCTCCCGGTAAACAGGCTGTCCAGGTAACGGCGGGGCTCCCTGTAAACAGGCTGTGCAGGTACTGGCAATGCTCCCTGTAAACAGGCTGTGCAGGTAACGGCGGGGCTCCCTGGAAACAGGCTGTGCAGGTAACGGCGGGGCTCCCTGTAAAAAGGCTGTGCAGGTAACGGCGGGGCTCCCTGTAAACAGGCTGTCCAGGTAATGGCGGGGCTCCCTGTAAACAGGCTGTGCATGTAACGGCGGGGCTCCCGGTAAACAGGCTGTGCAGGTAACGGCGGGGCTCCCTGTAAACAGGCTGTGCAGGTAACGGCGGGGCTCCCTGTAAACAGGCTGTGCAGGTAATGGCAATGCTCCCTGGAAACAGGCTGTGCAGGTAAGGGCGGGGCTCCCTGTAAACAGGCTGTGCAGGTAATGGCAATGCTCCCTGGAAACAGGCTGTGCAGGTAACGGCGGGGCTCCCTGTAAACAGGCTGTGCAGGTAACGGCGGGGCTCCCTGTAAACAGGCTGTGCAGGTAATGGCAATGCTCCCTGGAAACAGGCTGTGCAGGTAAGGGCGGGGCTCCCTGTAAACAGGCTGTGCAGGTAATGGCAATGCTCCCTGGAAACAGGCTGTGCAGGTAACGGCGGGGCTCCCTGTAAACAGGCTGTGCAGGTAACGGCGGGGCTCCCTGTAAACAGGCTGTGCAGGTAACGGCGGGGCTCCCTGTAAACAGGCTGTGCAGGTAACGGCGGGGCTCCCTGTAAACAGGCTGTGCAGGTAACGGCGGGGCTCCCTGTAAACAGGCTGTGCATGTAACGGCGGGGCTCCCGGTAAACAGGCTGTGCAGGTAACGGCGGGGCTCCCTGTAAACAGGCTGTGCATGTAACGGCGGGGCTCCCGGTAAACAGGCTGTGCAGGTAACGGCGGGGCTCCCGGTAAACAGGCTGTGCAGGTAACGGCGGGGCTCCCTGTAAACAGGCTGTGCAGGTAACGGCGGGGCTCCCTGTAAACAGGCTGTGCAGGTAATGGCAATGCTCCCTGGAAACAGGCTGTGCAGGTAACACGGTGCTCCCTGTAAACAGACTGTGCAGGTAACGGCGGGGCTCCCTGTAAACAGGCTGTGCAGGTAACGGCGGGGCTCCCTGTAAAAAGGCTGTGCAGGTAACGGCGGGGCTCCCTGTAAACAGGCTGTCCAGGTAATGGCGGGACTCCCTGTAAACAGGCTGTGCAGGTAACGGCCGTGCTCCCTGTAAATAGGCAACGCGGTGCTCCCTGTAAACAGACTGTGCAGGTAACGGCGGTGCTCCCTGTAAACAGGCTGTGCAGGTAACGGCGGGGCTCCCTGTAAAAAGGCTGTGCAGGTAACGGCGGGGCTCCCTGTAAACAGGCTGTGCAGGTAACGGCGGGGCTCCCTGTAAACAGGCTGTGCATGTAACGGCGGGGCTCCCGGTAAACAGGCTGTGCAGGTAACGGCGGGGCTCCCTGTAAACAGGCTGTGCATGTAACGGCGGGGCTCCCGGTAAACAGGCTGTGCAGGTAACGGCGGGGCTCCCTGTAAACAGGCTGTGCAGGTAACGGCGGGGCTCCCTGTAAACAGGCTGTGCAGGTAATGGCAATGCTCCCTGGAAACAGGCTGTGCAGGTAACACGGTGCTCCCTGTAAACAGGCTGTGCAGGTAACGGCGGGGCTCCCTGTAAACAGGCTGTCCAGGTAATGGCGGGACTCCCTGTAAACAGGCTGTGCAGGTAACGGCCGTGCTCCCTGTAAACAGGCAACGCGGTGCTCCCTGTAAACAGACTGTGCAGGTAACGGCGGTGCTCCCTGTAAACAGGCTGTGCAGGTAACGGCGGGGCTCCCTGTAAAAAGGCTGTGCAGGTAACGGCGGGGCTCCCTGTAAACAGGCTGTGCAGGTAACGGCGGGGCTCCCTTTAGACAGGCTGTGCAGGTAATGGCGGGGCTCCCTTTAAACAGGCTGTGCAGGTAACGGCGGTGCCCCCTGTAAACAGGCTGTGCAGGTACTGGCAATGCTCCCTGTAAACAGGCTGTGCAGGTAACGGCGGGGCTCCCTGGAAACAGGCTGTGCAGGTAACGGCGGGGCTCCCTGTAAAAAGGCTGTGCAGGTAACGGCGGGGCTCCCTGTAAACAGGCTGTCCAGGTAATGGCGGGGCTCCCTGTAAACAGGCTGTGCATGTAACGGCGGGGCTCCCGGTAAACAGGCTGTGCAGGTAACGGCGGGGCTCCCTGTAAACAGGCTGTGCAGGTAACGGCGGGGCTCCCTGTAAACAGGCTGTGCAGGTAATGGCAATGCTCCCTGGAAACAGGCTGTGCAGGTAACGGCGGGGCTCCCTGTAAACAGGCTGTGCAGGTAACGGCGGGGCTCCCTGTAAACAGGCCGTGCAGGTAATGGCAATGCTCCCTGGAAACAGGCTGTGCAGGTAAGGGCGGGGCTCCCTGTAAACAGGCTGTGCAGGTAATGGCAATGCTCCCTGGAAACAGGCTGTGCAGGTAACGGCGGGGCTCCCTGTAAACAGGCTGTGCAGGTAACGGCGGGGCTCCCTGTAAACAGGCTGTGCAGGTAACGGCGGGGCTCCCTGTAAACAGGCTGTGCAGGTAACGGCGGGGCTCCCTGTAAACAGGCTGTGCAGGTAACGGCGGGGCTCCCTGTAAACAGGCTGTGCATGTAACGGCGGGGCTCCCGGTAAACAGGCTGTGCAGGTAACGGCGGGGCTCCCTGTAAACAGGCTGTGCATGTAACGGCGGGGCTCCCGGTAAACAGGCTGTGCAGGTAACGGCGGGGCTCCCGGTAAACAGGCTGTGCAGGTAACGGCGGGGCTCCCTGTAAACAGGCTGTGCAGGTAACGGCGGGGCTCCCTGTAAACAGGCTGTGCAGGTAATGGCAATGCTCCCTGGAAACAGGCTGTGCAGGTAACACGGTGCTCCCTGTAAACAGACTGTGCAGGTAACGGCGGGGCTCCCTGTAAACAGGCTGTGCAGGTAACGGCGGGGCTCCCTGTAAAAAGGCTGTGCAGGTAACGGCGGGGCTCCCTGTAAACAGGCTGTCCAGGTAATGGCGGGACTCCCTGTAAACAGGCTGTGCAGGTAACGGCCGTGCTCCCTGTAAACAGGCAACGCGGTGCTCCCTGTAAACAGACTGTGCAGGTAACGGCGGTGCTCCCTGTAAACAGGCTGTGCAGGTAACGGCGGGGCTCCCTGTAAAAAGGCTGTGCAGGTAACGGCGGGGCTCCCTGTAAACAGGCTGTGCAGGTAACGGCGGGGCTCCCTTTAGACAGGCTGTGCAGGTAATGGCGGGGCTCCCTTTAAACAGGCTGTGCAGGTAACGGCGGTGCCCCCTGTAAACAGGCTGTACAGGTAACGGCAGTGCTCCCTGTAAACAGGCTGTCCAGGTAACGGCGGGGCTCCCTGTAAACAGGCTGTGCAGGTACTGGCAATGCTCTCTGTAAACAGGCTGTGCAGGTAACGGCGGGGCTCCCTGGAAACAGGCTGTGCAGGTAACGGCGGGGCTCCCTGTAAAAAGGCTGTGCAGGTAACGGCGGGGCTCCCTGTAAACAGGCTGTCCAGGTAATGGCGGGGCTCCCTGTAAACAGGCTGTGCAGGTAACGGCCGTGCTCCCTGTAAACAGGCTGTGCAGGTAACGCGGTGCTCCCTGTAAACAGACTGTGCAGGTAACGGCGGTGCTCCCTGTAAACAGGCTGTGCAGGTAACGGCGGGGCTCCCTGTAAAAAGGCTGTGCAGGTAACGGCGGGGCTCCATGTAAACAGGCTGTGCAGGTAATGGCGGGGCTCCCTTTAAACAGGCTGTGCAGGTAACGGCGGTGCCCCCTGTAAACAGGCTGTTCAGGTAACGGCAGTGCTCCCTGTAAACAGGCTGTCCAGGTAAAGGCGGGGCTCCCTGTAAACAGGCTGTGCAGGTAACGGCCGTGCTCCCTGTAAACAGACTGTGCAGGTAACGGCGGTGCTCCCTGTAAACAGGCTGTGCAGGTAATGGCGGGGCTCCCTGTAAAAAGGCTGTGCAGGTAACGGCGGGGCTCCCTGTAAACAGGCTGTGCAGGTAACGGCGGGGCTCCCATTAGACAGGCTGTGCAGGTAATGGCGGGGCTCCCTTTAAACAGGCTGTTCAGGTAACGGCAGTGCTCCCTGTAAACAGGCTGTCCAGGTAAAGGCGGGGCTCCCTGTAAACAGGCTGTGCAGGTAACTGAAGTCAATCCCAAAGTTGAACTGCGGTGCGCTGGAGCAAATCCCTGGGAACGCACCCATGCAGAACTGCAAGCCCTTCATTCTCAAAATCAGTTGTGGTCAACAATATGCCACTTACCAAGGTGGGAATACCTCTATAAGTGGTCCTAATTTTCAGCTCTGTGGGGACTGCACTTGGCCACAATATGGTAGGTGTCAGCAGCAAACACAAGAGTAAGGCCCCTTTCACACATCAGTCTTTTGCTGTTAGTCTCAATCCGGCGAATTTTGAAAAAACGGATACGGCGAATGTTGCCGGCAGATCGTTTTTTTTTCTCATAGACTTGTATGAGCAACAGATTACGGTCGAATGGCCTCACGTTTCATCCATTTAATGCTGGATCGTTCGAAAATGGTCGGTCCGGCAGCCGGAGAAAACGGACATAGTAACGTTTTTTGTGTCCGTCGAGAAAACGGGACAGCAACGGATCCCTCGCTTGCTAGAATGGAACCCTATGGCGCCGGATCCGTCAAATGATGGAATCCGACGATGGATTTTGTTTTGTTTTTTTTAACTGAGCATGCTCCAATTTTTTTAGGATCCAATTAGCTGGATCAGCTAGTCGGATCCGGCGAAAAAACGGATCCTTTGCATCAGTTTTCCACAATCTGCGATGGATCCGTTTTTTTAAACATTCGATGGATGGTGCCTGATGACAAAAAGCTGAAGTGTGAAAGCAGCTAAGGCCATGTTCACATGTTGCGTTTTTGCAGCAGTTTTTATACAAATTTCCAGCTGCGTTTTACAGTACCAGAAAAGTCTGAGATTTCAGAAATCGCATGCACACAGCTTGGTTTTCTTTTCTGACAGTTTTATCCAAGAGCTTGTTTTTTGCAAAGTGCAGCCTGTCACTTCTTTCAGCGTTTTCCATCCATAGAAAGCAATGAGTAAAGCAAAAATGCGGCAAAATCGCAAATATCAGGCTCTGCTGCGTTTTTGGTGCCAAAACCTAATGAAGTTGAATCAAATTTATTTTTATGCACTAAACGTCGTCAGCATGCACAAGAGACAAATGTGCCCTGACAAAACACATCAAAACCACAGCAAAAACTAAAGTAAAACCTGCTTTTTGTAAGAAGCTTAAACGTGGCATAAAAAAAAAACACAACGCGTGAACAAAGCCTTATAAAAGATATGTCACAATGAATCTGCTCAAAAAAAAAAATCAATGAAAAATCACTTCAAAAGTACTTGAAAAAGGTTCTTCCTCTTTGGTAAAACCACTTTGGTGTTTGTGTGCTTCGCGCCAAATCCCCATTTCAAGTTTTGAAAAAGGTCGTGAGAAGAACAAAAAATGCATGGGACCTCGATGAGGCTGCTCCTGATGCGCTCCAAACTAGTCACTCTCCAATCAAAATGCAGAAAAAAAAAGGAAAAAAAATCTCTTCCAAATGCTGTAAGGACACCCGACTCATGAAGACGGGCAGAACACATGAATGAAGGAGAGTTTAGGGGTCGGATGGGCCGAATCCATTAAGAGGGGCGAGCCACATGATGAATTGGGTGCATCTAGCAAGAAATGCTCCTCCAGTCAGAGATCTTTTCCTCAATCTGACGGGTGGCCATTGCACTGACTATTCAGAGAGCGCCACACCAGTTTTCTAGAGTAAACGCCGGACATTTCGCTCCCCAAGTCCACTTGCAGAGTTTTTGGAGTGGAAACTGAGCATGAACGCTAACGTTTTGAGGAGCGTTGAATAAGCTGTGGAGAGTTTACACTCCATTTCTGATCCAAAAACTAAGCAAAAATACTCTGTTCAAATACCTGAAAGAATCGACAATACGGCTACAGGAAAAGAAAAATTCACCCAAAACTCCCCCCAAAAATGAGTGTTTCCTCAAGTGATTTCCACCAAAAAACATGACCTCCTCAAAAAACTCCATGTGCATGTACCTGCGCACAAACATTGGAAGCAGACAAGGAAAGGAAATCAGAAAGCCCGGTAAACCCTGCCGATCTTGATGCCGCTTTCGGATCTGGAACGGTTTCCACATGTTGTTCTGCTGCCTTTTGACGTGACCGTCGTTTTTCAACATTTTTTATCTTGGCAATGTTAGAAAACTAGTTGGAATAAACCTCAAGCTTTACCAAAAAGCTCTATCTTGGGGTCTCATCTGTCCACCAGATGGTTTCCCAGGATTTTGGCTTATTCACGTACATTTTGGCAAACTGCAGTCTAGCTTTCTTTGGAACTTGATTGGGGTTTCTTATCCACCATCCAGACTATTCTGCTTTTCAACCTTTCATCAATTTTTCTCTGCGGTTCACGTCCAGGAAGATGGACTTTTAACCTTGAGATTGTTGATATTTTTCAACAAGTTTGGTTCTCAAATCCTCAGACACTTCTCTTCTGTTCTTAATTCTTAGTGTGGCACACACAGACACACAATGCAACAATGCAAAGATTGAGCCAACTTATCCCCTTTTTTTATCTGCTTTCAGGTGAGATTTTCATATTGCGCACACCTGTTACTTGCCACAGGTGAGTTTGAACAAACATCACATACTTGAAACAAAGTTGTTTACCCACAATTTTAGAAGAGTGCAAACAATTTTGTTGTTCCAATACACAAAAGGGAAATATGCAGGTGTGTAACAAAACATACGTACTGGCAATATTTTTCTGAGAGAAATACTTCATTTTCTGGAACAATTTAAAGGGTGCCAACTAGTGATGAGCGAACGTGTTTGGATAAGGCCTTATCCGAGCATCATGATCTTGTGATAACCGAGTGTCTTTGGGGTGAACGAAAAACATGTTCAAGTCCTTGCAGCCGCATGTCTTGAGCAGACCTTTTTCCTGCCTACTTTCCACTAGTGAACACTATGCAGCGATTTGTGTCTGTGCATCCAGCGTATTGTTTTCAGCGCTACCAGCGGTGACAGGAACTTTGCTGGCAGACGGACAATTTAATCAAATATTTTCGCCTTTACAGGCCTCCAGCCTCAAACCGACCTTTTTTCTTTTTGTTCTTTAGCAAAGCAACAAGGGTCTTGATGTTGTCACAGACCATCATCAACCCAAGTGAGCCATGTCTCATTTTGTTTTTCTTTTCACCTCATAAAGCAGGCTTGGAGATGTCAGACGGACTGCGGCTATAATACCAGGAAAATGAGCCATGAGTATACCGTAGTTAAGATGTAGCGCGCAAGATAAGGCGTGAGGGAAGCGTTGCACTGAGGCCCAGATTATACCCATTTTCCTCACAAGTTTCACACATATGATACCAATTTTTCATGGCGGTCACCAATTACCCGGCTGTTTTATGACCATTCAGAAATTTAGAATGACAAACCTGTCTCCGAGTGTGTAAGAACATCAAGATCCAGCCAGTCAAATTATTGGGGAATGTTCATACAGTGCTTTTGTAGAGTTTTTTTTATGGGATCTTCTCAGCTACAAAATCCTCTTCAAACATTTTTGGAAAAATCTAAAAATTCATTTTTGGGGGAAATCCACTCTTGTGTTCATAAGAGGAGTTGGGAGTTTGTTTTGTCACAAAAATGTTGGCAAAAGCAAAGCCTCTTCAGGAAATAGGTCGCTGGCTTTTTCCTGATGCAGATTCACTTAGGATAATTTGGTGGGTTCACTGGTATCTCAATGATGCCATGTGAAAATACCCTGAAGACGGAGAATTAACTGAAGCGGTTTCCCCTTGAAAAGTTTTTGAATGCCTCAAAAATGGTTTGTACATACCATTAAAGACCCAGAAAAGCTCCAAGAAGGGGAGCAAGAGACACAAGTGCAAAGATGAAAAATTCCCTGATCTTTAGAAGGTGAAAGGCGTTGTTCCATTTCATGAAGAAAGTTTATCCTCAGCTGCCGACTATTATAAAGAAACAAACTGCGCTGCACTCACCTTCAATGGGCCCACAGATGAGTCTCACCACGGCTCCCGGTATTAGGCTTTGGTTCTGATGCCACGCCAACAGTCAATGTGCTCTCTCCCAGTTACTTTTTATAGGAGATATCATAAAATTCTCATGCATATGGAGGTGCAAGTTGTATTTTCAGTGCCAATTGACTCAAATCCTGTCCAGGAGAGGACACAAAAGTCTTTCACGAACTCCTATGGCCATGTTCATATCAGGTTTGACAGCCCGCTCATGACTTTTTGGCTTATGTTTGACTACCTGTACAATGGGATTCAGACAACGCAAACAGAGTCCAAAAAGTGAAACTTTGGGCTCAGTTTGTTCTCCTCACCGGCGGCGTCAGGTTTTCAGCTGAACACAATAGCACTGTATACTGCTATATTATGTGCCCGGGAAAAAAGGCAGTCAACACAGGAAAGGAGGTTCCAAGACTCCAAAGATTCATACTTTTGCCTCACTGCAGTCAATACTCTGTCTGGAGAATGTCTGGATCCCATTTTTCAGGTATCCATATGGAAACTCTTGGCTGCCCAGGTCATGAATGGGCAACGATACATAGTACAATCCCAGCCCACAGAAGAAAATAATGCTGATAATGAAAATAAAGCACTTGCCATTCATAACTTTTATCCTACGACATCCGACCACTCCTCCATTCATTCCTATTGGGGCTGCCGGAAAAGCCAAGTGCAGCTCTTGGCAGCCACATACGGTCACACTGTTGCACCATTCTTACGGGGATAAGAGTTCACCCTTCTGCCGGACGGAGCAGGTCCAAGTGTTCAGACCTTCACCAATCAAGAAATTATAACCTATTTTCTGGATAGGTGATAACTTGTTTTAACCCACAACCCCTATTAGCACTTTCCTTAAACATCTACAGGAATTTATTACAGACCAAAAAATCCAGAATGCCTTTTTTCTTCTTCAAATCAGTGAAAATGTGCTGGAAAGCCAATCTCCGCATGATACGGGGTCTGCACATCGTCAGACTGTCAATAAGTAGCCAACTTACTTTTGGAAATGACCAGTTCAGCTCCCTGCTGGTTTCGTCATGAACCCATCATGAACCCAGGGTTAGGGCGGGGTTGAAGTGAAAAGAAACTACAATCTCTGTCAACGTGAATGAAAGATGACATGTTGGGCCGGGTGGTCATGGCGCATGTGTTTTTTTTGTTTTGTTTTTCTTTACACTGTGCTTCACTAGCATCTCCTATCAGACAACCACTCTAAAAAAGGTCATCGTTTGTAAAAGATTTTCCGAAGTGGATGGTTGGCACAGAGTGGTTGCACGTGACACTACCTTGGCACTGGATGCCTTGACTGCAAAATCTACAAGGTGCTGTATCATAATCCACTTGCTGCCAAAGATATGGAATAAAAGGCTTGGCCTCCATCAGAGTCCTGACACTTAGGAGGCAGCAAGGTCCCGAATTTCTTATTCCTTGCTGGTGCACGGAGTCTAGACACTGTGATTTCTCACACTTTGAAAATCCCTTACAACACTCTTTTGTGATCCTTCCATCTACATGGCTTTCTGCTGGTGACAAGAAAACCTATCCTTTAAGTGACATTTCAATAGGTGAAAGCCCGAGCTTTACAATTCCTTGAAAACAATATGAACTCTTGAAAAGAACTATATGGCACCAGCCTGAACCCTATCCTGCGCGGGTCACCGAGAGATCGCTGCACAGTCGCAATACTATGAAGCTTAAATTAACTATATAAAAAAGCCTAGCCCAATGGAAAGTATGACCCAAGTCTAGAATAACATGTGCTCAACTGGGAAAATGTCTTCGTATGTCCAGGCTCATCCAACTGACATTGAGTGTACAGAAATGAAAGTTTGAGAGAGAAAAAACTTAGACTGAAAAAACGCATCTAGAATGGAAGGACATCATGTGTGTGACGTCAATTATGGGGGAACAATTGATCAGACAGGTTGGATGTAACGCGGGAGATTTATCAAGCTACATGTGCCACAATTCAGGAGCAATTTCAGCCAGAAAAAAGTTTTTTGATGACTTGCACCTATATTTATTATGCATTTTAGACACTTTCTATACATTGCCTAGCAATATTGCGCGGCTTTATGTAAAGGGGGAGTGACCTTACAAACAACATGTGCCAAAAAATTCACAAAAATGTTTAAGCAAATTCCTGGCACAAAGTAAGCCAACTAGAAAAGCGTAAAGATGCGCCAGTATTAAACTACATGGACCACTATGATAAATCTGGAGTATTTCAACTGTCTAGTCTCTCGGTCCCTATACAAAGTAGACTAATGACAGCCAAACCGGACAATATTGACGGGTTTGGCCCATAGTCTCCCAACAGATGTCAGTAAACAGAAGGATCTGGTAGATCAGAGTTCAGACTGCCGATCCTTTTTATCGCCAAGAGATGCCTGACAGTAGATCTCTCATAGAGAACACAGGAGAGCTTGTTGGGGGCTCAACCGATGTGGCCTCCACCAGTCCAGAGAATTGGGGCTCTGAAGAGCCCAGGCTAAATGGAGTAAGGGTGAATGATGTGCACTGCCTCTATATTCGTCCTAATAGGGGCGCCGAAGGTCAGCCAAGAACTCTGCTATCTCCGGGGCTCACATTCAGAATGAATGAAACGGTGGTGCACATCATCAGCCTCCACCCCATTCAGCTGGGGCTGTTCTGGTTCTTGGTAGGTGCCATGAGGGTCAGACCCCCAATTATTGTAAAGTAATACTCAATCCTTTGGATAGATGACTTCCAAAACTTGAAAACACCCCTTTAAAAGAGGATGTCCCCTACATTAACATTAATGGGTTACCTTAGGATAGGTGATTAACATCTGATTGGTGGGGGTACGACTCCATGCCGATCTGCTGTTCTCGGTGTCGGTTGTAACTGACCAGTTGCGGAGCTGCACTGTCTACTGTTAATTGGCCGCGGCCATGTCTTGGACATTCACCCCCTATTCAAGTCAATAGAGGTCGGATGTGCAGTACCTGGCCGTGGCCACTATAAAGGAGACAGTTGCGCTCTGAAGCTCCGTAACTGGTCCATTCAGGCCGCTGTTGACACTGAGAACAGCTGATCAGACGGGGTGCTGCGTTGTTGCACCCCCACCGATCAGGCATTGATGACCTTACATAAGGATAGGCCATCATTTTTAAAGTAGTAGACGACCTCTAAGCTCACAGTATGAATTAGACAGTATTCATAAGATGCCCCATTTTGTTCATGATGGAAGAACCAACCAAAATATTCAGTGTGACTGTGAGGGCCTCCCAAACCATGATTGGCAGCAGAATAACACGCTCTCCCCATAAAAAACACATGGATGTTCTACCGAGTGTGTGTGATAAGCCAAGAGCTATCTAAGGTATATGGGTACCTTTAAGCTGGCCATACACATGACAAATTTATCTTCAGATCATAGGCAGATCCAGCTAAAATTCATGAGATCTATTAAGGATCTGACGTGTGGGGCGATCAGACACATAAGATCACCCAGCAGACGATATATCATGAAAGGATTATTCCCACCTGTAAGATCCTATCCCAATATGTAGTAGGTATAATAATAATATTATAATAATATCTCCAATTAGAAATGTAGTAGAGTTTTTCTGATTCGCCATGTCTCTTTCCTCATGTGCAGGCACTGAAGAACCATAGGCATCCATGGTTACGACCACTAGCAACTAGCTGTCTCTATATCAGTGGTCGTAACCATGGATACCTAAGGTTTTGCAATGCTTGCACATGAAAAAAAAGACATAGTGAATCAGAAAAACTATACTGCATTTCTAATTGGAGGTATTTGCAAATATTATGATTACTACACCTAGTACATATTAGGATAGGATCTTGAAGATGGGAATACCTGTTTAAGCAGATTCTACCAATGATTTGCAGATAAATATCTTGTATGTATGGCCGGCATAAAGGGGGTTGGTGCCATCATGTCTAGCAGGACCACTCTGCTCCACAGACTCCCGTGCTTCTGGTTGCTGGGTGGGTGATCCTGATTGACCTTTCAGGTTAGCAGCATTGTTGTGCCATGAGGCTGAACCGTGTGTGCCCTCGATGCGGCTATAGCAGCATCGGAAGGGCTGGCGGAGGGGATATGCCCGAGATTGGAAGCTCACATCGTACTCCAGACTCAGGGGAGTGCTTACAGGCTCAGTAGGAAAGCATTGTGTGTATACATATACTCATATAGTACAGAACACTATATATTACAGAGCATTCTATGGGAATATATATAGTCTGGATACACCGGCTCGTGCAATGGTTTTCCCAATTCTTGTTGGAATGTGCACATTGCAGATTCAGAACGAAGGCAGCAAAGCCACGAGAGAACACATGGAAACAAGATGTAATGAATCGCGAGTGAAACAAACCAGCCTTAAACCTTAAATTCCACAAAGTACCCCCTTATACTCTTGATAACTTTACACCCCCTTGGGAATCCCTCAAGCTGCTTCATCCGGTAGTAACTTGAAATTTGCTTCCAATGCCTTGTCAAGAGCTCAATTGTGGAATCCTCGGCCTTCACAAAGTGTTTGCACCCCAAAACGGCCTCAGCAAAACACACGCGATGGTCGAACAGTTCCGTACCGTGCTCCACAACCGCAGTTCTTTATTTATTCTAGGTACACTCACGCACAGTTTTTGAAGGGCTTACATTTACCATGGCTTGGAGAGAGTTTAGCCACATTCAGTGAGGACAAGGACTCTGATTGTTGGGATTAGCATTATGGAACTCTACAGTACCTGTATCAATAGACAAAGACAAGACCCAACTGTTCAAAGCGGAGCTCCAAACACCTACCTGGAGCCCATACCCTGCAGGGTCAGGAGGGCAAGACTTTGTAGTAGGATTAGCAATCTTACTATCAATCACTCTTTTCCTTTCCCGACTCTCTCCAGCCCACCCAGTGTCACTGTAATCGTAATCCAAGCACAGGAGTCTCCCTGTCCTGCCTGGTATTCTGCCACCTGATATTCCATAAGTGACACCCACTCTACAAATCACATCATTTAGGCAGGCTAAACTATGGCCCTCATTAGGATTTTTTCTTTTAAGAAAAGGCTAAACAAATATGTTTTGTTACAATACATTAGTAGGAAAAAGAAAAAAAAAAAAAAATTATATATACAGTGGGGCAAAAAAGTATTTAGTCAGTCAGCAATAGTGCAAGTTCCACCACTTAAAAAGATGAGAGGCGTCTGTAATTTACATCATAGGTAGACCTCAACTATGGGAGACAAACTGAGAAATAAAAATCCAGAAAATCACATTGTCTGTTTTTTTAACAATTTATTTGCATATTATGGTGGAAAATAAGTATTTGGTCAGAAACAAACAATCAAGATTTCTGGCTCTCACAGACCTGTAACTTCTTCTTTAAGAGTCTCCTCTTTCCTCCACTCATTACCTGTAGTAATGGCACCTGTTTAAACTTGTTATCAGTATAAAAAGACACCTGTGCACACCCTCAAACAGTCTGACTCCAAACTCCACTATGGTGAAGACCAAAGAGCTATCAAAGGACACCAGAAACAAAATTGTAGCCCTGCACCAGGCTGGGAAGACTGAATCTGCAATAGCCAACCAGCTTGGAGTGAAGAAATCAACAGTGGGAGCAATAATTAGAAAATGGAAGACATACAAGACCACTGATAATCTCCCTCGATCTGGGGCTCCACGCAAAATCCCACCCCGTGGGGTCGGAATGATCACAAGAACGGTGAGCAAAAATCCCAGAACCACGCGGGGGGACCTAGTGAATGAACTGCAGAGAGCTGGGACCAATGTAACAAGGCCTACCATAAGTAACACACTACGCCACCATGGACTCAGATTCTGCAGTGCCAGACGTGTCCCACTGCTTAAGCCAGTACATGTCCGGGCCCGTCTGAAGTTTGCTAGAGAGCATTTGGATGATCCAGAGGAGTTTTGGGAGAATGTCCTATGGTCTGATGAAACCAAACTGGAACTGTTTGGTAGAAACACAACTTGTCGTGTTTGGAGGAAAAAGAATACTGAGTTGCATCCATCAAACACCATACCTACTGTAAAGCATGGTGGTGGAAACATCATGCTTTGGGGCTGTTTCTCTGCAAAGGGGCCAGGACGACTGATCCGGGTACATGAAAGAATGAATGGGGCCATGTATCGTGAGATTTTGAGTGCAAACCTCCTTCCATCAGCAAGGGCATTGAAGATGAAACGTGGCTGGGTCTTTCAACATGACAATGATCCAAAGCACACCGCCAGGGCAACGAAGGAGTGGCAAATCTTTGGAGGGAGTTGAAAGTCCGTGTTGCCAAGCGAAAAGCCAAAAACATCACTGCTCTAGAGGAGATCTGCATGGAGGAATGGGCCAACATACCAACAACAGTGTGTGGCAACCTTGTGAAGACTTACAGAAAACGTTTGACCTCTGTCATTGCCAACAAAGGATATATTACAAAGTATTGAGATGAAATTTTGTTTCTGACCAAATACTTATTTTCCACCATAATATGCAAATAAAATGTTAAAAAAACAGACAATGTGATTTTCTGGATTTTTTTTTCTCAGTTTGTCTCCCATAGTTGAGGTCTACCTACGATGTAAATTACAGACGCCTCTCATCTTTTTAAGTGGTGGAACTTGCACTATTGCTGACTGACTAAATACTTTTTTGCCCCACTGTATATATATATATACATACATATATATATATATATATATATATATATATATATATATATATAAGACAGCACGCAAAAAATAGAAAAAAGTGGACTTTAATGCCTGGCCAAGCCGTTCAGGCATTAAAGTCCACTTTTTCTATTTTTGCGTGCTGTTTTGCTTTTTTATTCTTATGATTGGAAACCATTGGTTAGGAAAGCTCTGCACAAAAATTGCGGTAATATTGTATGCTGTTCCAGTTTTGTTTCTATATATATATATCTATATATATAATTGTCTAAGGCCTACTTCCGTGTGTCTGTCTGTCTGTCACGGATATTCATTGGACGCGGCCTCTGTTTGTCATGGAATCCAAGTCGCTGATTGGTCTCGCCAGCTGCCTGTCATGGCTGCCTCGACCAATCACCGACGGGCACAGTCCAATTAGTTCCTCCCCTACTCCCCTGCAGTCACAGTGCCCGGCGCCCGCTCCATTCTCCCCGCAGTCAGTGTGCCCGGCACCCGCTCCATACTCCCCGCAGTCCGTGTCCCCGGCGCCCGCTCCATACTCCCCGTAGTCAGTGTCCCCGGCGCCCGTTCCATACTCCCGCAGTCAGTGTCCCCGGCGCCCGCTCCATACTCCCCGCAGTCAGTGCCCGGCGCCCGCTCCATACTCCCCGCAGTCAGTGTCCCCGGCGCCCGCTCCATACTCCCCGCAGTCAGTGCCCGGCGCCCGCTCCATACTCCCCGCAGTCAGTGCCCGGCGCCCGCTCCATACCCCCCGCAGTCAGTGCCCGCGCCATACTCCCCTCCGATCACCGCTCACACAGGGTTAATGCCAGCAGTAACGGACCGCGTTATGCCGCGGGTAACGCACTCCATAACCGCTGCTATTAACCCTGTGTGACCAAGTTTTTACTACTGATGAGGCCTATGCAGCGTCAATAGTAAAAAGATCTAATGTTAAAAATAATAAAAAACAAAAAACCTGCTATTCTCACCTTCCGTCGTCGGACGATGCGCTCACGCCGTCCGCCATCTTCCGTTCCCAGAGATGCATTGCGAACTTACCCAGAAGACTTAGCGGTCTCGCAAGACCAGTAAGTCATCTGGGTAATTTCGCAATGCATCCTGGGAACGGAAGATGGCGGCCGCATCACACAGCTTCGCTGGATCCCTACTATATTCTAGAATACCTGATGCGTTAGAATCGGGCCACCATCTAGTAAGTATATATACAGTGGGGCAAAAAAGTATTTAGTCAGTCAGCAATAGTGCAAGCTCCACCACTTAAAAAGATGAGAGGCATCTGTAATTTACATCATAGGTAGACCTCAACTATGGGAGACAAACTGAGAAAAAAAAATCCAGAAAATCACATTGTCTGTTTTTTTAACATTTAATTTGCATATTATGGTGGAAAATAAGTATTTGGTCAGAAACAAAATTTCATCTCAATACTTTGTAATATATCCTTTGTTGGCAATGACAGAAGTCAAACGTTTTCTGTAAGTCTTCACAAGGTTGCCACACACTGTTGTTGGTATGTTGGCCCATTCCTCCATGCAGATCTCCTCTAGATCAGTGATGTTTTTGGCTTTTCACTTGGCAACACGGACTTTCAACTCCCTCCAAAGGTTTTCTATAGGGTTGAGATCTGGAGACTGGCTAGGCCACTCCAGGACCTTGAAATGCTTCTTACGAAGCCACTCCTTCGTTGCCCTGGCGGTGTGCTTTGGATCATTGTCATGTTGAAAGATCCAGCCACGTTTCATCTTCAATGCCCTTGCTGATGGAAGGAGGTTTGCACTCAAAATCTCACGATACATGGCCCCATTCATTCTTTCATGTACCCGGATCAGTCGTCCTGGCCCCTTTGCAGAGAAACAGCCCCAAAACATGATGTTTCCACCACCATGCTTTACAGTAGGTATGGTGTTTGATGGATGCAACTCAGTATTCTTTTTCCTCCAAACACGACAAGTTGTGTTTCTACCAAACAGTTCCAGTTTGGTTTCATCAGACCATAGGACATTCTCCCAAAACTCCTCTGGATCATCCAAATGCTCTCTAGCAAACTTCAGATGGGCCCGGACATGTACTGGCTTAAGCAGTGGGACACGTCTGGCACTGCAGGATCTGAGTCCATGGTGGCATAGTGTGTTACTTATGGTAGGCCTTTTTACATTGGTCCCAGCTCTCTGCAGTTCATTCACTAGGTCCCCCCGCGTGGTTCTGGGATTTTTGCTCACCGTTCTTGTGATCATTCTGACCCCACGGGGTGGGATTTTGCGTGGAGCCCCAGATCGAGGGAGATTGACAGTGGTCTTGTATGTCTTCCATTTTCTAATTATTGCTCCCACTGTTGATTTCTTCACTCCAAGCTGGTTGGCTATTGCAGATTCAGTCTTCCCAGCCTGGTGCAGGGCTACAATTTTGTTTCTGGTGTCCTTTGACAGCTCTTTGGTCTTCACCATAGTGGAGTTTGGAGTCAGACTGTTTGAGGGTGTGCACAGGTGTCTTTTTATACTGATAACAAGTTTAAACAGGTGCCATTACTACAGGTAATGAGTGGAGGAAAGAGGAGACTCTTAAAGAAGAAGTTACAGGTCTGTGAGAGCCAGAAATCTTGTTTGTTTCTGACCAAATACTTATTTTTCCACCATAATATGCAAATAAAATGTTAAAAAAACAGACAATGTGATTTTCTGGATTTTTTTTCTCAGTTTGTCTCCCATAGTTGAGGTCTACCTATGATGTAAATTACAGACGCCTCTCATCTTTTTAAGTGGTGGAACTTGCACTATTGCTGACTGACTAAATACTTTTTTGCCCCACTGTATATATATATATATATATATATATATACACACACACACACACACATACATACACACACATAACATACACACACGGTATACCAAAAAAAATATGGAATACAAATACAGGAAGGGTGGGTATACCTGGAAGTAGATGGCATATAAAGCACTGCGATAATATATTATTGATCAACCATGATTACTCAAGGCTCTAATAATGGTGTAAGTGGACTTGTATATGATACCCATAATAGTGAGTTCATAACATGTGAAGACTATTGTGACACTTAAAGTTCAATTGAAAATCTGCATAATACTTGTCGAGGAGACAAAGCTTTCCATAGGGAAACGCGCGTCGGGTGTGGTGGGTCCCTGGTAACTTTCAGTACTATTGTTTGTGTAAAGATGTTTGCACACCATTGCTAATTTATATGCATGCACCAGTCTGGTCCCATATTTGGACCCTTAATGTGACTAAATAAGTATACCAGGACTCTCCTTGTACTGACACAGATTAAACTTTGTTGTTGCTTACACCAGATATTATACAAGTCCAATCTTAATTGTGTAGAGAAGCCCTCTCCCCCATTGTCACGCATTGATTTTCAGGGCAATATTTATTTATGTTGCTCATATAGTGCCAAAAGAACAGTACAGACACTGTCATCACTCACTACCTCCATTAGCACTCGCAGTCTAAATTCCCTATGTCTTAGGAGTGTGGGCAGGACCCCGAGCAAACGGAGAAATCCCACGCAAACAAGGGGAGAACATATAGGCTTCATGCAGATGTTCTCGAGCACATGTGCATCCAATGTGTGCATTATTAGTGGTAAAATGCCAGTTTTTTTGTCATGTAAAAAGAAAACGAATACCCAGAAGAATCATTTCAGAGTTTTTCCCAGTTTTAATATCACCCATAATCTGCACAAATCCATAGAAAAACAAAGATATTAAGGTGTAAAAAGAAAAAACAAAAATATTGTGCGTGCATAAATATGCACACCCTTAAATACTTTAAGTGCCCTTAGAATTAATGTCAGCATTCGGTCCTTTTGAGTAGGAGTCTATCAGTGTGGCACACCTAGGCTTTGCAAGCTTTGCCCACATTTCCACGAAGGAGAGCTCCAAATCTGTCAGACTGAAAGGACATCTCCTGTATACAGCCCTCTTCAGGACAACCCACAAATTTGCTATGGTGGGGAAATTCCAAAACTTTGATCTTCTGCTGGTGAAGCAATTCTTTGGTTGCTTTTGAGGTATTCTTACAGTCATTGAAATTCCTCTTCATCCTCTTAGTAGAAACCTGAAGGTTTTGTTGCTCGATTGACTGATATTTGGAAATGTTCATAATTCTCTCCACCTTTGCTTAAGCCCCAGTTGTCAAAAAATAGCCACCACAAAGCATAATGCTGCCTCCACCATGATTAACTGAGGGTATGATGTCCTTTGGATGATGTGCAGTGTTACTGGCTATTTTTCTTTGTCACTCCATCCCACTGGTCATATAAATGAAGACTATGGGATATTTTTGTAACATGCAGTGCACAAGCAGCACTTGCCAGAAATCCCAGCAGATCCTTTAATGTTGCTGTGGGCCTCTTGGCAGAAACCGGATATTTTGCTGTTTTTTTCATCAATTTTTGAGGTACGTCCAGTTCTATGTAATGTCACTGTTGTGCCAAATTGAAGCCACTTTTTGATGACCATCTTCCCAGCGTTCCGTTATATATCTAATGATTTGTAATTTTTTGTAACCTTCTGATTGATAACTTAACAATGAAATCCCTTTGCTGTGTTGTAAGCTGCTTACAGACAAAAGCATTAGCTGTAAAATACAACTAAGAAAATATCAGGAAAATCCTACAACATAATCTAACTTTACATGGGGATGATAGTGGCGGTGTACTGACTACTGTATAATAAGTTTAAACGGATTAGCCACTTCTGAACACAACATCAACAACTTATCAGATGGATAACTTATGCAAACACAATATTTTAGATTTGTTATTCTTATTTCAGTTTGTTTCCCAGTAGATTTGTACAGATTATGTGTAATAAAAGTTCTGGAATGATTCCTTTTGGCATTAATTTTTTTACATGACAAAAACCTGGCATTTGAAATATGGTGGGTAGGTTTTTCATACCGTGTATGTGTTGAGCTGAAACATTGTGTACCTTTGGCATGGAATCAATTTTTTTCACTTTTTTTTGCCATGTTTGGAGCGTGTGTACACTCACAAAACAAACATAAGTATATGATATACGTGTATCCACAGAAATGTTTCCTGCATGTGCACCATAGTACAGGAATCCAGCAGCATCCTGCGGATGCGGAAATTGTTTTATGCTCACATTCTGATCAAATTGTATAAGCCCACCTGCCACAAAAAAAATCACATTGCAGAGAGGGGTCTCTAAGGCTACGTTCACATTTGTGTTGCGTCGGGCGCAACCGCGGCGACGCATGCGTCATACGCCCCTATATTTAACATGGGGGCGCATGGACATGCGTTGTCTTGCGTTTTGTGACGCATGCGTCATTTTTGGCGCAAGCGTCCGGGCGCAAAGGACGCTGCATGTTGCATTTTTTTCCGTCCAAAATCAAGCCAAAAATGGACGCGTGCGTCACAAAACAATGCGTTTTTTTGCATGCGTTGTGCGTTGCCTTACCTACACAGTGTGTCAACAAAATGTGCGATAAGTATAGTAATTCTCACAATATGTAATACTGCACACCCCGGATGCATATCTGATCAAGAATAACTTCTGAATGAGATTTGTATGTTCTCCCCGTGTTTGCATGGGTTTCCTCCGGGTACTTTGGTTTCTACCCACATTCCAAACACATACTGATAGGGAATTTACATTGTGAGCCCCAATGGAGATAGTGAGTGATGACAGTGTCTGTACAGTGCAGCAGAATATGTTGGCGCTATATAAGCAACAGAAAAAAAGAAATATTGAATTTTTAGAAGGCGAGCCTTCATACATTCAGCAATATTTGGAGGAAAGTTGTAAAAGGGCACCTATGAAGGTGCATGAGGCCTTAGTGCCCCACCATACAATTTATTTTTCCTAATTCTGTAAGAATCCGATAAAATTGGAAAAACAAAAAATAGTATGCTCCATCAAATACACACACATTCATGCTAAATACATTATATAACGTCAAGGCCAAAACCAAAAGTGTTCGCACCCTTGAAATTATTCCAGATAATGACGTATTATTGCACTTACACATGTTTTGTTAGGCTACTGTCGCAATGCATCGGGCAGAGATTCCGACGCTAGCGTTTGACGCACTGCACAACGGGTGCAGCGGATGCATTTCTCCGGCGCATCCGCTGTCCCATTGTGAGGTGCGGGGAGGTGGGGGCGGAGTTCCGGCCGCGCATGCGCGGTCGGAAAAAGCGGTCCGTCAGGAGCAAAAAAGTTACATGTAACGTTTTTTGCTCCCGGCGGTCCGCCACAACACGGCGCAACCGTCGCACGACGGTTGCAACGTGTGGCAAAACATCGCAATGCGTCGCTAATGTTAATCTATGGGGCAAAAACGCATCCTGCAAACAACTTTGCAGGATGCGTTTTTTGCCATAAACGACGCATTGCAACGTCTGGCAAAAAACGCCAGTGTGAAAGTAGCCTTATACACACGTTTATTTCCTTTGTGTGTATTGGATCAACACAGAAAGAAAAAAAAACCAGAAAACAAAGGCAAATTGGACAATTTCACACAAAACCCCCAAAATGGGCTGGACAAAATTATTGGCACCCTCATCTTAATATTTGGTTGCACACCCAATGGAATAAATGACTACAATCAATCGCTTCCTATAACTATTGATCATCGTCTTACACCTCTCAACTGTAATTTTGCACCATTCTTCTTTTGCAAACTGCTCCAAGTCTCTCATATTTGAAGGCGCCTTCACCAGACAGCAATTTTAAGATGTCTCCACAGGTGTTCAATGGGATTTAGATCAGGACTCCTTGCTGGCCACAGCGCTTTGTTCCCATCCATATCTGGGTGCTTCCTGAAATATGTTTAGGGTTATTGTCCTGCTAGAAGACCCATGATCTAAGACACAAACCCAGCTTTCTGACACTGGGCACTACATTGCTAACCAAAATAGTTTGGTAATCTTGAGATTTCTTGATGTCTGGCAAACAGTGCCAGAGGCTGCAAAACAACCCCAAAACATCTTTGAACCTCCATCATATTTTACTGTAGGTACTGTGTTCCTTTTCATTCGGTTTTTGGTAAATAGTAGAATGATGTGCTTTAACAAAAAATAATTTTGGTTTCATCTGTCCATAAGAAACTTTCCCGGAAGGATTTTGGCTAACTCGCATACATTTTGGCAAACTGAAGTTTAACTTTTTTTATGTCTATGTCAGCAGTGAGGTCCTCCTGAATCTATAATGCAATGTGTAATTGCAATAATTCCTTTTCTGGAACAAATTCAAGTGTGACAACACTTTCGGCCACGAATGTATATATTCTGTATAAATGCATTGTGCCTCTCTCTATAAACAGACACAGTACACATAACAGGCGCATATGTACATTCTCACGTTATATATTATGCACACGGTCACCCATACAAATCTTGGGTAGCTGAGTGCTGGGTGGCCATGTGAAAACACAAGTATATCGTCTTTGAAGTTACAAAACTATTTTAAATGCACAGATTAAGACCTAAGGGTAATGTGAGAAAACAAGTCTTATATCTGCAAAGAGGGAAGAAAAAAAAAAAGGAAAACAAGAGGAACAAATGGGGCTGTAGGTGTAAAACAACCCCCAGGCTGCTCCCCAGAGCCACCCAGAATCACAGGCACCTCCGCTATGTTCTTCACTTTCTAATTGACCATTATGACTTCAAAGAGTCAGGCTGTGGACTGTCTGAATTCTGCAAGATGGGGGAATATAGGGGTTCAGTTGTGTCCAGGATTGTCCTCCTATTATCAGCGCGTATCAGAATAAATGTAGATTAGACTGGCGCACAGCAGCTGGCATACACCTTTTGGCAATCGTTCCTTGAATAAATTAACTCATTCCTCCGAAAAACCCACAAAAATGCCACTGATCTTAGTAATGACTTCCTTCGCCCCACCTACTAACCTTGAAGGCTCAGTCCTGCAGGTAATACATTCAGCTTTTTCCTATTTAGAAGTCAAAATCTTCCACTTCGCAGGTCAAAACATGAAGATGAAATAAAAAAAAACTTCTGTAAAAGAAGTTTTATTGGCTCAGTTTCCATGAAAAGGCTTGTTATGATAAGACTCAGCTAATCATGTCATTTATCAGGATGAAGCGAGCACATGCGGCGTGAAACCATTCGTTTCTTATCAGTTCCATCACGATCAGCCTTTTACATGACAAAATAGAGAAGAGACAAAACTAGAAAGACAGGGGAAAAAAAAGAATGAATAACAATCCAGCAGGTAGAAAAAAAGTGACGACCAACTGCTGGTGAGAGATGTCTAAAATGCTTGTGCACACAACATATCTGAGGTTTTCATGGACAGCACTCGTACCCATGATACTCTATGGGGCTGTGCACAGGTCCAATTCTCTCCTCGGATCGAGCGGAAAAAAGAAAAATCAGAGACATGCCCGATTTTAAAACAGGTGTCGGATCAAAATCATTAATGCACAAAATCATTAATGCAAGATTATGGGTCCGTGAAAAACATCGGACCACACTCAGACATAAGAATGCGGTCCGATATTCACCGACTGATAGAATGGAGAGGGTGAAGACATATACCATATATTTTTTTTTTCTCGCCACTTCCGAGAAAAACTGACGCCACGCTGATCAATCTCTGATCAGAAAAATAGGACTGTTTTACTTGGATGGAGAGGAAACGGTTGTGTGTACCTAGGGGTAAAGCCACAAATGGCCACTGACCGATCAAAAAAAAGTGTTGTTTTCCAGTAAAAGCCACGTGGGGTTATGTGTGGCCATGACAGAAAATATAGGACAACGCCTGTACTAACTATAGCATCAGATTATTCCGCAGGTGAAAGTGCGTTGTGGTTGATATACTAAAATTAAAACAGTATGTAGCAGCACTCTGACAATAGTCGAGATCAAGTATTAGTTGCAAACATAAAAAAGGTATGTGGTAGAGTCTGGAGATGCCGTGGACAACATCCTCCAGCATGACCGGTTGGGCAGTAGGTCAGTAATGGTGTGGGGTGGCATTCCTTTGGAGGGCCGCACAGCCCTTCATGTGCTCGACAGAGGTAGCCTGACTGCCATTAGGTGAAATCCTCAGACCCCTTGTGAGACCATATGCTGGTGCGGTTGGCCCTGGGTTCCTTCTGATGCAGGACAATGCCAGACCTCATGTGGCTGGAGTGTGTCAGCAGTTCCTCCATGATGAAGGCATTGAAGCTATGGACAGGCCTGCCCATTCCCCAGACCTGAATCCGATTGAGCACATCTGGGACATCATGTCTCGCACCATCCACCAACGTCACGTTGCACCACAGACTGTCCAGGAGTTGATTGGTGCTTTAATCCGGGTCTGAGAGATCTTTCAGGAGAACATCCGTGGCCTCATAAGGACCATGCTCATGCATCGTAAGGAGGGGATACAGGCACGTGGAGGCCACACACACTACTGAGCATCATTTCCTTGTCTTGAGGCATTTCCACTGAAGTTGGATAAGCCTGTAATTGATTTTCCACTTTGATTTGGAGTATCACTCCAAACCATTGTATGGTTGAGGGCTTTTATGGGTTGTTCAGATTTAGGATATCAATAACTAATGCTACAGATAGGTCATTGATATCAGTAACGAGTTCTTTTCACCTCCAGATATAAAAAGTGAAAGGAGCCAAAACAGCAGAGCATTCATTACTGGGTAGTAGCCATTGGTGCAAAATGCAGCTCAAATGCAAAAGTGATGGCACCGGAGCAACTCGGATACAGAATTCAAGTGGGTGTCTGTAGGGCCATCATCTGCAGAAGTAATGACCAGGCGCATTATCTCCTGCAGATTTCACACCGGATTGTCTCGGATTAGCCCCCATTAAATGACAATGTGGCACTTCCTGTATTTCTGCAAGCAGATTTCTCTGCATGCAGAAAAAAGTGATCAGCCATGTTCTGTACAATCCTTTTCACGATCCTAAAAAATAAAATTACGGTAGCAGGAAAATGTTGAATTCAACTTAACGGTTTTAATTTTAGAAAAAAAAATATATGTAAATTTACCAAACTTTTTTTTTTTACTTAACACAAAGGGTTAAGGCCAATTACTAATATGATGGTATTGTTGGAAGTTTTAGTCTGAACTTGTGGCCGTTCAAAAGATGTTCCCAGATAAGGGGCTTCTACGTAGCACACGCTGCACTATCCACTGAGCAATTGGGTCAACGCCTCCAGCCTGTTCCGCTGATGTTCTGCAGAACTGGTAGTCCTCATCTGACTGCTGAATTACTTCCAGACGCTGACTGGGTCACTACAGTGTATTTTAAGGTACGCATTTTACTTTGTGCAAATCCAGGTTTTGCTAACATTCTGCTAACATCTGGACTGACTTATGGACAGAGCAAAAAAAAATCATAAAATCTGTACAGTCAATAACAAAACCACCACA
Source organism: Ranitomeya imitator (assembly GCF_032444005.1). Lineage (NCBI taxonomy): Eukaryota > Metazoa > Chordata > Amphibia > Anura > Dendrobatidae > Ranitomeya > Ranitomeya imitator. The sequence continues at coordinate 79,734,965 of NC_091282.1, forward strand.
TCAGATGGAGATATTTGCATCACAAAATAGCCACCGAGACAGATTCTGGGCGAAAATATTATAAATTATCTATAAATTATATATACATTCGTTTTTAAGACTGGGCTGAAATATTAAAGATGTACAGCCCCATCAAATGCTGCATTGTTAATGACATTATAAGGGGAGTGAACCAGGAGCATCGCAAACCTCCGACCACCTGTGCTTCTCCTGTTCGTAGTTCTCGTGACATCAGGGGTGTATTGAGAGATAATGTAATGATTAGCGATGAGCAAATAGCGAAATATTCGGATTCAGGAAAATCGGCACAAATACTTTCCAATATCCGTGTATTTGTACCGAATAACGGATCCAATGCAAATCAATGGGAAAGCCGAATATTTTTCTGCTGGACCCAACAAACAGGTCTGGGGCATGGAAAAAAAGCTGAAATGGATGAGAAAGAGCTAAAACTAAATGGGAACAGCATGGAGAAGATGCCTGCATGCCTTTCTGACACGCCGCGCGATAGATGAAAAGCCAGCAATTCATCTGCCGCGCACAGGAGCCGTCGGGATAGAATAGATGGATTACATACAGTAAATACACATAAAATAGATAAGATATATACCTGGCAGTGACATATAAAATTAGTACAGTGTGTTTGCAGCTTACGCTACATGTATTTATTAAAATATTTTTCTGAAGCAAAAAAAATGGCGTGGGCTCCTGCGTAATTTTCTTAACCAGCAGAGGGAAAGCCGATGGCTGGGGGGGCAGATGTTTATAGCCTGGGAAGGGGGTAATACCCATGGAGCATCTCAGGCTATTAATATCAGTTCACCGCTGTAAACTTAGCCTTTACTGACTATTAAAATGAGGGACCCTAAAAAAATGACGTAGGGTACCCCTATAATTAATAACCAGCAAAGGCTATGCAGACAGGAAAGCTATCCTAGGAAGGCGCCATGGATACTGGCCAAAACATTAGCTCTCAGCCGCTCCAGAAAAGGCGCATCTATAAGGCTACTTTCACACTAGCGTCGGAATCTCCCCGTCGCAATGCGTCGGGCAGAGATTCCGACGCTAGCGTTTGACGCACTGCACAACGGGTGCAGCGGATGCATTTCTCCGGCGCACCCGCTGCCCCATTGTGAGGTGCGGGGAGGTGCGCGGACGGAAAAAGCGGTCCGTCAGGAGCAAAAAAACCGTTACATTTAACGTTTTTTGCTCCCGGCGGTCCGCCACAACACGGCGCAACCGTCACACGACGGTTGCGACGTGTGGCAAAGTGTCGCAATGCGTCGCTAATGTTAATCTATGGGGCAAAAACGCATCCTGCAAAGTTGTTTGCCATAAACGACGCATTGCGACGTCTGGCAAAAAATGCCAGTGTGAAAGTAGCCTAAGATGTGCCAATTCTGACACTTAGCCTCACTCTTCCCACTTGCCCTGCAGCAGTGACAAGTCGGGTGTTAGTTGGGGGGGTTGATGTCACGTTTGTATCGTCAGGTGACATCAAGCCCCGAGGTTAGTAATGGAGAGGCGTCAATAAGACGCCCCCATTACTAACCCCATAGTCCTATTGTATAAAACACACCCCAAGAAAAAAAGTCCTTTTATTGAAAGAATGACACTGAGCAGTGTCTGCTACCGCTGCCCTGTGTCTCGCGGTGAACTGGTAGGACCTGTCTGACGTCACAGCGAGCGTAAGAAAGTTCTCATGCTCGCGATGTCCGTGTGTGTAATACGTGTGGCACAAGTGTGGCAACCATGTGCCGCATCAGTAGAACAGGACAGATGCCAGGGAAGCAGCGGTACAGTAAGCGCAGTTCCCTGGTGCTGAAACCTGGTGACCACCACAAGCAGGGGAGAATGATGAGAGTTGTATTCAAATGAGAACAATGACAGCAGGCAACGGCTTTTGGGGCTATTACTCCCATCATCTGACACCTGCTGCCGCTAATAATAGTGACTGCAGGAGTATTCCTCACCCGCAGTCTGCGCTATAAATAAATGAAAAATCCAGCATGGGTTCCCCTGTATTTTGTATAACCAGCAAGGCAAAACTCACAGCTGGGGGCTGCAACTCTTAGCCATCAGCTTCAGCAAAGCTGGTTATCAAGAATAGAGGGGTCCCCACGCTGTACTTTAAATAAATAAAGAAAACCGCGTGGGGTCCCCCTTATTTTTGACAACCAGCCTAGCTAAAGCAGACAGCTAGGGGCTGGTATTCTTAGGCTGGTAAGGGCCCATGGATATTGACCCCCCACAGCCTAAAAATAGCAGCCCGCAGCCGCCCAGAAAAGGCACATCTATCGGATGCGTAAATTCTGGCGCTTTGCCCGGCTCTTCCCACTTGCCCTGTAGCGGTGGCAAGTGGGGGTTAATGTCACCTTTGTATTGCCAGGTGACATCAAGCCCACTGGTTAGTAATGGAGAGGCGTCTATGAGACACCAATCCATTATTAATTCTATGTTATATTGTAAATAAAGACACAGACAGAATAAAGTCTTTTATTAGAAATAAAACAAAACACAATTTTCCATTTTTGTTTAAAAATAGCAAACAGTTATACTCACCTAACGCCTAATTCGACTGAATCCCTTGTCTTCTGTAAGAAAATGGAAATAAAAAACCCCATATCCCTCACCTATCCGTCGTTCTGTCCCACGCCGTAATCCATATCTGGGGAATGAATACGGTAGTTTTCAACCTGGACGGTGCCAAGATGTGACCGTCCAGGCTGAGAACCACTGGTGAATGAGCTGCTGCGAGCGCAGCGTCAGTGACCGGCGGTGACATCATCGAGGTTCCTGCGGGTCAGTGAGGCTGTGTTCTCAGCCGCTGCTGAGGTCACTGCAGTTCAGCCCAGCTAGGAACGCAGCTCCAGTGATCAGCAGTAACCTCGATGACTTTGAGGTGGAATCATGTCCTGTGAAGTTGTTTTCTCAACGGTAAAGGGTTTTCTGATCACAAATGATATGGCTTCTGAGAACACTAGTGACTGACCCATTACCTGCTGTCATTACTAATAATAGTAATAATAAAAAAAGTTGACGAGACAAAGCAAAAATTAGTAAAAGTTCTAAACAAAAATGAAAGTTTCAGCTCGGACTTATTATCTCCTACTATAACATGCACTTGTTCACAAGAGGGAATTCTCAAGAAAATCTTTCAGTAGTGCAGCCTCAGGATTTGTAACCATTACTTCAGATCACAGTGATGAGATGGAAACCTCATCCGTTCTTACATGGATTCTTATAAAGGATAACGTATTAAGTGTCTAATGTTAGAATGGGTGACAGATCCACTACAAGTTTCTGGCTTCTGACACCCCTGGTAAAAGGCAAACATTGTTGTCGGCAAAAAAAAAAAAAAAAGAACAACACAGCTATTTAAAGAGTATCAGTTGCTTTAATTTTTATTTCATAAATCAATAGTACCCGAAAATAAGAAACATTGTAATATATCCCAGAAATCTGCTTTTTTTCTCTTCCTGGACTGATCATTTTTAAAATTCTCAGTTCTTGGTTAAAATCTGTATTCAGTGAAGACAGATTATTACATTACTGAGATAGGAGATGACAGTTGGTGCTCATAAGATTCTATGCAGACAGGAGGGAGAAGGGTGGAGCTAGAGGGAGAAGGGTGGAGCTAGAAGGGTAGAGCTAGGAGAAGGGTGGAGCTAGAAGAAGGGTGGAGCTAGAAGAAGGGAGGAGCTAGAAGGAGATGGGTGGAGCTAGAAGAAGGGTGGAACTAGAAGAAGGGTGGAGCTAGAAGGAGAAGGGTGAAGCTAGAAGGATAAGGGTGAGGCTAAAAGAAGTGTGGAGCTAGAAGAAGGGTGGGGCTAGGAGAAGGGTGGTGCTAGAAGAAGGGTGGTGCTAGAAGGAGAAGGGTGGAGCTAGAAGGATAAGGGTGGGGCTAAAGGAAGGGTGGGGCCAGAAGAAGGGTGGTGCTAGAAGGAGAAGGGTGGAGCTAGAAGGATAAGGGTGGGGCTAAAGGAAGGGTGGGGCTAGAAGGAGAAGGGTGGGGCTAGAAGAAGGGTGGGGCTAGAAGGAGAAGGGTGGAGCTAGAAGGATAAGGGTGGGGCTGAAGGAAGGGTGGGGCTAGAAGGAGAAGGGTGGGGCTAGAAGAAGGGTGGGGCTAGAAGGAGAAGGGTTGAGCTAGAAGGATAATGGTGGAACTAGAAGGGTGGGGCTAGAAGGAGAAGGGTGGTGCTAGAAGGAGAAGGGTGGTGCTAGAAGGAGAAGGGTGGTGCTAGAAGGGTGGAGCTAGAGGCAGCACTCCTCCCGCCTTCTACATAAAATCTTATAACAACTAGCTCATCTGTTAAGTATAAGGCAGGTGGGAGGAGCTTTGACTCCAGCTCCTCCCATCTGCATAGAATCTCATCCGCACCAATTGTCATCTCTTATTTCAGTAATATTACATTCTGTCTTCACTGAATACAGATTTTATCTGAAGGGAAATGCTGGCAAAGAGTGATCAGTCCAGGAGGAGAAATAGCAGATTTATCTGATAAGATATATTAGAGTTTCTTACTTTCATATGTATAATTGATTTATTGAATAAAAATTAAATTGTCAGTTACTCTCTAAGATTATGGCTGTCCATGTACTGTATTGCACAAGCAGGAGTTACCATTTTTAGTTGTTCTTTCCTCTATGTAATAGAGGGGGTCCTAAATCAAGTCCGTATGTCATAGCGGAACATATGGACAGGAGTGGTCTTTGAGAGGCAGAACCTTTTGATACGTCATCACCTCCGATGTTTTGATTAATAATGGGGCGTATGTGCTGAGAAAATTCAATGGATCACTATAAGTAAGGGGCAGAAGTGCTCAGCTCATCTGATAGAGAACTGTAGGCTTAGTATTGGGCTCTTCTTCAGTCTCCAATTCGAGCAGTGCTCAGATAGGCTAGATCACTTAGGGATCTAGTCTATAAAACTTCTGACATGTCTGTATACTTAAGTTTTATCCTATAAACATTCTAAAAAAAAAGTAAGAAAAGTTTTAGAAAATAAATAGGTTGGTTGATATCCAACTTTTTGTGCGGTCTTTCTTATATTGGGTGATTCATGACAACAGGTGTGATGTAAGACGTCTGGAATTTATGCCTTATTTTCAGAGGAGGAGGATTGGCAGCAGCTTTGTGGGGTGTGTAATTTTAAATACTGGAAAGTGGCCGGCTTTCAGGCTCTGATCTTAACCTGTAGGTACTTAGACAGGGCAGCAGAGACAGTAAATCAACAGCTTCCTCTGCTGGCAGACGCTCTCAGTAGTGGGTTTATGAGGCTGCATGAACTTGGCCTATGCCCTTACATGTCGCAAATCTGCCGCTTATTGTCCATCCAGCACAATCCGCACTGGGCTTACTCTGACTATAAACAGTAGAGCAAGGAGAAGGATGGGTGAAGAAGGCAGCACAGACTCACGGATGCAGCCGGGATGTGGCGCTAAGTGTGGCATCTGCCACCATGATCCACAGCAGGAACTTTCTTTTATTTCAATGGCTCATTCTAAAATAGCAAAAGTGGGTGAAAATAAACTTTAAGTCGCATCTGTCACAAAATGTGAAAAGCTTTTCTCAATCATAAATGGGTAAAATTGTCAATTTGCATATTAAATTTCCCAGAGGAGCATTGCACGGCGAATAAGCCTCGTTACCTTGGCATGCCAGGGCCAGTATGTCACTCTTCACAAGGACAAACGTTACCCCTTAGACCCCAGTCCAGAGCCTCTCGCCTAGCCAAATCAGATCTCATACTTTGCACTGATGAGGGACAACACCCGAAACACCACGTCTGCAAACTGAGATTCTGATTGGGTTTTTGTCCTAGATCACATTTCAAGGCTCATTAAAGGGTCAATAGTGACTTGTAGGATCGCTGCTTCCAACAGGAGGTACTATAGAGTTCAAGTCCTCTTTCTCTCTGAAGAGGCAATTTTCATGCAAAAAAAAAAGCAACTTTGCAATTTACCCTTTATTTATCCTCTCTCAAATACGGAGGAAGTTTTAATTTTACTACTTGTTGCTGAACAATGATCTGCTAATAAAGACTGTCATTTTGGGGGACTGCGCTCCATGTACAGTCATGGCCAAAAGTATTGACACCCCTGCAATTCTGTCAGATAATACTCATTTTCTTCCTGAAAATGATTGCAAACACAAATTATTTGGTATTATTATCTTCATTTAATTTGTCTCAAATGAAAAACCACAAAAAGAATTGTCCTAAAGCCAAATTGGATATAATTCCACACCAAACATAAAAAAGGGGGTGGAGAAAAGTATTGGTACTGTTCGAAAAATCATGTGATGCTTCTCTAATTTGTGTAATTAACAGCACCTGTAACTTACCTGTGGCACCTAACAGGTGTTGGCACTAACTAAATCCCACTTGCAGCCAGTTGACATGGATTAAAGTTGACTCGACCTCTGTCCTGTGTCCTTGTGTGTACCACATTGAGCATGGAGAAAAGAAAGAAGACCAAAGAACTGTCTGAGGACTTGAGAAACCAAATTGTGAGGAAGCATGAGCAATCTCAAGGCTACAAGTCCATCTCCAAAGACCTGAATGTTCCTGTGTCTACCGTGCGCAGTGTCATCAAGAAGTTTAAAGCCCATGGCACTCTGGCTAACCTCCCTAGATGTGGACGGAAAAGAAAAATTGAGAAGAGATTTCAACGCAAGATTGTGCGAATGTTGGATAAAGAACCTCGACTAACATCCAAACAAGTTCAAGCTGCCCTGCAGTCCGAGGGTACTACAGTGTCAACCCGCACTATATGTCGGCATCTGAATGAAAAGGGACTGTATGGTAGGAGACCCAGGAAGACCACACTTCTTACCCCGAGACATAAAAAAGCCAGGCTTGAGTTTGCCAAAACTTACCTGAAAAAGCCTAAAACGTTTTGGAAGAATGTTCTCTGGTCAGATGAGACAAAAGTAGAGCTTTTTGGGCAAAGGCATCAACATAGAGTTTACAGGAGAAAAAAAGAGGCATTCAAGGAAAAGAACACGGTCCCAACAGTCAAACATGGTGGAGGTTCCCTGATGTTTTGGGGTTGCTTTGCTGCCTCTGGCACTGGACTGCTTGACCATGTGCATGGCATTATGAAGTCTGAAGACTACCAACAAATTTTGCAGCATAATCTAGGGCCCAGTGTGAGAAAGCTGGGTCTCCCTCAGAGGTCATGGGTCTTCCAGCAGGACAATTACCCAAAACACACTTCAAAAAGCACTAGAAAATGGTTTGAGAGAAAGCACTGGAGACTTCTAAGGTGGCCAGCAATGAGTCCAGACCTGAATCCCATAAATCACCTGTGGAGAGATCTAAAAATGGCAGTTTGGAGAAGGCATCCTTCAAATATCAGGGACCTGGAGCAGTTTGCCAAAGAAGAATGGTCTAAAATTCCAGCAGAGCATTGTAAGAAACTCATTGATGGTTACCGGAAGTGGTTGGTTGCAGTTATTTTGGCTAAAGGTTGTGCAACCAAGTATTAGGCTGAGGGTGCCAAAACGTTTGTCTGGCCCATTTTTGGAGTTTTGTGTGAAATGATCAATGTTTTGCTTTTTGCTTCATTCTCTTTTGTGTTTTTTCATTTAAGACGAATTAAATGAAGATAATAATACCAAATAATTTGTGTTTGCAATCATTTTCAGGAAGAAAATGAGTATTATCTGACAGAATTGCAGGGGTGTCAATACTTTTGGCCATGACTGTAGGACATGGCCGCCCATTCATTGGTGATCCAGAAACCACCCCAAAGCCACACGTCCACCAGCCATATCACCTGAAACCTGAGGGGTTATGAACTGGCTGTGTGATCAGCTGATCACTGGGATAGTTTTCTGTAAATCCCTTTTTTAGAGATTTTTTTTTCAGCATAAGGATAGGCCATCTATATTTGATTGAATCAATAACTCAATGGACCCTTGATGATCATTAGAAAAAAAAGGAGGCAGATTTCCTGCACCGTGTCGAGCCCTCTTTGATTGTGGAATTAGTGTCCTCCAATTTTCTGGTATGTGGAAAAATTAAAAAAAAAAAAAAAATTCTGCATGTTCTCCATTCTGAGAGTCCGTGGAAATCAGACCGGACTCGGATGTCATCGGGTCCAACTTATTTAATGGACCCATTGGCTTGCATTGTAGATTTTGACCCGACGATTGGATGAAAATTGGACGTCTCCGATATTTGCCGCGGATCACTCGGTCCGAGGAAAAAAAATGAAACAAGAGAATGGCCCCATAGAATATCACTGGTACGAGTGCCATCTGTAAAAAGGACAGATAGCACAAAAATCAGACGTGTGAATGAGCCTTGAAGGAAAGTCTCCCCCGTGATACGCACAAGACAGATTGGAGCTGCCGGGACCCATGGATGAGGCGGTTGTCATATTGTGGACACTGATCTTATGGTGGTCAGCCACCTGAAACATACCTGGTCAGGATTCTGGTAGGACTGTGATTAGCTCCATCCAATGGACATCTTCAATATGTAAATAGACGAATGGATAGATTAATTTGAGGGATGGTTAGCTTTTATCCCCCTGTTGGGTCACAGAACAGTCATACATCCTATCTCAATTCTAACCTGAAGTACATTGAGCAGTGTGTGAGCCCAAATGGCAACCACAAGGCGACCTTTTCAGATAGGTTGCGGTCTATCAGCCATGACAACAACCTGTGGCCACAGCGTGGGAACAGGAGTCCACATCTTACATCCGGGTACTCCTCTTTTGATTATCCAGCCTGGTGTGACATCATATGTGTAGAATAATAACCGCAATAATGACGTCATGAGTCAAACCGGCTGATCAAAGAAAGAGCCTTGGGCGCCAGGAGGTAAGAGATGGTGTGACGGCCACAGACCACTGTCGTGGATGGTGGAATGGGATGTGCAGACTATAGACCCTATGCTAAAGCTTACCTTTATCTTTGCCTGGGCCATATATTTTGCACTAATGGGTGGATAGGCTGCAAGCCCTGCAGGTGGCCAAACGTCCCAATGCACAGAACACAGAAATGGGCCGGCACTACCTGAAGTGCTAGATGAGTGCGCAGGTACGAGGACGCTGGGCTGTAATACAGACACATAGAAAAGCATTCTGCAAGCACCCTATACAAATATATAATGTAATGATAGAACGCCGGCGTCCTCGTCACTGCGTCACGTCCCAGGAGAAGATATTTTCTTCTCGTCAAATTGAGGATTTTTCTCTTTTCCTAATGAAGAGTTTGTGCTTTTGTGGTTATTAGTTAATCACAAAGCTCAACCTGGGAAAACAAAATAAGAGCTCAGCATGCGATTTCCCGCCGCCCTTGCAGCGACCTTTGTCCTGACCTGCGGGGACCACCCTCTCTGGTCATTATCTAAGCAGTGTGATCGCAATACACAAAGGTCTACAAAGTTTTGTGCGGCTCAAGGGACATGGTGCATTAATAATTTGTCACCGTGCTTCTGTCTGAGCAGACACCCATCACCAACTCCCACAAACCGTCAAGTGTGCACATTTGTGAGTGATTGCCCTCCGGCTGGAGACAGATAACATATCAGAAGAAGGGTGAAACATGTCAACCTTTCCACTCCCCATGGCACCAAGGACGAGTGGGAACAGCACACTGCCACCAGACACCATTACCCAAAGTATTCTAGGAAGATCGCAAAGACCAACCAGCCATCTTCTCACATCTTCAGTACTCAGTGGGGTAATTCAGCTTAATGTAAGCACAGACGGGGTGCACTCCATTTTTATTATAATTTAAAGGAATTTTAGTATTTTTTTCTGAAGGATGGAAATTAGCTGAAACGTGTAGATCCCATGCAGTGAAACTTGTGGTAACACAAATGCAAAAGAATCATAGGTGAGGAACATCATAACACCCATAAAAACAAAAATTCAGAAATTATTTTGCTGACTGTGAGGGGCTCGATCACTGTGATCCCGAGATCGGGTTCTAGAACCCCGAGATGAGACTATACAGCCGCATCCAACATGGAGGTGCGCGAGATCGGCCTCCACTCCATTCACCATCAGTGGGCCTCACAGAGAACGTTGAGAAGGGATAACTTGCTTTAATTGGGGGGGGAAGGGGAATTACTTTTGAAAATGCCCCCAAAAAAGCAAATAATTCCTCTAGTCCTGGGGTTCACATCTCGTGGTCCGAAAGCGGTGTGGCCTATGATGCCATTCTGTGTGGCTTCCGGATATTTGGGACTTCTCCCCGGTCAGTACCCTATAAAGGTCGGGCATAAATGTGGCTCTGATGTCGTTTAGGAGGCTTGTGAAATGACTGTTTCTGTAACCACCTTGCCTCATTTTTTTAAGATGTGCCAAATGTGGGAGCAAAGGACCCCCATTGTCCCCCACTTATTGGAGATTTATGGCATATACCGTATTGTCAATATATACTTCAGGTGGGTAAAGCTTCGGTGTGACCTATGGCAGTGGTGTTCGAACAGCATTGCCCTTGGATCGAAAAAGATTGTACACCTCTGGCCTACTTAATATTTTTGTTTTAAATACAACCATTTTACAAAAAATAAAAATAAAAATCAGTCCTATTCATCAACGAGCACCCTCCTGGTCTAAAAGGAAACCGGAAGCAGTGATGTCACCAGACCACTGCGACCTATCACTGGCTGCAGGGGTCAGATGCAGCACATCATCGGATGGATTCAGGTGTGTTGCGGTAGGCAAGTATGACCAAATGTAGTTTTTACATATCCAGTCTCAGGGGCAAAATTTTAACTAATGGCTCCGTCCAACAATTCATAACATAGGGGATCTGTGATTGCCAAAAGATCCAATAAAGGGACCTCCAACAATCACTAGAATTGGGGTCTCAAATTAATTAAAAAAAAAATAGTTGGTCAACCAATGTAAACAAAAAATAACAAAAAAAATTACACAACGAGAGCGGTAAATGATTCCAGTAGTGCTTAACTTGGGGCCGACGTTTAGATTTGGGAACCAGCCAGACTTTTGTTTTATGTGTGAACAGTAAACAGAAACAAATAAAATAAACTAATTAAGAAAAGAAGCTCAAACTCAAAAAGGAAACTGCTTACAAAATTACTCAAATGTTTTCTTTTAAGAAAATAGTGTTTTGTTATAGAAAGTTTATAATCGTTTAATCAACACAAAGTTACCGGACCCCCGCTGGGGTTTGGCCCTTTTTTTTGTTGTTAGTTTTACCATGTGACCTCTTCTGTAATGTAAACATAATATTTGTTGTTGGCAGATTCGGGGCTTGACCTAGCGGTGGCCCGGAGAATAATGATTATAAGTTTAAAATGAAGGCAGAAGTGCCAAAAACAAACAGCCCGTCACAGCGGGGAGCAGCGTTCGGGAAGTGTCAGCCTGGTATTTTCCTATTAAATAAGGATAAACAGATTGGAGAAAGTGATTGGATCATGTCTCCATAACGGGATCCCACGCACGGGGACAACAAGCCATTATCAGGTTAGACTTTCACTGTGTTTATCCAATTAAGACCGATCTGTTACTGTTCTCACTGTAAGGGTGGACGGATGCGGCACTAACACCCTACAATACAGGACTTGGCTCTAAAGTTCAACAAAGTTCATCAAATACAAAAAAGTTACAGCTGTTGTGTTCTACTTTTTTAGCCATTTTTAAATTATGACTATTTTACACTATGCAGAATAAAAATAAAATAAAAATCGTCACTGGTGATTTCTACAGTTTTTATTTAAAATACTACAATTTGCATTGTGTTTTTTAAATTCCACTACATTGTTCATTGTGCATCCTACCAATATCCCCTGGATGTTTTCTATGGCTTACTCCTTTAGGGACGGCTGGGAAAAGAACTTTGGAGGAGTCGTCATTAACGGCGTTATCGCTCGGAACGCTCCTTCTGAGCCCCAGCCCAAGACTACTGTACCATTAGTTATATTTGGGAATTTCATTGGGTTCATTGTGTTCTCCACTGGTAATCCTTCCAAATATTCCGGGTAGGGCACACACTACCCAAAAGGCCTTCATTGAAGAGCAAATCACTTATATACAATATTTATCTATGTGACACAAGTTGATGTCCTTGAGTTTGAGAAAAATAAATTTAAAATTATATAAAACTGTCACTGAAAGACTTAGGTGTATGGGTGGCCGGCAGTGAGACAATGGGTTCTTTACTGTAAGAGCAGTGAGACTATGGGTTCTTTACTGTGAGAGCAGTGAGACTATGGGTTATTTACTGTGAGAGCAGTGAGACTATGGGTTCTTTACTGTAAGAGCAGGGAGACAATGGGTTCTTTACTGTTAGAGCAGTGAGACAATGGGTTCTTTACTGTAAGAGCAGTGAAACTATGGGTTCTTTACTGTGAGAGCAGTGAGACTATGGGTTCTTTACTGTAAGAGCAGGGAGACAAGGGGTTCTTTACTGTAAGAGCAGGGAGACAATGGGTTCTTTACTGTAAGAGCAGTGAGACAATGGGTTCTTTACTGTAAGAGCAGTGAGACTATGGGTTCTTTACTGTGAGGGCAGTGAGACTATGGGTTCTTTACTATAAGAATAGGGAGACAATGGGTTCTTTACTGTAAGAGCAGTGAGACTATGGGTTCTTTACTGAGAAGGCAGTGAGACTATGGGTTCTTTACTGTAAGAGCAGTGAGACTATGGGTTCTTTACTGTGAAGGCAGTGACAGTTCTTTACTGTAAGAGCACAGAGACAAGGGGTTATTTACTGTAAGAACAGTGAGACTATGGGTTCTTTACTGTAAGAGCAGTGAGACTATGGGTTCTTTACTGTAAAGGCAGTGAGACTATGGGTTCTTTACTGTAAGAGCAGTGAGACAATGGGTTACTTACTGTAAGAGCAGTGAGACTGAGTTCCTTACTGTGAAGGCAGTGAGACAATGGGTTCTTTACTGTAAGAGCAGTGCGACTATGGTTCTTTACTGTGAAGGCAGTGAGACTACGGGTTCTTTACTGTAAGAGCAGTGACACAATGGGTTCTTTACTGTAAGAGCAGTGAGACTATGGGCTCTTTACTGTAAGGGCAGTGACACAATGGGTTCTTTACTGTGAGAGCAGTGAGACTATGGGCTCTTTACTGTAAGAGCAGTGACACAATGGGTTCTTTACGGAAAGAGCAGTGAGACTATGGGTTCTTTACTGTGAAGGCAGTGAGACTATGGGTTCTTTACTGTAAGAGCAGTGAAGACTATGGGTTCTTTACTTTTAAAACAGTGAGAGCATAGATTCTTTACTGTAAGAGCAATGAGATTATGGATACTTTACTGTAAGAGTAGAAAGACTACAGAACTCTCAGCCATTTGCTGTAATGGTTGATTCATTAAAAAAGTACAAAGAGGGCCTGAATGCTTGTCTTGATAAATATTACAGGCTATGACTTTTCCCTCATGGTTTTTTTTTTTTTTGCTTTCCTCTGGATGAACATGACTTGTGTCTACTTTTAATGTTAAAGGGAACCTGTCACCTCGGAAAACATTATTTACCTGCAGACACAGCAGTAGTCTGCAGATAAAAAGCATTACAATGCTGCCTGGCCACCTTTCTGGAAATGTGGCTACTGGGAGAAAATGAACTTCCTCCCAAGAGCCGCCGGCTTTCAGTCATGAGGGTGTGCATGAAGCGGGTACAGTCAACACTCACAGCATCGCTCGCTATACTTTGAGCGCCGGGAGTAAGCACGCCCCAGCGCTTTAACAGCTTCCAGTGTAGCACACCTGTGCAGATCAGAGTGCGGGGCGAGCGCACAACTGCCGCTCACAGTGTAAGGACTGGTGATTGGAGCTGCTCTGTGCACACCCCTATGACTGAAAGACGGTGACTCAACACAGCAAAGGTATTTTTTTCCCGGTAGCCACATTTTCAGTGCGGCAGCGGGGCAGCACCATAATACTATTTACCTGAAGATTAACCCTATGTCTGCAGGTAAATAGTGCTTACCAAGGGACAGGTTCTCTTTAAAAAGAGAACACACAGCTCTCCTGCATTATTACAGATTGTGTGAGACTTTTCACTTATTAAGCAAATATATCAGCTCTTACTTATCGCCGCATGGCAACATGACACTAATTATTCACTTGCTATAATATATATCTTTTTATTCAAAGAATTTCATTCACAGCTGCTTAATCACGTGTAACTCTTCAATGATCGTGCAAACAGGTTTTCTTAATGAATGCTGCTAATTATTTTCTGTAGTTCACGTGTAAGGACTTAGTTAGGTTTGACTGCTGAGTTTTGAGCTAGTAAAATAATCTGTGTTCATTTTTACCATCAGCATGCCATCAGCGCTCGGCCCCCGGGTGCCATCAGCGCTCGGCCCCCGGGTGCCATCAGCGCTCGGCCCCCGGGTGCCATCAGCGCTCGGCCCCCGGGTGCCATCAGCGCTCGGCCCCCGGGTGCCATCAGCGCTCGGCCCCCGGGTGCCATCAGCGCTCGGCCCCCGGGTGCCATCAGCGCTCGGCCCCCGGGTGCCATCAGCGCTCGGCCCCCGGGTGCCATCAGCGCTCGGCCCCCGGGTGCCATCAGCGCTCGGCCCCCGGGTGCCATCAGCGCTCGGCCCCCGGGTGCCACCAGCGCTCGGCCCCCGGGTGCCATCAGTGCTCAGGATGACTAATCTCCTATACTTTGCAATGTTAAACACAGACAGCACATAGATCACTGATGCCATCCGTGTGCTGCACATGTTTTTCATGGATTCATAAGTCCTCTTTTTCTCTGAAGAGGCAATTTGCATATTAAATTTCCCAGAGGATCATTACCTTGACAATCGAGAGCTGGTATATCACACTCCACAAGGAGAAACCTTACCCCTTAGACCTCAGTCCAGAGCCTCTCACCTAGCCAAATCAGATCTCATACTTTGCACTGATGAGGGGCAACCCCCCGAAACAGTGTCTGCGAATTGAGATATTGATTTGGCTTTTATCCTAAGTCATATTGCCAGACTCATTAAAGGGAATCGGTCACCCCAAAATTCGCCTATAAGCTAAAGCCACCAGCAACAGGGGCTTATCTACAGCATTCTATAATGCTGTAGATAAGCCCCAGATGTAACCTGAAAGATAAAAAAAACAAGTTAGATTATATTCCCCTGGGGGGGGGGGCGATCCGGCCCGATGGGCTCGCTGCCCGGGTCCAGCGCCTTCCATCTTCTTACGATCATGTCCTCTTCTTTGCTTCCTGTAGCGGCTCCGGCGCAGGCGTCCTGATTTGCCCTGTTGAGGGAAGAGCAAAGTACTGCAGTGCGCAGGCGCCGGGAAAGGTCAGAGAGGCCCAGCTCCTGCGCACTGCAGTACTTTACGCTGCCCTCAACAGGGCAAATCAGTACACCTGCACCAGAGCCGCGACAGGAAGCAAAGAAGAGGACGTCATCGTATGAAGATGGGAGGCGCCGGACCCGGGCCGCGATGCCATCAGCGCTCGGCCCCCCGGGTGCCATCAGCGCTCGGCCCCCGGGTGCCATCAGCGCTCGGCCCCCGGGTGCCATCACACTGGACCCCCCCAGGTGAGTATAATCTAACTTGTTTTTCTTTCAGGGTACATTGGGGGCTTATCTACAGCATTACAGAATGGTGTAGATAAGCCCCTGATGCCGTTGGCTTTAGCCTATAGGCCATTTTTGGGGTGACAGATTCCCTTTAAAGGAGTAAAGGGTTTGGATTGTGATTTGTAGGATCGCTACTTCCAACAGATGGCGCTACAAAGTTTAAGTCCTCTTTTTCTCTGAAAATTGCATATTAGATTTTTATCGGCACTTTTCAGCCGTTCGATCAGAAAAAAAAACAGATATGTCTCTGAGTTTTGCATGAACATACAGTCTGTGAAAAATACACAAACTTGTGACTAGCACACCAGATTATAATAGGTACGTGTGCCAACTGTGAGAAAAACGGAAACCACCCGTATGTGTAACATGGATGTCTGAACGAGGCCTTAGACGGGTAATCCGTTTTCAAACCTTCATCTTGTCTGTCTTATTTTTGGCGGCCATGTGATCAGCTAATAGGCCAGTGACACAGATGAGCGCCCTCTAGTGGCGAGGAACACTTGTCCCCAAGCACAAAACCTGCCCAAATCTGTCAGAAAATACTTGTGGTCAGAATAACCTGACAATGTCAAGGAAAGCGAAAGGCAGAAAATAAGCGTGATGGCTGACCGAGTGCTGCTCCCTGCCTTGGGCACGTCCGCTGTTCAGACATAGCAGAGTCTTCCACCCCTCCGGCTGGGGACAGAGGAGCGGCGGCAGCTTTGTAACACTGCACACGCTGATTTGCACACAAGTACAATTCCTTAACGAACCATAAAGTTATGTTCACACCTTGCATTTGTGCTGATTTTTTTTTATTGCAAATCTGCTCTTTTGGCATTGAAAAGGTCCTTTTTGTCGTGTTTTCACGGAGTTTCTGCATAAATTATGGCTATGTTCACATGTTGCATTTTTGCAGACAAAACTTGATCTCCTGGCAGTAAAGCTACTTAAAATAGACAACTATTGGTGCGTTTCTGCTGTTTTTTTTTTTTTGGTGCTGATCATATGTGTCATTTGTCTGCTTTACATGTTAAATAAAGTCACGGTAGTTTTATTCAGTAAAAACAAAGCAAAAAAAAAAAAAGCAGCCGTTTTCCAGTTCGGTTAGGAAAAAAACAAAAAAACAAAAAACAAGCCTGCACGTGAGATTTCTGAACCCTCATAGCTCTTGCTGGTTCTGTAAAAAGGACCTTTAAATTTGCATTAAAAAAAAAACGCAGCGTGTGAACTGAGTCTGCTAGAGACTTGTCTACAGTACAAGTTTAATAAAGTTAGTTTAATTCGCAAAAAAAAAGCTTATAAAACCCCAGCGAAAAATACCACGTAAAACACTTGTTGGGATTTTTTGCAGCTCTTTTCCTCTCTTTCTCATTGCTTTCTATGGGTTAAAAAAATGCTGAAAAAAAGTGACAAGCTGCAGAAAAAAAAAATAAAACAAACGTGTGTAAGATTTCTGAAACCTCATACCTTTTGCTAGTTCTGTAACAAACAGCTTTTACTTTGCATATAAAAAAAAAAAGCTGCTAAAACGCAACGTGTGAACATACCCTAAGGCTCTGCAGTAAAGAAACTGCTAACAAAAAGCCGACTTTGCTGCATTGTTTGATAAAGGTTAGTCGCCCCCCAAAAAACATGATGCGACTTCCTTAGGTTTTGGCACCAAAAATGCAGCAAAACCTGATACCTGAGTTTTTTTACAGCGTTTTTGCACTTACTCATCGCTTTCTATGGGTGAAAAAAAAAAGCTGAAAAACGCTTAAAGAAGTAACAGGCTGCAGTTTGCAAAAGTGCAGCAGTTTTTCCAAATCAGGCATTTCTGAAATCTCATTGCCTGAAAAAAAAAACAGCTGAAAATCTGCATAAAGAACGCAATGTGTGAACATAGGCTAAGAAGGTTTTAGATGATATTTTCATTAATTACGCAATTAACGAGCAGTTAGACAATTTCTGCATTCAGGGTGCTAAAACCGTCACCGCAGACAAGTGTTTGCAAGCAGAAAATAGACAAATCAGCGTCTTGCCCTTGGTCTGCGGCTGAAGGACAGGCCGTATTTCCATGGCTTACTATCAGGCTCTCAGAAATGGCTTGTCTTTGATGTGATATAAAATGGTGCACAGTGAATAAACCCCCCTCCCGCCTGTTCTTCAGAAGGAGAAAAATAAAAAAAAAAAGCCATATTCTTTGACCCAGTGCTCCAGACTCGATTTTCTTTTTGCAGAAGAATGCTGCGTGAAGGGAGTCCAGACAAAACAGACACTTGAGATGCTGGAGGAGTGGAGTCCCCTGCCTCACACCCTCCTGCCAGAACACCCTGCACTCACTCATTACAACCACAGCACAGCCATTCACACATTGACAAAGGAATCCGCTCACTTCTTGCATATGCAAATGGCCGGGCCCTCAATGACTTGTTCCTCCTCTATGTAGAACACAGGAAAAATAAAATGAAAAAAAACTGATGCCAGTGATTAAAGGCTATAAATCCTGGAGCTGGTAGCCCCAATGCCTGATCTTTACAAGGGCTATAAAAGGTTTACAAGTGATAATAGAGCCAGCGGTTTCTACACTCGCTCTGTCAACATGGCGATAAAGGCGGCCACCTCTGTGGCTTCTGGATTACTTGGGTGCCTGCAGACACAGTGCGCAGCTCTAGATCACCCACCGGCCGGCGATGCCCGTTTACCCCTCAGCATGCCTAATCCATCAGCAATTAGGGACAAAAGCAAATACAGGGGCACAGACCCTGATTCCAGTACAATCAGTGTTTTATCAGCAGGAGATTATCACTAGGACTAGCTTCTTCTTGCCTCCCGATCCAAACGCACCCCCCCCCAGCCTTTATTAGCAGCGCCGAAAGCTGCGGTGTGTTCTGGGTTATACACAGATCAACCACTGAGCTCTGCTAAACCTGCAGCAAAGCAAACGGATTCTTTCAGAACTGCAGGACTCGGTCCACTAAGTGACATCGCTGGAATCAGGGTCTGTGCCCCTACATCATGGTGCTGTCAGATGACACCGCAAAAAGCTGCTGACAGATTCCCTTTAAATACCAGCGTGCATGACATCACGTGTCCAGTGCAACATGAAAAATTTGGTGAGAGGTCCCTAAACTACTGGATCGGCGCTGCTCCTCCATACACCTGATACCATCAGTGCTTCTTCTGGCTTCGGTAGAACATCAAGACTGGAGACTACTTAGCGGCCATCAATTAGCTGCAGCCATTGCGTGATGTCGCCCGCTATTAAAAAGGAAGTACAGACCCCGGCAAGGACAGAGGGAATCGAGTGGAGGAGCGGTGCCGGTCTGTTTTTAGGAAAAATAGATATTGGCTGCACTCTGAGTTTCACTAGTGGAGGTGCCAACAGAGGGGATTGGAGAGATCCCTCGTAGACCATGTAGAATAAATATTAATTGCACAGCACCATGGAATTAATGGTGCTATATAAATAAATAATAATTGCACACTCCGTTTGAATGCAAACCAGATTTCTTTTATTAAAGTTCAAAAACTAAGAGCAACCTCTGGATGACAACGCGTTTCGGCCAACTCGGCCTATTTCACGACAGTTGCATTCAGCAGGTATTCTCTTCTAGACGGGGATTTTTCTTTTCGAGTCCCTGCGGCTGCGTGTCACTACAATAAAGGAACCGGCGGCGTAGCAGAGATGGGTGAGCCTAGCCAGTCGTCATCTCCAACCTCCAGACCACGGTAGAATAAAGATGCTCAACCATGGAAAATCCCCTTACAGGTCTGTGAATCTAACAGAGGACCGCCATGAACTTGTCCAGGACAAACCGGGACCAGTTTACATCGGCACTCTCGAATCACGGAGACGCCGATACAAGAGGGGCAATGGCACCGATTCGGCAGCAGGAAGAACCGCTGAAACGTTGACGTTTGACGGCATCAGGGAGTGTTCACCATACAGAACAAGCTCAGTGTTGGAGGAAGCTGGCTGGCGCAGATCAAGCGCTTGTAAAGGATGCAGCTGCCAGCTGACTTCACATCATCACAACACAGGGTAATTTTCAGAGCAAGCTGAGTGATTTATAATGGCGAATACCAGGCGTCATGTAAGCTCTTAGGACAATATATGTTCTAGTTACTTAAGACTTCAAAAGCACTGAGTGATTGAGGCAGGATAGGATAACTTCCAGGTGCAAGGACACTGAACTGTCGGGTGTTCTCAGTGCCTCCATGGAGGAGCGCCATGTCCCCAGCCTGGATTTACTGTACATACATACTAGATACAGGCATGTAACAAGTATGTATGCAACATACAACCTGATCAACATACATAAGGAAGAAAATGTAAAAAATCCTCTAACATTCAATACTTGTGTAATGAAGAAACAGAGTTCAGAAACAATATTCCTAGTATCTTGGGTCAGCGGCCACATTGGTAGTACATGCCGCCGACCAAAACACTGCAGCCCTCCTCATACCGGATGGCATCCATGGCGACTTATTAGATCAGTAGGCCTGGAGCCCAATCATAGATATGGTATGGCGCATGACATTAGCGCTGGTCTACTAATCAGACGCCGCGAGAACTAAGATTATCCTATTTGCATCCGGATACAGTATTATCACCCGTAAAGATCATTGTCAATACGTATTGCAACTTTTATTTGCAACTTTCTATTCATTGACTATAGTACATTTCTATTATTTATGCTGTAGATCAGTGTTCCCCAAGTCCGGTCCTCAAGAGCCACCAACAGGTCATGTTTTCAGGATATCCTTACTATTGCACAGGTGATAATTGCATCACCTGCACAGGCATGCATTCACTGACCTGTGTAATACTAAGGAAATCCTCAAAACATGACCTGTTGGTGGCTCTTGAGGACCGGAGTTGGGGAACACTGCTGTAGATCATAGTGAACCTGTTGGCTTGTGATGGGTCTCGTCCCCCCAGCTAAGATCTGTTCACTTTTTGAAAAGTTGGCGGAAATGGCTGTAAAACAGCAGAAGTTGCAGAACTACAGTGTGGCGATTGCTCTTTGTCAGTTCTCTGGCGAAAACTGACTGATGGATTGCCGACTACTCTCAAAAATATCAACATTAAAACGACAAAAAGTCTGAAACATAATTCCTCTAACCCAAATCACTGTAAAAGACAGCATACAATCATACACCAGGGAGGAGAAACAGATGCCTGGGGGCTTGGAGGGACAGAATGACCTCGGAACAAGCATTTCTAAGTATTTAAAAAAATAAATAAAAAATATAACATATATGCTTTGTGCAGGTTTTGAGAGCTGTCTGAAGCATTCAGCTTTGTGGAGCACAGAGAACAAAACGATCACCAGTGTAGTACTGTGAAGTTAGAGGAAAGGCCCCCATGAACGTTACTAGCAGATTTCAGTAGGACCCTGATGTATTTGGGACCTGATGACTTTCCCCTGACACACGATGCTGTGGGAGAGAAGGATGCGACCTGTGGAATTTCTATGGCTGATCCTTTTGTTTTCCAGGAGATAAGACACCATCAGGGGTGTCTGTCTGCGGCACTCTCAATCACAAAGCGATAACTTCACATTCTTTACTAACGAGACCGCTGCAGGCAATCACCGGCCTCAGTGGTGATGCTTGCATCTATGGCACATGACCAGTACAAGCCAGTGACTGGCTGTGGAAGGCAAGTGAATGATCGGTATGACGATCGCTTCCACGCAGCCATTGACAGTGATTTGGTAGAAATTATTTCAGTCTTTCTAAAGCCCTTTGGCTGATCCTGGAATCTTTGGGTAGGCGGCAGGGGCAGAGAGACACGTGAATTGTGATTTATGTCATGTATATTAGTAATTTTATCACCAGGGACAAGAAAGAGAAAAACTTAATACATATATAGATAATACAAAGGCTCTGATCATGTCTCGTTTTTGGGTATGTCGGGGGTGCCCAACGGGGGTTATGAGGACATACCCGTATAGTGCATGGGGGCCTGCAGACACGTCGGGGGTACGATGACATACCCGTATAGTGCACGGGGGCCTGCAGACACGTCGGGGGTACGATGACATACCCGTACAGTGCACGAGGGCCTGCAGACACGTCGGGGGTACGATGACATACCCGTATAGTGCACGGGGGCCTGCAGACACGTCGAGGTTACGATGACATACCCGTATAGTGCACGGGGGCCAGCAGACATGTCGGGGGTACGATGACATACCCGTACAGTGCACGGGGGCCTGCAGACACGTCGGGGGTACGATGACATACCCGTACAGTGCACGGGGGCCTGCAGACACGTCGGGGGTACGATGACATACCCGTACAGTGCACGGGGGCCTGCAGACACGTCGGGGGTACGATGACATACCCGTATAGTGCACGGGGGCCTGCAGACACGTCGAGGTTACGATGACATACCCGTATAGTGCACGGGGGCCAGCAGACATGTCGGGGGTACGATGACATACCCGTACAGTGCACGGGGGCCTGCAGACACGTCGGGGGTACGATGACATACCCGTACAGTGCACGGGGGCCTGCAGACACGTCGGGGGTACGATGACATACCCGTATAGTGCACGGGGGCCTGCAGACACATCGGGGGTATGATGACATACCCGTATAGTGCACGAGGGCCTGCAGACACGTCGAGGGTAAGGCGACATACCTGTATAATGCAGGGGTGCCTGCAGACACTTCGGGGGTACGATGACATACCCGTATAGTGCACGGGGGCCTGCAGACACGGCGGGGGTATGATGACATACCTGTATAGTGCACAGGGGCCTGCAGACACGTCGGGGGTACGATGACATACCCGTATAGTGCACAGGGGCCTGCAGACACGGCGGGGGTACGATGACATACCCGTATAGTGCACGGGGGCCTGCAGACACGTCGGGGGTACGATGACATACCCGTATAGTGCATGGGGGCCTGCAGACACGTCAGTGGTACGATGACATACCCGTATAGTGCATGGGGCCTGCAGACACGTCGGTGGTATGATGACATACCCGTAGTATAGTGCATGGGGGCCTGCAGACACGTCGGTGGTACGATGACATACCTGTATAGTGCATGGGGGCCTGCAGACACGGCGGGGATACGATGACATACCCGTATAGTGCACGGGGGCCTGCAGACACGTCGGCGGCATGATGACATACCGGTATAGTGCATGGGGGCCTGCAGACACGGCGGTGGTATGATGACATACCCATATAGTGCACGGGGGCCCGCAGACACGTCGGTGGTATGATGACAAACCCGTATAGTGCACGGGGGCCTGCAGAAACGTCGGGGGTACGATGACATACCTGTATAGTGCACGGGGGCCTGCAGACACGTCGGGGGTACGATGACATACCTGTATAGTGCACGGGGGCCTGCAGACACGTCGGGGGTATGGCGACATACCCGTATAGTGCACGGGGGCCTGCAGACACGTCGGGGGTACGATGACATACCTGTATAGTGCACGGGGGCCTGCAGACACGTCGGGGGTACGATGACATACCTGTATAGTGCACGGGGGCATGCAGACACGTTGGGGTTACAATGACATACCTGTATAGTGCACGGGGGCCTGCAGACACGTCGGGGGTACAGTGACATACCCGTATAGTGCACGGGGGCCTGCAGACACGTCGGGGGTATGATGACATACCTGTATAGTGCACGGTGGCCTGTAGAAACGTCGGGGGTATGATGACATACCCGTTTAGTGCACGGGGGCCTGCAGACACGTCGGGGGTACGATGACATACCCGTATAGTGCACGGGGGCCTGCAGACACGTCGGGGGTAAGGCGACATACCCGTCACGGGGGCCTGTAGAAACGTCGGGGGTACGATGACATACCCGTACAGTGCACGGGGGCCTGCAGACACGTCAAGGTTACGATGACATACCCGTATAGTGCACGGGGGCCTGCAGACATGGCGGGGGTACGATGACATACCCGTATAGTGCACGGGGGGCCTGCAGACACGTCGGGGGTATAATGACATACTGGTATAGTGCACGGGGGCCTGCAGACACGTTGAGTGTACAATACAATATTCCTCATAGATACATTCCAATTAGTCGAAATGAATTCTATGCCCAGGATTAATAAATAAATGTGCTTACCAGGAGAGTATTGTGAGGTTTCAAAAAAAATAAATGAAGTTATTATTATTATTCATTTTTATAGCGCCATTTATTCCATGGCGCTTTACATGTGAACGGGGCAAATATAGACAAGTACAATAAACATGAGTAAAACAAGGCACACACAAGTACAGGAGGAGAGAGGACCCTGCCCGCGAGTTGGGAACTGAATGGCAATCACGGACATGTTACCAGCAGTACAACAGAGTGACGGTGGACAAACACTGCAGCGACCGCGGATCGCTGCGAGACAAGGATTAATGATGCTACACAAATACCAAATCTGCTGAACAAACATTTATTTCAATGCCACTTCAAACCAAGTTCCTGAGTCTTGTGCCCCGAACCCGTCCTGTACATGTCAGAAGACTAAAGTGTTAATAAGAGGAAACCAGCAGTGAGGGATAAAAAAAAGTGAATATCAGGACCCAGACATATGCTCAGCGAGATGACATGACACTCTAATCCCCGGCATTATATGCCAGTCAGCAATTACAAGCAATGAATCTGTCATTCTCCATGCACTGGATACAGCAGATAGGGCATGATGTATAGCGGGCCGGAAGGCCGACATGTCACTCACTGCAGATCACAAGTGCTGTGCCTTTTGGACCTCAGACTTTGATGTCCCTCTCGTGGCAGCTTTGCTACATTGCCGCATGGTGTTGAATGTCTGCCAAAGATGTGGTATGCATGGGAGTCGTGACAAACCAGAGCTAAAACGTGAATGAAGGCGGCTTCAGTTCTATTAAAACTTGGTTATATCAGGGCACAAAGTCCTTATAATATGCACGGAGAGAGGGAGGGTACATGCACCCTGTACACGGGCACATATGCTGCCAGAAGCAATGGAAGGAAACCGAAAGGGAGAAGATACAGATTACCGTAGATATTAGAAAAAACTTTTTGACAGTGAGGGTGACAATGAATGGAACAGGCTGCCAGGAGAGGTGGTGAGTTCTCCTTCAATGGAAGTCTTTACACAGAGATGGTTTAGTGACTCCTGCATTGAGCAGGGGGTTGGACACGTTGACCCCGGAGGTCCCTTGCAACTCCAACATTCTATAATTCTATATATCCAATTTATTCGTTTTGGATAAATACATTAACCAAAACCTATTCCCAACTAGTAAAGTGCAAGTAATATGCCCCAGGTGACTGATGTGCCGGCAATATTCACTATTCGGAGAGCGTTCAAAATTAATTTTTTCTAAAGACCCCAGTCAAAAAGGTAATCTCCTAAACCTTTAAAAATACATGTGTGGTTGTATTGATATATTTCAGGTAGCTTTAGGTCGACACTAGTGATGAGCGAACGTGCTCGGATAAGGCGTTATTGGAGCATGCTCGGGTACGGAGTGACTTCAGGGTGCTCGAAAAATAAGTTTGAGCCCCTCGCGGCTGTTCAATAGCTGGAACACATGCAGGGATTGTCTAATAGAGGAAATCCTGCATGTGTTGTGGTTGTCAAACAGCCGCGGGGACTCGAACATATTATTCAGGCATGCCATAAGACACTTGGTTAGAACACGAGCATGCTCCAGTAACACCTTACCCCAGCATGTTCGCTCATCACTATTTGATGCACAAAATATTTTTACATTAGAGTCTTTTTGATGTTCATTTTTAAAGAGAATTTTGACAAATTCATCAAAGAGTTACGGCCACCGCCTTTCAGAGCTGATATATATAATATTCTATAATTCTGTATAACTGCGCCTAACCAGGCCTGCATGAGAAGAAAAATAACATACTCACGTGCGGGGCGGTCCGGTCCGAGGGGCATCAAAGCAAGCAGGAGGGCGGCATCGTAAGAAGAAGGGAGGCGCCGGAACAGGACCAGCGACCCCCTCAGACCGGACCGCCTCACCCCGCAGGTGAGTATAATAAAAGCTATTTTTCTTATCTTGTAGGTTGGGTTGGGGGAAGATATACAGCATTATAGAATACTGTATATCAGTCCTGAAAGGTGATGGCCGTATCTCTCATCGGCCAAACCAGGTGACAGGGTCCCTTTAAAGGGACCCTGTCACCTCGAAATTCGCAGGTGAGGTAAGCCCACCGGCATCAGGGGCTTATCTACAGCATTCTGTAATGCTGTAGATAAGCCCCCGATGTTACCTGAAAGAGGAGAAAAAGACGTTATATTATACTCACCCAGGGGCGGTCCCGCTGCTGGTCAGGTCAAACGGGCGTCTCCGGTCCGCTGCGGTGCCTCCCATCTTCATTACAAGACGTCCTCTTCTGATCTTCAGCCACGGCTCCGGCGCAGGCGTACTTTGCTCTGCCCTGTTGAGGGCAGAGGATAGTACTGCAGTGCGCAGGCGCCAGAAAGGTCAGAGGCCCGGCGCCTGCGCACTGCAGTACTTTGCTCTGCCCTCAACAGGGCAGAGCAAAGTACGCCTGCGCCGGAGCCGTGGCTGAAGATCAGAAGAGGACGTCTTGTAATGAAGATGGGAGGCGCCGCAGCGGACCGGAGACGCCCATCCGACCGGACCAGCAGCGGGACCGCCCCTGGGTGAGTATAATATAACGTCTTTTTCTCCTTTTTCAGGTAACATCGGGGGCTTATCTACAGCATTACAGAATGCTGTAGATAAGCCCCTGATGCCGGCGGGCTTACCTCACCCGCGATTTTCGGGGTGACAGGTTCCCTTTAAGTCCAAGTGGGCATTACCATACAGTTTTAATTAGGGATGTGTATTTCTATCTCTGACCAATCATCAGCAGGCAGCCACACAATGGGGAAAAAAGAAAAAGCAGTGTAAAATATGTACACCATGACAGTCTGCTCTCCTCACTGCAGAATCATGACATGTGCTGGAGTACAGCAGATCTGGGTGAGATTAATTGCTTTTCAATTTCCATCTCCAGCAGTCAATGTGCGAGGAGGGGCAGTGATGAAGTTTACAAACACTTCTAGTAGCTTTCCTCTCAAATCAAATCAAATGAGCAAGTGTAGGGCTGCCAACTGGGGCTCTGGAGTTGGAGTCGTGGAGTAGGAGTTGGTATAAAATGGACCGAGTTCGACTCCTAAAAGATATAATACATTGGGTACAGTAGTGCAATACAGTATCTGCTGCAAATATTTTCATAATAATTTGGGAAAGTTATGAAGTGTCCAATAAATGTCTGTTCTTCTCCTCATCTAAGGATCTCGGCTTTTAGCTGAGATGAATCAGTGCTGCACTTTATGGACATGCTCAGTATTGAGGCGGTACGGTGGAGTCGGAGTGGTGGAGTAGGAAGTTAAGGAAATTGAGGAGTCGGAATCGGAGGTTTGGCTTACCGTCTCCACAGCCCTGCTACCAACTCTGCTGTGCTGTCTCTCCCCCCACACTGTCTGCTGGAGAATAAGCATGTTAATCACACCCAGGTCTGCTGTGCTCCAGCACAGGTCAGCACTCTGCAGTGGGAAGAGCAGACTGTCAGCACATGCCTCACACTGAGCCAGTTATACACTACTGTGGGGCGTGTTCTTTCCCCACTACATTTTGGATTTTTGTCATAGGCTAATCCAATGAGCGTGAACATACTCTGTTAGGGTATATATCCCACACAGCGGACTGTGTGCTTCGGACAATCTTTCTTCTTTTAGTTAGAGGAGTCCCCACAACAATGCTCTCATCACAGGATGTCCTTCTGTTCCCCAGAGATCAGCTGTAATCTTTGTGGGGGTTTCAGCGGCAAGATTTGGTCTTCCATCCATTGGTCTGTTAATAGGGATTATCCTAGGTTTAGAGTCCTCATTTCATGCTTATTTTTTTTCCTTCTATGTCGATATTTTTATTTGGGTATGGGGAGTATATCAGAGATTACATTTAACCAGCATTTAGCTTACTTCATATCCCTTTGATAATACTGTATTATTTGGAGCGCTCAGTGGTGACACAAGGCATCTCCGTATTGGTAGGTGACCTATATATCAAGGCAACAGTCCTTACCCTTTGAATGTCCCCAGAAGGAGGAAGGTGAAATGGCGTTGGGGCGGTGGGATATGGAGCCTGTGACCCAGGTAAGTTGGTAACATTACCTTCGTACTAAGCACTATTTGCAGCTAATAAGTGTTTAAGTAACTGGGGTTCTAATGTATCTAGTCTCTATTATTTATGCTCTTCTTTATTGCGCTATCACATTCTGCAACACTTTACAGACATTATTATCACTGTCCCCTATGGGGCTCACAATCTAAATTCCCTATCAGTATGGTGGTGACAGGTTTACATTTAATTATGGCTAGCACTTGCACTTTATTAATATACACCACTAGCTATTTTGTGTCTTACGACATAAGTTTCTCCAGGCTCATGATGTGTCCCCTAACAGGAGGTGTTCCCTGTAATTCTGATGTTTTTAGGCTACATTTTTTTCAACAAAATCATATTTTTAATATTAAGAATTTTGGCATAGATTTCTTATTAGCCTTAATTATATCCTGGGTGGTGGTTGTTACACAATTAAACAAAATAACCAAAAAATAAGCCCTCAGACAGCACCATTAAAGGAAAAAAAATACAAAGTTATGGGTGTCAGAAAATGGTGTGACAAACAGCTTTTTTTAAAAAATATATATATTTTTTCAAAACCAGTACAAAAAATAAACGCATAAATAGATACATACATTGTACTGACCAGAAGAATTATGTTGCCAGGTCATTTTTAGTAGAGTATTGAATGGCACAAAACCAAAAGCAGAAAAGTATTGGCGGATTTGTTGTTTATTTACCGCATTCAGATTGTTGTTGTTGTTTATGGTAAAGCGAATGAGATCTTGCAAAACTAGAACTCATCTTGCAAAAAAACAAAACGCTCATTGGGTTACGGAGGAAAAAAAATGCGCAAAAAAAAAATTCGAAAATTAGCTCAGACTTGTAGAAGTGGTTAAGTTGGTGTACGATATTGACTAAAAATACTGAATATGGGCACATTAAAATCCAGCAAATAAATCTGAATTTTCAGTGATGGTCGAAGGTGCAAAGTGGCCATACTACCCATGCTAAACACCGCCACCATAGCATCATGTGGTCACACACTGCTCTCATTTTATTATTTCCCCAATATTCAGTGACTCATTAGTATCAGATCCGCTGATGTAACGGGATGAGATCTTCTCTGCATTACAGATAAAGAGATTTCCAGGAAAAGGCTCTGCTCACATATTGCAACCAGTCCGGCCATTTATTCTTTTAAACAGCTATCATACGGATTAAAGATCGTGTTTCTTGTAAAGAGTTTGTCGTGTTATCACAAATGGAGAAGAGGGGAAAAAAATAAGCAAAGTATTAAAAATCTTTTTATAGTCTGAAGAGAAATCCCAGGAACTAATAGCACCCTGATGTAACTGCACCACATGAACATTACTATATACAGAAAGAGGCTACATTAAGAAATCAGAATAAAAGCGCAAAACACACAAAGAAAAATATATTTTTTATTATCATTAGTGCATACCCCGTTCCATCAATTTTCCCTCCATAATCAGAACAAATCATGTTTTCCCCCACAGTGGTGTCTTGCAATGAAGGGGTTATGAAGTTTAAAGAAAGTTGGCGACCGATCCCCGAGCGAGACAAAAAAAAGGGGATCAGTGTGGATCGGCTCAGCTCCCTGGAAATCAGCTGATTGAAGAGACGAAGCTGCAAAACAGAGCATAGCTACTACTTAAAGGGCTAATCGGCAGGACGCGGAATGTCCCCAATGGTTATAGGATTATCCCGAGGATAGGCTACCGTACTAATTTTATGGCGCTAGATAATTTTTTTTTAAAATTGTCCAGGATTGGCATGAAACTCTGAAGTCACTATATGACTAGAGACTTGTGAATCCTCACAGCGCACACGGTGATTATTCTGCGGTGAGACCGACCGGTCATGAGACTACATGCATGCGATATGCCACACTGCGGCTATATGTACGCAGCCTTGCTCAATACGTGGAATGTTGCCAGGACTATGCTCACTGCTTAAAAAAATAAAGGGAACACTTAAACAAAATGTAACTCCAAGTCAATCACACTTCTGTGAAATCAACCTGTACAGTTTTGAAGCAACACTGATTGCACCAATTGTGAATTAATTTCTCTTGAAGTTGTGAAAATCGAACAAACAAGTTTTTATCCTTTTTGGCTGTTTTGGTCACTTTTGCATTTTTTATTGCTCTCACTCCTAGAGGTACTGTAGAGTAGCATGAGGTGGCGTCTACAACCCACAGAAGTTGCCCAAGTAGTGCAGCTCATCCAGGATGGCACATCAATGCAAGCAGTGGCAATAAGGATAGCTGTGTCTGTCAGCACAATTGTCAGAGCATAGAGCATTTACCAGGAGATGTGGAGGGGGCAGTAGGAGGACAACAACCCAGCAGTAGGACCGCTGCCTCCTCCTTTGTACAAGGAGGAACAGGAAAAGAAATGCTAGGCCCTGCAAAATGACCTTCAGCAGGCCTACTCAAACTGTCAGAAACACTCCATGAGGGCGACGTCCACAAGTAGGTGTTGAGCTTACAGCCCAACACCGTGCAGGGAGATTGGCATTTGCAAAGAACACCAAAATTGCTAGATTCGACATGGACATCATGCGCTCTTCACGGATGAGAGCAGATTCACACTGAGCACGTGACAGACATCTGGAGACACCATGGAGAACCGTCTTCTGCCTGCAACATCCTCCAGCATGACAGGTTTGGCAGTGGATCAGTAATGTGGGGAGGCATTTCTTTGAAGGGCCACACAACCCTCCATGTGCTATCCAGAGGTTCCCTGAGTGCCATGAAGTACCAGGATGAGATACTCGGAGCCATTGTGAGACCATATGCTGGTGCAGTGGGCCTTGGGTTCCTAATGACGCATAACAATGCTAGGCCGTATGTGGCTGAAGTTTGTCAGCAGTTCCTGCATGATGAAGATGTTGATGCTATGGACTGTCCTGCCCGTTCCCCAGACCCGAATCCAACTGAGATCATATGGAACATCATGCCTCATTCCATGCGCCAACTCCACGTTGCACCATAGACTGCCAAGATGACTGATGCTTTAATCCAGGTCTGGGAGGAGATCCCTCAGGAGAACATCCGCCACCTCACCAGGAGCATGGCAAGGTGTTGTAGGGATGTCATACAGTGCACATGGATGCCACACACACTACTGAGTATAATTTCCTTGTCTTGAGGTGTTTCCACTGATGTTGAGTCATTTATTTATTTGTGCTTGTAGGTCCTTCATACTCAAGACCAGCAATACCTTTACACGGCCAGTCCGTTCTTCTATTCTTGGGAAATCAACATTTGAATTGATATGTAAATGAGGTTGAAAAACTATTCGTAGACTTTAAGCCTCTGTCACTCCAGCTCTATTCCCCAACTGGCACGGCCACATGAAGGTCTGTCAAGCAGGAAGGGGTGGTGCTGCGTGGGGAATAGTGCTGGACTGAGGAGGTTTGGACTTACAAATAACTCTTTTGCATATCATTTATAGGAAATGGAGGAACAGAATGGCCGTAAAAGGTATTGCTGGACTTCTCTTTGAAAGAGCTAGACATTCATATAGTTTGGGAGGTGAAATCCTGACGACAGATCACCTTAAGATGAAAGGTGTCCAGGTCTTG
Source organism: Ranitomeya imitator (assembly GCF_032444005.1). Classification (NCBI taxonomy): domain Eukaryota; kingdom Metazoa; phylum Chordata; class Amphibia; order Anura; family Dendrobatidae; genus Ranitomeya; species Ranitomeya imitator. The sequence continues at coordinate 79,766,207 of NC_091282.1, forward strand.
AAATACAGATGCACTGTGGCAGCTTGAATGAGGATTTCAAAAGGACAAATTTATTTTTCAGAAAAGGAAAAAATATCTACACGTTCTAAAGATCAATTGCAACAAAAATAAAATAATTCAATTAACAACTTAAAACTTTATATCCAAATTTTGTCTATAAAAATGAACCAGCTACTTATCTAGTTGGCTGCCAGGAGTGAAAAGGCACAAGAAAGTTCTTATGGCCTAGAACTTTTTACCAAGGTATAGTTTTTCATAAAGAAGCCATCCCGTTAATAAGTGCACTGTAAAGAATGCTTCCTGACACAGGAATAAAGCCCCCAAGCCTGGTCCTGAGAGGCATCACATCACATTGACGTGTATCCAAATTCCTTGAAAGACTTCAGTTTTTTAAGACAAGCAGTCAAGTATTTTTGCCTTTTTTTCTGATCAAAGTGTGCGTGTAAAAATATACGCCATACCTTCATCAATACCTATTCTCTTCTCCTCGCAGCAATACAGGACATGCCTTGCATGAAACGTGAGCTGTGTCAACTTGATCAAGGTCAGACTGTCTCAAATCTATTTCCTTATCTGTCAGCATGTTTCTAATTTGTAGATTTCCTTTCCCTAAATTGAGAAATATTCCTCCTCTAGCTAACGCTCATGTAAAAACATTATTTTAACTCAACTGAAGCTTTAAGTCTGTCGGCTCAGCATCCAACATAGTTTGCAGAGGTCATGTGTAGGCAATGAAGGACATCTACTGAATGGTTTCTGACGCTAGGGAATCTTAGCCTTGTCCAAGGGTATACGTTCTACGTAATTAGCAAAAATTAGAACACAGAAACAGAAAAGTATATTTACCCAGAACTACAATTACGATGGTCAAGGACAAAGAATGGTGTGACCTGACCCTTCTACTACAAAGCTTGGAAATTACAACTGAATTTCCCAGCGATATCAACCAGTTAAAAAAGTCACCACTCTTAGTAAGTGTGCCACCCACATGGTGCGCGATCCAGACCGGTGAGCACAGGAACGCTTGGCCCTAAGTCAGTCCTGTAGATGTGCGTGAGCTGATGTAAATCATTGAACACCAAGCCATACCTGGCCCACCTTTTTTTATCGTAGATGTGATTTAAGAGCTTTTAATTTGTACTTGTTCAGATATTCAAATGCATTGTTTTTGTAGTACAAAAGCCTAATTTTAGTGTAATTTAAAATTATTGTATAAACATACATATATAGATTATATACAGTTGTGGCCAAAAGTATTGACACCCCTGCAATTCTGTCAGATAATACTCAGTTTCTTCCTGAAAATGATTGCAAACACAAATTCTTTGTTAATTATTATCTTCATTTAATTTGTCTTAAATGAAAAAACACAAAGAATTGTCCTAAAGCCAAACTGGATATAATTCCACACAAAACATAAAAAAAGGGGTGGACAAAAGTATTGGCACTGTTCGAAAAATCATGTGATGCTTCTCTAATTTGTGTAATTAACAGCACCTGTAACTTACCTGTGGCACCTAACAGGTGTTGGCGACAACTAAATCACTCTTGCAGCCAGTTGACATGGATTAAAGTTGACTCGACCTCTGTCCTGTGTCCTTGTGTGTACCACATTGAGCATGGAAAAAAGAAAGAAGACCAAAGAACGGTCTGAGGACTTGAGAAACCAAATTGTGAGGAAACATGAGCAATCTCAAGGCTACAAGTCCATCTCCAAAGAACTGAATGTTCCTGTATCTACCGTGCGCAGTGTCATCAAGAAGTTTAAAGCCCATGGCACTGTGGCTAACCTCCCTAGATGTGGACGGAAAAGAAAAATTGACAAGAGATTTCAACGCAAGATTGTGTGGATGTTGGATAAAGAACCCCGACTAACATCTAAACAAGTTCAAGCTGCGCTGCAGTCTAAGGGTACAACAGTGTCAACCCGTACTATCCGTTGGCGTCTGAATGAAAAGGGGCTGTATGGTAGGAGACCCAGGAAGACCCCACTTCTTACCCCGAGACATAAAAAAGCCAGGCTGTATTTTGCCAAAACTTACATGAAAAAGCCTAAAACGTTTTGGAAGAATGTTTTCTGGTCAGATGAGACAAAAGTAGAGCTTTTTGGGCAAAGGCATCAACATAGAGTTTACAGGAGAAAAAAAAGAGGCATTCAAAGAAAAGAACACGGTCCCTACAGTCAAACATGGCAGAGGTTCCCTGATGTTTTGGGGTTGATTTGCTGCCTCTGGCACTGGACTGCTTGACCGTGTGCATGGCATTATGAAGTCTGAAGACTACCAACAAATTTTGCAGCATAATGTAGGGCGCAGTGTGAGAAAGCTGGGTCTCCCTCAGAGGTCATGGGTCTTCCAGCAGGACAATGACCCAAAACACACTTCAAAAAGCATTAGAAAATGGTTGGAGAGAAAGCACTGGAGACTTCTAAGGTGGCCAGCAATGATTCCCGGCCTGAATCCCATAGAACACCTGTGGAGAGATCTAAAAATGGCAGTTTGGAGAAGGCACCCTTCAAATATCAGGGACCTGGAGCAGTTTGCCAAAGAAGAATGGTCTAAAATTCCAGCAGAGCATTGTAAGAAACTCATTGATGGTTACCGGAAGTGGTTGGTCGCAGTTATTTTGGCTAAAGGTTGTGCAACCAAGTATTAGGCTGAGGGTGCCAATACTTTTGTCTGGTCCATTTTTGGAGTTTTGTGTGAAATGATCAATGTTTTGCTTTTTGCTTCATTCTCTTTTGTGTTTTTTTCATTTAAGACAAATTAAATGAAGATAATACCAAATAATTTGTGTTTGCAATCATTTTCAGGAAGAAACTGAGTATTATCTGACAGAATTGCAGGGGTGTCAATACTTTGGGCCACAACTGTAGCGTTAGGTCCAGAAATATTTGGACAGTGACCAAATCTTCATGTTCTGTAGGTCACTATTTTGGATTAAAAAAATGAAACAACTGAAATGGAATTGAAGTGTAAACCTTCAGGTTTAATTAAAAAGGGTGAAATAAAAATATTCTGTGAAACGCTTAAAAATTGCAACCATTTTTATAGAAAATACCCTGTAATTGGACTCCTTAACTTTATAATAAAATGTTAATTTGTAATACTTTGTAGAGAATCTTTAGCACGTAATTACTGACTGAAATCTGGAAGCCATGGACGTCACCAAACTCTGGGTTTCTTCTTTTGTGATGCTTTGCCGGCCTTTACTGTAGCGGTCTTCAGTTGCTGCTTGTTAGTGAGTCTTTCTGCCAATAGGTAATTGTCTTGGGCATATGAAATGCTGCTCAATGGTGTTGAGATCTGGTGATTGACTTGGCTGTTGAAAACTATTCCACAACTCCCAGGTTGCTTTAGCAGTATGTTTTCGGTCATTGTCCATCTGTCCTGTGAAGCACCATCAAATCAACCTTGCTGCCTTTGGTTGAATCTGAGGAGAAAGTCTCGTCCTGTACACTTTAGAATTCATCCGGCTGCTTTTGTCTGGGGTTTGTCTTCACCAGGGAAAGGATTCTGTGCTCATCCACCACTGTTCTCTTCTGTGGACGTCCAGACCTATTTGGAGTTTCCAAACTCACTAGTGAGATTTTTTTTCAGAATGTACCAATGATTTGGACACTTATCATCTCTGCTATCTCTTGGATGGATTTCATTTTTTTTATTAGCCAAATGTAAGTCTGTTTCTCTTCCATTGAAAGCTGACTGTATGTGGGTTCACAGCAACAGCTTCCAAATACAAATGCCACACCTGGAACATATTAACCCTTTTCCGACATCAGGTGTTAATGTACGCCGATGTTGGACTCCCCTTTGATGTAGGCTCCAGCGCTGACCCCACATCTTTTCCGGCACATGTCAGCTGTTTTGAACAGCTGACATGTGCCTCTAACAGCGGCATTTAACGTGAGTGCCCGGCAAGCGCGCCAGAAATACCGCCCATTGGTGACCATGTCACATGTTCGCGGGTCCCCGATGGGTTGGCATGACAACCAGAGGTCTCCAGCAGACTTCTATGGTTGTCACTGTCGGATTTCTATAAGAGCCGCCCGGTGGTGGGCGCTCATAGCAAGTGAGCAATTCTGCTACATACAGGCGATCTGATCATCGCCTGTATGTAGCAGAGACAATCGGGTTATGGCAGCTTCTAGTCTCCCATGGAGGCTATTGAATGATGGCAAAAAGTTTTTTTTAACTATATATATATATAAAAAAAAAGTTCGAATCACCCCCTTTTGCCCCATTCAAAATAAAATAAAAAAAGTCAAACCTACACATATTTGATATCACCGGGTTCAGAATCGCCCGATCTATCAATATAAAAAAGAATTACTGTATATACTCGAGTATAAGCCGACCCGAATATAAGCCAACCCCCCTAATTTTGCCACAAAAAACTGGGAAAACTTATTGACTTGAGTATAAGCCTAGGGTGGGAAATGCAGCAGCTACCGGTTAATGTCAAAAATAAAAATAGATACCAATAAAAGTAAAATTAATTGAGACATCAGTAGGTTAAGTGTTTTTGATTATCCATATTGAATCAGGAGCTCCATATAATGCTCCATACAGTTCATGATGGGCCCCATAAGATGCTCCATATTAAAATATACCCCATATAATGATGCACAAAGTTTAATAATGGCCCCATAAGATGCTCCATAGAAACATTTGCCCCATACAATGCTGCATAAAGGTTGATGGCCCCATGAGATGCTCCATACATTATGGTCCCATAAGATGCTCCACACATTATGGCCCCATGAGATGCTCCATACATTATGGCCCCATGTGATGCTCCACACATTATGGCCCCATGTTATGCTCCACACATTATGGCCCCATAAGATGCTTCACACATTATGCCCCATGAGATGCTCCATACATTATGGCCCCATGAGATGCTCCATACATTATGGCCCCATGAGATGCTCCACACATTATGCCCCATACGATGCTCCACACATTGTGGCCACATGAGATGCTCCACACATTAGGGGCCCCATGATATGCTCCACACATAATGCCCCATAAGATGCTCCTCATATATACCCCATAAGATGCTCCTCATATATGCCCCATAAGATGCTCCTCATATATGCCCCATAAGATGCTCTTCATATATGCCCCATAAGATGCTCCTCATATATGCCCCATAAGATGCTCCTCATATATTCCCCATAAAATGCTCCATACATTTGACCCATTTGCAGTTGCTGCGATTAAAATAAAAAAAATCACATACTTACCTCTCTTCGCTCAGGCCCCCGACACTTGTGATAGTCACCTTCCACGTTCCATCGCTGCTCTGTCTTCCAACCTCGGCACTGACTGTTCAGGTAGAGGGCGGCGCGCACACTAATTGCGTCATCGCGCCCTCTGACCTGAACAGTCACAGCCAGAGGATGGAAGACAGAGTGGCGCGCAGCGATTGAACGTGGAAGGTGACTATCGCGCAATGCTCCCCCTCCCCTGATACACTCACCAGCTCCCGGCGCGGTCCCTGGCAGCGTCTCACTGTCAGATGGTCCCCGGGAGCCGGCGGCATCTTCCTGTGTTCAGCGGTCACGTACCGCTCATTAGAGTAATGAATATGCGTGCATATTCATTACTCTAATGAGCGGAACCAAATGACCGCTGAACACAGGAAGCGCTGCCCGGAGCCCATGGAACATGCAGGGACAGCGCCAGGAGCAGGTAAGTATATCACAGCCGCCGCTCCCCCTCACCGACACTGACTCGAGTATAAGCCGAGAGGGTCACTTTCAGCCCAAAAAAGTGGGCTGAAAATCTCGGCTTATACTCGAGTATATACAGTAACCCGATTGCTAAACAGTGTAAAGAGATTCAAAGTCAAAACGCCAGAATACATTTTTTTGGGTCACTGCGACATTGCACTAAAATGCAGTGACGGGCAATTAAAAGACCATATCTGCACCAAAATGGTATCATTAAAAATGTCAGCTCGGCGCGCAAAAAATAAGCCCTCACCCAACCCGAGATCACGAAAAATTGAGACGCTATAAGTAAACTTTGGAATTTTTTTTCCACCACTTAGATAAAAAAAAGAACCTAGACATGTTTAATGTCTATAAACTCGAAATGACCTAAAGAATCATAATAGCAGGTGGGTTTTAGCATTTAGTGAACATGGTAAAAAAAAAAAAAACAACTGTGGGATTGCACTTATTTTTGCAATTTCACCAAACTTGCAATATTTTTTCCTGTTTTCCAGTACACAATATGTTAAAACCAATGGTGTCGTTCAAAAGTACAACTCGCCCTGCAAAAAACAAGCCCTCACATGGGCATATTGACCAAAAAAGTTATGGCTCTGGGAAGAAGGGGAGCAAAAAAAGGAAATGAAAAACCAAAAATACCTCTGGTCGTGAAGAGGTTAAAGAGCTGTAATTGCTAATCCCTTACTCCAATTAGGATATCAACACCCTCAAAGTAAAGCTGAGAGTCTGCACGTTAAGACCATATTGATTATATAACTATCTTGAATATGTTTTGGTAAACATCTAAAATTTATAAACTTGAGTCACTGTCCAAATATTTCTGGACCTTAATAAATGTATATTTTTGATAGATTCTATATATATATATATATATATATATATATATATATATATATATATACACACACACATATATATATACTAGATGGTGGTCCGATTCCAACGCATCGGGTATTCTAGCATATATATGTATGTATATAGCAGCCACATAGTATATAGCACAGGCCACGTAGTATATAGGAGCCATGTAGTATATAGCAGACAAATACTATGTGGCCTGTGCTATATACTATGTGGCTGCTATATACATACATATTGTAGAATACCCGATGCGGTAATACAGGCCACGCAATATATAACAGTGGCCACGAAGTATATAACACAGCCACGTACTATATAACACAGCCCACGCAGTATACAGCAGCCATGGAGTATATAACACAGCCCACGCAGTATATAGCAGCCACGTAGTATATAACACTGCCCACGCAGTATATAGCAGCCACGCAGTATATAACACTGCCCACGCAGTATATAGCAGCCACGTAGTATATAACACAGCCCACGCTACGTCATCATCTTGCAAGACCGCAATGCACTCTTGGGACCGGAGCGCGCGAGGAGCATCGGTAAATGCTTCGCCTGGATCCGGGGGCCAACGGAAGGTGAGTATATAACTATTTTTTATTTTAATTCTTTTTTTTAACAGGGATATGGAGCCCACATTGCTATATACTACGTGGGCTGTGCAATATACTACGTGCGCTGTGCAATATACTCCGTGGGCTGTTATATACTACGTGGCTGTGCTATATACTACGTGGCTGTGCTATATACTACGTCGCCGGCCGCGAACAATCATCGACAGGCGCAGTCCGGCCACGAATTGGCGCGGGATTTCAACCGCGCTTCGCTAATTGGTCGCGGCTGGCCGAATCCTGTGTATTCAATGTATTATTCTAAAATCTTCATAAATAAACTATATACATATTCTAGAATACCCGATGCGTTAGAATCGGGCTACCATCTAGTATATACAGTCATGGCCAAAAGTATTGACACCCCTGCAATTCTGTCAGATAATACTCATTTTCTTCCTGAAAATGATTGCAAACACAAATTAAATTAATTGGTATTATTATCTTCATTTAATTTGTCTTAAATGAAAAAACACAAAAGAGAATGAAGCAAAAAGCAAAACATTGATCATTTCATACAAAACTCCAAAGATGGGCCAGACAAACGTATTGTATTTGGTTGCACAACCTTTAGCCAAAATAACTGCGACCAACCGCTTCCGGTAACCATCAATGAGTTTCTTAGAATGCTCTGCTGGAATTTTAGACCATTCTTCTTTGGCAAACTGCTCCAGGTCCTTGATATTTGAAGGGTGCCTTCTCCAAACTGCCATTTTTAGATCTCTCCACAGGTGTTCTATGGGATTCAGGTCTGGACTCATTGCTGGCCACCTTAGAAGTCTCCAGTGCTTTCTCTCAAACCATTTTCTAGTGCTTTTTGAAGTGTGCTTTGGGTCATTGTCCTGCTGGAAGACCCATGACCTCTGAGGGAGACCCAGCTTTCTCACACTGGGACCTACATTATGCTGCAAAATTTGTTAGTAGTCTCCAGACTTCATAATGTCATGCACACGGTCAAGCAGTCCAGTGCCAGAGGCAGCAAAGCAACCCCAAAACATGAGGGAACCTCTGCCATGATTGACTGTAGGGACTGTGTTCTTTTCTTTGAATGCCTCTTTTTTTCTCCTGTAAACTCTATGTTGATGCCTTTGCCCAAAAAGCTCTACTTTTGTCTTATCTGACCAGAGAACATTCTTCCAAAACGTTTTAGGCTTTTTGAGGTAAGTTTTGGCAAAATACAGCCTGGCTTTTTTATGTCTCGGGGTAAGAAGTGGGGTCTACCATACAGTCCTTTTTCATTCAGATGCCGACGGATAGTACGGGTTGACACTGTTGTACCCTCGGACTGCAGGGCAGCTTGAACTTGTTTGGATGTTAGTCGAGGTTCTTTATCCAATATCCGCACAATCTTGCGTTGAAATCTCTTGTCAATTTTTCTTTTCCGTCCACATCTAGGGAGGTTAGCCACAGTGTCATGGGCTTTAATCTTCTTGATGACACTGCGCACGGTAGACACAGGAACATTCAGGTCTTTGGAGATGGACTTGTAGCCTTGAGATTGCTCATGCTTCCTCACAATTTGGTTTCTCAAGTCCTCAGACAGTTCTTTGGTCTTCTTTCTTTTCTCCATGCTCAATGTGGTACACACAAGGACACAGGACAGAGGTTGATTCAACTTTAATCCATGTCAACTGGCTGCAAGTGTGATTTAGTTATTGCCAACACCTGTTAGGTGCCACAGGTAAGTTACATGTGCTGTTAATTACACAAATTAGAGAAGCATCACATGATTTTTCGAACAGTGCCAATACTTTTGTCCACCCCCTTTTTTATGTTTGGTGTGGAATTATATCCAATTTGGCTTTAGGACAATTCTTTTTGTGTTTTTTCATTTAAGACAAATTAAATGAAGATAATACCAAATTTGTGTTTGCAATCATTTTCAGGAAGAAAATGAGTATTATCTGACAGAATTGCAAGGGGGTCGATACTTTTGGCCACGACTGTATATGTATATATATATATATATATATATATATATATATATATATATATATATATATACACTAGATGGTGGCCCGATTCTAACGCATCGGGTATTCTAGAATATGTATGTCCACGTAGTATATTGCCCAGTCACGTAGTATATTTCCCAGTCACGTAGTATATTGCCCAGCCACGTAGTATATTGCCCAGGCACGTAGTATATTGCTCAGCCACGTAGTATATTGCCCAGGCACGTAGTATATTGCTCAGCAACGTAGTATATTGCCCAGTCACGTAGTATATTGCCCAGTCACAAAGTATATTGCCCAGCTACGCACAGAGCCACGTAGTATACAGCACAGAGCCACGTAGTATACAGCACAGAGCCACGTAGTATACAGCACAGAGCCACGTAGTATACAGCACAGAGCCACGTAGTATACAGCACAGAGCCAAGTAGTATACTGCCCAGCCACGTAGTATACAGCACAGTCACGTAGTATGCACCATATCCCTGTTAAAAAAAAAAAAATAGTTACATACTCACCTCCTGGAGCCTCCGAATCGAAGCGGCCGGTTCCCGATGCTTGGCGCGCGGTCCAGTCCCAAGAGTGCATTGCGGTCTTGCAAGATGATGACGTAGCGTGGGCTGTGTTATATACTACGTGGCTGCTATATACTGCGTGGGCAGTGTTATATACTGCGTGGCTGCTATATACTGCGTGGGCAGTGTTATATACTACGTGGCTGCTATATACTGCGTGGGCTGTGTTATATACTCCATGGCTGCTGTATACTGCGTGGGCTGTGTTATATAGTACGTGGCTGTGTTATATACTTCGTGGCCACTGTTATATATTGCGTGGCCTGTATTACCGCATCGGGTATTCTACAATATGTATGTATATAGCAGCCACATAGTATATAGCACAGGCCACATAGTATTTGTCTGCTATATACTACATGGCTCCTATATACTACGTGGCCTGTGCTATATACTATGTGGCTGCTATATACATACATATATATGCTAGAATACCCGATGCGTTAGAATCGGGCCACCATCTAGTATATATATATGTGTGTGTGTGTATATATATATATATATATATATATATATATATATATATATATATAATGAATCAAAAATATACATTTATTAAGGTCCAGAAATATTTGGACAGTGACTCAAGTTTATAAATTTTCGTCGCGCGGAGCGGAAGAGGCCGGTTCCTGATCCGGGGGGGGGGGGGGGTAGGTGGGGGCGGAGGGTGAGTATGTAACTATTTTTTAATTTTTTATTATTTTTAACATGAGATATTTTTACTATTCATGCTGATGAGGGGCAAATACCCCGAAACAGCTGTCTGTGGATGGATACCATATTTTGGCATAGGTGGTTTTCCTTTTTGGATGCTGCCCTTCCCATGGTTGTTCCTTCCCGGTGAAAGACCTGGCTATTTATTGCTTGCGTTGAGAAACACGTGATGGTGTCTCCGAGGCTTTTTTACATGCATTTGCATATTTCCCATAAGGGATGGGGGCAGTGTTCTGGATCACTGCGTTGAGAAACACGTGATGGTGTCTCCGCGGTGTTGGATGTTTTGGTCTCCCCGAGGCCAATCATCTGTGCCTTTATAGCCTTTTTACTAGGCACTGCTCCTAATAGCCAGTTTCCTACTCCACACTGATGAGGGACAAATACCCCGAAACAGCTGTCTGTGGATGGATACCATGTTTTGGCATAGGGGGTTTTCCTGTTTGGATGCTGCCCTTCCCGTGGTTGTTCCTTCCCGGTGAAAGACCTGGCTATTTATTGCTTGCGTTGAGAAACACGTGATGGTGTCTCCGCAGCTTTTCTACATGCATTTGCATATTTCCCATAAAGGATGGGGCAGTGTTCTGGATCACTGCGTTGAGAAACACGTGATGGTGTCTCCGCGGTGTTGGATGTTTTGATCTCCCCGAGGTCATTCATCCTTATGTTTATACTTCTGTCTAATGACCATGGCCACCTTTACTATAACATCAGTGAATAAAAGCTGAAGGCAGGTGTATATACTGGTATTTATTGCATACTCAACTTATGCTTTTAAAGAGGCACCAACAGGGAAAACGGACAGTTTTTGCGCTTATTTTATTCCCGCAGCTCCCCTGGGTAATCGATTTAATTTTCTTTTAATCCTCCTGCTCTGCCTTTTCCTTGCTCCTCCACTAAGCTATCCTTTTATTGTTTTCTTCAATCCACCATAAGGTTTCAAAGATGGCATCAAGTAAGAAGATGCATCATTTTTCTTGTCTTTCCAAAGAGGAGTTTTTCACAGGGTAATAACACAGAGCTGCTAAAGTTACGCCCCCGAAGAATCAGGAGTACAACACCTAATTGGTAGAAACAATACAAATTTGTACCAAATAAAAAAGCTCCTCATCTATTAAAACCAAAAACTAAATACCCAAGGAAGAAGCTGGAATAAAATAGGAGTAAGAAGTGCTAACTTTTTACCGGACAACTAAAAAAATAAAGGAAAAAATAAATTGCCGGTGTTTCTCGCCATTTCAACAGCTTTACTTGGGGTTAAAATTTACTTTTCCTACTTATTCTCCTGATCAATACCTTCTACCAATGATCTGAAAACACAAGGTGATGCTGAAAGTAAAGGCCTGTTGTCCAGGAATGTGGCGTTTTTTGCCATGTAACGCGACGTTACAGCTTTCGCTATAATCCCCGACAGCTGCACAGTAGAAGAATAACCCAATTTGAGCATTAGCTCATGGTTGCCGATGCCAGTATCCTGCTGCTTTCTAGGTTTAGTGTGAAAACTGCCTTCGATTGAACAGTCGAGAAGCGCAAACTTCAATGTATTAAACGCATTTCTACAGTAAGAGAATCAATGCGAGGGCTAAATACTGCAGGCGGCGCGGGAGCGAGTAAACAAGCCAAAGAACATAATGGGAGTTTTTTTTTTTTCTTGAAGCTGCTGCCTGGAAAAAATTACATTGGATAAATTCTACTTGACAACAAAAGTCTCCAAATCTGTGTATGTTTTATTCATGACATTGTCATTTTTAGGAATGCCTCTTCTTCCTAGAATCCATTTAGCAGATTTTTTTTTGTTTTCTTGGAACTTTCTTCTCAGCTGGAGAACAAATGATGAATCCATAAGAATGGAGTGTCAATCACACCAGAGAGAGATAGCGCTAAGCCAACAGATAAAACATGCAGCTCAATCAATGGCATACTGCTCGGATGGCGGGTAACCATGCAATCTAGCCAGGGCAAACCTCCGGGGCTCGTGACAACCCAAGAATACAGGTACTGAGCTTCCTTTCCCTCCTTCCAAATGGCCCGTTCATTCTGAAGATCATGGGTTTGAGTAGTTGGACTTCCAACAAGTCTATGGCTTATCCTGGGAATATGTCCCTTCACACAAAGTGTGAAGAAAGCCACTGCTCTAATCCCTCTGCTCTGTAATGTTCCATCCACTCTTCTTCAGCAAGTGGGTCCTATAGAATAACATTCTGCCAGCACTACAGGAGCTGGACTCCCCCTTTCACTCACTTCCCAGCATACATTGCTCCTGCTAATGTCCAATGGCATGCGGGTCCTGAATTGAAAGCCCGCCTTTCAAGCTTGGATGCAGTTTGGCAGAAGCAGAGACACAGACCCATCCCCACCTCCGGCGGATCTGCTGCAGGAGACCAGTTACACTGGACACCAGGCAGTTTGAAAGTCATGAGACCTCCAATGGCTGACACCTTGGAGTGATTTTTAAAGGTTTTTTTTTTTACACGAAGTGGCTAGCGATTATGCATTTACCACATTATCAAAGAAGATCCAATTGTGGGAAAGGACAAAGACCAATCAAACATTGCATAATTACAGGGCTGTGCCGCAGTAATTATAAAAAATAACGCACTGAAGAACTATTACGTCAGGTTATACTTTCTGTGCTACTCTGTTATACAATTCCATTAAATCATCATATAGATCAGGGGTGGGCAATTAATTTTGCCATGGGGCCGCATGAGAAATTGGGATGGTTTTAGAGGGCCGGACTAATATAATTACCGTATTTTTCGGACTATAAGACGCACCCCAAATTTGGGGTGAAAATTGCAGAAAAAAAGATTTTTTAGAAGATGGGGGTCCGTCTTATTGTCCGAATTTACAGTATCTTACCTGAGGGCTGGCAGAGCGGGGTCACAGGAGGCATGGTGTCGGTAGAGGTGGGGTGATGCGGTGTGTGTGCACCTGAGCAGGGTCCCTTCCTGCTTAGGTGGGCGACGCCACGGCCTGGTGGCCATGGGGGGGTTGCAGCAGTGGTGTGGCGGCGGCAGAGGTGCGGTATGGCGTGCGCAGGGTCCCTTCCACCGGTGAGGTGGCGCAGCGGCCCGGAATGCAATGTGAGCAGTAGAGCCAGGTTGAATATCGGTGGCGGCGGCCATCTTCCCGAGGCCGCGTGTGCGCAGATGGATATTGCGGCGGCCATTTTCCTGAAGCCGAGATCTAAATCTGCAAACTCGGCTTCAGGAAAATGGCCGCCGCGATCTCCATCTGAGCATGTGCGGCCTCCCGCGGCCATTTTCCTGAAGCCCCGTGAAGCAGAGCACTCCATCTGCGCCGATAAACAGGTGATCAACCCAGCTCTGCTGCTCACATTGCACGTGACGTACAGGGTCAATGCTCGGGGCCTTCACTCCAGCCGCCAGCGGTCCTCCTCAGAAGTGTCTGGCGGCTGGCCGAGCGGTGCCGGGGGCGGTTGTCAGAAGTGACAGCTAGCTGGCGGGCCGTTTAAAATCATCAGGCGGGCCGTTTAAAATCAGGCGGGCCGAATGCGGCCCGCGGGCCGAATGCGGCCCGCGGGCCGCATGTTGCCCAGGTCTGATATAGATGTGTTCTTCCTCATCTTCCCTTTTGGTTCATTACATCCCAAGATGAATGGTTTACTGACTTTGTAAATTGAGAAATTAGGAGTCACGAAATTTGTATAGAAGAAGGATGTACACTTCTCTATATTATTTAAACACTTCAATACAGATTGCTCCACAAGTGAGCATCCTATAGCAAAACAAGATGAAACCCCCCTCCTTGGAGAAGGTAAACGGCCAAAAGAAAGTTGAGGCAGTGTGACCATCTCGTTTCTTATTTAATATGGAAAAAGTAACTGAACCATCAGAACCTAAGTGGTAGAAGGTCTCCTCCCCACCATCGGAGGAGGGGTAGAAGGTCTCCTCCCCACCATCGGAGGAGGGGTAGAAGGTCTCCTCCCCACCATCGGAGGGGGGGTAGAAGGTCTCCTTCCCACCATCGGAGGGGGGGTAGAAGGTCTCCTCCCCACCATCGGAGGAGGGGTAGAAGGTCTCCTCCCCACCATCGGAGGAGGGGTAGAAGGTCTCCTCCCCACCATCGGAGGAGGGGTAGAAGGTCTCCTCCCCACCATCGGAGGGGTAGAAGGTCTCCTCCCCACCATCGGACGAGGGGTAGAAGGTCTCCTCCCCACCATCGGAGGAGGGGTAGAAGGTCTCCTCCCCACCATCGGAGGAGGGGTAAAAGGTCTATCCACCATCAGAGGAGGGGTAGGGTGTGGGTGGTCTCCACACCCTTGGAGGAGCGGAAGAAGGTCTCTCCATCCTCGGAGGAGTGGTAAGTCTCCCCACTATTGGAGGAGTGGTAGAAGGTCTCCCAATTATCGAAGTTGGGTAGAAGCTCACCCCACCTTTGCAGAAAAAGTGGTAGAAAGTCACCTTAACATTGAAGGAATGGTAGACCATCCTCCCACCAACTGAAGAGGAGTGGTAAGAGTTCACCCCATCTTCAGAGGAGTGGTAGAAGATCACACCACGAGAACAAGGTCTACCTGAGCATCTTCTCCTAAGTCCTCATAATGGTAAGATTTTTATTAGTGCATTTTTCCTATATTAGCAATTACAATGATAATTTGTAAATGGTAAATAAGTGAACCATGAAGATGTTTAGAGAGTGTAAATTAATATTTTAATTCGGAGTATTTAAGCTTAATGCCCCGGACAGCGTGAGCTGTAAATATGGCCCTGAAAAAAAAAAAAAGGTGCGATGTAATCCCTCATCTCATGGGGGGAGCTACATGGGGTTTACAACATATATTCTATAATCAGTAGCTTTTTTTTGGTATATTTGTTTTCTTTCTCACATGTAAAGAGTCAGAATGTTTTTCCTGAATGATAATGATATATGCAAACTTCAAATCAGCAAAACAAAAATTTACAAAAAAAAAAAAAAATAAAGTTTCTAAACTAAACGACAAGTATGAATTTCCTGTGACCCATTAGCAGGAACGTTGGATATCTCTCTGAATTTTGTGCTTGGAATACAAGTATAAATATCAGGTTGCATATGAAATAACAGACCACACATTGCAGAGCGCTTTAAGAGAGATTTGCCAAAACTCTAATCTGCTACTAATTAGGAGTGGAATGTCATCGATAGATTTTTTTGTTCACTAATTGTATTCCGGCTGTCATAATGGGGGAGGTGACATCCAAGCAAAGGCGTGTGTTCCCCTACGGACTTCACACCATCATACAGGTAGGTGAATGGACTTCGGAGACTGTGGCCCATCAACAGTTAATTGATTAGAACAGTCAGAGCTGCGCTCCAGTCTGCAGCTCCCGGGGTAAGGAAATTCTTAGAAAAGTTGAAAAGAAAGCTCAAGTCCAAGAAAGAGAATGTAATATGTTTGGAGGATGTCCAAGCAAACATTTGTATTATTATGTTTTTTTCTTTGCTATGATTATTTTTATTTTATTTTCTCAGACCACCTATCGTAGTTATCCTTAAATGCCTGAGGAAAAAAGTGAGGACCGGCAGGGTCCAGTAGTTATCAGTGATACAGTAGCATAGAAACCAGAGCCTTCTCAATGGTTTTATTAATCATGTAGCCGGAGTTCAGAGATGCTGCGAACGCTTCTCTAAGGCCATGTTCACACGTTCCTGATTTCCATCCTTTTTTTTCTGCACTAAAAACCGCAGCTCTTGGCAGAAAACGCAGGTCCTTTTTTTGGTGCGTTTTTGGTGCGTTTTTTGATGCGTTTTTTAGTGCGTTTTTTATGCAGTTTTCTATGCAGAGTCTGTGTGTTTTCTAGGGAGTTTTTTAGGGTTAAAATGGCTGAAAATACCCTAACCCTACCCCTATTCTAACCTTAGTGGAAAAAAAAAATTCTTTATTTTTTTTATTGTTCCTACCTATGGGGGTGACAAGGGGGGGGGGGGGGGTCATTTACTATTTTTTTTATTTTGATCACTGAGATATAACCTATCTCAGTGATCAAAATGCACTTTGGAACGAATCTGCCAGCCGGCAGATTCGGCGGGAGCACTGCGCATGCGCGCGCCATTTTGGAAGATGGCGGCGCCCAGGGAGAAGACGGACGGACGGACACCGGGAGGCCGGGTAAGTATAAGGGGGGAGATGAGGGCACGGGGGGGGGGGGGCGTCGGAGCACGGGGGGTGGCATCGGAGCATGGGGGGGTGGGATTGGGGCACGGGGGGCAGCCACGCTGCAGCGGTTCTGCACCACAAACCGCAGTAAAACCCGCAGATATATTTTTCATCTGCGGGTTTGACCTCACAATGGAGGTCAATGGGTGCAGAACCGCTGCAGTTTTGCAAAAAGAAGTGACATGGTACTTCTTTTTTACCGCAGCTATTCAGCGCGGCTTTTTTTCCCCGATTCCCGCATCATGTGCACAGTGGTTCCTGTTTTCCATAGGGTACAGTGTACTGTACCCTGCATGGAAAACAGCTGCGGAGCCGCAGCGGCAAAATCGCGGCGGTTCCGCAGTAAAAAACGCACTGTGTGAACATGGCCTAAGGATAGGTTCAAACGGAGTTTTTTGTTTGTTTGTTTTTGAGAGGATCCAATTCAAAATCCTCAGTAAAAAAAAAAAAAAGTCTTCAAAAAATTTTTTGGAAAGCTTCCTATTCATTTGTATGGGTGATCCACTTTGTGTCTTACATCTTTCTAGTGCATTCTGATGGAAACCGCTCCAAAAGAACAAAACAATTGGGTGCTGCAGTCCCTCTGGTCTATGGGATGAGGGTACAAAGCTATCCATGACCATTACTAAGGTAATCGTGTTCATTTTTCTTGATTTTACTCATATATGACGACACAGCATTTTATTTTAATTATCAATTAAATTTTCAGCAAGACACAGCATTTTATTTTAATTATCAATTACATTTTCAGCAAGACAATTTTCAGCAAGCAAGGAGGGATAAACTGTTATCTGTATGTTGACTTTTGAATTTACTGTATTTTTCGGACTATAAGATGCACTTTTTTCCCAAAAATTTTTTGAGGAAAATGGGGGTGCATCTTATAGTTGGAATATACTTACAAGTAGTGTGGTGGCAGCAGGAGTCGGGCAATTCTGTGGGTGTCCAACACTGCAGGTCGATGATTACACTCCCATCCCAGGCTGGTGCGGCAGGTTCGGCGGTGCTCTGTGGTGTGGGGGATGCGCTGGCATTTTGTGAAAGCCCGGAGGCCCCGCACATCCATTGCTGCGATGCGGTGGCCTCCGGGAAAATGGCCGGCGCATGCTCAGAATGAGATCTCGGCAACGAGATCTTATCTCCAGAGATTTCGGGACAAGATCTCGTTGCCAAGATCTCAATTTTCTCTCATTTTCCCCAGAGGCCACCGCATCACAGCAATGGATGTGCGGGGCCTCCAGGCTTTCAAAAAATGCCAGCACATCCCCCACACCACAGAGCACCGCTGAACCTGTTGCACCAACCTGGGATGGGAAATCCTGGAGGCCACCGCATCACAGCAAAGGATGTGCGGAGGCTCTGGGCTTTCAGAAAATGTTGGCAGAGCCCTCGCACCTTTAGCACCGCCGAACCTGCTGCACCAGTCTGGGATGGGAGTCATATCGCAGGACCACCGAACACCCCCTGTGACCACGCTCCACCAGCGCTGCCGATCCCCCCGGTTAGCTGAATTCAGACTGTAAGATGGACCCCGATTTGGCAGATTCATTTTTTTTTCTTACGGTATTTTCCTTCAGAAAATTTGGGGTGCGTCTTATAGTTCAAAAAATATGGTATGCATTTCTTTCTGATTGGCCAAGAAAACAGACTTTTGTTTGTATAAGCCTGTAATATTGACTTGTAAGTTGACATTTGATGTAACATACTGTGCTGTTATCCTGGATGACTAGTGATGTTTGCTGATATGCTGATTACATACTGCCCAGGCCAGCTGGTTTGTTAACTTGCGAAGGAGGAAAAACTATGCAAATACAATACATATACAATAATCAAATAATGCAAGTTGATCTCATCTCCATTCTTCCTCTTTACCTGTGAATGCTGGAAAAAGGACAGTTGTTAACTACAAAAAGATGCCTCTGTAACATCAGACAGATATTCAGCCAAGACAGTCAAAGAACCAGAGACTCTCTACAGGACAGCAGCAAAGACATCATGGCTCCATGACGAGGGACACAGATTTCTACAGGATGCCAGCTTAGGGGACCAAGATCCCAGCTGAAAGAATACAGATCTGCTCTATTGGCCATTGCAAATCCATGGATACGTTTGGAGTAGTCAGGATTTGGACCCACCGGTTGCCTGAGCCCCCAGGATACGATTGTGGGCTCCTAGCTCCATGGAGATGTGCAGAGAAAACAGGTTGTGACCCTCCAGTCAAGTGACCTTGTACCTCAATGGACTGCCAACTTCCTAAGCTTGTATTTACCTCCTCTCTGTGCGTGCCACAGGTGGGGTAGTCGGCTCTGGAAACTCTGAAGTCACAGCTGCTCTTATCCTGGCGAGTTAGCGGAAGGGTGAGACTCTAATTTGCACTATCTTGGGTATTTGCTGGGACTGTTCTATGTGTTATCTGACTGTTTTGTGGTATAATAAAGTATAGCCACACTGTTTTACCCTCACCATGTGTTGTCTGAGTAGCATTACGCCCACATTAAAGGGAGAGCAGGCGTTCGGAGGGATGATCCCTGGGTCCATACGGTTTCGGCTAGTGGACCAGGGCACCCAATTATCCCCCGCATCTCCACACCAACATATTCCACAGGGCAATACACAATCTAAATTACATATTAACCAGTCAGTATGCTTAGGTTTTGTCAGAGGAAACACTTGCAAATTTTGGGCAAACAATCAAACCCCCCTCCCTTGGTTGAACTCAGAACCAGGACCAAGTAATACAAAAGTATTAACCCCTCAGGCAATATGTTACCCCTGCTGTCAATTTTGTACACATTTTCAGTAGGAACAGTAAAAGGGGGAGTTTTAAAAATTATTCTTTAACTTTGCTATTTTCTGAGGAAAGCAATTATACAGTGATCCATACCCGCAAGAAAAGCCTGGTCCTCTAAAATGCTGGATTGCTTGTGAGAGGCAGTGCATGAGAACATTTTACCTTATTATGTAACGGATTTATCAGGTGTAAATCTGGCATTTATTGTTGTTTTTGTTCCGCTCTGGTCCCCAGATGACTCCCTAATGGGGTGAGTCCTCATGAAGATACTTGGAAGAGTTGGTGACCATGCCCAGTTAGCTAACAAGACTATATTTACATACAGGGAAGAAAGATATAACTTCCCATATGTCGACCACAAAAAAAATGTTATGGCTCTCAGAAGAAGGGAGAAAAAAACAAAAGCTCAAATATGACAAATTGCCTAGTCTTTAAGGAGTTGAAACAACAGTGAATATGTCAAGCAATCTGTCTCCAAACAACTTTTGGTGGCTTTTTTGTGGACTACCCACTTCTTCCGCGAATTCTCAATGGTTCTCTATGGAAAAAAAACGATGGCGGGAATCAATCTGGTTTTGTGACGTTTCCTTTTGAAGTCAGTTGTAGCTTAATAAAGGGGTCGTAATATCTTACCTGTTCACGGTATAGTCACATGAGCGGCTGTTATTCATAGCGCTCAACGAAGTCAATGTAGAGATCTCTGCATGAGCAGCCAAGCTCTCTGACGTCAGCAGTCATAGAACCAGACAAGATGTTCTCCAAGTGATCATTTTGTTGCTACCCATTAATTTTTCACTTTTCCATTACGTCTATAACATCACGATTAAAAACAGCCTAGCTGAATCCTTCTAAGCTCTATATAGAAACAGGAGGTCAATTTCCTTGCATGAGTCATCATTAGAACTACACTTCAAAATTACTGCAAAATCCCTGACAGGGGGAGGAGCAGAGCAGATGGGTCAGGAATTGAAGAGGGGGTGAAGCTGGGCTACCAAGGTTTTTACAATGATGTAAAATTGTACTTCTAATGATGACTCATGCAGGGAAAAGACTTCCTGTTTCTACATAGGGCTTAGAAGGATTCAGCCAGTCAGGTTTTATTCACACAATGTCAAAGACGTAATGGAAAAGAGAAGAATTAACTGGGTAGCAGCGCAAAATGAGCAATTCTACAAGGTACTATATAATATGAGGACTGCAATATATTACAGAGGATAAACCTTTTGATGGTAGGAGTGCTTCTTTAAAGTCTCCTAGGGATTTCAATTGGTCTACAGACAAACGATAGATGCAAATATAGCATGCAGTCAGTGAGGTGGGCAGCGCCCTCTGGTGATGGGGTCAGTGACACATAAGCAGGGTAACAGCTCTGGGGAAGACATGTAGAGGAGCTGCGGATACACCATCACGTGTTTCTCAATGCAGGCAGTGAATAGCCAGGCCTTTGCCCGGGAAGGAACAACCGAGGGAAGGGCAGCATCCAATAAAGGAAAACATCCAATAAAGGAAAACCACCTATGCCAAAGCATGGTATCCATCCACAGACAGCTGTTTCGGGGTTTTTGCCCCTCATCAGCGTGGAGTAGGAAACTGGCTATCAGGAGCAGTGCCTAGTAGAAAGTCTATAAAGGCACGGATGATTGACCTCGTGGAGACCAAAACATCCAACACCGCGGAGACACCATCACGTGTTTCTCGACGCAGTGATCCAGAACACTGCTCCCAAATATGGAAATGCAAGTAGAGGAGCTGCGGAGACACCATCACGTGTTTCTCAACGCAGGCAGTTTGTTCTACAAGGTACTATATAATATGAGGACTGCAATATATTACAGAGGATAAACCTTTTGATGGTAGGAGTGCTTCTTTAAAATCTCCTAGGGATTTCAATTGGTCTGCAGACAAACGATAGATGCAAATATAGCATGCAGTCAGTGAGGTGGGCAGCGCCCTCTGGTGATGGGGTCAGTGACACATAAGCAGGGTGACAGCTCTGGGGAAGAGTCAGGCTATAACGGCAGGAGACGATGCTTTCACACAGGAGCCTGAGCTCTGCACAGAGTAGGTACAGTCTGCATTATTTTCCAGAGCTGCCTTAACAATTGGTTGGTTTTGGAAATGGCCAACAAGCCGGAAACATCCCAAGCCGATTAACGGAGCTCCGATAAAGACACTGGGAAATATTACCTTCTCCTATATCATCATATTTATGTTATAAAGACAACGCTTCCCAGAATACATATCATGCTGGAGAATTTCAGCTCTGCAGGCAACAGAAAGACAGGTCGAAGATCTTTGCTAACAGATCATTTGTCCACTTTTCGATGATCTGTATAAAAGGGCTATTGAAGGAGGGATTGGTTATATTGTCGATCGACGCTCCTTGTGGGCGGGTCAGAAGCGATCCCTGTAAAAAGAGATTTTGGGGAAAATTCAGTCGTCCTTGAAACAGTCAATACACGAACAGCGATGCACGGAGCGGGTGCTGGTCTCCCACGCTGAAATCAGCAACCTCGTATATGTCTATGGGGTGGTCTAGTTCAGGTCAGGAGACCCGCTGTGGGTCCGTGCCTCATGGCTTCTACATGGACAGTGTGTCACAAATTACTGAATTCTCTCTACTCAACTTTACAAATTCTTATGTAAAAAGACACTTTACTTACGGACATGTGACACACATGGACGTCTCAGGTCAGCTGCTGATATATAGAGCAGGACCACTCCATAAGTGGCAGGTGCCGGCTGTGCTACACTGCCGCCACCTCACTCTAAAAGAAATTGTTTGCCAGCGGCATTTAAGAGGTCAATATCCAACACTGGCATTTAAGTAGTGCAATCGCATTGGCACGACTGTTCCTGTGCCCATCTGTTTCCCTCCTAAGAAGTGATAATGAGGAGTCCACAGCTATGAAACCTAATAAAGACCACAGTCGCCACCAGTTTTCTAATCCCATGAAGCCTAGCCACAGCGTGGGATTCATAGATCACCATTTCCACCATATTTCGCAGTATCCAGCACAAGAGACCAGACAAATTCAAGCTCTCCAAGGAGACAAAGTAAAAATGAATTTAAATGATTTAAAAGGTGTAAAAAATAAAATAAACATATACACATACATATATACACACACACACACACACAATACTATAAATATTAAACACACACACGTTTAAATGTCCGTCCCTTTTCCTAATTAAAAGAAACAAACAAAAAGATAATTTTGCATTGCCAAGTTTATAAAAGTCCAGGCTTTGTAAACAAATAATTGACTCATACGGTAAACAGCGTAAAAACCTAAATGTCATTTTTTGGTCATCGCAGCTCCCTTCAAAAATATGCAATAAAATTAAATCAAAATATCACATACACAGTGGGGGAAATAAGTATTTGATCCCTTGCCGATTTTGTAAGTTTGCCCACTGACAAAGACATGAACAGTCTATAAATTTAAGGGTAGGTTAATTTTCACATTGAGAAATAGAACAACAAAAATAAAATTCAGAAAATCACATTGTATAAATTATATAAATGTAACGCTGCGGAATCCGCACAAAGAATTGACATGCTGCGGAAAATAAACCGCAGCGGTTCTGCGCGGTATTTTCCACAGCATGGGCACTGCGGATTTGGTTCTCCATAGGTTTACATGGTACTGTAAACCGCATGGAAAACTGCTGTGAATCCGCAGCGGCAAATCCGCTGCGAGTCCATAGCCAAATCCGCAACATGTGCACATACCCTAAGTATTTGATCCCCTACCATTAAGAGTTCTGGCTCTTATAGTCCAGTTGGACGCTACTAATCAACTCGCTACCTGCATTAAAGACAACTGTCTTACATAGTCACCTTTATAAAAGACTCCTGTCCAATTACTCAGTCAGACTCTAACCTATACAACATGGGCAAGACCAAAGAGCTTTATAAGGATGTCATAGACAAGATCATAGACCTGCACAAAGCTGGAATGGGCTACAAAACCATAAGTAAGAAGCTGGGTGAGGAGACAAATATTGGTGCAATAGTAAGAAAATGGAAGAAATACAAAATGACTGTCAATCAACATCAATCTGGGGCACCTTGCAAAATCTCACATCGTGGGGTATCCTTGATCACGAGGAAAGTGAGAGATCAGCCTAAAACTACAAGGGAGAATGTGTTAATGATCTTGAGGCAGCTGGGACCAGTCACCAAGAAAACCATTTGTTTAAAATCCTACAGTGCCCGCAAGGTCCCCCTGCTCAAGAAGGCACATGTGCAGGGCCATCTGAGGTCTTTGGCATTAACTCAATTTGCTGTGTTTGGAGGAAGAGAAATGCTGCCTATGACCCAAAGAACACATCCCCACTGTCAAGCATGGAGGTGGAAACATTATGTTTTGGGGGTGTCTCTCTGCTAAGGTCACAGGAACTTCACTGCATCAATGGGAGAATGGATGGAGCCATGTACCGTAAAATCCTGAGTGACAACCTCCTTCCCTCCACCAGGACATTAATAATGGGTCGTGGCTGGGTCTTCCAGAAAGACAATGACCCAAAACATACAGCCAAGGTAACAAAGGAGTGTCTCAAAAAGAAGCACATTAAAGGTCATGGAGTGGAATAGCCAGTCTCCAGACCTTAATCCCATAGAAAACTTATGTAGGAAGTTGAAGCTCCGAGTTGCAAAGCGACAGCCTCAAAATCTTAATGATTTAGAGATGATCTACAAAGAGGATTGGAACAAAATTCCTTCTGACGTGTGCGCAAATATCATCATCAACTACATCTGACTGCTGTGCTTGCCAACAACGGTTTTGCCACCAAGTATTAAGTCTTATTTGACAGAGGGATCAAATACTTATTTCTCACTGCAAAATGCAAATAAATGTATATAATTTATACAATCTGATTTTTTGGAATTTATTTTGATATTCTATCTCTCAATGTTAAAATTAACCTACCCTTAAAATTATAGACTGTCATGCCTTTGTCAGTGGACAAACTTACAAAGTCAAAAGGAAAAACAAGAATCTCGGAAAATGGACAATTTTTATTTAAAAAAAAAAAAAAATTACGGTATACCAGATATGCATTGAAATGGTCTTAAAACTATAGCCCACCATGCAGAATACAAGCTGTCAAACAGGTCCATCTACTGAAGAATAAAAAGAATCCAGTGGTTTAATTTTTCACCATTTTCCCAAACTCGGATTTTATTTTTCTTGTTTTTCCAGTACATTATATGGTAATCTGAATAATGGCTGTAAGAACTGGGAAGTTGTATTGGAAATGTTCCTAAAGCGCAGCACAACATCCACCATTATGTATCATAGTTATCACTTGGTTTGTTCTTATTTCCCAAAATTGACAACATTAAAAAGTATTTAACCTAAGTAAGCACTGGAACAAAAAGTGAAATGCAGAAGTTCCGGAGCAATGCACTTAGGTGACGAGAAGAATAAAAAGAATGAAAGGAATTTTTGACAACATGAAATTCTTTAATGGAATGCAATCCACCGAGATATCGAAAATGCCAATGGGCAAGAATATCCAACTTCTGGAAATACGTGGGTACTCTAGTGTTTCTACTGTCTGAGCATGAGAATGTGCATCCAACACACAATTTCAGCTGCTAGATGTGCGAAGTAGGTGGAGACAGACCCCAGAGGACTTGCAGCAGTAATTGCAATGAACGTGGCGCCAGGTGCAGGCAGTCATGTGACTCCAGGCACGCGCTTTGCATGCTCCCAGACACATACCGACTAGACGTGTGCAGCCTTGCTGAATTCACTTGTATGCCACTCACATACTCGAGGCTCACATGCCCACTAGTAACTGCCACCGGAGAATCTCGACAGCGCATACACCGAGTGCTGCGAGGATTCACAAGTCTGCAGTCACACAGGGTGACTGCAGACTTGAACCCCGAGACTGGATATCCCCTTTTTTCAAAAGTGACTTCAGGAATTGGCAGCCATTACATCGGCATTATAAAAGTCATACTTTTTATTACCAGGCCCTCAATGCCAATTCTGCCAAACCATTCATCGGTAAAGATATAAGAACATACTCTGGCTGATCCACCTGACATGGGCGACCATGTCCTGTTAGGTAGTATATCTGGGTGTATTCCGCTACGTCACCGATGCCGGAGAGATCTCACAGCGGCTTCGCCTTTTATCTTCGGAGTAATGATCATGGCCATAAATCCACTCGTTCTGTCTTCCAACTAAAGGTTGTGTTTCTGGCAGAGGACAACTGAAAACGGGATGTGCTTCCAGGTGTAGCACAATGTACCAGACTAAGAAAAAGCCATCCGGATGGCATCTGATTGATGAGGTTTACATTCGCTATCCCCGAAAAGTTCTTGTTTTTAAATCATTTAAGAAAAAAAGAAAAAAATGGGCACAAAAGGGGAACGATGAGTAACGCTTATAAAATTAACAATACCATAGATGGCAAAAAAAAAATCCCCCATAACCTGGAGGATAATGTATGCAAGAAGCCTTATCTCTTACAATGCAGACGTAACCAAGATGGAAACTCCAACCAGGGCCCCCAACAATTCAGAATTCACATAGCCGCAGTCACATGCTACAGCGAGGACAAGAAGCGATCATGAAGATCTTTAGCGGTGTGTGCTTCAGGAGAGGTAGTGAGCATGTGCGACCATCACTCCTACAAAGAGTGAATGGAGCGAATGTCGCACGTGCTCTCTACTGCTCCGTTCACACAATGAACTTTGTGTCTCGTGTTTTTACGATTGACAGTCATCATGGTGGTCCAAGAGGCCAGGTCACCAGCAATCCAACATTTGTCACATCTGGCAACCCCTTTTGGTCTGGTTTCAAGGTTCGTATATGGACAGCAAAGCTTGGACGGGCCGCTAGTTTACTCACCCAACATTACAGCCACAAAGGCACACATAAGGCTGTAACTTAGGGTCTGGAGTCCGGACAGTGCCTGACATATACCGCCGCCTGAACATGTTCTTTGGAGGTTGTTGGGTTATTTCGAGGATTTTGAAGCGGATCCACTTTCAGGCTATGTTCACATATTGCATTTTTTTAATGCAAATTTTAATCTGCATTGTACAATAACCACAAAAGCTAGGAGATTTCAGAAAGCTCCTGCACACACATTGGTTTTTATTTCCTGACTGATTTAGAAAACTGCTGTTTTGAAAACTGCAGCCTGTCACGTCTTTCAGCATTTTTTCACCCATAGAAAGCAATGAGTAAGTGCAAAAATGCAGTAAAAAAACCACAGGTATCAGGTTTTGCTATGTTTTTGGTGCAAAAACCTAAGGAAGTAGCATTGTGCTTTTTTTGGGTGCACTAAACTTTATCAGCTTGCACAAGACGCAATAAAAACACAGCTTCTTTACTGTCAAGAGAGCAGATTTTGCCTGCAAAAAAAAAAATGCAGCAAAAACGCAACGTGTGAACAAGCCTTAAAAACCACATGCAAAAAATGCATCAAACTGAGTGTTCTTCCTACTAATTTCAATGATAAACCCACATTGCCGTTCAGTGAGTTGAGAGTTATTTCCAATAAAGCTTTGAAAAACTTATCAATGAGGAAAAAAAAAAAGTGATAGGTGACATTTATGATGTGGATTCCTCATGCAATCCGCTTGAAACGTGATACTCGAGTAAAAAGGGGAAAATAAAAAAATCACTCTGGGATAATAAAAATTTCTTCCGAAAAAAGAAGTCTTCCAAATGGGTGTAAGGCTATGTGCACACTTTGTGGATTCCACTGCGGATTTTTCCGCAGCGGAATTCCAAAATCCGCAGTGAAAACCCGTTGCGGTTTTTACTGCGGATTTATCGCGGTTTTTACTGCGGATTCTTATGCGGATTTTCATCTGCATTTTCCGATTGGAGCAGGTGAAAATCCGCAGAAAAGAAGTGACATGCTGCGGAATGTAATCCACAGCGTTTCAGCGCGGTTTTTTCCGCAGCATGTGCACAGCGGTTTTTTTTTCCCCATAGGTTTACATTGTATTGTAAACTCATGGGAAACTGCTGCGGATCCGCAGCGGTCAAATCCGCAAAGTGTGAACATAGCCTAAAATCTGCAAAAACATTTTCTATAGCAGTAATGCAGTTCCAATTTCATATATTCAGTGTTTGCTTATTACAACATTTCAGAGTGAAACTGTATTTCCCTGGTTATACTGAATAGTCGTGATGGCTTGCGCCTGTTCACACTCGTCTTATTCTCTTTGGAGATACTGGTCAGATTCTTTAAATCTAGAAAACTTGTCAAAAACCACATGCATTCCTGATGAGAATTTATCTTGAAAATTACAATAGATGTGTCCACCTCAAATAATCTCCAGCTTTATATATTCTTAAAAGGAACCTGTCACCCCAAAAATCGAAGATGAGCTGCGGCCACCGGCATCAGGGACTTATCTACAACATTCTGTAATGCTGTAGATAAGCCCCCGATGTATCCTAAAAGATGAGAAAAAGAGGTTAGATTATACTCACCCAGGGGTGGTCCCCGCTGCGGTCCGGGTCCGATGGGCGTCGCGGTCCGGGGCCTCCTATTATCTTACGATGACGTCATCTTCTTGTCTTCATGCCGCAGCTCCTGTGCACACGTACTTTGTCTGCCCTGTTGAGGTCAGAGCAAAGTACTGCAGTGCGCAGGTGCTGGGCCTTTCTGACCTTTCCCGGCGTCTGCGCACTGCAGTACTTTGCTCTGACCTTAACACGACAGACAAAGTACACCTGCACAGGAGCTGCGGCGTGAAGACAAGAAGATGACGTCATCATATGAAGATGGGAGGCCCCGGAACGGACCGCGACGCCCATCGGACCCGGACCGCAGCGGGACCGCCCCCTGGGTGAGTATAATCTAACCTCTTTTTCTCATCTTTTAGGATACATCGGGGGCTTATCTACAGCATTACAGAATGCTGTAGATAAGCCCCTGATGCCGGTGGCCGCAGCTCATATACGATTTTTGGGGTGACAGGGTCCCTTTACCACAGACCATCCGGTGAGGTGGGCAAACCCCCGCTACCCTCACCGATCTGCAGGAACAAAGCTCTGTGGCTCTTAGACAAGGGTACTCTTTCACTATTTGACACCGTTTCGCTCTTGAATTCATGGCTGCAACCGGGTTCAATTGAATGGGAGCAACTAGAAATACCAAGTATATGGACACATACAGCACCCAGCAGTGGGGACAGGAATCAGTCTATCAAACGTGATCAGGTCGGCTCTACCAATGCTACATCGGCTTCATTTCAGCAGTGCTAGCACAATAGTCAGTAGGAAATTAAAACCCATCAACAAGACTGCTCAAACATAAAAGCAGGAAAATATTGAAAAAAAATTCTCGTAAAAAAAAAAAAAAAAAGGTCTCTGCTGGATACAGAAATAATCAGCATTTTCATTATGCTTTTGTGCTTGTCTAACGTGATGAAAGACTCCACCATTATTGCATCTATTCTTAATCCCTTCACCCCCGAGCCTGTTTTCTTTCACCTTCATAACCAGGCCAAATTTTACAACACTTCAAAGTATCCCAGTGATTCCGAAATTGTTTTTCGGAATACATTGTACTTTATGTTATTGGTAAATTTAGGTAGAACATTTTTGAACTTATTCGTGAAAATATTGTAATTTGGGTGAAAATTTTGAACGTTTCACAATTTTCAAAATTTAAGTTTTTATATCCTTAAACCTGCCAGACAAGCTGTACAAATTAATTTATAAAGTAACATTTCCCACATGTCTACTTTGCATCAGCATCATTTTTTAAACAGTTTTTTTGTTTTGGTAGGAAGTTAGAAGGGTTAGAAGTTTATCAGCAAATTCTCATTTGAAGTGACTTTGAGGGTCCTATATGAAAGAAAATACAGAAAAGTGACACGCTTTTAATACTGCACCCTGCTAGGCGTTCAAACTCGCATTCAAGAAGTTTACTAACTCTCGAGGTGCTTCATAGGTCCTAAAGCTATGTGGAAGAAAAAAAATAAACAATTTTTCCCACAAAAAAAGCTTATTTAGCAAATTTAACAGGAGAAAATTAAACATATAATTTATTGTGCAACTTCTTTTGAGTACACCATTGCCCCATATGGAAAACTACTGTTTGGGTGCACGGCAGGGCTTGGAAGGGAAGGAGCGCCATTTGACTTTTA
The DNA here is from genome assembly GCF_032444005.1 of Ranitomeya imitator. Lineage (NCBI taxonomy): Eukaryota > Metazoa > Chordata > Amphibia > Anura > Dendrobatidae > Ranitomeya > Ranitomeya imitator. Next base: position 79,795,764 of record NC_091282.1, read on the forward strand.
GTGAGCAAAATTGTCTGGAACAGATAGTGGACTCAATGTCAAGTTTGCAGAGTCCCTGAGGTGCTTAAACAGTGGAAATTCCCCATAAGTGACTATTTTGGAAACTACAGCTCTCAAGGAACATAACTAGAGGTGTGATGATCATCTTGAATCCACAGGTGCGTCACAAAATTTTATAACGTTGAGCAGTGAAAATGAAAAAAAAAACATTTCCTGAAAAAAATTTTCATTTTCACAAGGGTATATAAGAGAAAATTGACAATTTGTTGTGCAATTTGTCCTGAGTACACAGACACCCCATATGTGGTGGAAAACTACAGTTTGGGTGCATGGAAAATAAGGAGCACCAATTGAATTGTGGACAGCAATTTTGGCTGGAATAGATTGTGGATGCCATGTCATATTTAAGAGACCCTAACATGCCTAAACAGCAGGAACCGCCACAAGTGACCCAATTTTGGAAACGACACCTCTTGAGGACTTAATCTAGCGATGTATTGAGCATTTTTAACCCTCAGGAGATTCACAAAATTGGGCTAAGGCAATGGAAAATTATCATTTATTCCATGGATGTGGCCTTAAGGTTCCAATTTTCCAAAGGGATAAACAGAAAAAAATGAACGGTAGGTACAATTTGTTACGCAATTTATCCAGAGTATATGTGGTTGAAAACTACTTTTGAGGCACAGTTCAAAGCTTAGAAAGGAAGGAGCGCCATATTGTAGTGCACATTTTAGTGTTGCCAGAAGAGAAGAACCTCCCATAAGTGACCCTATTTTACAAAATACACCTCTCAATGAATTTTTCTAAGGGTGCAATGATCATATTGACACCATGGATGCGTCACAGAAGTTGACACCATTGGACTGTGAAGACAAAATAATTTAATGTTTACCACAAAAATCTGTTTTTGCCCCAGATGTTACATTGTCACATGGAAAAAATGGTTAGAAATTGCACCAAAATTTGGCACACAATTTTTGCTTAACATGGCAATACTCCATATGTGCCTGTGCGGTTCTGCTTAGCCACAAGGCGAGACTCGGAACGGAAGGAGCGCTATTTGACTCTTGGAGAACAAACCATCATAGAATAGTTGGCAAAATCTATATACAGAGCCCCTAAGTGCCAGAAGAGCAGAATCTCCCCCTAAAGTGACCACATTTTGGAAATTACATCCCTCTGAGAATTAGTCTACATGGGTGTTTGCCAGCGAATGTTACGTGGTAAAAATTGCAAATCTGACAGTGTAGTGCCCATACATTGTGCCCAGCTCGTGCTACTGCAGACAGGGACCTCGTAAATTAAGCGGACTATCATCGCTACAGAAATGCCAAATAAGTGGATGCTAAATGTGGTTTAGGCACAGAACGGAAGGGAACATTAGGATTTGGGAGTACAGAATTCACTGGATTTCTTTTGAATGGCGAGGAGCCATAAGTGCTTACAGTGTCTGTACATTGTAGAGCCCACAAACTGAGCCCAGCTCATGCTTCTAGAGCCATGCACCTGTAAATTAGGCAGACTCATCAATATGGAAATGCCAAACATGCGGATGCTAAATGTGGTTTAGGAACATTGTGGGGCTCACAGCGCTCTTCCAGAGCCGTTGTCCTACCAGTAACGAGGAAGTCCCCTATATTTCCGTTAATAGATGACAGACCTGAGTCAAGTCTTGCCTTTTTTTTGTGGATTGTTTTGAAACTTTTGTTGAGAACATTTTACATAACATTTGGGATCACATTTATCCTGCGCACTATGCTGAGCACTTACATCGGAGTTTCCATCTAAATCTCCGAATGATGTGATTCAGATGAAACGCCCGTGACATCCATTCACTATAATGAGTTATTCTGGACTGTCTGGCCTCTGTTCAGGGTTGTTCTTTTCAGAAGTGCGCAAAACTGCGGCCAACAGCACTTTTATGTACCATTAAAAAAACAGACTATGCTGGATCACAGGTCCTATTGCATCCACAGAGCCTCCATCTGCCTCATTATAGGGTTCCATCCGAATTACGTATTTCAGAGATTTACACGGCAACCCCAATGCAAGGGCTCAGCGCAGAGTGCAGGATAAATGTGAGCCGAGCCTTACTGCGATCTTTGGGAGGCAGAATGAACAAAACAGCAGGTGAAGAATTGGTTTAACTTATTTTTTACGCTGTTCCTCGTGTGGTATAAGTGATTAGACAACTTTATTGTTTGAGTCGACGTGATTACAGCGATACCAGATATACAGCTTTTTTTATGTTTGGCTGCTATCACACACTAATTGCTTTTTTTTGGCAAAACAAAGTTTTCACAATATCTTGAAAGCTATAATTTTTCCATATTTCTGCTGTCATGTGAGGGCTTGTTTCTTGCAGGACGAGTTGACGTTTTTATTGGTACCATTTTCGGTCACAATGTCTTTTGATCGCTTTCTATTCTGATTTTTGGGAGTCACAATACCCAAAAACAGCAATTTATGAGGAGGAGTTTTTTTTTGGGGGGGAGAAGGCGATTGGGTTTATGACATTCCGCGTGTGGTAAAATTGATAATGCAGCTTTATTCCTCAGGTCAGTAAAATTACAGCGATACCACATGTACATATTTTTCCACGTTTTGGTGCTTTTACACAATATAAAAATATTTTTTATTAAAAAAAATTGTTTTTGCATAGCTGTATTCTGAGAGCTATAGCTTTTTAATTTTTCTCGATGGAGCTGTATGGCGGCTTGTTTTTTGCTGGACAAGATGATGTTTTCGGCAATGCCATATTTATTTCCATTCATCTTTTTGATTGCGTTTTTATTCCACTTTTTGTTTAGTGGTATGATAAAAAATGATCATTTTTTGCTACGTTTTTACAGTATTCACTGAAGTGGGGCAGTTTTATAGGTATGGTCGTTCCAGACGAGGCGATATCAAGTGTGTGTACTTTAGTTTATTTTTGTTTTTATTATTTTTATGTATTTGTATTTTTATGTATATATGTATTTTTATTTATTATTATGTATTTGTTGGATTAAAAAAAAAATATATATATATATATATATATATATATATTTATCTTTATTTTGTGATTCTTTAAGAAATATTTTTACAATTTTTCATTTTTTTTTTTATCCTTTCTTCCTGGATGGGGCATCAACTTCTCCTGCCCTGATCTAACACTCTGCAATGTATTTGCATTGCAGGGCATTAGATCAAGCAATTGCAACAAGGGAGGGGATGTGTCAGCTCCTGTTCTGACCAGGATCGTACAGGCCCCCAATACCTGGCTGACCCTGCGCCATCTTTCGGCCATTGGGTTGTGCCGATCGGAGCAGAGAGGGAGCCCCCTCCCTCTGCCAATGTCGTTGTCACTACTCATAGCAGCATCACATGGGTTAAACACCCACAAACAGCCCCAGCACTGATCGTTGGCGTTGCTGCAGGGTGTCAGATCTTATAGTGCTGGCACCAGCTGTTCATCGCATCGGCAATCGGAGAGCGATCGCGAGATCTTCATGCTATACATGTACAGCGGTTGACGTGAAGGGGTTTTCCGGTCTTCAGCTACAGGTCTGTATTCACATAGCGCAACTGCAGACTTGTATGCTAAGACCGGACAACACATTTAAAATGTAATCATTTGTAAATTGCAAACATCTAGCAACTGCAAATCAAACAACGATTTTACAGAAATGTGAGAAATGTGAGGGGTACATCTTGTGTAACTTACCAATTTTTCATCTACAGTGATGAGTTCGGTGTCTTGGGTTTGGTTCTGTGCCTGTCTCCACGTGGAAGTGCTCAACAACCTGCAAAGCAAAACTCAAAGTTATCAATGATTCAAGGAATGAGAATAACAGAAAAATCTGACATTCAATATCCATGACAAATACATGAATGAGATGCAAAGAAGTGCAAGTGAGGGCGCGAGCGAGAGAGAAGTGAGCAGAAGAGCCCGAGAGACAGCGCAAGCAGGAAAGCCCGAGAGACAGCGCAAGCAGGAGAGACCGAGAAACAGCGCAATCAGGAGAGCCCAAGAAACAGCGCAAGCAGGAGAGCCCGAGAGACAGCGCAAGCAGGAGAGCCCGAGAGACAGCGCAAGCAGGAGAGCCCGAGAAACAGCGCAAGCAGGAGAGCCCGAGAAACAGCGCAAGCAGGAGAGGTCGAGAGACAGCGCAAGCAGGAGAGCCCGAGAAACAGCGCAAGCAGGAGAGCCCGAGAAACAGCGCAAGCAGGAGAGCCCGAGAAACAGCGCAAGCAGGAGAGCCCGAGAAACAGCGCAAGCAGGAGAGCCCGAGAAACAGCGCAAGCAGGAGAGCCCGAGAAACAGCGCAAGCAGGAGAGCCCGAGAAACAGCGCAAGCAGGAGAGCCCGAGAGACAGCGCAAGCAGGAGAGCCCGAGACACAGCGCAAGCAGAAGAGCCCGAGAGACAGCGCAAGCAGAAGAGCCCGAGAGACAGCGCAAGCAGAAGAGCCCGAGAGATAGCGCAAGCAGAAGAGCCCGAGAGACAGCGCAAGCAGAAGAGCCCGAGAGACAGCGCAAGCAGAAGAGCCCGAGAGACAGCGCAAGCAGAAGAGCCCAAGAGACAGCGCAAGCAGAAGAGCCCGAGAGACAGCGCAAGCAGAAGAGCCCGAGAGACAGCGCAAGCAGAAGAGCCCGAGAGACAGCGCAAGCAGAAGAGCCCGAGAGACAGCGCAAGCAGAAGAGCCCGAGAGACAGCGCAAGAAGAAGAGCCTGATAGACAGCGCAAGCAGAAGAGCCTGATACAGCACAAGTAGAAGAGCCCGAGAGACCGCGCAAGCAGGAAAGCCCGAGAGACAACGAAAGCAAAAGAGCCCAAGAGACAGCGCAAGCAGAAGAGCCCGAGAGACAGCGCAAGCAGGAGAGCCCAAGAGACAGCGAAAGCAGAAGAGCCCGAGAGACAGCACAAGTAGAAGAGCCCGAGAGACAGCGAAAGCAAAAGAGCCCGAGAGACAGCGAAAGCAAAAGAGCCCAAGAGACAGCGCAAGCAGAAGAGCCCGAGAGAAGAGAACGATCAAGTAGGAAAGAGAAGAAGAGCAGGGGCAGGAGAGACAGCGCAAGCAGAAGAGCCCGAGAGACAGCGCAAGCAGAAGAGCCCGAGAGACAGAGCAAGCAGAAGAGCCTGAGAGACAGCGCAAGCAGAAGAGCCTGAGAGACAGTGCAATCAGAAGAGCCCGAGAGGCAGCGCAAGCAGAAGAGCCTGATAAAGCGCAAGTAGAAGAGCCCGAGAGACAGCGCAAGCAGAAGAGCCCGAGAGACAGCGCAAGCAGAAGAGCCCAAGAGACAGCGAAAGCAGAAGAGCCTGATACAGCACAAGTAGAAGAGTCCGAGAGACCGCGCAAGCAGGAGAGCCCGAGAGACAACGAAAGCAAAAGAGCCCAAGAGACAGCGCAAGCAGAAGAGCTCGAGAGACAGCACAAGCAGGAGAGCCCAAGAGACAGCGAAAGCAGAAGAGCCCGAGAGACCGCGAAAGCAAAAGAGCCCGAGAGACAACGAAAGCAAAAGAGCCCAAGAGACAGCGCAAGCAGAAGAGCTCGAGAGACAGCACAAGCAGAAGAGCCAGAGAGACAGCGCAAGCAGAAGAGCCCGAGAGACAGCGCAAGCAGAAGAGCCCGAGAGACAGCGCAAGCAGAAGAGCCCGAGAGACAGCGCAAGCAGAAGAGCCCGAGAGACAGCGCAAGCAGAAGAGCCCGAGAGACAGCGCAAGCAGAAGAGCCCGAGAGACAGCGCAAGCAGGAGAGGCCGAGAAACAGCGCAAGCAGAAGAGCCAGAGATACAGCGCAAGCAGAAGAGCCCGAGAGACAGCGCAAGCAGCAGAGCCCAAGAGACAGCACATGCAGAAGACCCCGAGAGACAGCGCAAGCAGAAGAGCCCGAGAGACAGCGCAAGCAGAAGAGCCCGAGAGACAGCGCAAGCAGAAGAGCCCGAGAGACAGTGCAAGCAGAAGAGCCTGAGACAGTGCAAGCAGGAGAGCACGAGAGACAGCGCAAGCAGAAGAGCCCGAGAGAAGAGAACGATCAAGTAGGAAAGAGAAGAAGAGCAGGGGCAGAGAGAGCAAAGAAATTACTAAAGCAATAGAGGTAAAGATGAATATCTAGAAGGAGAGAAAGGACTAGCCAAAGAGACTGTGCAAGAGACAGAGGCTTTAACAGAAGCCGTGTGAGAGACATACTGTAAGAAGGAGACAAGTAGCGGACACAAAACTTCTTTTTCTCCTCAGTTATAGGAGTTCAGGCTGCTGAGTTTTTGGCAGCCTCCCACTTAGCAGTTCACAACAGGCTGCACTTTATGTCTGCTACAGGCCCCCTGTCACAGAGAGACCGCCGGTGGCAAAAATTGCTCTATGGGAATGTACAGTAGTGGGTTTGTCACGAACAGACATAAGAACACAAAGCTGTAATAAAGCAGCTTGAGACTGAACCCAAAACGATGGCATCAGAGGTGAAGAAGAAAAAGAAAGTATTTGTTAAATTGTATTAGCTGCATGGCTTGAGACAAAAAGTGCAAAGCAGAATGGACAGAGGGGGAAGAGAGGTCTCCAGCAGAATTTAACAAGGTGTGGTTCTTTATTGTAAGAAAAGAATATTGTGATTCCCTGTGAGCAAATATTGTAAATGAATGAATGACTGAACATCCGCACTTTCCTGAGGCGCAGAATCAACTCAGTCTACGGGAAAAGCAGCAAACCCAACGATGGCTGTCCACAGACGTCAATTAAGGTCTGGTATCAGGAGTTTAGTTAAAACCCCACATTATTAAATTAATTTAGAGAAAAAGCCACACAAAACTTTTTTTTTCCATCCAGCAGTTTCTAACATTTTTAATGCTTTTCTATGTTAAGAGTAGAAGAACAAAAATGATTATGCGATCAGTCACGACAGACATTGACGGCGAAATACAGACTCAAGCGTCCATCAAAGAAAAAATGCCATTAGCTGAGCTGGGTTTTCCCTGGCAAATGTGATAAAGCCTCCAAAGATATAAACCTAATCTAAACCAACAATTTGCCTGATCTAAATACAAAAATAGATGATATTTTACTATTTATTTTATACAGTGCTCGGCATAAGTGAGTACACCCTCTTTGAAAAGTAAGATTTTAATCAATACCTCACTGAACACAAAACAAATTTTTAAAATTTTGACAAGTGAGTTTCATAGAATTTTTTTTAAAGCCATAACATGAAGGTCAGGTTAATTACCGTATGAAGACACCCCACATCAAAAACTGCTACATTCAGTATTTTGTATGACCTCCATGATTTTTAAAAGACAGCACCAAGTCTTCTCGGCATGGGATGAACAAGTTGGCGACATATTGCAACATCTATCTTTTTTCATTCTTCAAGAATGACCTCTTTTTGAGATTGTATGCTGGGTGGAGAGTGATGACAGCTGGTCTCTTCAGAATTCACCATAGGTGTTTGCTTGGGTTTATATCAGGAGACACTTAGCTGCTAAATCACTTTCACCCTGTTTTTTTTCAGAAATGCAACAGATGTGTTTTGGATCATTGTCACGTTGGAAATGTAGTTCCTGCCACCAGCAGCACTCATGCAGTCCCACATAAGGAGACGGCCACCACCATGTTTCACTGTAGGCACCATGCATTTAGAAAAATGTAGAACAAAAAAATTATATTGTGTTACCATATTAGCCATAAAAATTGATGTAAATACTTTTATGTCCAAAAAAGACAAAAGTATTCTATGATTGATACCTTTATCCTCTGGATAGCCAATAAAGGTATCAACCCTAGAATACATTTTTATTTTGGGTGCACAAAAGTATTTATACAGAAATAATGTAGAAAAATACATAGTGCCTACAGTGAAGAACAGTGGTGGCAGTATTCTTATGTGGGGCTGCATGAGCACTGCTAGTGTTGTGGGAGCTACATTTCATTGATGGCATCATGAATTCACAGATATACTGTTCTATAGTGAAAAAAAAGATGCTGCCATCACTCCATGCCCTTGGTAGACGTGCACCTTTCCAACAAGACAATTATCCTGAAACACACATCTGTTGCATTTCTGAAGAACAGGGTGAAAGTGACTCAGTGGCCCATTGTCTCCTGATCTGAACCCAGCCAAACACGCATGGAGAATTCTGAAGAGACAAGTAGTCATCACTCTTCATCCAGCATCCAGGCTCTAAAAGAGGTCGTTCTTGAAAAATGGAAAGGATTGATGTTGCAATACGTCGCCAACTTGTTCATTCCATACATAGAAGCCTTGGTGCTGTCCTTACAAGTCATAGAAAATACTAGATGTAGTAGTTTTTGATGTGGGGTGTACTCATTTTGCATAAAATTTGAATAAAACTGAAGATTTTGGAATGACATATTAACCTTACTTTCATCTTATGAGTTAAAACAATGTTCTATGAAACTCGGTCTTGCCAAGACTTTGGAACTTTTTTCTGTGTTCAGTGAGATACTGATTAAAATCTTACTTTTCAAAAGGGGTGTACTCATTTATTCTGAGCAGTGAATATACATTGTAATACTGATGGGAGGAAATTTTACAGCTGTCTAGAAAGTAGGACTGCAAATAAATTGTGAACCGTGCAAGTGTGAGTTTCCGAGGTAAGGAGCGATGACTGTGTGGGAGTCACTTCAATGGGAGCGCCTTCTGTAAACCCTCAGATGTGTGGATGGCGGAGCTGGCTTGTACAGATCAGGAGGTAATCATTTGTGCCATCACGCCAGCTTTACAGCGCTCAATCCTTTAAGTCTAGGTTGATCTCATATGCTTTAGAATTTGCAAACAGACATTTGAACATGTTACCCTCAGATTATCTTTTAGCGCAGGCTGACATGAAAATGTGCTAAAACAAATGTTCAGTGTCTGCGTGGTTTATTTTTACAGTGTCACGAATCCCTTCTCCGTGGTGTCACCTATTCGTCACGTGCCCACTCTCACACGTGACTTGGGGTTGTGCCTGCAAGGGTTAATCTATCTCCCCACTCTCAGTCCAGCATTCAACCTCTGTCCTATGCTGTAATGGGAGCATAAATCACACACCGACCCAGGCCACACACCCGCTCATACACGCTGCCACCACTCATCGAATACACGGGCGACGAGTCCCGGAACGAATACTGTATTAGAACTAATAATGTCTACCACTCATAAGGCTCACACACCTTAGGCTATGGATTCTTTTAGAACATTCAAGGTTCAACTTGTTAAAGTTTTATACTTTAATAACAAAAGGTTCAATGCTTACAATAAGAAAAAGGTATAAAAATATAATAAAAAGACATACAACTTTATACAAAACAGTATAAAATAACAGGAGAAAACATACAGAAATCATATAACTGGTAGTTGCTTCTGCTCCCTGAGGGTTGGACGAATGTAGATTGGATCACACCAACTTCTCAGGCTGCCCCCATCATGTGAACACAATTCTCTGTTTGCAGCCTAAATTTATAACTTTGGTCTGGAGGTCAGGTTTCTAGACCGGCCCCTCAGGTTAATATCATAATTGCTGGCTTTTTGATTGGCTGCGGCCGTGCTACTAGTGAATATATTATTTTCTCTTGTGAAAAGGTTCTCAGGAATAGATACCCTAGGCCGCAATTAGCATCTCCCCTCCAAGACCTAGGAGGTGCCAAATGTTACTTTTCTTCTTGGCCCTAGCTAGACCTCCTGGTGAGATATGGAGACACAATTTCTACTAGTCCCGAGGAAGTTTTATAACAAATACCGACACTGAGAACGTAACCAAAAGTAGAAAAATCCCTTCTATAGGATATGCCCATTGCACTCCAGCGGGGATTAACAGGGGCACAACTCCCCTATACTAACAACCTATAAATTCAAGAGAGCATATAGCCCCATAGCAATTGAATAAAATGCACTAAAGATAACTATAAAAGCAGTAAACTTTATTATATAGAACAAAAAATATACAGAAAAATACATATGTGAGGATAAGGTGTATGACATAAAAAGAACACACACACCGGAATATGCACCTAAAAATATACAGGCTAGACAATGGCACCATATAGAATCCCTGATGTAAAGTGCAAATCAAGGGCAGGTTATGCACAGAAAGTGTGTGCCCGTGCACAAACGGTACTACCTAACGTCCAGAAAGCTACAAGCTTATAACCCTTCCCAGCGGTGGCCAGAGGGGAGGGAAATCCCTCATGACATCAGCATGTCTGGGCATCGCTGTACGGAAGCCTTCAGAGGCGCCGCACGGCTGAGGATCCACGGCGCATGCGCAACACTACGGCGGCCATTTTAAGAATGTGCAAAACCTTACTGGCACCGCAATATTACAGGTACTAAGCAGAGATACACAGATAACAATGAACGTCCATCATAGCAATAAGCCCCAACGGGGTACGGGCACAACTGGCACCACTAGCCGATCAGTAGGGGCTTGATAGAGATTCAAAAGTTCAGTATCTTCAACGTCCATATCTCCTCATGTAATGATATCTCATATTAGTGCAGTACGCTCAATGTCTTCCCGATGTTTTTGCTCCGCACATGCATGCATCGGACAGCAGCCGCTTGTTCAAGACTCGCATGAATATAAAAACCGGGCATTTCACAGTGACCTCACAGCCCCCCGAGGAAGCACCAAATACGCGAAACGCGCGTCGGGGCTATCGGTAGGACATCTCACGCCGGGACTTTGCACCTATGGGTAAGCATGGGCAGGCTGCAATGTGGTGGGGTACCGTTTAGATTAGGGTTCTATTCCCACTATAGGGATTTATTTGGTGGTTACCCTGTCTTTTGGTCTCCTCACCTTGCACATGCATATATATATATATATTGTTTTGTACAGTTTATATACGGTACTTTCCCTATTATAGGGTTATAAGCTTGTAGCTTTCTGGACGTTAGGTAGTACAGTTTGTGCACGGGCACACACTTTCTGTGCATAACCTGCCCTTGATTTGCACTTTACATCAGGGATTCTATATGGTGCCATTGTCTAGCCTGTATATTTTTAGGTGCATATTCCGGTGTGTGTGTTCTTTTTATGTCATACACCTTATCCTCACATATGTATTTTTCTGTATATTTTTTGTTCTATATAATAAAGTTTACTGCTTTTATAGTTATCTTTAGTGCATTTTATTCAATTGCTATGGGGCTATATGCTCTCTTGAATTTATAGGTTGATAGTATAGGGGAGTTGTGCCCCTGTTAATCCCCGCTGGAGTGCAATGGGCATATCCTATAGAAGGGATTTTTCTACTTTTGGTTACGTTCTCAGTGTCGGTATTTGTTATAAAATTGTATTATTACTGTGTATCTTCACAGCTTCCCCAACCGACCGTATGGACAGAAAAAGTGGCTCACAAAATTGGATGAGGTATTCGGTGATGAGACTGTGGTGGTTTTTAATACAAGAGAAACAGAGGATTCCGTCACTAAATTAAAGTCGTTATTAAATTAAAAAAACGCGCCTATGGTGGAACAGGGCATTTTTAGAGCGGTATATGGCCAAAGGACTAATCCCTAGGGGATTGAGGATACAAGTGTTCCCCTCTTTCACCATGGAAGATGAGTCCCTTAGAAAAGAATGGGAGGAACTGTCCTCTAGTTGCTCCAAGGGAGATATGGAGCTGCTGGTGAAGTCTAATACTACCTCTTTACAAGAACTTGAAAAGGAGATTGGTGTCCTACAGGAGTCTCTATGTAGTACCCTTTCAGCAACCGCAGAGAAAAAATTGAATGATGAATTGGAGGGGGATTTCCAAAAGTGGGAGAAAGAAATTGTAGCGTTTAAGACTAAAAAATACCAAAGAGATGTTCTTGATTTTAAAAATAATCATGTGTATAAATGGAAGAAACGACAACCTACACAATTCAAACCTCCATCTCACCGTGGCTCTTTTTCATCGGCATCCTCTATGGATGAAGAGCAAGCATGTAGCAGCCATCTTAATAACACCTTGAATGATAGACTAAGATTGGGAAAAATGGGAAACCGTAGAGGCAAGAATAAACGCCGCTTTACTCCTCCTCAGTCCCTCGAGAAAAAGGCTAAACCCACCAATCGGTTGGAGGTAATAAATTTGTCTGATCATGTACTGTCTGAGGATCAGTTGAGTGTCCTAGGCCTAGGACTGACTTTCGTCCCTACTAATCATTTCAATTATTTCACAGCCATGAAGGACACACAATTGTTTCTCAGGAAAGTCATTCTACGCAAACTACATTTTAAATCTCAGGACGACTTCAATCCTGATACAACATTGGAACAGGAGGCATTGTCTACACTCGAGGAACTGGCGGAGGAGGCGGATTCAACAATTACAGGTACCTTCCCTGCTTCTGCCGTGCGTAGATGTACCACGTTCCCCCCCTTCTCACTCTGTCCTCAAACTGACATCTTTAATAGATTGGTATTGGAGGACTTGAAAAAAGTCCCGAGTGATAAGAGGGGTAACAATCTTACGCCTGCACAATGTAAGGCTCTGAAGGAGTTGAAGGCGATGCATGATGTGGTAATAAAACCAGCGGATAAGGGGGGGAACGTGGTCGTCTGGCCAACGGCGAAGTATGAAAGAGAGGCCTTTCGCCAGCTGAGAGATCGGGAAGCATATACTTCCCTGGCGTGTAATCCACTATCCAGATTCTCAGGCGAGTTGTTTGGGATTCTGGATCGGGCCGTGACATGGGGTATCATATCAAAAAAAGTGTTTGAGGGTCTGCTTGTGGAGCATCCGGTGGTCCCTACCTTCTACCTTCTGCCAAAGGTTCATAAAGATTCTGTTACACCCCCGGGGCGTTCAATTGTCTCGGGCATAGAAGGGCTGTGTGACCCTGTATGTAAGTTTATCGAACACTACCTGCAACCTTTGGTGGAGTCGCTCCCCTCCTATGTCCGGGACACTACGGACGTCCTGGGGAAATTGGACGGCCTTATTTTGGAGCCAGATATGGTTTTTGCAACTATCGATGTGGAGTCTCTCTACACTAGCATCCAACATGAGGATGGGTTGGAGGCAGCTGAATTGTTTCTGGGTATGAGTAATCTGGACCCCTTGATGCAGGCCCTGATCCTGGAGCTATTACATTTTGTTTTAACACACAATTTCTTTCTATTTAAAGACCGGTTTTTTTTACAGAAACGTGGCACTGCCATGGGCGCGGCGTGTGCGCCCTCTTACGCTAACCTCTTTCTCAGACATTGGGAGAGGGAGGTTTTTGGCGGGGGCGCGCGCGCCGTCTCCCATGTGCAGTGCTGGTATCGTTATATTGACGATGTGTTTATGATCTGGCAGGGTCCCGAGACGGCACTCGTGGATTTCATCCGCGGGCTCAATCAGAACAATCGGAATATCAGGCTGACCCACAGAATAGCGGGTGGCAGTATCGATTTTTTGGATATTAAAATAATGAGGTGTGAGGATGGTGAGATACAGACCGACGTTTTCCGTAAGGAGACGTCGGTCAATGCTCTCTTACATTCCACCTCGGCACATACGAGATCCACCATACGTGCCATACCGGTGGGTCAGTTCCTTAGAATGAAAAGGATTTGCTCCGCGGATGGGATCTTCGAGAGGCAGGCTCGGGACCTTGCTGGACGGTTCCAGGATCGGGGCTATAGCAATAGAGTCATCAAAAAGGGTTACCTACGTGCCAGAAACTCATCCAGGAACCAGTTGCTCCGTAGACCCCCTAGATCTGTTTCGGCCAAGGGAGCACAGCAATTGAGATTTATCTCCACCTACAACAATAGGTGGGAGGATATTCGGGAGATCCTACAGAGGCTCTGGTCGGTATTGAAAACAGAACCAACTTTTAAAAAGATCTTACCCGATCGCCCCCTCCTCACTGCGAGAAGGGGGAAAAGCCTAAAAGATCAGTTAGTAAGGAGTCACTATGCCGCTGTCCCTCCTGGTATTTTTGGATCAGGACCTCAGAGATGGGGGTGCTACCCTTGTGGTTCCTGTAAGGCCTGTAGCAATATCATTAGAGCTACAAATTTTTCGGCAGCGGGGGGAGGTAGGGACTATCGTATCACAAGCTACATATCTTGTAGCACCACTTTTGTGGTGTATTACGCCACTTGTGCGTGCAATTTAATTTATATTGGCCTTACGTCACGCGAACTCCGTGTCAGGGTCCGTGAACACGTCAGGGGCATTGTAGCGGCGAAGGAGGTGCCTGATGTCTCGGAATTAAACACCATTCCGAGACATTTCAGGCTATACCATGCCTGTAATCTGGCATCTTTCAAGGTACGCGGTATTGATAGGGTACACGCTGGGAGTAGAGGAGGTGACCTTAAGCGTATCCTGGCACAAATGGAGTGCCGCTGGATAGTTGCATTAGATACTATGGTGTTGTGAATTCTGTGGCTGAGTTCACTTCTGTGGTCACAAGTGGTATTGCAGTCTCTGGGCTTCCTCCCTCAGGTGTTTTGGTGAGCTCGTTGGCTGCCTTGCTATTTAGCTCCACCTGAGTCTGTCTTCCTTGCTCCTTGTCAATGTTCCAGTGTTGGATCTGAGCTACTGCATCTTTCCTTGGGACTGCTGCTCTGCTAGATAAGTGCTTCTAGGTTGTTTTTTGTTTTTTTCTGTCCAGCTTGCTATTGTCTTTTGCTGGAAGCTCTGAGAAGCAAAGGGGTGCACCGCCGTGCTGTTAGTTCGGCACGGTGGGTCTTTTTGCCCCTTTGCGTGGTTTTCGTTTTAGGGTTTTTTGTAGACTGCATAGTTCTCTTTGCTATCCTCGCTCTGTCTAGAATATCGGGCCTCACTTTGCTGAATCTATTTCATTCCTACGTTTGTCTTTTCATCTTGCTAACAGTCATTATATGTGGGGGGCTGCCTATTCCTTTGGGGTATTTCTCTGAGGTAAGTCAGGCTTGTATTTCTATCTTCAGGCTAGTCAGCTCCTCAGGCAGTGCCGAGTTGCATAGGTAGTTGTTAGGCGCAATCCACTGCTGCTTATAGTTGTGTGAGGATAGATCAGGTACTGCAGTCTACAGAGATTCCACGTCTCAGAGCTCGTCCTATTGTTTTTGGTTATTGCCAGATCTCTGTATGTGCGCTGATTACTGCACGCTGTGTTGCCTGATTGCCAGCCATAACAGTACAAGGAGCCCCACCAATGATTCCCAATAGAGGGAAAAAGGAAATCCTGACATCATTTTTTTTTCTTAGCTCTGTCTTCAGTCTTTTTTTTCCCCTAGACATTAGAGTGCTTCAGGACACAGCTGTGGACATGGATATTCAGGCTCTGTGCTCCTCAATGGATAATCTCGTTGTAAATGTACAAAAGATTCAAGATACTATTGATCAGAAATCGATGCTAGAACCAAGAATTCCGATTCCTGATTTGTTTTTTGGTGACAGAACTAAGTTCCTGAGCTTCAGAAATAATTGTAAGCTATTTTTGGCCTTGAAACCTCATTCTTCTGGTAATCCTATTCAACAGGTTTTGATTATTATTTCTTTTTTGCGCGGCGACCCACAGGACTGGGCGTTTTCTCTTGCACCAGGAGATTCTGCATTGAGTAATGTTGATGCATTTTTCCAGGCGCTGGGATTGCTTTACGATGAGCCTAATTCAGTGGATCAGGCTGAAAAAAATCTGCTGGCTTTATGCCAGGGTCAGGATGATGTAGAAGTATATTGTCAGAAATTTAGGAAATGGTCAGTACTCACTCTGTGGAATGAATCTGCACTAGCGGCTTTGTTCAGAAAGGGTCTCTCTGAAGCTCTTAAGGATGTAATGGTGGGATTTCCTATGCCTGCTGGTTTGAATGAGTCTATGTCCTTGGCCATTCAGATCGGTCGTCGCTTGCGCGAGCGTAAATCTGTGCACCATCTGGCGGTACTGCCTGAGAGTAAACCTGAGCCTATGCAGTGCGACAGGACTATGACTAAAGTAGAACGGCAAGAACACAGACGTCTGAACAGACTGTGTTTCTATTGTGGTGATTCTACTCATGCTATTTCTAATTGTCCTAAGCGCACTAGGCGGTTCGATAGCTCTGCCGTTATTGGTACTGTACAGTCCAAATTCCTTTTGTCCATTACCTTAATGTGCTCTTTGTCATCGTATTCTGTCATGGCGTTTGTGGATTCAGGCGCTGCCCTGAATCTGATGGATTTGGATTATGCTAAACGTTGTGGGTTTTTCTTGGAGCCTTTGCGGTGTCCTATTCCGTTGAGAGGAATTGATGCTACACCTTTGGCCAAGAATAAGCCTCAGTACTGGGCCCAGCTGACCATGTGCATGGCTCCTGCACATCAGGAAGTTATTCGCTTTCTGGTACTGCATAATTTGCATGATGTGGTCGTGTTGGGGTTGCCATGGCTACAAACCCATAATCCAGTATTGGATTGGAATTCCATGTCGGTATCCAGCTGGGGTTGTCAGGGAGTACATGGTGATGTTCCATTTTTGTCTATTTCGTCATCCATTCCTTCTGACATCCCAGAGTTCTTGTCGGACTTTCAGGATGTATTTGAAGAGTCCAAGTCTGATGCCCTACCTCCGCATAGGAATTGTGATTGTGCTATCGATTTGATTCCTGGTAGTAAATTCCCTAAGGGTCGTTTATTTAATTTGTCCGTACCTGAACACACCGCTATGCGCAGTTATGTGAAGGAATCCCTGGAGAAGGGACATATTCGCCCATCGTCGTCACCATTGGGAGCAGGGTTCTTTTTTGTAGCCAAGAAGGATGGTTCGCTAAGACCGTGTATTGATTACCGCCTTCTTAATAAGATCACTGTTAAGTTTCAGTATCCCTTGCCATTGATTTCTGACTTGTTTGCTCGGATTAAGGGGGCTAGTTGGTTTACTAAGATTGATCTTCGTGGTGCGTATAATCTGGTGAGAATCAGGCAGGGAGATGAATGGAAAACGGCATTTAATACGCCCGAGGGTCATTTTGAGTATCTGGTGATGCCGTTCGGACTTGCCAATGCTCCATCTGTTTTTCAGTCTTTTATGCATGACATTTTCCGTGAGTATCTGGATAAATTCTTGATTGTTTACTTGGATGACATTTTGATCTTCTCAGATGATTGGGAGTCTCATGTGAAGCAAGTCAGAATGGTTTTCCAGGTACTGCGTGCTAATTCCTTGTTCGTGAAGGGATCAAAGTGTCTCTTCGGTGTGCAGAAAGTTTCATTTTTGGGGTTCATCTTTTCCCCTTCTACTATCGAGATGGATCCGGTTAAGGTTCAGGCCATCCAGGATTGGACTCAGCCGACATCTCTAAAAAGTCTGCAGAAATTCCTGGGCTTTGCTAATTTTTATCGTCGCTTCATCTGTAATTTTTCTAGCATTGCCAGACCATTGACCGATTTGACCAAGAAGGGTGCTGATTTGGTTAATTGGTCTTCTGCTGCCGTGGAAGCTTTTCAGGAGTTGAAGCGTCGTTTTTGCTGTGCCCCTGTGTTGTGTCAACCTGATGTTTCTCTTCCGTTCCAGGTCGAGGTTGATGCTTCTGAGATTGGTGCAGGGGCGGTTTTGTCACAGAGAGGTTCTGGTTGCTCAGTGTTCAAACCATGTGCTTTCTTTTCCAGGAAATTTTCTGCTGCTGAGCGTAATTATGATGTGGGCAACCGAGAGTTGCTGGCCATGAAGTGGGCATTCGAGGAGTGGCGTCATTGGCTTGAGGGTGCTAAGCATCGCGTGGTGGTATTGACTGATCATAAGAACTTGACTTATCTCGAGTCTGCCAAGCGCTTGAATCCTAGACAGGCCCGTTGGTCGTTATTTTTTGCTCGTTTTGATTTTGTGATTTCATACCTTCCGGGCTCTAAAAATGTGAAGGCGGATGCTCTGTCTAGGAGTTTTGTGCCCGACTCTCCGGGGTTATCTGAGCCGGCGAGTATCCTCAAGGAAGGAGTCATTGTGTCTGCCATCTCCCCTGATTTGCGGAGAGTGTTGCAGAAATTTCAGGCTAATAAACCTAATCGTTGTCCGGCCGAGAAACTGTTCGTCCCTGATAGGTGGACTAGTAAAGTTATCTCTGAACTTCATTGTTCGGTGCTGGCCGGTCATCCAGGAATCTTTGGTACCAGGGAGTTGGTTGCTAGATCCTTCTGGTGGCCATCTCTGTCACGGGATGTGCGTGCTTTTGTGCAGTCCTGTGGAATTTGTGCTAGGGCTAAGCCCTGCTGTTCACGTGCCAGTGGGTTGCTTTTGCCCTTGCCGGTCCCGAAGAGGCCTTGGACACATATTTCGATGGATTTCATTTCTGACCTTCCCGTTTCTCAAAAAATGTCGGTCATTTGGGTGGTCTGTGATCGCTTTTCTAAAATGGTCCATCTGGTGCCCTTGGTTAAATTGCCTTCCTCCTCTGATTTGGTGCCTTTGTTCTTCCAGCATGTGGTTCGTTTACATGGCATTCCTGAGAATATTGTTTCTGACAGAGGTTCCCAGTTTGTCTCGAGGTTCTGGCGAGCCTTTTGTGGTAGGATGGGCATTGACCTATCTTTCTCCTCGGCCTTCCATCCTCAGACTAATGGCCAGACCGAACGAACCAATCAGACCTTGGAAACATATCTGAGATGTTTTGTTTCCGCTGACCAGGATGATTGGGTGTCATTTTTGCCGTTGGCTGAGTTCGCCCTTAATAATCGGGCCAGCTCGGCTACCTTGGTCTCTCCATTTTTCTGCAATTCTGGGTTCCATCCTCGTTTCTCTTCAGGACAGGTTGAGTCTTCGGACTGTCCTGGTGTGGATTCTGTGGTGGACAGGTTGCAGCAGATCTGGACTCAGGTAGTGGACAATTTGACCTTGTCCCAGGAGAAGGCTCAGCTTTTCGCTAATCGCAGACGCCGTGTGGGACCCCGACTTCGTGTTGGGGATTTGGTTTGGTTATCTTCTCGTCATATTCCTATGAAGGTTTCCTCTCCTAAATTTAAACCTCGTTTTATTGGTCCGTATAGGATTTCTGAGATTCTCAATCCGGTGTCTTTTCGTCTGACCCTCCCAGACTCCTTTTCCATACATAATGTATTCCATAGGTCGTTGTTGAGGAGATACGTGGCACCTATGGTTCCATCTGTGGAGCCTCCTGCCCCTGTTTTGGTGGAGGGGGAATTGGAGTATATTGTGGAGAAGATTTTGGATTCTCGTGTCTCTAGACGGAAACTCCAGTATCTGGTCAAATGGAAGGGTTATGCTCAGGAAGATAATTCCTGGGTTTTTGCCTCTGATGTCCATGCCCCAGATCTTGTTCGTGCCTTTCATGTGGCTCATCCTGGTCGGCCTGGGGGTTCTGGTGAGGGTTCGGTGACCCCTCCTCAAGGGGGGGGTACTGTTGTGAATTCTGTGGCTGAGTTCACTTCTGTGGTCACAAGTGGTATTGCAGTCTCTGGGCTTCCTCCCTCAGGTGTTTTGGTGAGCTCGTTGGCTGCCTTGCTATTTAGCTCCACCTGAGTCTGTCTTCCTTGCTCCTTGTCAATGTTCCAGTGTTGGATCTGAGCTACTGCATCTTTCCTTGGGACTGCTGCTCTGCTAGATAAGTGCTTCTAGGTTGTTTTTTGTTTTTTTCTGTCCAGCTTGCTATTGTCTTTTGCTGGAAGCTCTGAGAAGCAAAGGGGTGCACCGCCGTGCTGTTAGTTCGGCACGGTGGGTCTTTTTGCCCCTTTGCGTGGTTTTCGTTTTAGGGTTTTTTGTAGACTGCATAGTTCTCTTTGCTATCCTCGCTCTGTCTAGAATATCGGGCCTCACTTTGCTGAATCTATTTCATTCCTACGTTTGTCTTTTCATCTTGCTAACAGTCATTATATGTGGGGGGCTGCCTATTCCTTTGGGGTATTTCTCTGAGGTAAGTCAGGCTTGTATTTCTATCTTCAGGCTAGTCAGCTCCTCAGGCAGTGCCGAGTTGCATAGGTAGTTGTTAGGCGCAATCCACTGCTGCTTATAGTTGTGTGAGGATAGATCAGGTACTGCAGTCTACAGAGATTCCACGTCTCAGAGCTCGTCCTATTGTTTTTGGTTATTGCCAGATCTCTGTATGTGCGCTGATTACTGCACGCTGTGTTGCCTGATTGCCAGCCATAACACTATGGTCCCAAATGGGCTAAATGAGCAATTATCCTTTGTCCCCTTCCTATAGGCACAGGGGCTTTTTCCTCTGTTCTCATTTTTTATTTTATTGCGATTGTGTTTTTAATTGTTCTGTTCTTTTCTTTTGTTTTTTCCTAGTTGTTTTAGTTTATAGCGTTATTATTTATATTGATGCAAGTCTTGAACAAGCGGCTGTTGTCCGATGCATGCATGTGCGGAGCAAAAACATCGGGAAGACATTGAGTGTACTGCACTAATATGAGATGTCATTACATGAGGAGATATGGACGTTGAAGATACTGAACTTTTGAATCTCTATCAAGCCCCTACTGATCGGCTAGTGGTGCCAGTTGTGCCCGTACCCCGTTGGGGCTTATTGCTATGATGGACGTTCATTGTTATCTGTGTATCTCTGCTTAGTACCTGTAATATTGCGGTGCCAGTAAGGTTTTGCCCATTCTTAAAATGGCCACCGTAGTGGTGGCCACCGCTGGGAAGGCCGGAAGTGGCGTAGTGCTGGCTGCTACATCCGCTCACATGCGCCGCACATCGCTGCGGATCATCGGCTCCAGCTGTGTGAACACTATAAAAACCGGGCATTTCACAGTGACCTCACAGCCCCCCGAGGAAGCACCAAATACGCGAAACGCGCGTCGGGGCTATCGGTAGGACATCTCACGCCGGGACTTTGCACCTATGGGTAAGCATTAGACATGGCTCAGAGGTTTATCCCATTGTGTCACTTTATCTGGGCAGGCTGCAATGTGGTGGGGTACCGTTTAGATTAGGGTTCTATTCCCACTATAGGGATTTATTTGGTGGTTACCCTGTCTTTTGGTCTCCTCACCTTGCACATGCATATATATATATATATATTGTTTTGTACAGTTTATATACGGTACTTTCCCTATTATAGGGTTATAAGCTTGTAGCTTTCTGGACGTTAGGTAGTACAGTTTGTGCACGGGCACACACTTTCTGTGCATAACCTGCCCTTGATTTGCACTTTACATCAGGGATTCTATATGGTGCCATTGTCTAGCCTGTATATTTTTAGGTGCATATTCCGGTGTGTGTGTTCTTTTTATGTCATACACCTTATCCTCACATATGTATTTTTCTGTATATTTTTTGTTCTATATAATAAAGTTTACTGCTTTTATAGTTATCTTTAGGGCATTTTATTCAATTGCTATGGGGCTATATGCTCTCTTGAATTTATAGGTTGATAGTCCCGAGGAAGTACCTATTAACACCTAGGTGCGACTTGCCTTCAGGACAGATGTTACATTATCACTAGTCACACATATAACCCTAGACATATGTCACTACACACATATAGCTATATATATATAAATACACATATTTCACCACATACAGCTACGACAGGCATGGAGCTTCTCAACCTTAGAAATATTTCTCAATTTTCTATAAAAACAGGCTAAAAACAGACAAAAGTATATAAACCCAAAAATCGGATTACAGGGTGAACTGTAGACATCTCAGGCAAAACTCCAAGTTACAAAAACATCTATACCTGGAGGTGCACTTACACTGGCCGAATATCATGACCAAGCATTCCTAGGAATGCTCGGTTCTCGAAATCTGGTGAATCTACTCAGGCAGCCAATCGCATCAGAACACTCATTCGTCAGGTGAAATGATTTTTCAATGCTTAAAAAAAAAAAAAAAATCAGTTCTCGGTAGCATATCATCCTGTGTAAACAGAATATGTGCTGCCGAGGACAATGAAGTCTATGCACACACTAAATGATCATTCTGTGGACACCGTGACTGCAGTCGGCCTCTCTAAGCTGGCGATTAAAGGTTTTTGTATTGAAAATACCATCTATGTTAAGTCACTGGACTGCTAAATAATTCTGCACTTTCTTTTTAGCAATCCAAGTTTCAGAGAATTTTTATACTAATAAGCCGCAAGTGCAAGGAACTTGGCCGTACACTTACAGCTCTCCGGCCTCTCTCCCCACCGGTCTCCCGTCACAGACTGACAGGTCACTCTTCTCTCAGTGACGTGCTCCCCTGCCTGATATCTCACATAAGAACCCTTCTTTCCGGGGCGGCGCATGCGCCGATCGATAGTCTAATTCTAGCAATGTTTTCAGGGCCTTAATAAGAAATGCGCTTCCCCCGGGAATAACGGCGCTTGCACAATTTCTGGGCGGGGGAGCAGGTCACAGAGAATAGTGACCTGTCAGTCGGTGATGGGAGGCTAATACTGGACAAGGAAAGAGGCCGGAGATCTGCAAGTGACGTTCAAGCCCCATACACTTGCAGATAATTAGCATAAAAATTGGACAAGGAATTTTTCAGCAACACGGAATGCAAAAACAGAGGTATGGATTTATTCAGGATTATAGTCATTTACCACTGATGATATTAGTTTGGAGCACAAAAACTGCTGACAGGTTCCCTTTAAACGACTGACGGTTAGCTCCTATGTGGCCGACCGGCAGTCTTTTAATGGTTGGAGTCATGCACAGTAAACGCACTCTAACCAATTGGCTGTATAAGAACTCGTCAACATATGGGAAGCGGCTGCAAGAGAGCGTGCAACCTTAAAAATAGAATGTATCAAGTTGTGAGTTACTCTGCTAAAAGCGGAGATGAAAGAAAAACGCCATAATTCCAGACGTGGACATTAGCATGTATGCCGGTGTTTACAAGATGCTCAAGACCAGGAGGGACATGAGCAGGAGAATTCGTTTTGGAAAGAAACCGAATGAGACATGAAAGATTTATGGTTAGGGCAATGATCTACCAGTCCTCAAAACACACGGCAACATTCATGATGCTCTACTGGTCTAGCAGTAGGGTCCGCCACACCAGAAAATGCCATCCGTAATCTTCATATCTCTTATTACCCAAGAGGAAGGGTCTTTAAACGATGCTTTACTAATAATTGCACACAAAAAAAAGAAAATTCAGTTCTGCATATGATCTGGAATTATGTATTAATGTGGATAAAAATCACTTGACATAAATGGTGAAGATTTGGAGATATGTTCTACACTTAATAAACAGTTAATTGGGAGAAGCAGTGGTCACCTCCTCCGGAAAATACACGTATATCGGATATTCTACATAGAGTTGTGCTTCAAGTTTGCATTGACTCTATAAAGTCCAAAAACAGGGTCCGTGAAATCTGAGGTGACTAGAAACAGAAATAACAATCATGAACATGAGCACCCCCATAGATCATTTGCTGCCAGCAGCATCCAGAAATTCTTGGATGTTGCCAAAGCAGCTATCATTTCCATACTGGTCATGGCCGTTACTGTAGATCCACCCCAACTATAGTTTTGATGGACATGCTGTGGTTCAGCAGCTTCCGAGAACTTTTAACTTCCACCTGTGAACATTGATAGGCAAGGGAGATGGGTGTTGGTACTCTCACCAATCAGATATTGATGGCCTATCCTAAGGATAGGCAATAAATAATACAGGTAGTTGTCAACCCCATTACTGCCACCATACACATTAGGTGGCTATCGGGTGAACCACTGCTTGGCCGGCAGCCATCTTGACCGTCTCTCCCATACACATGATGGCTGCGTGGCTGAGCGCTCCTGTGTTCTCTATGACTGCAGTCATAAGAATTCTTTGCCAGTACCTTATCTCCAAGGAGAACAAAGCGATCGTCAGCCTGAAATCAGAAAAGACCGATTGACATCTACACCAACAATAAATTGTCGGGGGATCTAAGTTGTAATACAACTAAGACTGTTGGCTGAAGCCGTCAATTTTGCAGGTCTGGACGACATGAGCCAAATGTCTATGTGGAAGATGGGGGGTATGGGGTTACCTTCCTTCCACCTATCTCCTTTTAAATCTGCCATTAAGAAGAGCTAACTCATCCTGCACACATTTGAAGCTTGTCCGACATGGCAATATTTTTCTCAAGAACATGTATGGGTATTCTTTAAGACACCCATACACAAAAGATGAAAGTGGGTAGAACCTGGCAATTTTAATAAGACCTTTCGACCATATGATTGTGTATGGGAGCCACTGGAATCTCCCGACAGATGTCGTGGGAGTGAAGGATCATCTTGCTCGAATTTTATCAACCAAATTCTGTAATAGGGGGAAAATAATCCGCTACCAAAGGTGACTGGCAGCAGCTTTCTCCTCTCTCCCTACGGGAAACATACGAACACTCGGCTGAGCCAATCTTGAGTGTATGGGGTAGTCCACCATCAGCTCATATTTATGGTCAGCTTTACACTAAGGGTATGTTCAAATGCTGCATTTTACAGTACCAGAAAAGTGAATGAGATTCCAAATATCTCATTCACACGCTGTATTTGTTTTTTTTTAAGTGATGGGCGAATTCCTGGATGTTCGGGGCCGGCAAGTTCAGATAAACAGATAAAAAAAAGTTTAGCTCGGGTACCAGAACAACACCTGAAACAGGACCCCATTCACTTGAATGGGGGTCCCGAACATCCAGTGATTGCCACACTGTCATGTGCATAACAGGGCGGCAAACACGGTCTCTGATTGGTGGTAATAGAGAGCGGTCAGAGAGCCGCGGTTCCCATGCTGTCAAATGACAGGTAAACCTGCAGCTGTGACCGGAGGTAAAAAGTTTACCTCTGGTCACGGATGTCGTCTGATGGGACTACTACTCTCATCAGCCTGTTATAACAACAGTGAGAGCAGGTAGAAGCTGATGGGAATATTTATCAGCCGGCGCATGCACACTAAATAATAATAAAAAAGAAAAAAAAAGTTGTGGGTTCCGCTGTACTTTTGATATCCAGTCAGGCAAAACTGACAGCTGCGGGCAGCAGCGCCCTCAGCTGTCAGCTTTAGCTAGGTTGGCTATCAAGAATAGAGGGGTCCTCACACCATTGTTTAAATTATTTAAATAAATTTTTTTTAAAAAACAGCGTCGGGTCCCTTCTTTATTGACAACCAGCCCAGCTAAAGCAGACAGCTGGGGGCTGGTATTCTCAGGCTGGTAAGGGGCCATGGATATTGGCTCTCTTCAGCCTGAAAATAGCAGCCTGCAGCCGCCCAGAAAAAGCACATCTATTAGATTGCCCTGCACTTAGCGGCAGCAGGCATAGGCTGATGGGAGTATTTAGTCCCTTCAGCTGACATCAGTGACCGGAGGTAAACTTTTTACCTCCGGTCACAGCTGCGGGCTCACAATGTCATCTAAAGCGTATGGCTGATCAGAGTCACCGATATTTCTCGCGCTGTCATGCAGTTGACCGCGCGTGAAACACCAGGTGGTCGGGCTACCGAACCCAAATAGTAACATCGACTTTGAGGTGCAGTCCGTGCTCGGGGTCCGTTCCCAAATAGTAAGTGTTCAGTACGGACCTCGAACTTTACTTTTCAGGTTTGCCCACTTGTTTATTACTTTTTTTTGAGCCTCTGAGCTTTCGTTTACTTTCTTTTTTTTCTTAATCAGTTTGTCAATTCATTCAGCATTTTGGAAAATAAAAAAAATAAAAAAAGGCAGATAAAAACTCAGCAAGCAACATAGCGTGTGAACAAACCCTGACAGACCCCTCTAGAGCAGGTACACTAAAACACTAGCTACTGTACAAGCGGAAATATCTTTTTTTCGCTTACCTTCTGTTGGTGAACATAAAAAACACAAGGCTTTTAAAGTCTCTATTGCATTAATAGACATCTGCACTTAATGGGCTCTGGGATATGGTTTTCTTTCTTAGTAATAGAGGCTAAAATTGCATCTTCGTTTAAAAATAAACCAAAAAAAAAAAAAAAATGAGTATTTATCAAATAAAAAGATTAAAAAGCAGCCCTAATCTCCAACTATGTTAATCTGGCATCTGTTTATTGTGACGTAAAAACATGTCATTATAAGTGGAAACAACTGCTGGAGCATTATCTAGATGGAGAAACTCACCGTATGTGGACGGAGCAGATTGAGAAACATCCTGAAAGTTCCTTGTCCCTAAGCGTTTTCACAATGAAAGCAGTCGGAATAAAAGGAATTTATCAAAAATACATTTCGTGAGAAAATTGAAAAGGTTGGGCTCAGAAAAAAAGCAAATACGGTGATTATAAACGGTCCATGAACAATCACATGGTGAGAACCCAAATGACTGATCAGCCGCAATCATGAACATCGTAAAGAATCTGTGAAAGGCAGACGCCTCGGAGACATCAGATACTGCTCATGTATTAGGGGACATGGAAGCTTTTACCGTTGGCATGCTACTGTTCCCAATGGTTTTCTTTGGCCAAGGCCAGATGGAGCAGCTGAAGACTGATTACAGATAGCGCTAAGTAATGTGAACGGCAGTGCTGGATTAGTGTCAAGAGTGACATCTCGCCGATTCACTACCAGGAGGACCGTGGAGGGTTGCAAGATCCCACAACCTGGAAGTTCGGACATGATTTTACCTAGATAGTCAGGTCGTTTTGGTGGGGACACAAAGGAACCCTCTGGTCACTTTTGATGAGTATTATTTAAAAAAAAAAAAAAAAATCACCAGTCTAAGGTTGCCCACCTCTTTTCTTAAAGCACCACTCCAGCATTTATTTTTCAGTACTGGAGTGGTGCTTCTAATGTAAGGTCCTTGCCAATATACTCACCCTCCAAGGGCTTCACCTTTTGTCCGGCAGGGCTCCGGTCCATCAGCACCACTTAGTGACTGCGACTTCTGACAGTCTGGAAGTCAGAAGTTATGTCACAAGCTCTAAATACAAGTCTATGAAAGCCAGAAAGAGGCCAGAACAAGGCTCTCAGACTTGCATTGAAGAGTGACCTCCGACACGCTCCATGAAACACTGGAGAGATCCAGCAGGTTACAAACTGCTGGAGACCAACGCGAGTGGCAGTGATAGAAGAGGAAGATGGCGGCAGGTAGGCATATTACTAGGGGCAGAGACCTTAGGTTAATAGAGGCACTACTCCAACGGTAAACTAGAAGAAAAAAACTGCTAGAGTGGTACTTTAAATATAATGGCCAGCCCCAGATTGGACATGGGTGCTCTTTATGAGTGGTATGATGAACTCCAACTGGAAAATTAAGAGAAGACAGCTGCTGCAAAAAATGGAGAGGGGTGGGATCAAAACTTATTTCGGATCACTAATATTTTGACCTTGAAAATTTTAAGTTCGCACTTGCATATCTTGGTGTAACCTCAAATTAATTACCGTAAACTTCATGGATAGCAATCTGCCCAGGTAAGGTTTGTTTAGACGTCTGCGCAAATCGGCCAGAAATCAGACCGCAATGCACGGATGGGCCGAGGCTCTCCGACTGATGTGCACGGATGTATGAATGAGCAATTAGGTATGTACTGCGAGTAGTGACAGGCGAGTAGCATTGTTGCTCAGGTCTTGGGTGATCAAGTATTTTGGCGTGCTTGGAGATTTAGTTTTCGTTGCCTCAGCTGCATGATTTGCGACTTGTAGACAGGCTGAATACATGTGGGAATTCCCTAGCAAACAGGCATTCCACATATGTATTCAAGCTGTCTAGAAGTCGCATATCATGCAGCTGAGGCAACGAAAACTAAATCTCCGAGCACGCCAAAATACTCGGAGACCACCGAAGCAACGAGTATACCTGCTCATCACTAATTGCAAGTCAACGTTACCTGCTTTGGTACAAATTAAATGAAACGTAAGTACAACTGGAGAGGTAACAGCAAGAAAATGCCCAAAACAGGACCGATTTTGCAGGTGGTGGCCACAGACAATTGCTCAGCTTTCCCGATTCCTCTCCAGTTTTGCATCTTGCTATTGTCTTTGTCGCCACTGGAAACATGAGGTTGCACAAACCAGGGATTCAAGCTTCAGGAGGCTAATTTGCATATTCCAGGTGCCTTCTGGGAGAAGCGAAGTCTCCCTAAGCTAGAAGATCGTTGGGTACAGCCGGGACCAGCTGCTTCGAAAGCATCACCAAACCAGGGATTCAAGCTTCAGGAGGCTAATTTGCATATTCCAGGTGCCTTCTGGGAGAAGCGAAGTCTCCCTAAGCTAGAAGATCGTTGGGTACAGCCGGGACCAGCTGCTTCGAAAGCATCACCAAACCAGGGATTCAAGCTTCAGGAGGCTAATTTGCATATTCCAGGTGCCTTCTGGGAGAAGCGAAGTCTCCCTAAGCTAGAAGATCGTTGGGTACAGCCGGGACCAGCTGCTTCGAAAGCATCACCAAACCAGGGATTCAAGCTTCAGGAGGCTAATTTGCATATTCCAGGTGCCTTCTGGGAGAAGCGAAGTCTCCCTAAGCTAGAAGATCGTTGGGTACAGCCGGGACCAGCTGCTTCGAAAGCATCACCAAACCAGGGATTCAAGCTTCAGGAGGCTAATTTGCATATTCCAGGTGCCTTCTGGGAGAAGCGAAGTCTCCCTAAGCTAGAAGATCGTTGGGTACAGCCGGGACCAGCTGCTTCGAAAGCATCACCAAACCAGGGATTCAAGCTTCAGGAGGCTAATTTGCATATTCCAGGTGCCTTCTGGGAGAAGCGAAGTCTCCCTAAGCTAGAAGATCGTTGGGTACAGCCGGGACCAGCTGCTTCGAAAGCATCACCAAACCAGGGATTCAAGCTTCAGGAGGCTAATTTGCATATTCCAGGTGCCTTCTGGGAGAAGCGAAGTCTCCCTAAGCTAGAAGATCGTTGGGTACAGCCGGGACCAGCTGCTTCGAAAGCATCACCAAACCAGGGATTCAAGCTTCAGGAGGCTAATTTGCATATTCCAGGTGCCTTCTGGGAGAAGCGAAGTCTCCCTAAGCTAGAAGATCGTTGGGTACAGCCGGGACCAGCTGCTTCGAAAGCATCACCAAACCAGGGATTCAAGCTTCAGGAGGCTAATTTGCATATTCCAGGTGCCTTCTGGGAGAAGCGAAGTCTCCCTAAGCTAGAAGATCGTTGGGTACAGCCGGGACCAGCTGCTTCGAAAGCATCACCAAACCAGGGATTCAAGCTTCAGGAGGCTAATTTGCATATTCCAGGTGCCTTCTGGGAGAAGCGAAGTCTCCCTAAGCTAGAAGATCGTTGGGTACAGCCGGGACCAGCTGCTTCGAAAGCATCACCAAACCAGGGATTCAAGCTTCAGGAGGCTAATTTGCATATTCCAGGTGCCTTCTGGGAGAAGCGAAGTCTCCCTAAGCTAGAAGATCGTTGGGTACAGCCGGGACCAGCTGCTTCGAAAGCATCACCAAACCAGGGATTCAAGCTTCAGGAGGCTAATTTGCATATTCCAGGTGCCTTCTGGGAGAAGCGAAGTCTCCCTAAGCTAGAAGATCGTTGGGTACAGCCGGGACCAGCTGCTTCGAAAGCATCACCAAACCAGGGATTCAAGCTTCAGGAGGCTAATTTGCATATTCCAGGTGCCTTCTGGGAGAAGCGAAGTCTCCCTAAGCTAGAAGATCGTTGGGTACAGCCGGGACCAGCTGCTTCGAAAGCATCACCAAACCAGGGATTCAAGCTTCAGGAGGCTAATTTGCATATTCCAGGTGCCTTCTGGGAGAAGCGAAGTCTCCCTAAGCTAGAAGATCGTTGGGTACAGCCGGGACCAGCTGCTTCGAAAGCATCACCAAACCAGGGATTCAAGCTTCAGGAGGCTAATTTGCATATTCCAGGTGCCTTCTGGGAGAAGCGAAGTCTCCCTAAGCTAGAAGATCGTTGGGTACAGCCGGGACCAGCTGCTTCGAAAGCATCACCAAACCAGGGATTCAAGCTTCAGGAGGCTAATTTGCATATTCCAGGTGCCTTCTGGGAGAAGCGAAGTCTCCCTAAGCTAGAAGATCGTTGGGTACAGCCGGGACCAGCTGCTTCGAAAGCATCACCAAACCAGGGATTCAAGCTTCAGGAGGCTAATTTGCATATTCCAGGTGCCTTCTGGGAGAAGCGAAGTCTCCCTAAGCTAGAAGATCGTTGGGTACAGCCGGGACCAGCTGCTTCGAAAGCATCACCAAACCAGGGATTCAAGCTTCAGGAGGCTAATTTGCATATTCCAGGTGCCTTCTGGGAGAAGCGAAGTCTCCCTAAGCTAGAAGATCGTTGGGTACAGCCGGGACCAGCTGCTTCGAAAGCATCACCAAACCAGGGATTCAAGCTTCAGGAGGCTAATTTGCATATTCCAGGTGCCTTCTGGGAGAAGCGAAGTCTCCCTAAGCTAGAAGATCGTTGGGTACAGCCGGGACCAGCTGCTTCGAAAGCATCACCAAACCAGGGATTCAAGCTTCAGGAGGCTAATTTGCATATTCCAGGTGCCTTCTGGGAGAAGCGAAGTCTCCCTAAGCTAGAAGATCGTTGGGTACAGCCGGGACCAGCTGCTTCGAAAGCATCACCAAACCAGGGATTCAAGCTTCAGGAGGCTAATTTGCATATTCCAGGTGCCTTCTGGGAGAAGCGAAGTCTCCCTAAGCTAGAAGATCGTTGGGTACAGCCGGGACCAGCTGCTTCGAAAGCATCACCAAACCAGGGATTCAAGCTTCAGGAGGCTAATTTGCATATTCCAGGTGCCTTCTGGGAGAAGCGAAGTCTCCCTAAGCTAGAAGATCGTTGGGTACAGCCGGGACCAGCTGCTTCGAAAGCATCACCAAACCAGGGATTCAAGCTTCAGGAGGCTAATTTGCATATTCCAGGTGCCTTCTGGGAGAAGCGAAGTCTCCCTAAGCTAGAAGATCGTTGGGTACAGCCGGGACCAGCTGCTTCGAAAGCATCACCAAACCAGGGATTCAAGCTTCAGGAGGCTAATTTGCATATTCCAGGTGCCTTCTGGGAGAAGCGAAGTCTCCCTAAGCTAGAAGATCGTTGGGTACAGCCGGGACCAGCTGCTTCGAAAGCATCACCAAACCAGGGATTCAAGCTTCAGGAGGCTAATTTGCATATTCCAGGTGCCTTCTGGGAGAAGCGAAGTCTCCCTAAGCTAGAAGATCGTTGGGTACAGCCGGGACCAGCTGCTTCGAAAGCATCACCAAACCAGGGATTCAAGCTTCAGGAGGCTAATTTGCATATTCCAGGTGCCTTCTGGGAGAAGCGAAGTCTCCCTAAGCTAGAAGATCGTTGGGTACAGCCGGGACCAGCTGCTTCGAAAGCATCACCAAACCAGGGATTCAAGCTTCAGGAGGCTAATTTGCATATTCCAGGTGCCTTCTGGGAGAAGCGAAGTCTCCCTAAGCTAGAAGATCGTTGGGTACAGCCGGGACCAGCTGCTTCGAAAGCATCACCAAACCAGGGATTCAAGCTTCAGGAGGCTAATTTGCATATTCCAGGTGCCTTCTGGGAGAAGCGAAGTCTCCCTAAGCTAGAAGATCGTTGGGTACAGCCGGGACCAGCTGCTTCGAAAGCATCACCAAACCAGGGATTCAAGCTTCAGGAGGCTAATTTGCATATTCCAGGTGCCTTCTGGGAGAAGCGAAGTCTCCCTAAGCTAGAAGATCGTTGGGTACAGCCGGGACCAGCTGCTTCGAAAGCATCACCAAACCAGGGATTCAAGCTTCAGGAGGCTAATTTGCATATTCCAGGTGCCTTCTGGGAGAAGCGAAGTCTCCCTAAGCTAGAAGATCGTTGGGTACAGCCGGGACCAGCTGCTTCGAAAGCATCACCAAACCAGGGATTCAAGCTTCAGGAGGCTAATTTGCATATTCCAGGTGCCTTCTGGGAGAAGCGAAGTCTCCCTAAGCTAGAAGATCGTTGGGTACAGCCGGGACCAGCTGCTTCGAAAGCATCACCAAACCAGGGATTCAAGCTTCAGGAGGCTAATTTGCATATTCCAGGTGCCTTCTGGGAGAAGCGAAGTCTCCCTAAGCTAGAAGATCGTTGGGTACAGCCGGGACCAGCTGCTTCGAAAGCATCACCAAACCAGGGATTCAAGCTTCAGGAGGCTAATTTGCATATTCCAGGTGCCTTCTGGGAGAAGCGAAGTCTCCCTAAGCTAGAAGATCGTTGGGTACAGCCGGGACCAGCTGCTTCGAAAGCATCACCAAACCAGGGATTCAAGCTTCAGGAGGCTAATTTGCATATTCCAGGTGCCTTCTGGGAGAAGCGAAGTCTCCCTAAGCTAGAAGATCGTTGGGTACAGCCGGGACCAGCTGCTTCGAAAGCATCACCAAACCAGGGATTCAAGCTTCAGGAGGCTAATTTGCATATTCCAGGTGCCTTCTGGGAGAAGCGAAGTCTCCCTAAGCTAGAAGATCGTTGGGTACAGCCGGGACCAGCTGCTTCGAAAGCATCACCAAACCAGGGATTCAAGCTTCAGGAGGCTAATTTGCATATTCCAGGTGCCTTCTGGGAGAAGCGAAGTCTCCCTAAGCTAGAAGATCGTTGGGTACAGCCGGGACCAGCTGCTTCGAAAGCATCACCAAACCAGGGATTCAAGCTTCAGGAGGCTAATTTGCATATTCCAGGTGCCTTCTGGGAGAAGCGAAGTCTCCCTAAGCTAGAAGATCGTTGGGTACAGCCGGGACCAGCTGCTTCGAAAGCATCACCAAACCAGGGATTCAAGCTTCAGGAGGCTAATTTGCATATTCCAGGTGCCTTCTGGGAGAAGCGAAGTCTCCCTAAGCTAGAAGATCGTTGGGTACAGCCGGGACCAGCTGCTTCGAAAGCATCACCAAACCAGGGATTCAAGCTTCAGGAGGCTAATTTGCATATTCCAGGTGCCTTCTGGGAGAAGCGAAGTCTCCCTAAGCTAGAAGATCGTTGGGTACAGCCGGGACCAGCTGCTTCGAAAGCATCACCAAACCAGGGATTCAAGCTTCAGGAGGCTAATTTGCATATTCCAGGTGCCTTCTGGGAGAAGCGAAGTCTCCCTAAGCTAGAAGATCGTTGGGTACAGCCGGGACCAGCTGCTTCGAAAGCATCACCAAACCAGGGATTCAAGCTTCAGGAGGCTAATTTGCATATTCCAGGTGCCTTCTGGGAGAAGCGAAGTCTCCCTAAGCTAGAAGATCGTTGGGTACAGCCGGGACCAGCTGCTTCGAAAGCATCACCAAACCAGGGATTCAAGCTTCAGGAGGCTAATTTGCATATTCCAGGTGCCTTCTGGGAGAAGCGAAGTCTCCCTAAGCTAGAAGATCGTTGGGTACAGCCGGGACCAGCTGCTTCGAAAGCATCACCAAACCAGGGATTCAAGCTTCAGGAGGCTAATTTGCATATTCCAGGTGCCTTCTGGGAGAAGCGAAGTCTCCCTAAGCTAGAAGATCGTTGGGTACAGCCGGGACCAGCTGCTTCGAAAGCATCACCAAACCAGGGATTCAAGCTTCAGGAGGCTAATTTGCATATTCCAGGTGCCTTCTGGGAGAAGCGAAGTCTCCCTAAGCTAGAAGATCGTTGGGTACAGCCGGGACCAGCTGCTTCGAAAGCATCACCAAACCAGGGATTCAAGCTTCAGGAGGCTAATTTGCATATTCCAGGTGCCTTCTGGGAGAAGCGAAGTCTCCCTAAGCTAGAAGATCGTTGGGTACAGCCGGGACCAGCTGCTTCGAAAGCATCACCAAACCAGGGATTCAAGCTTCAGGAGGCTAATTTGCATATTCCAGGTGCCTTCTGGGAGAAGCGAAGTCTCCCTAAGCTAGAAGATCGTTGGGTACAGCCGGGACCAGCTGCTTCGAAAGCATCACCAAACCAGGGATTCAAGCTTCAGGAGGCTAATTTGCATATTCCAGGTGCCTTCTGGGAGAAGCGAAGTCTCCCTAAGCTAGAAGATCGTTGGGTACAGCCGGGACCAGCTGCTTCGAAAGCATCACCAAACCAGGGATTCAAGCTTCAGGAGGCTAATTTGCATATTCCAGGTGCCTTCTGGGAGAAGCGAAGTCTCCCTAAGCTAGAAGATCGTTGGGTACAGCCGGGACCAGCTGCTTCGAAAGCATCACCAAACCAGGGATTCAAGCTTCAGGAGGCTAATTTGCATATTCCAGGTGCCTTCTGGGAGAAGCGAAGTCTCCCTAAGCTAGAAGATCGTTGGGTACAGCCGGGACCAGCTGCTTCGAAAGCATCACCAAACCAGGGATTCAAGCTTCAGGAGGCTAATTTGCATATTCCAGGTGCCTTCTGGGAGAAGCGAAGTCTCCCTAAGCTAGAAGATCGTTGGGTACAGCCGGGACCAGCTGCTTCGAAAGCATCACCAAACCAGGGATTCAAGCTTCAGGAGGCTAATTTGCATATTCCAGGTGCCTTCTGGGAGAAGCGAAGTCTCCCTAAGCTAGAAGATCGTTGGGTACAGCCGGGACCAGCTGCTTCGAAAGCATCACCAAACCAGGGATTCAAGCTTCAGGAGGCTAATTTGCATATTCCAGGTGCCTTCTGGGAGAAGCGAAGTCTCCCTAAGCTAGAAGATCGTTGGGTACAGCCGGGACCAGCTGCTTCGAAAGCATCACCAAACCAGGGATTCAAGCTTCAGGAGGCTAATTTGCATATTCCAGGTGCCTTCTGGGAGAAGCGAAGTCTCCCTAAGCTAGAAGATCGTTGGGTACAGCCGGGACCAGCTGCTTCGAAAGCATCACCAAACCAGGGATTCAAGCTTCAGGAGGCTAATTTGCATATTCCAGGTGCCTTCTGGGAGAAGCGAAGTCTCCCTAAGCTAGAAGATCGTTGGGTACAGCCGGGACCAGCTGCTTCGAAAGCATCACCAAACCAGGGATTCAAGCTTCAGGAGGCTAATTTGCATATTCCAGGTGCCTTCTGGGAGAAGCGAAGTCTCCCTAAGCTAGAAGATCGTTGGGTACAGCCGGGACCAGCTGCTTCGAAAGCATCACCAAACCAGGGATTCAAGCTTCAGGAGGCTAATTTGCATATTCCAGGTGCCTTCTGGGAGAAGCGAAGTCTCCCTAAGCTAGAAGATCGTTGGGTACAGCCGGGACCAGCTGCTTCGAAAGCATCACCAAACCAGGGATTCAAGCTTCAGGAGGCTAATTTGCATATTCCAGGTGCCTTCTGGGAGAAGCGAAGTCTCCCTAAGCTAGAAGATCGTTGGGTACAGCCGGGACCAGCTGCTTCGAAAGCATCACCAAACCGCGCGCCTTACGGCGCGCGAATTTTTGCCTGTAGGACATTATTGCAAGAGAGCTTGGCTGAGTAGATTACACAAGAAGGAAAATACACAGCAAGTCAGCAGGATCTAGGAGCAACATGGCAGATGTGACAACCTACATGGTGAGCTGCAGCATGTGCTACATGTTCACAGATCGACCAGAAGAAGAATCCAATTTCACCTGTCAGAAGTGTAGACTAGTGGCCCTTTTAGAAGAAAAGGTGCGGGGTCTGGAAGAAAGAATAGCAACTTTGAAACTCATCAAAGAGAATGAAGACTTTCTAGACAGAACAGAAGCATCTCTACTGGTCACAGAAGGTGCAAAAAGTGTCAGAGAACCTCCAAAAGCAGATGAGTGGAAGCATGTGACCAAAAGAAGCAAGAAGACCATGGAGAAATCACCAACCACACAACTGAAGAACCGATATCAAATCTTTGTAGAGGATGAAGATGGCACACCTAAGAATGAAGCAATACCAGCAAGCAAAAAAGAAAAGGGCACACAGCAACAAGTGACAGCAAAAAGTACAGCCAAGAAGCAACGAAGAGTGGTGGTGGTGGGAGACTCACTACTGAGAGGCACCGAAGCAGCCATCTGCAGACCGGACATAACTGCAAGAGAAGTATGCTGCCTTCCAGGTGCGATGATCAAGGATGTGACCGATAGGATACCAAAGCTCTTCAGCTCCAAGGACGTCCACCCATTTCTTCTGATACATGTTGGCACCAATGACACGGCAAGGAAGGACCTACCGACAATCTGCAAGGACTTTGAAGAGTTGGGGAAGAAAGTAAAGGAACTGGATGCACAGGTAGTTTTTTCTTCTATCCTTCCAGTAGACGGGCATGGCACCAGGAGATGGAACAGGATCCTTGATGCAAACAACTGGCTAAGACGATGGTGCAGACAACAAGGATTTGGATTCCTGGACCACGGTGTGAATTACTGGTATGATGGACTCCTCGCCAGAGACGGACTACACCTCAACAAACCTGGGAAACACACATTCGCCAGAAGACTCGCTACACTCATCAGGAGGGCGTTAAACTAGAAGAAGAGGGGACGGGAAGAAAAACATTAGACTCGAACAAAGACGACCCAGGAAAACATACTCAGAAGGGAGGTAAGAACATTTCTAAAACAATCCACAGTGAGGAGATTGGAACAAAACAAAATCCTCTAAACTGCATGCTCGCAAACGCCAGAAGCCTGACAAACAAGATGGAAGAACTAGAAGCAGAAATATCTACAGGTAACTTTGACATAGTGGGAATAACCGAGACATGGTTAGATGAAAGCTATGACTGGGCAGTTAACTTACAGGGTTACAGTCTGTTTAGAAAGGATCGTAAAAATCGGAGAGGAGGAGGGGTTTGTCTCTATGTAAAATCTTGTCTAAAGTCCACTTTAAGGGAGGATATTAGCGAAGGGAATGAGGATGTCGAGTCCATATGGGTTGAAATTCATGGAGGGAAAAATGGTAACAAAATTCTCATTGGGGTCTGTTACAAACCCCCAAATATAACAGAAAGCATGGAAAGTCTACTTCTAAAGCAGATAGATGAAGCTGCAACCCATAATGAGGTCCTGGTTATGGGGGACTTTAACTACCCGGATATTAACTGGGAAACA
The DNA here is from genome assembly GCF_032444005.1 of Ranitomeya imitator. Taxonomy (NCBI): domain Eukaryota; kingdom Metazoa; phylum Chordata; class Amphibia; order Anura; family Dendrobatidae; genus Ranitomeya; species Ranitomeya imitator. The sequence continues at coordinate 79,832,423 of NC_091282.1, forward strand.
GAAACCTGTGAAACCAATAAAGGCAACAGGTTTCTGCTAATAACCAAGAAAAATTATCTTTCACAATTGGTGCAGAATCCAACCAGAGGAGCAGCACTTTTAGACCTAATACTATCTAATAGACCTGACAGAATAACAAATCTGCAGGTGGTTGGGCATTTAGGAAATAGCGACCACAATATTGTGCAGTTTCACCTGTCTTTCACTAGGGGGACTTGTCAGGGAGTCACAAAAACATTGAACTTTAGGAAGGCAAAGTTTGAACAGCTTAGAGATGCCCTTAATCTGGTAGACTGGGACAATATCCTCAGAAATGAGAATACAGATAATAAATGGGAAATGTTTAAGAACATCCTAAATAGGCAGTGTAAGCGGTTTATACCTTGTGGGAATAAAAGGACTAGAAATAGGAAAAACCCAATGTGGCTAAACAAAGAAGTAAGACAGGCAATTAACAGTAAAAAGAAAGCATTTGCACTACTAAAGCAGGATGGCACCATTGAAGCTCTAAAAAACTATAGGGAGAAAAATACTTTATCTAAAAAACTAATTAAAGCTGCCAAAAAGGAAACAGAGAAGCACATTGCTAAGGAGAGTAAAACTAATCCCAAACTGTTCTTCAACTATATCAATAGTAAAAGAATAAAAACTGAAAATGTAGGCCCCTTAAAAAATAGTGAGGAAAGAATGGTTGTAGATGACGAGGAAAAAGCTAACATATTAAACACCTTCTTCTCCACGGTATTCACGGTGGAAAATGAAATGCTAGGTGAAATCCCAAGAAACAATGAAAACCCTATATTAAGGGTCACCAATCTAACCCAAGAAGAGGTGCGAAACCGGCTAAATAAGATTAAAATAGATAAATCTCCGGGTCCGGATGGCATACACCCACGAGTACTAAGAGAACTAAGTAATGTAATAGATAAACCATTATTTCTTATTTTTAGTGACTCTATAGCGACAGGGTCTGTTCCGCAGGACTGGCGCATAGCAAATGTGGTGCCAATATTCAAAAAGGGCTCTAAAAGTGAACCTGGAAATTATAGGCCAGTAAGTCTAACCTCTATTGTTGGTAAAATATTTGAAGGGTTTCTGAGGGATGTTATTCTGGATTATCTCAATGAGAATAACTGTTTAACTCCATATCAGCATGGGTTTATGAGAAATCGCTCCTGTCAAACCAATCTAATCAGTTTTTATGAAGAGGTAAGCTATAGACTGGACCACGGTGAGTCATTGGACGTGGTATATCTCGATTTTTCCAAAGCGTTTGATACCGTGCCGCACAAGAGGTTGGTACACAAAATGAGAATGCTTGGTCTGGGGGAAAATGTGTGTAAATGGGTTAGTAACTGGCTTAGTGATAGAAAGCAGAGGGTGGTTATAAATGGTATAGTCTCTAACTGGGTCGCTGTGACCAGTGGGGTACCGCAGGGGTCAGTATTGGGACCTGTTCTCTTCAACATATTCATTAATGATCTGGTAGAAGGTTTACACAGTAAAATATCGATATTTGCAGATGATACAAAACTATGTAAAGCAGTTAATACAATAGAAGATAGTATTCTGCTACAGATGGATCTGGATAAGTTGGAAACTTGGGCTGAAAGGTGGCAGATGAGGTTTAACAATGATAAATGTAAGGTTATACACATGGGAAGAAGGAATCAATGTCACCATTACACACTGAATGGGAAACCACTGGGTAAATCTGACAGGGAGAAGGACTTGGGGATCCTAGTTAATGATAAACTTACCTGGAGCAGCCAGTGCCAGGCAGCAGCTGCCAAGGCAAACAGGATCATGGGGTGCATTAAAAGAGGTCTGGATACACATGATGAGAGCATTATACTGCCTCTGTACAAATCCCTAGTTAGACCGCACATGGAGTACTGTGTCCAGTTTTGGGCACCGGTGCTCAGGAAGGATATAATGGAACTAGAGAGAGTACAAAGGAGGGCAACAAAATTAATAAAGGGGATGGGAGAACTACAATACCCAGATAGATTAGCGAAATTAGGATTATTTAGTCTAGAAAAAAGACGACTGAGGGGCGATCTAATAACCATGTATAAGTATATAAGGGGACAATACAAATATCTCGCTGAGGATCTGTTTATACCAAGGAAGGTGACGGGCACAAGGGGGCATTCTTTGCGTCTGGAGGAGAGAAGGTTTTTCCACCAACATAGAAGAGGATTCTTTACTGTTAGGGCAGTGAGAATCTGGAATTGCTTGCCTGAGGAGGTGGTGATGGCGAACTCAGTCGAGGGGTTCAAGAGAGGCCTGGATGTCTTCCTGGAGCAGAACAATATTGTATCATACAATTATTAGGTTCTGTAGAAGGACGTAAATCTGGGTATTTATTATGATGGAATATAGGCTGAACTGGATGGACAAATGTCTTTTTTCGGCCTTACTAACTATGTTACTATGTTACTATGTTACATGAAGCCCTGCTTCACCAGGATGGCTCATCCACACATGCCATGGCAAGAAGGATTGCTGTGTCACCCAGCAGTCTCAATAGCATGGAGCAGATCAGGACAGGCCAGGCCAGTAAATGGGCATCAACCCAGCAGCAGGACTGGTATCTGCACATTTGTACAAGGAGGATCATTAGAAGCACTGCCAGAACCCTACAAAATGACCTCCTTTGGGCTGTATGCATGTTCCTGTCCAAAAGGTCAAACTCTATGAAAATGGCATAAGGGCCCTGGTATCTGTTGTGGGACGTGTTGTGTCCACGTCCTAGTTTTCTGCAACACTTAAATTGACAGGCCTACCCTAGACAGACCATTTTCTTCACAGATGACAACAGGTTCAACTTCAAACTGAGGACTTATAACCAATGTGAAAGTCTGGATATGAAGTTGAGAACATGATGCTGCTTGTCAGATCATTCGGCATGATTGTTTGACTGCAGGACAATGATGGTATAGGGTAAGGCATGGAAGGTTGGACAAACCTCCAGATGATAGCCAATGGTAACCTGGCTGCAGAACCAAATCTTCAAAGCCACTGCCAGACCTTACACTGGTGCAGTGACCATGGGTTCCTCCAGGTGCAGAGCAATGCCAATGACAAAGGCATTGATGCCAATGACTGGACTTCCCGTTCCCGATACCAGAATCCAATTTTTATGTATCAGTTATTGATGAGCGAGTGTACTTGTTACTCGGGTTTTCCCGAGCACGCTTGGGTGACCTCCGAGTATTTGTTATTGCTCGGAGACTCGGAGATATAGTTTTCATCGCCTCAGTTGCATGATTTACGGCTTCCAGATACGCTGAATACATGTGAGGAATGCCTGTTAGGGAATTCCCACATGTATTCAGCGTATCTGGAAGCCGTATATTATGCAACTGAGGCGATGAAAACTATATCTCCGAGCAATAATACTTGGAGGTCACCCGAGCAACGAGTACACTCGCTCATCATTAGTATCAATGCCTCCAACGCCACCAAGTAGCTCCCCCAACTCTCCAGGGCTCAATGATGCTCTGTCCCAGATACAGGAGGAGATGCCCAGTGCACCATCCACCATCTTATCAGGAGCTTTCCTAGACGTTGTCGTAGGCGACTAGAACCACGTGGAGGTCATATACACTAATGAGACACAATGTACAGAGAGCTGCCATGATGAAATACAAACAAATAGAATTTACCTGTGATTGACAGGAATTGTTTGATTTTCATGCTGATTTCTAGCCCAGAGTTGGTTGATGACTTTGGTTTCAATTGAACATTGAGTCATCATTTTGTTCTCAACGTATTACACAATTTATATCCGTAAAGGTTTTCAAGTTGAAGCTTTCATTCGTTGAGATCCAATATATGATTTAAAGGGAACCTGTCACCATGAAAATGCAGTACAATCTGAAGGCACAGTGTTACAGAGCAGGGGGAGCTGAGCAGATTGATATATAGTTTTGTGAGAAAAGATTCAGTATAACCTGTGATTTCATAATTTAATCCTTTGCTCATTCTTGGATTTTTCGGTCCAGTGGGCGGTCCCATCAGAGATTAGCAGCTCTCTCTGTATGTATGCTCATCACTAATGGGTCCAGTGGGTGGTCCTATGAGTGATAAGCAGCTCTCTGTATGTATGCTCATCACTAATGGGTCCAGTGGGTGGTGCCATCAGTGATGGGCAGCTCTCTCTGTATGTATGCTCATCACTAATGGGTCCAGTGGGTGGTGCCATCAGTGATGGGCAGCTCTCTCTGCATGTACGCTTATCACTGATGGGTACAGTGGGTGATGCCATCAGTGATTGGCAGCTCTCTCTGTATGCACGCTTATCACTGATGGGTACAGTGGGCGATGCCATCAGTGATTGGCAGCTCTCTCTGTATGCACGCTTATCACTGATGGGTACAGTGGGCGATGCCATCAGTGATTGGCAGCTCTCTCTGTATGTACGCTTATCACTGATGGGTACAGTGGGCGATGCCATCAGTGATTGGCAGCTCTCTCTGTATGTACGCTTATCACTGATGGGTACAGTAGGCGATGCCATCAGTGATTGGCAGCTCTCTCTGTATGTACGCTTATCACTGATGGGTACAGTGGGCGATGCCATCAGTGATTGGCAGCTCTCTCTGTATGTACGCTTATCACTGATGGGTACAGTAGGCGATGCCATCAGTGATTGGCAGCTCTCTCTGTATGTACGCTTATCACTGATGGGTACAGTAGGCGATGCCATCAGTGATTGGCAGCTCTCTCTGTATGTACGCTTATCACTGACAGAACCGCCCACTGAGCCCAATAGCCCAAAAAGAGCAAAGGAAAACATGATTAAAATACAGGCTGTTCTGAATCTTTTTTCACAAAATTATACATCAATCTGCTCAGCTCATCCTGCTCTGTAACATGGTCCCTGTAGATTGGGCTACATTTCCATGCTGACAGGTTCCCTTTAAGTCTTCCTTCATTTTCCTTAGCAGTGTATTTTGTGGAAACTGTGAAGCTCTTTGAGTTGCCTATCTAAATAGCAATAGAAGCTGATGACAAGCCATACTTTTTAGAAGCCTGAATACTCTGCAGGCTTTGAAGACAAAAGTGTGATATTTGCAGTTCACAAATGTTCCCATGACATTGACGGCTATGACACATCTGAATAGAGAATCAAGTAGTTTACTCCTAACTACATTATGGATTTTATTTCTCACAAAAGAAGAAATGTAAAATGTCATTGTGACACAAACTCTCAGACCTTAGCATTTCTTTATAGTAGGTGGAAAAAATGGTGTAATGGATTAGTGATTTACAGATTACGCAAAGTAGCTATATAGTCTTCTGTAGCCTAAGTAAGGGTTACGTTCACACGTTGCGTTTTTGCCAAGCAAAAACAGCATTTTTCTGTACCAGCAAAGTGATGGAGATTTCTGAAATCTCATGCACTTGTTGCCTATTTTTTCCTTGCAGATTTGAAACAGTTGCAATCTGCAGCACAACAATTCTTTCAGCAATTTTCACTCATTCAAAAGCATAGGGAAAAAAAGCATAAAAAATCAAGTAAAAACGTGCGTATATAAGGCTGGTTTCACATTTGCGTTTTTTGGCGCTGCGTTTTAGCGCAAAAAAACGCATGCGTTTTTTTTTCTATACTTAACACTAAAAACGCATGCGTTTTTTTGCATGCGTTTTGCCGCGTTTTGACGACGCATGTGTCGTTTCTATGCTTGTGTTTTGTTGCGGAAATGCAACATGTAGTAATTTCTAGAGGCGTTTTTTTGCCGCAAAAAAAGTATTGCTGTCTATGTAAACGCATGCGTTTTTAAGCACATGCGTTTCAATAGAAAAACACAAGAATACACACTGATAAGCCACCCCCTAACCCTAACCCTAAAAGGATCCTAACCCTAACCCTAGGGATTCTAACCCTAAGCCTAGGAATCCTAACCCTAACCCAAACCATAACCCTAGGGATCCTAACCCTATTTCTGTTTATAGTGGCTTTTCTAGTTGATTTTGATGATTGGCAGCTGTCACACACTTCTCATCATGCGTTTCAAAAACGCAAACACAGAAAAAAACGCATGTAAACGCGTCAAAAAACGCCGCATTTTTTTTACCACATGCAAAAACGCATATGTCTAAAAAATGCAGCGTTTGCACGCGTTTACATGCGTTTTTTTCACCGCCTGCGTTTGCGTTTAAAACGCTGCGTTTTTAAACGCAAATGTGAAACTAGCCTTACACAGCTTTTTTCCTGCCAACACTCCATTGTATAAACCGGTTCCTGAGACACTTTCACATTGGTACATGATGGTCTCTTAATGGTGTTGCCACATGGTTTCCAGATGGAGATCGGAAGCTTGTATTGAGTTCTGTCCTCTTCAGCGGTGAGCCACACTTTTGTCTTGTATGCAATTAAACCCAGAGATTGGTCTTGAAACAACAACCAGATGAAGAGGCCTTCATGAGGGAACGTCACACTGGTCTTAAGGTACCGTCACATTTAGCAACACTGCAGCGATCTAGATAATGATGCCGATCGCTGCAGCGTCGCTGTGTGGTCGCTAGAGAGCTGTCACACAGACAGCTCTCCAGCGACCAACGATGCCGAAGTCCCCGGGTAACCAGGGTAAACATCGGGTTACTAAGCGCAGGGCCGTGCTTAGTAACCCGATGTTTACCCTAGTTACCAGTGTAAATGTAAAAAAAAAACCAAACACTACATACTTACATTCCGGTGTCTGTCGCGTCGCCCGGCGTTCTGCTTTCCTGCACTGTGTTAGCGCCGGCCGTAAAGCAGAGCGGTGACGTCACCGCTGTGCTCTGCTTTTCGGCCGGCCGGCCCTGCGCTTAGTAACCCAATGTTTACCCTGGTTACCAGTGAAGACATCGCTGAATCGGCGTCACACACGCCGATTCAGCGATGTCTGCGGGAGGTCCAGCGACGAAATAAAGTTCTGGCCTTTCTGCTCCGACCAACGATGTCACAGCAGGATCCTGATCGCTGCTGCGTGTCCAACACAACGGTAACGCTATCCAGGACGCTGCAACGTCACGGATCGCTAGCGATATCGTTGTTAAGTTGTTCAGTGTGAAGGTACCTTTACTTCTGGTACATTGGAGTGAGGAGGCATAATGTACGGTAGCCGGACCCCTATAGTCTTCATTCAAGGTGCACTAACAACTTGACGTTACATTGATTTAGTTGTGGAACCAGTGGTAAGGAAGGCCATTTCCGCCAAGTATCCCAGGAACTATTTTTCAACACGAAAACACAAGGCCACAAGTTGTTGGTGCTACTTTGAGCAGTCTGTGTGGTCTAAACATGCTCCCATTGCCTGAAGAGTCTCAGAACTTGTCTGCCAGCCAGCATATCTGTGGAGGCAATTGCAAAGACAGCTGCCAGCAGCAGATCTTGATGATCTGTGTGCCCAAGTCCATTCAGTGCAGCAGAACAATCCCGACAACCTTTAATAACCTCACTGATGGCAGCCAAGGTGTCAAGCGTGGGGATTCTGGCGAGTGGCGCTCATACTCCATACACTTTTTTTCCAGTATATTATATAGTAAAATGAACGGTGTAATTCACATGTACAACTTTGTCTTGGGATAAAACAAGAAAACAAAACAGAAGCCCTCATACGGTCATGACAACAGAAATAACTTCAAGGGGAGGGAAAAAAAACAAAAGCAAAAAAATGGACTCCAATGGGCTAGGGGGTATGTTTTACTTTTGAAAATTCTTCACTATTTTTTCCTGCCCATTTACTCGAAAGGTCTGTGAAACTATCAAAGAGGCTTCTCCCCCTCCGCTCTTAAAATGACCATATTACCGAAGGTCAGAATCCCACTCTTAAGAAAGAGATACCACATTCAAGAAACATACAACCACTTTCTATATGTGATAGACAGGAGAAAAATGAATTTGACAAAGATCACATCCTTCCTCCGAGCAGGAGGGGAGTAAATACTAATCGTACCGCGCCAGCTATCAGCAATCTGTTATGAATTATGTTCAAGCAATTTTGACCACACACAGTAAGTCTACAGCAGGACCACTTTATGCCTAGTCCCTTTGGTCACAGAAATTAGAAAAACTATTAGCACAATGCCCTTCATTATATTGTTCTTAATCTGGATGTCATCTTATTATACCTTTTATAAGGCTCAGTCCACATGTGAGACTCTGCAGATCTGAATTTAGTCCTAATTTTACCATCAAAATGGTGGACCACTTAGAGCAGCGTTTTGCAAATTCCATCCTCGCGGGCCCACAACGATCATGTTTCCAGGATTTCTTTAAATTAAGACATATCAATGAATCAATCCTGAAATCATATTCTGTTGGGGGACTGAGGGCCAGATTTGGGAAACATTGACTTAGATGAAACAGTGGGGTGTATCAAGTGTCGCTGATGTGTGACGTGTAAATGTTAATAGCCTTATGGCCCCCATACACAAGACAAATATGGGCAGACAAATATGTCAACTGGCAGAATGGTCATTCATTGACAGGAGAAAGATGATCAAAATGTATCGTCCGTTTTGGACTTTTTAGGCTGATGACAAACAACCAGTGCCTATGACACGTTGAAAAACATCCATCTTTCCCTATGATTTGAATGATAATGAATACTCGATCGGTCATTGGTCGAAAAGAACAATTGCTTGTTTCATCAAAGAAGCCAACAATTATTCATTATGGCCGAAATCTCCGACTTTGGCCAACTTTCTCTGATGGGTAGGAGGGCACTAAGAAGAGATGCAAGAAATTCCTTTTTTTAAAAATCAAAATGGATGGCTCAGTTTGGTGTACCCGGGTCATGCATGGCAAGATGGCCCTTTCCCCAGAGATAGGAGTTGATCAAGGAAGGTTGTAGGTTCTAGACCAGTGAGAGTCTGAAGTGTGACCATATTTAAAGAAAGGGTCACAAAAGAACTTGGATAAATAGTTGTGGTTAAACAGATAAAGAACCTGTTAACAAAACATTTAGATCAGGAACCACCTCAGTTGGTCAAGAAATTAGATGGTGTCAGCATTGCCAACTCCAAAATATTGTAACCACCTATGATGGCCCATCTCCAACTATTGTTGTAGGGATATATTCTCCCACATCTTCAAAATGGAAATGGGTCTCTCAGAGTTTCTACTTCTGATGACTGACTTTCCCAAGCAAATCTTCCAAATCAAGCCAAATTTTTTGACACATTTGCAACCATTTTGTTCTGTACAATGGATCTGATAATTGCTATTCACATATTTGCATTTAATTTTAGTTACCTACAACGGGGTCTATTCTCGTTGTGGCAAATTATGTGTCTGAAAGCCTGAAAATATGAAGCACCCCAGGGCTACACAGCAGCATTTGCTAGGTGCTGTGCAATTTAATAACACAGCTTAAATTGGTTGATGGCTGAAAACCTACTGCTCGGTGGGGGTCTGACCACTGTGACCCACCCCGATGAGCAGAGTCAGGACACAACTATGGTTGCTTCAGTTCTGGGTTTCCCTAAAGCATAGAGTTGTTATAAGCGTATACTTCTACTAAGCACAACATTTGCGAAAAAGACCAGTTGCCAAAGAAGGAAAGACCATTGCACGGCTCACATGGCTAATCTTCTTCCATACCGTGAGGGCAAGTAAATCCTGCCAAATATCTGCCACCAATCTGATGTAAAACAGCCATCAGCATTTACAGCACGGTGAAGGTAAAACCGCTCTGCATTAACATTTTTCTGGGAGATCGTAAATCATAGAGACGCTGTACTAAACGTCAAAAACCGCTGGGGGCTGGTTTAAGGGAAGAATCTTCCGTCTGTCTTCTGTCTCTTCTGCAGGACCCGTACAGCTTACTTCATGGTCTGTGTTGTATCACGCTCATAAGTCATTATTACAAGCATTTGCAGAAGAGAATAAAAACCAAAACACTCACTAACATGGATGGCGATATAAGATAGCACATCATTTACAGAGCGCAATTACAATGTAAGGATGCCTGTAATTCCCGGGCCTGCATATGCCCCAATTATAAGTACCTGAAAGGGAGAGGAGCTGGTAATTAGAAAGCTGAAAGTGTTGTTCCCTTAGCTTCGGATCTGTGAATTATATACCAGATTGTTTGAGGTCATACTACCCACCCAGATGGGAATGTTTATCACATACCAACCCCACCGGACTGATTCAACATCTGAGCTTTTCAAGTGAGCATTAAATCAATGAGTTTAAAAAAGTTACAATATGTCCAGATGAGGCACATTCAGCCTCCGTTCCTCGAGTTGGAATAAAGACATCTGTGATAAAGTTCAAAGGCACCCGAGGCACGTCAGGCGGATCACCCCGAGGCACGTCAGGCGGATCACCCCGAGGCACGTCGGGCGGATCACCCCAAGGCACGTCGGTGGATCACACCGAGGCACGTCGTAAAAATAGATACCAATAAAAGTAAAATTAATTGAGACATCAGTAGGTTAAGTGTTTTTGAATATCCATATTGAATCAGGAGCCCCATATAATGCTCCATACAGTTCATGATGGGCCCCATAAGATGCTCCATATTAAAATATGCCCTATATAATCCTGCATAAAGGTTAATAATGGCACCATAAGATGCTCCATAGACACATTTGCCCAATATAATGCTGTACAAATGCTGATTATGGCCCCATAAGATGCTCCATAAAGATATTTGCCCCATATAGTGCTGCACAAACCTTGATTATGGCCCCACAGATGCTCCATACAAACACTTGCCCCATATAATGCTGCACAAACGTTATGGCCCCATAGATGCTCCATACAAACACTTGCCCCATATAGTGCTGCACAAACCTTGATTATGGCCCCATAGATGCTCCATACAAACACTTGCTCCATACAGTGCTGCACAAACGTTATCGCCCCATAGATGCTGCATACAGACACTTGCCCCATTTGCTGTTGCTGCGATAAAAAAAATAAATCACATACTCCCCTTTCCGTCGCTCAGGCCCCCAGCACTTTCAATATTCACCTGCTCCTCGTTCCGGCGCCACTCCATCTTCAGCACTGACGGTCAGGCTGAGGGCGCGCACTAATCATGTCACCGCACCCTCTGACCTGAGCGTCACTGCTGAAGACAGAGCGACGCCCGGAACGGGGAGTAGGTGAATATCGCGCAGCATTCCCCTCCCCGTTATACTCACCTGCTCCTGGCGCTGTGTAGCCCCTGCTTCCCCGACGCCGCAGCTTCATCCTGTACTGAGTGGTCACCGTTACCGCTCATTACAGTAATGAATATGCGGCTCCACCTCTATGGGAGGTGGAGCCGCATATTCATTGCTGTAATGAGCGGTACCATGTGACAGCTCAGTACAGGAAGAAGCTGCCGGCACCGGGGAAGCCAGGGACCTGCAGGGATCGCACCAGGAGTAGGTGAGTATAATTAGACAGCCCCCACTCCCCCTCCCCTGCCGACCCCTGGGTATGACGCGAGTATAAGCCGAGAGGGGGACTTTCAGCCCAAAAAAGTGGGCTGAAAATCTCAGCTTATACTCAAGTATATACGGTGTATATATATATATATATATATATATATATATATATATATATATATATATATATATATATATATATATATATATATATATATATACACACACACATACATGCATACATACATACACTGTGTGCAGAATTATTGGGCAAGTTGTATTTTAGAGGATTATTTTTTATTATTGATCAACAACTATGTTCTCAATCGACCCAAAAGACTCAGACTGGATAGCACTGCAGCCTTGCAGCGCTGGAGTCCTGGGTTCTAATCCCACCCTGGACAACATCTGCAAGGAGTTTGTATGTTCTCCCCGTATTTGCGTGGGTTTCCTCCAGGTACTCCGGTTTCCTCCCACATTCCAAAGACATACTGATAGGGAATTTAGATTGTGAGCCCCATCAGGGACAGTGATGATAATGTGAGCAAAAGTGTAAAGCGCTGCAGAATATGTTAGCGCTATAAAAAAAATAAAGATTATTATTTATAAAGATTACTATTTATAAATATCAAAGCTTAATATTTTTGGATGTTGGAGTGGGGTTTATTTTAGGTTTGGCTATCTTAGGAGGATATCTGTTTGTGCAGGTAACTATTACTGTGCAGAATTATTAGACAACTTAATAAAAATCAAATATATTCCCATCTCACTTGTTTATTTTCACCAGGTAAACCAATATAACAAATTTAGAAATAAACATTTCTGACATGCAAAAACAAAACCCAAAAAATTAGTGACCAATATAGCCACCTTTCTTTATGATGACACTCAGCAGCCTCCATCCATAGATTCTGTCAGTTGCTTGATGATGATCCACATTGCTTGCAGCAGCCACCACAACCTCCCACTGTTCCGAGAGGTGGACTGTTTTCCCTCCCTGTAGATCTCACATTTTATGAGGGACCACAGGTTCTCTATGGGGTTCAGATCAGGTGACCAAGGTGGCCATGTCATTATTTTTTCTTCTTTGAGACCTTTACTGGCCAGCCACGCTGTGGAGTAGTTGGAGACATGTGATGGAGCATTGTCCTGCATGAAAATCATGTTTTCTTGAACGATACCGACTTCTTCCTGTACCACTGCTTGAAGAAGTTGTCTTCCAGAAACTGGCAGTAGGTCTGGGAGATGAGCTTCACTCCATCCTCAACCCAAAAAGGTCCCACAAGCTCATCTTTGAGGATACCAGCCCATACCAGTACCCCACCTCCACCTTGCTGGTGTCTGAGTCGGAGTGGAGGGCTCTGCCCTTTACCGATCCAGCCTCTGGCCCATCCATCTGGCCCGTCAAGAGTCACTCTCATTTCATCAGTCCATAAAACATTTGAAAAGTCAGTCTTAAGATATTTTTTGGCCCAGTCTTGACGTTTTATCTTATGTTTCTTGTTCAAAGGTGGTCGTTTTTCAGCCTTCCTTACCTTGGCCATGTCCCTGAGTATCGCCCACCTTGTGCTTTTTGTTACTCCAGTAACGTTGCAAATATGAAATATGGCAAAACTGGTGGCAAATGGCATCTTGGCAGCTTCATGCTTGATTTTCCTCAATTCATGAGCAGTTATTTTGCGCCTTTTTTGCCCAACATGCTTCTTGCGACCCTGTTGGCTATTTGCCATGAAACGCTTGATTGTTCGGTGATCACGCTTCAAAAGTTTGGCAATTTCAAGACTGTTGCATCCCTCTGCAAGACATCTCACAATTTTGGACTTTTCAGAGCCCATCAAACCTCTCTTCTGACCCATTTTGCCAAAGGAAAGGAAGTTGCCTAATAATTAAGCACACCTTATATAGGGTGTTGATTTCATTAGACAACACCCCTCCTCATTACAGAGATGCAATCACCTGATTTACTTAATTGGTAGCTGGCCCTCAAGCCTGAACAGCTTGGAGTAGGACAACATGTATAAAAAGTATCGTGTGATCCAAAAAACAACTTGCCTAATAATTCTGCACACAGTGTATATAAAATGTAATATGGCCAAGATAGAGAAATTTGTCACTTGAGTGCAACTAAATCACATTGCATCCTATCAATCCCCAGTTTAGCACCTTGGGCTAAAGTTCTTTGTAATCTGAGACTGGCTGTTTGTCATTGACATTCTGTCTGACAATATAGATATAAGCACGAGCAGATGCCTACAAACTGGCCCTTTATTAAGCTTAAGGTACTGGTACACGTTTTGTTTTTTTATTTAATTCAGTCAAAAGTCCATCTTATTTAGTTGCTTCTATCTACAAATTCATTAACACCTAAACTAACAATCTATATATGGAGGCCAATATGAATAATTAGCAGAAACACCATGATCCATAAGCAAAGCATTTCCTGTGAAACGCGCGTCGGTGCAGTGGGAGCCTGCCAACATCTTGCCACAACTATTGGAATTCTCTGGGCAGCATCTATGTGCATCATTTATTATAAATAAAAAAAATAGAAAAAAACGCAATAGCACTCACCAATCAGTGGCAATTCAAAGTCCTTTATTAGAACATGCAGCAAATCATCTTCACGGTTCAAGGGAGGGAGTGAAAGTAGGAGTGCGACAGGCAAGACGACGACGATCGTTTCGCGCTAATACCAAGCGCTTCCATGGGTCTCCTGTGACCCGTGGAAGCGCTTGGTATTAGCGCGAAACGATCGTCGTCGTCTTGCCTGTCGCACTCCTACTTTCACTCCCTCCCTTGAACCATGAAGATGATTTGCTGCATGTTCTAATAAAGGACGTTTGAATTGCCACTGATTGGTGAGTGCTATTGCGTTTTTTTTCTATTTTTTTATTTACATGGACACTTTGTTTCACGCAAGCACCGCCTTTCACCTGATCGGACTACCTTTTGTTGGGAAACTCTCCACATTGAGTTTATAATCTCTGCAAAGTCGAGCTGTGCCGCTTACTTTTTTTCTTTTTCTGGTCTGGGCATCATTTATTATACTTAATTTATACTCCATTTATTATGTAGCGGGCCTACTTAGGCATCGTACTACAGAGAACTTTACGTCTTGTCGCTCATATATGACTGGGTTGTTAAATAAGAAACCTACTTCGGTATACTAGTTCAAATGGTATTTTATACTATCTCCCTTCTATTCTAACAAACCATGGGTCTGGTTATCCATATCCTGTTTTGAATATAAATAATCCCTTTACTATATATTCTGGTATAATTCTCAAGTTTGGAAGTTAATCCTCACTTTTTTAATACATGTGGTGTTTTTTATTCTTTTATATATTTTTTAAACTGTAATTTCAGTATGTACTAAATAAATATTTGTAGAATGACTTTACATTGCTTGCATTACTTTTTTTGGCATTTCTACAAATTCATAGTACACTTCTCTTCATATGATTTCATATTATCTCCCTGGGAATGACATTTTGTCTTTCCTAAAGATCACAATCTCAGTCAGTAGAAATTCCGGCATGATGAAATTGCATGGACTGTATCACTGAAGTTCTCCAGTGGAGGAGAAACAGAAGCTACTATTGGAGATAATGATGATGACTACACAGCTCCTGTCACAAAGTTATAACAAAATAGATCACAGTTCAGTTTACATGAATGTATATTTGCTTATCATGAATAAATATTTATAGTGTCATCAAGACAGATGGTCATGCGATACCGAACTGATACAATTAATTGCTGCTAATGTACATGTAAAGAAAAGGAAGAATGAGTCTAAATATAAATATTAGACCTAGTGTTAAAATTCCAAGAAAATATATATATATATACAGTGGGGCAAAAAAGTATTTAGTCAGTCAGCAATAGTGCAAGTTCCACCACTTAAAAAGATGAGAGGTGTCTGTAATTTACATCATAGGTAGACCTCAACTATGGGAGACAAACTGAGAAAAAAAAATCCAGAAAATCACATTGTCCCACTGCTTAAGCCAGTACATGTCCGGGCCCGTCTGAAGTTTGCTAGAGAGCATTTGGATGATCCAGAGGAGTTTTGGGAGAATGTCCTATGGTCTGATGAAACCAAACTGGAACTGTTTGGTAGAAACACAACTTGTTGTGTTTGGAGGAAAAAGAATACTGAGTTGCATCCATCAAACACCATACCTACTGTAAAGCATGGTGGTGGAAACATCATGCTTTGGGGCTGTTTCTCTGCAAAGGGGCCAGGACGACTGATCCGGGTACATGAAAGAATGAATGGGGCCATGTATCGTGAGATTTTGAGTGCAAACCTCCTTCCATCAGCAAGGGCATTGAAGATGAAACGTGGCTGGGTCTTTCAACATGACAATGATCCAAAGCACACCGCCAGGGCAACGAAGGAGTGGCTTCGTAAGAAGCATTTCAAGGTCCTGGAGTGGCCTAGCCAGTCTCCAGATCTCAACCCTATAGAAAACCTTTGGAGGGAGTTGAAAGTCCGTGTTGCCAAGCGAAAAGCCAAAAACATCACTGCTCTAGAGGAGATCTGCATGGAGGAATGGGCCAACATACCAACAACAGTGTGTGGCAACCTTGTGAAGACTTACAGAAAACGTTTGACCTCTGTCATTGCCAACAAAGGATATATTACAAAGTATTGAGATGAAATTTTGTTTCTGACCAAATACTTATTTTCCACCATAATATGCAAATCAAATGTTAAAAAAACAGACAATGTGATTTTCTGGATTTTTTTTTCTCAGTTTGTCTCCCATAGTTGAGGTCTACCTATGATGTAAATTACAGACGCCTCTCATCTTTTTAAGTGGTGGAACTTGCACTATTGCTGACTGACTAAATACTTTTTTGCCCCACTGTATATATATATATATATATATATACACACACACAGTGGTATAAGAAATCATCCACTTTTTTTTTTTTTAAGACATTTTAATATACGGTAGATATCGGATTTAAGCAAAAAGTAATTTTCTGGTGACCCATTCCCTTTAATGACTAAAGGTGGTTGCATCTGAAACGCATCTGCTTTTACAATTGTGACATAGATGCAATGGACGTCTTTGGAAGTTGGTTTTAACTTACCTAATTGTTCCCTTTAAAAGTTGCAAAAACTTTTTCCAAATTTCATCTCTGGAATTGATCAGGGGTGCAGTGTTCCCCTAATAAAAGGGCCTGTGGCGAAGCACGCTCACTAGTGCTCCATTCAATCTCTATGTGACAGATGAGCTCACAGGAAGAGCAGGGGATCACGCAAATGACGACCGTTCCACTGAAAAAGGGGCATAGGATTCTGTACTTGTTGAAGGTCCCAGTGATCACACATTTAACACCTATCCTGTGTTGCTCATGTGTTAACCCTTATAAGCCCCAGTATAAAAGTTGCGTAGTAACTTATAGATCCGCTACGACAAGTTGTGGTTAAGAACGACGTCACGGGGCTTCAAAATATGAGGATGTTATTTTTTTTATTAGAGCCAAATTTATAGATCCTATAAAAAAGCAAATTGTTAACAGGAATACTACTGTCTGTTGCTCACCCGAAATTAAGAACTCTACTTATTTAATGAAGAACGGAAATGAAGGCAATGAAACGCCACATGACATAAGCCCTGCGGCCACCGCCAAGATAAGTAACCTGCAGGACGATACGGTTATTTTCCCCAATGTGTAGAGGAACCATTGAAGGACATGCCAGCTGTACGGAAAGTTTTCCCCTTGTACGGGACCTTCTGGAAAAATGTCTGACTTAGAACTTTTAAACAATGGTGTTGTGTTGTAATGGGAAATGGCTGAAAGCAAAAGAGCAGCTCATTTTCACTAAACACAAGCTTTTCAGGATCATTAGCCATATCCGTTTATTCAAGTCATTAACAGCTTCCAAAAAAGGCCTATAAAATATTGCAGGACCCATTACATGCACTTAGAAAAAAAACTAAAAAAAAAAGTTATTAAAATAATAACAACAAATGAAAATTAACACAGACAATTGCAGGGTTTTTATTTCACCCCCTAACGACCGCCAATACGACTTTTTACAGCGATCGTTACTGGGCCTTATAACTCGATGCCTATTTTAGTGCCCCCCGAGGGGCGAAAATACTGCAAGTGTCAGCTTTATATCATAGATGACGTTGTCCTGCTGCTTCAGCAATGATTAATTTTAGCACTGATCGCAGCCGTTCAACCGCCTAGATGCTGCTGATAATCATGACAGCAGCATCTAAATGGTTAACAGAGTGTGCTCGTTCTTTAATCCCATCTTGGACCCCGCAAACGCAAATGCCGACCTGACAGTTGTCATGGCACTCCGACGCCAAGCAATGGTAATATCAGGCCCTGCCTTACGCATGCTGTGCCAGTAGGAAGAAGGCAGGTCTCCTGCATTGCAGTAAATCAGTATTGTAGGGACCTGAGCCACCAAAGTGAAAAAATGTGAAAAAAACAAAACCTCAACAAAATTGAAAAACATACACAAGCGGTATTGCTGGGTATGGAACAACCAGAGTGATAAAATTGTCACTTTTCTTTTTTCTCTCCAATGGTTAACACTGGAACAAAAATATATATATAAAAAAAAATTCATGTCAAATATACAGCTTTTCATGATACGTACATACAAGAATGGAGTAAAAGGTGATCAAAAATTGAATCACTGGAAACGTCAGCTAATCCTTCAAGATAAAAGCCTTAACTCAACTCTGGCGGTGGAAAAATTAAGTAACAGCACTCAAAATATGAAAACAACAAAAGTTTTTTATTTGTCTTTTTTTTAAAATATTTTTCAAAATTTGTGCAAAAGTAGCAAGAAAGCTAAAACAAAATATAAATCTGATATCATACTGACTTCAAGAACAAAAGCCGCCTCATTTAGACATCTTTGTTTCACATACAGGAGCTTCTCACCAAATTAGAATATCATCAAAAAGTTAATTTATTTCAATTCTCCAATACAAAAAATGAAAACTCATATTATATAGTCATTAGAAACAGAGTGATCTATTTCAAGTGTTTATTTGTTAATGTTGATGATTATGGCTTACAGCCAATTAAAACCCAAAAGTCATTATCTCACTAAAGTAGAATAATTAACTAAAAACACCTGCAAAGGCTTCCTAAGTGTTTATAAAGGTCCCTTAGTCTGTTTCAGTAGGCTTCACAATCATGGGGAAGACTGCTGACTTGACAGATGTCCAGGCAGTTATTGACACACTCCACAAGGAGGGTAAGCCACAAAAAGTCATTGCTAAAGAAGCCGGCTGTTCAGAGTGCTGTATCCAAGCATATTAATGGAAAGTTGAGTGGAAGGAAAAAGTGTGGTAGAAAAAGGTGCACACGCAACCGGGATAACCGCAGCCTTGAAAGGATTGTTAAGAAAAGGCCATTCAAAAATTTGGGGGAGACTCACAAGGAGTGGACTGCTGCTGGAGTCACTGCTTCAAGAGCCACCATACACAGACGTATCCAGGATATGAGCTACAAGTGTCACATTCCTTTTGTCAAGCCAATAGACAACGCCAGAAGCGTCTTACCTGGGTCAAGGAGAAGAAGAACTGGACTGTTGCTCAGTGGTCCAAGGTGTTGTTTTCAGATGAAAGCAAATTTTGCATTTCATTTGGAAATGAAGGTCCCAGAGTCTGGAGGAAGAGTCGAGAGGCCACAATCCAAGCTGCTTGAGGTCTAGTGTGAAGTTTCCACAATCAGTGATGGTTTGGGGAGCCATGTCATCTGCTGGTGTAGGTCCATTGGACCAAAGTCAGCGCAGCCGTCTACCAGGACGTTTTAGAGCACTTCATGCTTCCCTCTGCCAACAAGCTTTTTAGAGATGGAAATGTCATTCTCCATCAGGACTTGGCGCCTGTCCACATTGCCAAAAGTACCAATACCTGGTGCACAAACAACAGTATCACTGTGCTGGATTTGCCAACAAACTCGCCTGACCTTAACCCCATAGAGAACCTATGGAGTGTTGTCAAGAGGAAGATGAGAGACACCAGACCCAACAATGCAGATGATCTGAAGGCTGCTATCAAAGCAACCTGGGCTTCCATAACACCTCAGCAGTGCAACAGGCTGATCGACTCCATGCCACACTGCATTGATGCAGTAATTGATGCCAAAGGAGCCCCAACCAAGTATTGAGTGCATTCACTGAATATACATTTCAGTAGGCCAACATTTCAGATTGAAAAAAAAATTTTCAAGCTGGTGTTATAAAGTATTCTAATTTACTGAGATAATGACTTTTGGGTTTTCATTGGCTGTAAGCCATAATCATCAACATTAACAGAAATAAACACTTGAAACAGATCACTCTGTGTGTAATGACGCTATATAATATATGAGTTTCACTTTTTGTATTGAAGAACTGAAATAAATTAACTTTTTGATGATATTCTAATTCTGTGAGAAGCACCTGTACATGTTCTGTGATTTTGAATGATACAACATGAACCCATTATAAGCTACGGGGCTGTTCACGTGTCCGTGTTTTTTTGTAGAAGTCCGTAGGTGCAAAGACCATGGAGATGTGCGCTCCCCCAACATCATGGATGGAAAAAAATGCCAATACAAGCCTATGGGACTGTGAAAAACATGCAAAGCACACGGATAGCATCAGTGTACAGTCCCATGTGTTGTCAATTATTAAAGGGGTTGCCCACTACTAGGACGATCCCTTCAAAATCTGAATGTTTGCCCTCGTGAAGATACAAAAAGATTATACTCACTTCCCGTGTAGACACCGTTACAGCGGTGTCGGCACTCGCATTCCCAGGGCAGACGTGCAGTTGATATGTCAAGTGAGCCCTGCGCCCAATCAGCGCTGGCGTCACTGGCTGCACCTTCCGACATATTACTAATCAAGAAATGAGCGGCCAGTGCTGATTGGGCACAGGGCTCACATGACAATCACACGTGAGCCCAGGAAACGAGAGTGCCGACAACACAGGAACGCTATTTGCATCCTAAAAGGCAAATTTTCCTAGAATAATTTGCACACTCCATATACAGAGCCCGTAAGTGCTAGAAGAGTAAAATTGCCCCTCAAGCGACCCCATTTTGGAAATTATACCCCTAACAAATATGTGGACGTTAAATGTGGTTTAGGCACACTGAGGGGCTCAGAAGAGAGGGGCATTAGGAGTTTTTTTGGGGAGGTGAGGAGCCATTTGCTTTTACAGAGCCTTCGTACTACCAGTAACGTGGAAACCCCGATGTATGCGCTCAGCGCAGGACAAACACGTGCCGCGCCTTACTGCAATCTTCGGGAGGCAGAATGAACAATTCAACAGCAGGTGAAGAATTGGTTTTTAAGCCCTTCCTCGTGTGGTATAAGGGATTAGGTGACTGTTCTTCGTGTCAGTGCGATTACAGCGATATCCAATTTATCGCAGTTTTCTATGTTTGGCTGCTGTCACACACTAAAGGACACTGATTTGTGCATCACCATATTTTGATTGCTATAATTTTTCCATATTTCAGCTGACAGTCATGTGAGGGTTTGTTTTTTTGTGGGACGAGTTGATGTTTTTATTGACACTATTTTGAGACACATGACATTTTTTATCACTTTCTATTCCAATGTTTGTGAGGTAAAATGAACAAAAAACAGCAATTCAGGAATTGTTTTTTGGGTCTTTTTTCTAGGCCATTCTGCGTGTGGTAATATTGGTAAGGCAGCTTTATTCTTCCGGTCAGTACGATTACAACGATACCACATGTACGGTATATTAATTTGTTATGCTTTGTTGCTTTTACACAATAAAAAACTTTATTCTGAGAGCTATAACTTTTTAACTTTTCCGCTTATGGAGCTGTATGGTGGCTTGTTTTTTTGCCGGACCAGATGACGTTTTCAGCTATACCATCTTTATTTACATTCGTCTTTTTGATTGTGTTTTATTCCACTTTTCTTCTAGCGGTATGATGAAAAAGCAATTTGACACTTTCTTTATGCTGTTCACTTTGACAGTTTTCTACATCGTGTTGTTCCGGATGGACGGGGCAATACAAAATATATGTACTTTTTGTGTTTCTAACATAAAAATGTGTTTTATTGGTGTAATTTTTTTGCAATTTTTTTTGTCTTTATGTTTTATTTTTTTCTTACTTTTTTTATTTAGTCTTTCTTTGGGGCTTTCACTTTTTTCACTTTGATCACAGGTATAGTGCATTGCAAAGCATTATACCTATACAGAAGCTGCTTACACCATCTTAGATCACGGTCTAAGCAGCTTTCCACAGCTTGGTGATCCAGGGGTCAGGTCTGGTCACAACCGCAATGATTAGGCTCACGTGAGGACTTCACGGGGGGGCACCATTCTGAAGGCATAGAGAGCTTCCTCCCATGGCCGGCATCCTGAATGTTGTGATGGCTCTCGATCGGACCATTTAAGGGATTAAACAGCCATGGGCGGTACTGGCACTGTCCCTGGCTGTTAGTGGAGAAGCTCGGCCACTAGCAGTGCCGAGCTCTTTCTGTGATCAGGCAGGAGGTGTTGATAATTCAGATTGACTGACCGATCACAATGCCCTGATTGTGGGGACCGACTGAATGGGTCTCCGCACCTTTTCCTGTGCTGCTCAGCTGTCAGTGACAGCTGTCAGCACGGAACTGTCACAGCGTGTTTACACACAGTGACAGTTTAAAGTCATAACGAACATTGCACGTCATGGTGCGAGAACTGACACCTGACCACGACGCGCTATGTCCGTCAATAAGGGATTAAATTTAAAAAATGCAATAAAAATGGATCAAAACGTTATATATATATATCAAAAGAGTCAATAAAAGAGTCAGATTGCCATGCAGAAATAGAATGCTTCATGCAGCTCACTCAACGAAGAGGAAAAACAAAAAGTCCTGGAAAATGGCGACAAATAAAACCTTTTTCGTTTTACAATTTCTGATTTATTTTTTCTCTCCACTTAAATGTACCGTATTTATTTTACTCATCACTGGTATAACGCCATTAATTCCACAGCGCTTTACATACACCATCATCACTGTCCCCATTGGGGCTCACAATCTAGATTCCCTATCACTATGTTTTTGTAGTCTAGGAGGAAACCCACCCAAACTCCTTGTTGTCTTTGGTGGGATTTTAACTTACAACCCCAGAGCTGCAAAGCAACAGTACTATCCACTATGAAAATGTACAAAAATAAAAAATCTGTACAAATTTGGCAACACTAAGGCCATGTTCACACAATGCGTTTTTTACTGCGGAACCGCCGTGATTTTGCCGCTGCGGGTCCGCAGCTGTTTTCCATGCAGGGTACAGTACAATGTTACCCTATGGAAAACAGGAACCGCTGTGCCCACATTGCGGAAATTCACTAAAAAAGCCGCGCTGAATTGCTGCGGTAAAAAAGAAGGACCATGTCACTTCTTTGTGCGGAACTGCAGCGGTTCTGCACCCATTGACCTCCATTGTGAGGGTCAAACCCGCAGTAAAACCCGCAGACGAAAAAAATATATGCGGGTTTTCTGCGGTTTGTGGTGCAGAACCGCTGCAGCAGGAAGTGCGTGGGCTGAGTGTGGCTGTCCCCCCGTGCCCCAATCCCACACCCCCATGCTCCGATGCCACCCCCCGTGCTCCGACGCCCCCCCCTGTGCCCTCATCTCTCCGCCTTATACTTACCGGGCCTCCCGAAGATGGCAGAAGATGTTTATGTATGTACAGTATACAGTGAAAACAAAACTTAAAAAACACTGGAGGAATTGCATTCCGTTTCACAATTTTACTCCACTTGGAACTTTTTTTTCCCCGTTTTCCAATACATTGAATGTTAAAAAGAATGGTGTTATTCAAAACTATGACTCGTCTTGCAAATTACAAGCCACAGAATAAAAAAAATAAAAAAAACTTAAAGGTTTTTAAAGGAGGGGGAGAGAAAAAAAAAGCTCCAAAATAAAAATTGGCTGCAGATGGAAGGGATTAGGGTCAAAATAAAAATGGAAGAATATCATTTAGAAATGATATATAAAAAAAGCAAATATATATATATATATATAACTCTCTAGGGAGCAGAGCTTAACCCCTTAATCATTGGGTGATTTTTTGTTTTTTTATGTGCTTTTTGGGGGGTTTCCTGTCTGTGGGACGAGTTTCTGGTTACACAATTCATTTTGCTGTATAATGTATGGAACAACAACAAAAATTATTCTCCAGGTCAGTATGAGTATGGTACGCCAAAATTGTATACTTTCTCTTTGTTATTTAAAATGGTGAAAAAAATAAATCTGAAAAAATAAATAATTGGTTACTATTGCTACCACTCAAAGTACTGAATAAACTTTATAATCCATCAATGTTACAATCTTAATCATTTCATCTACAGGTAATAAAGCCACAATTACGTGCTGTGCCATGTAAAGTGAGGGCTTATTTACACTGCAGACGGCAGGAGCTGTGGACGGTGGGTGTGAGACCCTGATTACATCATTACAGGCCCCTCGGTACTTCTACCCAGAGCCGGCACAGATAATGCAGTTCTGTATTATCAGTGCAGTCTGGAGTTTATGTGCTCAGGTGGCCCCTGACCCCGAAGTCCCACTCCCCTTTAGGCTATGTGCACACGATGCGGATTTGCTGCGGATCCGCAGCGGATTTTTCAGCGCAGAAACGCTGCAGATCCGCACTGTGATGTACAGTATAATGTAACTCAATAGGGTAAAAAAATAGCTGTGCAGATGGTGCAAAAAAATCAGTGCGGAATTGCTGCGGATTTCAAAGAGGTGCATGTCACTTCTTTTGTGCGGATCTGCAGCGTTTCTGGACCACTCCATGTAAAAATCCCCAGTGGCAAAAACCGCAGAAAATCCGCATAAAAACCGCGGCAAATCCACGGCTGCGGATTCTGCCAGGAGATGCGGATTTTGTGCAGAAAATTCTGTACAACTTTTCTTACGTGTGCACATAGCCTTATGGTGCAGACTAAGGTGGCCCCTGACCCAGGAGTCCCTCTCCCCTCTCTGGTGCACACTATGGTGGCCCCTGACCCAGGAGTCCATCTCCCCTCTCTGGTGCACACTATGGTGGCCCCTGACCCAGGAGTCCATCTCCCCTCTCTGGTGCACACTATGGTGGCCCCTGACCCAGGAGTCCCTCTCCCCTCTCTGGTGCACACTATGGTGGCCCCTGACCCAGGAGTCCCTCTCCCCTCTCTGGTGCACACTATGGTGGCCCCTGACCCAGGAGTCCCTCTCCCCTCTCTGGTGCACACTATGGTGGCCCCTGACCCAGGAGTCCCTCTCCCCTCTCTGGTGCACACTATGGTGGCCCCTGACCCAGGAGTCCCTCCCCCTCTCTGGTGCACACTAAGGTGGCCCCTGACCCAGGAGTCCCTCTCCCCTCTCTGGTGCACACTATGGTGGCCCCTGACCCAGGAGTCCCTCTCCCCTCTCTGGTGCACACTATGGTGGCCCCTGACCCAGGAGTCCCTCCCCCCTCTCAGGTGCACACTATGGTGGCCCCTGACCCAGGAGTCCCTCTCCCCTCTTTGGTGCAGACTAAGTAGCTGACACTATGTTCTAAGCTGTTGTGGGGGCGTATTCTTTCTCTAGTATGTGGCTGCTCCTTTTCATTGGTCATCATCATACAGGGAGAAGAAGTACACGCCCCCAGTGAAAGCTATATGATAATGACTACTTGGACTTAAACATTTACTCATTTACAGATCTAAGAGCTATGTAATGAATGCAGTTTTATAATGCAAAATCTGGTGACAAAAAAAAAATCATAATACAGTAAAAAAAAAAAAAAAAAAAAAAAACCAGCAAAGACAATTATTCAAAGGTCTCCGGTCACCTTGCGAGAACTTTGTCAGAACAAGGGTTAAGGGAAATAACCCTCCTTTCTCACAGGTTTAGTGCCAAACTCGAAACCATGTTTTAGACATCAAGTCAGGTAACATAATTTAATGGCATATTAATAAAGCTCACTTCCTTCCACAAAAGCCATAACTTGCAGAAAATACATAAATACAAAACTTGGCATGCTGTGGAAAGAACACCTGATCTTGGCGCTGTAGTAGCACAGAACACCAGGGAATGGCTGCAGGCACTGACAAGCTGGCACAACACGCTGCCCATTACCTTTCCACCCTGAAACCCACCCAAAGGTAGAGGGCACAATCTGGGATCATCTGTGCACTGCTCCTAAGTCGGGATCCACAACAAAAACTGCAGGAAAGGTTTGTAAATGTGAATTCATATGCTTTATCCTTCTTTTCTCCAGGTAAGTAAGTGTCTGCCACATAAGTCTTGTAATAATAGTACCATACGCATGTTAAAGTGAAATCTGTCAGCAGGTGTTTGCTTTTTAATAGGAGAGCAGCATGATATAGGGGCAGAGAACCCGATTCCAGGGATGTGTCATTGATTAGCCTGTATGTTGCAGTGATTTATCAGCAGGAGATTATCACTGTCAGACTAGATCTCACGTGCAAGTCAGTCAGGCTATTCTGTGCAACCCCACCCCCACCACAGACGGGCAGTTTGCTCAGGAAGCTGCTAAGCAGGGGCGTCACAGGATAATACACAGGTCTGCTACATCTAACCAGAGAAACAGGGATTCTATCAAAACTGCAACAAGGAGTCCAGTAAGAGACACATCCATGAAATAAGGCCCCTACATCATGCCGCTCTCATATTACATAGTAAATACCTGTTGATAGATTCCCCACAAAGTGGCAAAGGTTAGAGTCGCTGGATGAAAAACTCATAGTTACTTATCGCTAACGGTATTTTTCGGAGCCCATGACAGCACTACGAGAGAGCGGGGATCTGCCCTTCAAGGACAGAAAACCTACAGATACAAAAGGACGGCACCTCTCCCACGCATCAGTTGGATTACAGAGCGCAAGAGGACCACCCAAAAAAATCTGTACAATATTCTAATGACTAATCAATCCACACACGTGAAAAACTATTAAGAGGAAGACGTGCAAACCCACATGTGAAGGGAGGGAATCTAAGGGTGCAGTCATGGGCTCCGAAAAATATTGTTACCGGTAAGTAGCCATGACTTTATTAGGTCTCCCAGGACAGCACCACGAGAGAATTACAGAGCGGTAATAACTGCCCTAGGGAGGGACTACAGCCTGCAGCACCCTTATACTGAAGGCGAGATCTGCGGAAGCACCCATATCCAATCTATAATGATTATAAAGGTGGAAGGAGAAGACCAAGTAGCAGCCTTACATATCTTGTCGATGGAGACTTCCATCCTCTATGCCCATGAGGCATGAGTGGAATGCACCCTCAGCTTTCGCGGAGCCGGCCTGCCACTTTATGTATACGCTAGAGAAATAGCCTCCTTAATCCACCTAGCTGAAGTACTTTTTGACACTCTAAAGGTACCGTTACACTAAACGACTTACCAACGATCACGACCAGCGATACGACCTGGCCGTGATCATTGGTAAGTGGTTGTGTGGTCGCTGGAGAGATGTCACACAGACAGCTCTCTCCAGCGACCAACGATCAGGGAAAAGACTTCGGCATCGTTGAAACTGTCTTCAATTATGCCAAAGTCCCCGGGTAAACAGGGTAAACATCAGGTTACTAAGTGCAGGGCCGCGCTTAGTAACCCGATATTTACCCTGGTTACCATTGTAAAAGAAAAAAAAAAAAAAAACACTACATACTCACATTCTGGTGTCTGTCAGACATCAGAATGTGAGTATGTAGTGTTTTTTTTTTTTTTTACTTTTACAATGGTAACCAGGGTAAATATCGGGTTACTAAGCGCGGCCCTGCGCTTAGTAACCCGATATTTACCCTGGTTACAAGTGAACACATCGCTGGATCGGCGTCACACACGCCGATCCAGCGATGACAGCGGGTGATCAGCGACCAAAAAAAGGTCCTGATCATTCCCCATCAACCAACCATCTCCCAGCAGGGGCCTGATCATTGGTCGCTGTCACACATAACGAGAGCGTTAGCGGGATCGTTGCTACGTCACAAAAAGCGTGACGTTGCAACGATATCGTTAACGAAATCGTTGTGTGAGAAGGTACCTTAAGACCTTTCCTGGTGCCTTAAACGGAAACAAACAAGGAATTGTCCTTCCTCCAAGAATCAGTGACCGACAGGTACTCTAGTAGCAATCTCCTAACATCTAAAGTGTGGAGCTTCCTTTCTTTCTGGTTAGTAGGATTGGGAAGGAAAGAAGGAAGAACTGTCTCTAGTGACCTGCGAAACTTAGAGGCTACCTGGGGCAAGTAAGCCGGATCCGGCCTAAGCACCACCCTGTCATCCAAGAACTGTGTATATGGAGGGAGTCTAGACAGAGCCTGTTTATCACTCAGTCGCTGATGTTAATGCGACTAAAATGGCTACCTTGAGGGAGAGTAATTTCGCTGAGGCCGAATAAATGGAACCGGGTCCCCGTAAGGGACAGGAAACCAACTGAGGCGTGGCAGAGGTGCCGCCCTTTTTTATCTGTAGGTTTCCTGTCCCTGAAGGGCAGATCCCCTCTCTATCGTGGTGCTGCCATGGGACACGGATTAAATCATGGCTTTCCAATAATGTGCTATGTGCTAATAATGAACTATCAACGTATAATCTTCATCTGAGGTTGTCCTATAGGATTTGGCACCGAGACACTCAGAAGACCTGTTGAAGAAACTGGATGTCCATTAACGTGCCTTGGATGGCTATGACCCGATGAATCGCTATAGCAATTAGGCCCTTGAGCAAGTTTATTTTTCTGAGCAACTTGCTCATCTTAGCTGGCAACGTAACACTGCAGTCACAGGTGACTGAACAATGACTGACTGTGCCATTGTTTAGGGCCATACAACCCTACCAGAATAACGCCATCGGATCTGGGATCGGTAAGCCAGAGCCAACATGCTGCGACTTTTTCCAATAAAAGTGAGAACCAAACTGATAGTAAATTTTCGGAAAATAAACATTGAGAACGTTGTGTTCCAGATTTCATCACCTCTGGAATGTTCTGGATGTGATTAAATAATAGAAAAACAGCAGCGAAGCCCCCACAATGTCCATCAAGTAAAGGCCACGAGTAGCCCCTGTGCTCACACCGTACTCCGTAATTACACACGCAGGAGACATCACAATGTGTTCTCCACTAACCACCTCTTCACGATATAATAATAATAATAATTTTTATTTATATAGCGCCAACATATTCCGCAGCGCTTTACAAATTATAGAGGGGACTTGTACAGACAATAGACATTACAGTATAACAGAAATACAGTTCAAAACAGATACCAGGAGGAGTGAGGGCCCTGCTCGCAAACTTACAAACTTACTTCACGATGTTCAGATGTAATCACAGCGCTGTTATACGTGGCCAGAAAACCATAAAAACACCTACAGAACGCCGAGGACAGGAGGATCAACAAACAAATCATTTTTCCGAGTGCGGATTAGCCATACACACAAGACCTTGTGGCCAAAGGACAAGTGCCGATAGGCAACACATCCAGCTTGTAAAGCTTGTAGATGGTCAACTGATGGAAAAAGCTCTGGTTGAGTTTGTCTTTAGACCCTCAGCCCAATAATAGGGGGGCAGCTGCAGCAGGAAAAGAGGAGGAGGCCTTTTATTTTGTGCCTGTTTTTTTAGGCCTTGGGGAAGAGGGAGAGCCCATGTTATTACCACCGCGGTAGTGGTAGTAGTAGGAATAGCAAGCCGCCATCCTTTCAATCAGCTCATCAACTTCTGAGGACTGTCCGTTTTGATCCTTGTAGTAAATCTTGGGTGATCTATTGGTTGTATAATTCAATGTGAAGAGGCTCATGACCAGCTTTCCTCATCTCTATCTGTGGCCGCAGACCTGACTTCTTCTAGATTACTTATAGGTCCAAAAGCGGGGACAGTGACCCCAGCGCTGACCGGGCCCTGCAGGGCTCACGTGTCAAAACAATTGGACGCGAGTGATGATGACACTGCCGGAATAAGTGTTTTCATTTTCATTCAGATCGAGATGGGGTTGTCCTAGTAGTGGACAACCCCTTGAAGGCCCTATTGATACATAAGTGATTTTTCTCGTACTCAAAAAAAATAAAGGAAAGATTTTCGTCAGTGTAACTTTTAACCCTTAGAGTTTTAAAAGTTTTTCTGTTATGCTAGAAAAAAAAACTATGGAGGTTTCTGATGAATTGCTTAGCAAACCCTCAGTGAAAAAAAGACGTACACAGATGTCATCCGAGCGCTGTCTGATTTGTTCACTGACTCACAGGCGAGTTTTATCTGTGACTTATCAAAAATCGTACATGTCTCTTATTTGGTACAGACCATTCAGTACACAAAAATGCACAGACGTGTGAACCAGGGCTGTGGAGTCAGTAAGAGAAACCTCCGACTCCCCAGCACTGGTCACTACTGAGCATGTGCATAAAGTGCAGCACAGATTCATCTCAACTCCTATTCCACAGCACTGGTCACTACTGAGCATGTGCATAAAGTGCAGCACAGATTCATCTCAACTCCGACTCCCCAGCACTGGTCACTACTGAGCATGCGCATAAAGTGCAGCACAGATTTATCTCAACTCCGACTCCCCAGCACTGGTCACTACTGAGCATGTGCATAAAGTGCACCGCAGATTCATCTCAACTAAAAGCCTAGATCCTTAGATCAGGAACAGAGCAGACATTTATAGGACATTTCATACCTTTCCCAAATTATTAGGACAAAATTCGCAGTCTGTTTATTTTACACCAAAATGGACACAGACTGACTCCACAGCTCTGGTGTGAACAGCCTCATAGACATTAATGGGTGCGAGTTCTATCCATGAAAAACACGAATAGAAGAAGTGTGTGAAAAACGGACGTATGAAATCCAAATCATGGAGGATTGGTAGTGATGAAACGGGAGGAGTCTCGTTACCTTGGATTACTCTACCGCCATACCTGTATAATGATGGCGCAGGACTAATATGGTGCCGTCTGCAGTTGGCTATGTGACTCCCAATATCTTAGCAGCTGTCATTTTGTGTTCAGTATTTTATGACGAAAAACATTGTGACTTGAGAAGACGCAGTCAGATTTCCCCATCAGAAAAACATGAATGTGTCCTTTTCTGTGATACAATGTGGTTACACAACCAAACAAAATACGTCCAAGGGCAAGCGAATACTTTTTACAGGCGGAACGTACTCTGGTCTTCTTTACTGCAACCCTTCAAATACAATTACCAAATATGTAAACACATGATTTATGCATCTAATTTGGCTCTTCCACGTACAATTACAGTAACCTGGGGGGCGAGGCGAGTGACAGTTTTATTGTGCAGCCTCATCATCAGGCCTCATTACACAACATACTGGGCGCAATGACCCAACAATTGTGGGGGTGGGATGATAAATATTCATTTTCGGGGGATTTTTTTTCACCATTTTTTTACATTCCTGATCTTGGAAAGGTCAAAATACAACAACAAGACATACTTAACTATTTTTTTTTTTTTTCAAAATTATGAAAATTACTTTTCGGATGAGACTGGATATTGCCAATATCGGCGAGCTTTACACTTGAAATTTTAGAAACCTATCAGATAAATCAATCTGAATGAATGGGTAATTTTAATGAACTGTTCAGGAGCCCAGTGCACCCCGGCCTGCCAGCTTCCTGCAAGGGGACCGTGTGCTCCTGAATGAGGGACACTTAAAACACGTGGCATGGCTAACCCGTGGCCAAAAAGCGATGGTGCGCTCTTCCACTCTCCTACTAGAGGCGCCATCAGAAAAGTGCAGGGAAATTGAAGCTGGTGGCTTCTGCTTGGAAGCTGCCACTGTATTACCGTATATTAAAAAAAAAAGACAAAAAATCCTTCAATAAAATATCAAAAGATACGCTGGTTGCTAGCTTTTACAAGCACTTAGCACTTTTACTCAATTGCGAAGTTGAGTCGACCCTTTAAATGCAATCTATGATGTATCAGTAGTGCTGCGACTAAGGTTGTATAAAACCTCACATCACGACCACTGTTCAAAATAGAAGCCATGATACTTTGCTGGCTGAATCATACAAAGTTAGTGATGAGCGGACGTGCTCGGATAAGGTGTTATCTGAGCATGCTCGGGTGCTAACGGAGTGACATAGGCGTGCTTGAAAAATATATTTGAGCCCCTGCGGCTGCATGTCTCACAGCTCATCGGCAGCCACGACGCATGCAGACATTGCGCACCAAACAGGGAATCCCTGTATGTTTTGTGGCTGTCGAACAACGGCGAGACATGCAGCCGCAGGGACTCGAACATAGTATTCAAGCACGCCGAAGACTCTGTTAGCACCCGAGCATGCTCAGATAACACCTTATATGAGTGCAATCGCTCATCACTAAAAATGATCCAAACAGTGGGCAACAGCGACCCGCCAATGATCACTAGAATTCTGGGTGCTGTACTCCATGCCCCCCAACTCAAATCTCCTATTCAATGAAATGGACCCAAATTCACCATTAATGCATCAACAGTTGAATTTGGCTACTAAAGTATATCAGAAAAAAAAATCATGATTTATCTTCTGGACAGGTGATGTTAGACTGCTGTGCCCCCAATCTCCAGGGGCCACAGCACTGAAGAGCTCAGTGAAGAGTCTGAACACGTACACATCGTCTATAGGAGTGCCGATGTCAGCAGAGCACAGAGGTCTAAGCCGATCAAACACTTTGAATATCATTTCCTCTGGTGATCGGTGGGGTCTAACTTATGAACTACACCAGTGTTCCCCAATTTCGGTCCTTAAGAGCCACCAACAGGTCATGTTTTCAGGATATCCTAAGTATGATAATTGCATCACCTGCACAGGCAATAATTCCATCATCTGGGCAATATTAAGGAAATCCTGAAAACATGACCTGCTGATGGCTCTTAAGGACCGAAGTTGGGGAACACTGAACTACACCATGAATAGGCTGAGATACCACAATAAGCAGCCATGAGAAGTTACCAGCTGCATGACGTACAGTAACACGCGCCTCTACTGAAAATTACTGTACATTGTTATACAGAACATCAATGTAATTCTCATTCAGATCAAGCGCCTTCCAACTATTGATCCCCTGGGGTAACCTTAAAAAAGTCCCTTCTCTGCTTACCCCTCATAGATGTCCTCAGTAATATGGTGGCCCAAATCCTCGGCCATCTTGATCAAAATCTCATCCCTCTTTCATCCTCACTTCATTATCTTACTTTCCTCACTCCTGGACCGAAGCGCTCCAACTCTTTATATCGTGGTTTTGTTTAACCCCTTCGCGCCATGCGCCGTACTAGTACTGCGCTGCCGGCACTGCATTTGTGCCAGCAGCAGTACTAGTACGGCGCACCGATCACCGCGGTCTCGTGCTGAGCGCCGCGGTGATCGGGTGCGGGTGTCAGCTGTATATGACAGCTGACACCCCGCAGCAATGCCCACGATCGGCGGTATCGCCGATCGCGGGCATTTAACCCCTCTGATGCCGCTGTCAGTAGTGACAGCGGCATAAAGGGGGATCGCGCAGGGACGGGGGCTCCCTGCGCTCTCCCACCGGAGCAACGCAATGAGATCGCGTTGCTC
The DNA here is from genome assembly GCF_032444005.1 of Ranitomeya imitator. Classification (NCBI taxonomy): domain Eukaryota; kingdom Metazoa; phylum Chordata; class Amphibia; order Anura; family Dendrobatidae; genus Ranitomeya; species Ranitomeya imitator. The sequence goes on from NC_091282.1 coordinate 79,865,367, forward strand.
CGGTGACCCGGAAGGAGTCCCCGGATCCAAGATGGCCGCCGGACTCCTTCCGGGTCATGAAGTGACCTGGCTAGCCGGCGCCTGCTGAGAGCAGGCGCTGGAAGCCAGCTAAGCTGCCTGTCAGATCGTTGATCTGACAGTGTGCTATGCACAGTGTCAGATCAACGATCTGATCTAATACAGAGATGTCCCACCCTGGGACAATGTTAGAAAGTTCAAAAAAAAAAAAATAGAATGTGTAAAAAAAAAAAAAAAAAAAATCCCCAAATAAAAAAAAAAAAACATTTCCCAATAAATCCATTTATTTATGTAAAAAAAAAAAAAAAAAACAATAAATGTACACATATTTGGTATCGCCGCGTCCGTAACGACCCGCTCTATAAAACTATCCCACTAGTTAACCCCTTCAGTGAACACCGCAAAAATAAAAAACAAGGCAAAAAACATTGCTTTATTATCATACAGGCGAACAAAAAGTGGAATAACACGCGATCAAAACGACGGATATAAATAACCATGGTACCGCTGAAAACGTCATCTTGTCCCGCAAAAAAAAAGCCACCATACAGCATCATCAGCAGAAAAATAAAAAAGTTATAGCTCTCAGAATAATGCGATGCAAAAACAATTATTTTTTTATATAAAATAGTTTTTATTGTGTAAAAGCGCCAAAACATAAAAAAAATTACATAAATGAGATATCGCTGTAATCGTACTGACCTGAAGAATAAAACTGCTTTATCCATTTTACCACACGTGGAACGGTATAAACGCCCCCCCTAAAAGAAATTCAGGAATTGCTGGTTTTTGTTCATTCCGCCTCCCAAAAATCGGAATAAAAAGCGATCAAAAAATGTCATCTGCCCGAAAATGTTACCAATAAAAACGTCAACTCGTCCCGCAAAAAACAAGACCTCATATGACTCTGTGGGCCAAAATATGGATAAATTATAGCTCTCAAAATGTGGTGATGCAAATACTATTTTTTGCAATAAAAAGCGTCTTTTAGTGTGTGACAGCTGCCAACCCTAAAAATCCGCCCAAAAAATGTTATAAAAGTAAATCAAACCCCCCTTCATCACCCCCTTAGTTAGGGAAAAATAATAAAATGTAAAAAAATGTATTTATTTCCATTTTCCCATTAGGGCTAGGGTTAGGGCTAGGGCTAGGGCTAGGGTTAGGGTTGGGGTTAGGGTTTCAGTTATAATTGGGGGTTTCCACTGTTTAGGCACATCAGGGGCTCTCCAAACGCGACATGGCGTCCGATCTCAATTCCAGCCAATTCTGCTTTGAAAAAGTAAAACAGGGCTCCTTCCCTTCCGAGTTCTCCTGTGTGCCCAAACAGTGGTTCCCCCCAACATATGGGGTATCAGCGTTCTCAGGACAAGTTGGAAAACAACTTTTGGGGTCCAATTTGTCCTGTTACCCTTGGGAAAATAAAAACGTAGGGGATAAAATATCATTTTCGTGGAAAAAAAAATATTTTTTATTTTCACGGCTCTGCGTTATAAACTGTAGTGAAACACTTGTTGGTTCAAAGCTCTCACAACACATCTAGATAAGTTCCTTGGGGGGTCTAGTTTCCAATATGGGGTCACTTGTGGTGGGTTTCTACTGTTTAGGTACATCAGGGGCTCTGCAAATGCAACGTGACGCCTGCAGACCAATCCATCTAAGTCTGCATTTCAAACGGTGCTCCTTCCCTTCCGAGCTCTGCCATGCACTCAAACGGTGGTTCCCCCCCCACATGTGAGGTATCAGCGTACTCAGGACAAATTGGACAATAACATTTGTGGTCCAATTTCTCCTGTTACCCTTGGGGAAAAAAAAATTGCGGGCTAAAACATCATTTTGTGGAAAGAAAAAATGATTTTTTAATTTTCACAATGCTACATTCTAAACTTTAGTGAAACAATTGGGGGTTAAAAGTGCTCACCACACATCTAGATAAGTTCCTTAGGGGGTCTTCTTTCCAAAATGAGGTCACTTGTGGGGGTTTCCACTGTTAAGGCACGTCAGGGGCTCTCCAAATGCGACATGGCGTCCGATCTCAATTCCAGCCAATTTTGCATTGAAAAGTCAAATGGCACTCCTTCCCTTCCGAGCTCTGCCATGCGCTCAAACAGTGGTTTATCCCCATATATGAAGTATCGACGTACTCAGGACAAATTGCACAACAACTTTTGGGGTCCAATTTATCCTGTTACCCTTGGGAAAATAAAAAATTTGGGGCAAAAAGATCATTTTTTGTGAAAATTAATATAAAATTTTTTTTACGGCTCTACATTATAAACTTCTGTGAAGCACTTGGAGGTTCAAAGTGCTCACCACACATCTAGATGAGTTCCTTAGGGGGTCTACTTTCCAAAATGGTGTCACTTGTGGGGGTTTCCACTGTTTAGGCACATCAGGGGCTCTCCAATCGTGACATGGGCTCCGATCTCAATTCCAGCAAATCTTGCATTGAAAAGTCAAATGGCGCTCCTTCCCTTCCGAGCTCTGCCATGTGCCCAAACAGTGGTTTACCCCCACATATGGGGTATCGGCGTACTCAGGACAAATTGTACAATGACTTTTGTGGTCCAATTTCTCCTGTTACCCTTGGTAAAATGAAACAAATTGGACCTGAAGTAAAAATTTTGTGAAAAAAAAGTTAAATGTTCAATTTTTTTAAACATTCAAAAAATTCCTGTGAAGCACCTGAAGGGTTAATAAACTTTTTGAATGTGGTTTTGAGTACCTTGAGGGGTGCAGTTTTTAGAATGGTGTCATTTTTGGGCATTTTCTGTCATATAGACCCCTCAAAGTCACTTCAAGTGTGAGGTGGTCCGTAAAAAAATGGTTTTGCAAATTTTGTTGCAAAAATGAGAAATCGCTGGTCAACTTTTAACCCTTATAACGTCCTAACAAAAAAATTATGTTTCCAAAATTGTGCTGATGTACAGCAGACATGTGGGAAATGTTGTTTATTAACTATATTATGTGATATAACTCTCTAATTTAAGGGCATAAAAACTAAGAGTTTGAAAATTGCTAAATTTTCATAATTTCCGACAAATTTTTGTTTTTTTCACAAATAAATGCAAGTCATATCGAAGAAGTTTTACCACTATCATGAAGTACAATATGTCACGAGAAAAGAGTGTCAGAATCACCAGGATCCATTGAAGCTTTTCAGAGTTATGACCTCATAAATTGACAGTGGTCAGAATTGTAAAAATTGGCCCTGTCACTTAGGTGAAAACAGGCTTTGGGGTGAAGGGGTTAAAGGCAACGTTTCCTGACTAATTTGGATTTCCGCTGTAAAACTTAGGACTGCTTGCTGTCATTTTTTGGTACATTTATTTTGCCTTTACTGTATATTTTGTTCTTATGAAAATCTCCCCAAAACCATTAATTGAAATGTAGAAGCAGCAAACATACAAACCAATTACGGTATTTCCAAAACTACACAAGTGCCCTTCTATCATGAACAAGGCACCAGAACCGAGGTTGCAAGTTAAATCTCCTTGTTTTCAGGACGAGGCAAAACTTCATAAACATTCACAAGAAAAACAGTAAAGCAAAGAGGAAAAAAAAAAAAAAACTCTTGCCATGACACTACGCTAATGTTATGACCTACATAAAGATGTCCACCATACATATGAAATGGCTGTCGGCTAATGATTCGGCTAGCAGCCGTCTCTCCGATACACAAGCCATTAGCTCACCGAGCGTTCCTGTGTTCTCTACAAACGAGCCACTGCCAGACATGTCTGCCGGCAGCTTATCTCAGGGAGAACCGATGACCCTGCAGTCCGAAAGAGGACAAGCCAAACAGGTGTAACATATGGAAGGCAAGCAGCGCAAATTTTGTTTTTACATCCAATTGCAAAAATGATTTTAGCCTCAATTCCATGAAATAAAAAAATTTAAAAAATTCCTCCAAAGCTTGACAACCCAATGAGTCCTCTAAACTATTCTGTAAGGCCTGAAGACCCCAAGTCCAGACTACAGAACACCATAATATGAGCCCAATTCTAACATCTGTTTCCAGTGAAAGGTTTTTAATAAAAATGTTTATAAACTTTTCTAAGCAATCTCCATAAAGGGTTAACTTTTTGGCAACTGAATTTATACAATTGATGAACTGAAAAACTGAAAAAAGGCCGTTCATTCCCACCGAGAGAAATATTTCGATACTTGCAACTTAAAAATTTTGTTCAATCTCTACTAAGAAACTCTGCCCCCCCCTATTCCTTCACCCCCATTGAACAGAGATGCCGCCAAAACCCACATGCTCCAGGTATCATATCCCTTCTTTACTCACACATCAACTCTCCAACTCACAGGCGGTGCCTGGGCTACACCTCTCGCTGGGAGTCGGATATTGGGTCAACCCTAACGGACTCGGAATGGACCCAGATTTGGTCTTCCTCCACTGGAGGCTTGCTTAACACCCTCATGCTAGAGACCAATTACAAAGTACTTACAAGATGGTACTTGACCCCAGCTAGAGTCGAAGGCAGTCGCTAACTACTCTCCAAACTGTTTTCGGGGATGTAACCCTATAGGAGATATGCTTCATATCTGGTGGCTATGTCCAACGGCTCGAAGGTTTTGGACCAGGGTATACTACTTGATTCTCTCAATAACAAATATCAATCTTAGGAAAAACCCCTGGGAAGCCCTACTAAACAAGCGTATCCCCACTATTTCTAAATATTCCCGAGCCCTTATCAAGTTTATATTCTTAGCAGCCAAACAAACTATAGCCTCGGCTTGGAAAAAACCTGGCTTGGATTTGTCAGGAGTTAAATCTCGTCTATCATGGTACATGGTAAACGAAAAATTATCAGCTATACTCACTGACAAAGTAGAGAGATTTGAACTTACTTGGCTCCCCTGGGCGGAATACGCCAGCCACACCCCTTTCGCTATTCCAGTATCTCGACTATCTAACCGTAGTCCTCAGGCTTCGGATTAAAATTACCCAAATGGGTACGGATTCATTATAACCTCTTCTTGGGTCCCCCTTCCCTTCCCACTCCCCTAACCCTTGTCCCCCATTTTGTGTGTGTTTTTGTCGCTGTTACACTCGTCCTTTGATATGACTCGTCTTAAGTTTATTGCCAGTTATCAGAACATAAATGAAGGGCTGTTACCACCTTGTTATGATGCAATGTACTATATGATAATACTAAAGTTTCTTCTTTTCCTGTATCATATATGCAAACTTCAATAAAAATTTATGGTTTAAAAAAAAAGGCCGTTCATATGAACCCACCAGTCAGGAGGGTCCGATGATAATAAACTTTTCAGCCAGTTATCCCTCATTCATGTTCTCAGAGCCAAACATGACAGACTAATACAGGAAGATATAAGCTTGATATTAATGGGAAAGGAAAATATTGGACCTTCCCAGAACCCGTGCAGTGTACAATGGAGAATCATGGCCAAAGTCTCAACCTGTCTGATTTGCCAAGACTCGACACATGCCGCCCAGGAGGACCGGAGAGACAGGCGCCACCCAGGAGGACCGGAGAGAGACAGGCGCCGCCCAGGAGGACCGGAGAGAGACAGGCACCGCCCAGGAGGACCGGAGAGAGACAGGCACCGCCCAGGAGGACCGGAGAGAGACAGGCACCGCCCAGGAGGACCGGAGAGAGACAGGCACCGCCCAGGAGGACCGGAGAGAGACAGGCGCCGCCCAGGAGGACCGGAGAGAGACAGGCGCCGCCCAGGAGGACCGGAGAGAGACAGGCGCCGCCCAGGAGGACCAGAGAGAGACAGGCGCCGCCCAGGAGGACCAGAGAGAGACAAGCGCCGCCCAGGAGGACCGAAGAGAGACAGGCGCCGCCCAGGAGGACCGGAGAGAGACAGGCGCCGCCCAGGAGGACCGGAGAGAGACAGGCGCCGCCCAGGAGGACCGGAGAGAGACAGGCGCCGCCCAGGAGGACCGGAGAGAGACAGGCGCCGCCCAGGAGGACCGGAGAGAGACAGGCGCCGCCCAGGAGGACCGGAGAGAGACAGGCGCCGCCCAGGAGGACCGGAGAGAGACAGGCGCCGCCCAGGAGGACCGGAGAGAGAGAGGCGCCGCCCAGAAGGACCGGAGAGAGACAGGCGCCGCCCAGGAGGACCGGAGAGAGACAGGCGCCACCCAGGAGGAGAACAGGAGAGAGAGAGGCGCCGCCCAGGAGGACCGGAGAGACAGGCGCCGCTCAGGAGGACAGGAGAGACAGGCGCCGCCCAGGAGGACGGAGAGACAGGCACCGCCCAGGAGGACCGGAGAGAGACAGGCGCCGCCCAGGAGGACCGGAGAGAGACAGGCGCCGCCCAGGAGGACAGGAGAGAGAGGCGCCACCCAGGAGGACAGGAGAGAGACAGGCACCGCCCAGGAGGACCGGAGAGAGAGGCACCGCCCAAGAGGACCGGAGAGAGACAGGCACCGCCCAGGAGGACCGGAGAGAGAGGCACCGCCCAAGAGGACCGGAGAGAGACAGGCGCCGCTCAGGAGAAGAGGAGAGAGAGAGAGGCGCCACCCAGGAGGACCGGAGAGAGAGGCACCGCCCAGGAGGGCCGGAGAGAGAGGCACCGCCCAGGAGGACCGGAGAGAGAGAGGCGCTGCCCAGGAGGACCGGAGAGAGACAGAGGCGCCACCCAGGAGGCTGGAGAGATGGGTGACCGTTCGAATGGCACTACTCTAGAGCTGCTAGCATATTATACTAGAGACCCATAGAATGTAAGTCCGCAAGGACAGGGTCCTCTCCCCTCTGTACCAGTCTGTCACTGTAAACCTGTTTACTGTAAACGATATCTATAACCCTGTATGTAACCCCTTTCTCATGTACAGCACCATGGAACTAATGGTGCTATATAAATAATAATAATAAAAAGATGGGGGGAGTGAAAGCTGCTGAGGGAACATTGCTGAATTCTGAATCAATGTTCCCATGGGGGCACTCGCAGCAGATTTTTGGGCTGGGACATTCACTGTGCACAAGTCCGCATATGGACAGAGTCTGCAGATGACCAGATCAGGGGCTAAGGTATGAGCAAACAGTTTTGTTTCTGTTTTTTCAAAACCACATGAAAAACCACTTTGCAATTCAAGTGTTCAGTTCAGTGGTTGTGATGTCATTTTTGTGCGAGCGTCATTTTTTTCTATGATTTAAACTAGCAAGTGACTACATAGCAGAAGCCGCCCCGAAAAAAGAGCAGGTCACTTCTTTTATCCCATTCAGTTTCCAAATAATGAAGCAGTTAAAATAGAAAGAGACTGGATATGTGCACCGCAGTGTTATGCCGGGGTCACATTGCGTTATGGCGGTATGTTTAACGGACTACGTTACACTGCGGCATAACGCGGTGTAACGTAGTCCGTTAACGCCGCCATAGACTGCAATGTCGGACACATCGCTAGCGCACGCCCACAATGGGTGTGCGCTAGCAATGTGCCGTCATTTGAGTGACGGACCCGAGACACGAGCTGCAGCGTTTCCAGGTCCGTCACTGCTAGCGCAGATGGAGCTAGCAGATGCTTCATCTGCGCTAGCGCTGTGCAAAGTCGGCACTTGCGTTAGCGCAGTCCATTTAACATATGCGTTGAACGGACTGCACTAACGCAATGTGAACCTAGCCTTATTTTTAACTGTGCACTATATATTTTTTTGTGGCGGGTATGTGGCACTTTTTCCGGCAAGCTCCAGCCAGAATGCACACAAACTTAAAGGGAATCTGTCACCCCAAAATTCGCCTATGAGCTAAGGCCACCGACATCAGGGGCTTAATGACTACAGCATTCTCTAATACTGTAGATGATGACGTCCTCTTCTTCTCTTCCTGTCGCGGATCCGGTGCAGACGTACTTTGTCTAGCATGTTGAGGGCAGAGCAAAGTACTGCAGTGCGCAAGGCGCGGGCCTCTCTGACCTTTCCCAGCCCCTGTACTTTGCTCTGCCGTCAACAGGCTAGACAAAGTACGTCTGCACCGGAGCCGCGACAGGAAGAAAAGAAGAGGACGTCATCGAATGTAGATCGGAGGCGCTGGACCCGGACCGCCCCCCCCCCCAGGTGAGTATAATCTAACCTCTTTCTCCTCTTTCAGGTTACATCAGGGGCTTATCTACAGCATTACAGAATGCTGTAGATAAGCCCCTGATGATGGTGGCCTTAGTTTATAGGCCAATTTTGGGGTGACAGATTCCCTTTAAAACACTTCAAGAAACAATAGAGGAAAAGAAAAAGGTCGTAGAAATCTGGGAAAAATTGAGACTTCTGGCATTTTCATCAAACTTACACAAATTAGGCTACGTTCACATTTGCGTTGTGCGGTGCTGCGTCGGCGACGCAACGCAAACAAGAACGCATGAAAAACGCATATTTTTGTGACGTATGCGTGCTTTTTTTGCCGGATTTTGGACGCAAAAAAAATGCAACTTGCTGCGTCCTCTGCGCCCCGACGCTTGCGGCAAAAAAGACGCATGCATCAAAAAACGCATGCAAACGCATGTCCATGCGCCCCCATGTTAAATATAGGGGCGCATGGGTCGCCGCGGCTGCGCCCGACGCAGCCCGGCAGAATGCAAATGTGAACGTAGCCTTAGGCAGAGCTGGGATGTGGCGCTCCTTATGCTACAAATCTTACTTCAATCCCCAACTTCGTACCTCGCCTGATTCATTAAGAGGCGCCTTGCACTCTACAAAGAACATGTGCCCATTATAGTCTGTGTTTCTTCACATGTCCATGCTGGTCCGAGTCGTCCACGAAAAAAAAAAAAAATCAAAAAAAAAAAATCACAGCAACATGTCTGCTGTTGATCAGTCTTGGATCAAAATTATCCATTCAAGTGTGTATGGGTTTGTGAAAATCATGGTGCAGCACATGGGTGACATCCGTGGGTGACATCAGTGTACAACCCGTGTGCTGTCCGTGACTAACACTAATGCATAGGAGATTAAATTCACTGATTAAATTCTGATGGTAAAATGTGACAGACGGAGCAAATACTGAGGACACTCGGATCCAAAACATTGATGAATCACGGTCTAAGATTTTACATATGAGAAAAATTATGGCGGCCTGAATGAGGCCCAGGCAGCGCTTACAAGCTCAATAGGAAAGAGCCTGTGAGAACTGAATATTTCAGCCACTACTGATAGGACTGCAGAGGTGGCCGGTAAGCCGGACCATGAGTAGGAATCAATTAAATAAAAAAATCTCCTCATTCTTGACAACAGAGTGAAAATTTTAAAGCACCACTGCAGTTTTTTTTTTTCCTTTTCAACGCAGGAGTGGCGCTTCTAGTGTAAGGTCCCTGACCGTAGTCTTATACTCTTTCTCCGGTGTCTTCACCTTTTTTCGGCGCCATCTTATGACTGTACGGAAGTCAGAAGTTATGTTACAAGCTCTCAATGTAAGTCTATGAGCACCAGAATGAGGGGCTTATAAACTTGTTCTGAGCTGTGACCTCCGGCTGCAGTGATCCGGCCAGTCACAAACTGCCGGAGACCAACGGGAGCAGCGGAGACAGAAGGTGAAGCAGGTAAGTAGAAGACTAGGGGCAGGGACCTTACATTAAAAGAACCACTCCAACGGAGTGAAGAAAAAAATGGCGGCACAAACGGCCCGCGGACGGGCGGCAGATCTGGCCCATGAAACCAGTGTTGACTATTGTTACTGGTGGACTCCGGCTGTAATGTGGTCACACAGGACCAGGGCCGGCATCAGCACCCGGCGTAACCTGGCAAGTGCCAGGGCCCTGGCGAGACAGCTGCCTGGTGCCCCCGCTCCCCCAGGGGCCCTCAGCTAGCGGCACATCACGCAGCCGCTATGGGGCCTCTGTGAGGCAGGGGGGCCCGCCTGCTACCAGCGCCAACTCCCCCGCATTGAACTATACCACTATACCGGCGTCTGCCGGTAAAGTTCAAAGCAAATGATGGAGGAGAGAGCATCACCTGACGCTCCCTTTCCCATCATTCCCCACTCTGCCTCTGACACTGCCGCTGCGGGTGCGCGATGATGTCATCGCGCACTCGCTGTGTGTCAGGCAGTGCAGTGGCAGCCGCCGAGGCCGAAGCAGGGAGCAGCGCGGGCACATTGAGAGGTGAGGAGTGTTTTTTTTTGCAACTATAACAGTGAGTACTGGACTATGGGGCCATTTTTGGGTGGGAGGGGGGCTATGCTGTATACTACATGTCTGTGTTATATGCTACGCGGGCTGTTCTGTATGCTACGCGGGCTGTGTTGTATGCTACGCGGGCTGTGTTGTATGCTACGCGGGCTGTGTTGTATGCTACGCGGGCTGTGTTGTATGCTACGCGGGCTGTGTTGTATGCTACGCGGGCTGTGTTGTATGCTACGTGCGCTGTTGTATGCTACGTGGGCTGTTGTATGCTACGTGGCTGTTCTATATACTACGTGGGCCGTGTTATATAATATGTGGCTGTGCTATATACTATATGGGCTGTTATATGCTACGTGGGCTGTGCTATATACAACGTGGCTGTGTTATATACTACATGGGCTGTTATATACTACATGGCTGTGTTATATGCAATGTGGCTGTTATATACTACGTGGGCTGTGTTATATACTACATGGCTAGTGTATGTGCGATCATGAATCGTGGTATGTGTTAAGGGGGGGGGCACTGAGACTCTTTCGCCCGGGGCCCTCAAAAACCTGGAGCCAGCCCTGTATACTACGTAGGCTGTGCTATATACTATATGCGCTGTTATATAATAATAATAATCTTTATTTTTATATAGCGCTAACATATTCCGCAGCGCTTTACAGTTTTGCACACATTATCATCACTGTCCCTGATGGGGCTCACAATCTAAATTCCCTATCAGTATGTCTTTGGAATGTGGGAGGAAACCGGAGAACCCAGAGGAAACCCACGCAAACACGGAGAGAACATACAAACTCTTTGCAGATGTTGTCTTGGGTGGGATTAGAGCCCAGGACTCCAGCGCTGCAAGGTATATGCTACGTGGGCTGTGCTATATACTACATGGCTGTTCTATATACTACGTGGGCTGTTTTATGCTATGTGGGCTGTGCTATATACTACATGGCTGTTCTATATACTACATGGACTGTGCTATATACTACATGGCTGTTCTATATACTACGTGTGCCGTGTTATATACTACGTGGGCTGTTATATGCTACGTGGGCCGTGCTACATACTACATGGCTGTGCTATATACTACGTGGGCCATGCTACTATATACTACGTGGGCCGTGCTATATACTACGTGGGCCGTGTTATATACTACGTGGGCCGTGTTATATACTACGTGGGCTGTGTTATATACTACGTGGGCTGTGTTATATACTACGTGGGCTGTGTTATATACTACGTGGGCTGTGTTATATACTACGTGGGCTGTGTTATATACTACGTGGGCTGTGTTATATGCTACGTGGGCTGTGTTATATGCTACGTGGGCTGTGCTATATGCTACGTGGGCTGTGCTATATACTACGTGGGCTGTGTTATATACTACGTGGGCTGTGCTATATACTACGTGGGCTGTGCTATATGCTACGTGGGCTGTGTTATATACTACGTGGGCTGTGCTATATACTACGTGGGCTGTGCTATATGCTACGTGGGCTGTGCTATATGCTACATGGCTGTTCTACATACTACGTGGGCCGTGTTATATAATGTGGCTGTGCTATATACTATATGGGCTGTTATATGCTACGTGGGCTGTGCTATATACTACGTGGGCTGTGCTATATACTACGTAGCTGTCCAATATACTACGTGCGCTGTGTTATATACTACATAGCTAGTGTATGTGCGACCATGAATCATGGTATGTGTTAAGGGGGGCCCACTGAGACTCTTTTGCCCGGGGCCCTCAAAAACCTGGAACCGGCCCTGCACAGGACAGTCCCCCGCGGTGCGGACTACGTGCCGTGTAATACACGTATGTATCGCCATACAGGGCCCCTGGGGCTTCTCACACCATCTCACTGTACGGAGACCCCACAGGGCACAATGTGATGACGACCACCACTATGACATTACTACAAGTGACTATGTGGGAAGAATCTAATAAGTGTGCACTGCACACTGCCAGTACCAAGGCTCCAGCCTGTCAGTGCAGGGCATACAGCCCGAGGACACCGTCACACATACACCGTAGCCCCCCACATGACAGCGGCTGACACACCGGCTGCGCTCCGTTACCTGCTCGGGGGAACAATGGCCGTCGCTGCTCTCCTAACCCACAACACTTGTCTAAGCGCCGGTGACATTGAGGCCGCCATGTTGCTTGTGGAACAGAGCTACGGTAACAGCCGAGGGACAGAAAGCGCAGAAGGGCGAAAGAGAACGCGGTAACGTCACGGCCAGCGTCCTCCGCTGCTCAGCAGCAGTCCGAACTGAAGGAGCAGCGCGCGCCGCACACAGCTGAGAGGCAGAGAGAGCGGAGGCTGAGAGGCGGAGCGGAGGCAGAGAGAGCGGAGGCTGAGAGGCAGAGCGGAGGCTGAGAGGCAGAGCGGAGGCTGAGAGGCAGAGCGGAGGCTGAGAGGCAGAGCGGAGGCTGAGAGGCAGAGCGGAGGCTGAGAGGCGGAGCGGAGGCAGAGAGAGCGGAGGCTGAGAGGCGGAGCGGAGGCAGAGAGAGCGGAGGCTGAGAGGCGGAGCGGAGGCTGAGAGGCAGAGCGGAGGCTGAGAGGCAGAGCGGAGGCTGAGAGGCAGAGCGGAGGCTGAGAGGCAGAGCGGAGGCTGAGAGGCGGAGCGGAGGCAGAGAGAGCGGAGGCTGAGAGGCAGAGCGGAGGCTGAGAGGCAGAGCGGAGGCTGAGAGGCGGAGCGGAGGCTGAGAGGCGGAGCGGAGGCTGAGAGAGCGGAGGCTGAGAGAGCGGAGGCAGAGAGAGCGGAGGCAGAGAGGCGGAGCGGAGGCTGAGAGGCAGAGCGGAGGCTGAGAGGCGGAGCGGAGGCAGAGAGAGCGGAGGCTGAGAGGCAGAGCGGAGGCTGAGAGGCAGAGCGGAGGCTGAGAGGCGGAGCGGAGGCTGAGAGAGCGGAGGCTGAGAGAGCGGAGGCAGAGAGAGCGGAGGCAGAGAGGCGGAGCGGAGGCTGAGAGGCGGAGCGGAGGCTGAGAGGCGGAGCGGAGGCTGAGAGGCAGAGCGGAGGCTGAGAGGCAGAGCGGAGGCTGAGAGGCAGAGAACGTCTGTACGGAACTGCCGGCGTGAAGCTTGTGAGTGTGTGATCAGGCTTGTGAGTGTGTGATCAGGCTAGCGAGTGTGATCAGGCTAGTGAGAGTGTGATCAGGCTAGCGAGTGTGTCATCAGGCTAGTGAGAGTGTGATCAGGCTAGCGAGTGCGTCATCAGGCTAGTGAGAGTGTGATCAGGCTAGCGAGTGCGTCAACAGGCTAGTGAGAGTGTCATCAGGCTAGCGAGAGTGTGATCAGGCTAGCGAGAGTGTGATCAGGCTAGCGAGAGTGTGATCAGGCTAGCGAGAGTGTGATCAGGCTAGCGAGAGTGTGATCAGGCTAGCGAGAGTGTGATCAGGCTAGCGAGAGTGTGATCAGGCTAGCGAGAGTGTGATCAGGCTAGTGAGTGTGTGATCAGGCTAGCGAGTGCGTCATCAGGCTAGTGAGAGTGTGATCAGGCTAGTGAGTGTGTCATCAGGCTAGCGAGTGCGTCATCAGGCTAGCGAGTGCGTCATCAGGCTAGTGAGTGTGTGATCAGGCTAGCGAGTGCGTCATCAGGCTAGTGAGAGTGTGATCAGGCTAGTGAGAGTGTGATCAGGCTAGTGAGAGTGTGATCAGGCTAGTGAGAGTGTGATCAGGCTAGCGAGAGTGTGATCAGGCTAGCGAGAGTGTGATCAGGCTAGCGAGTGCGTCATCAGGCTAGCGAGTGCGTCATCAGGCTAGCGAGTGCGTCATCAGGCTAGCGAGTGCGTCATCAGGCTAGCGAGTGCGTCATCAGGCTAGCGAGTGCGTCATCAGGCTAGCGAGTGTGTCATCAGGCTAGCGAGTGTGTCATCAGGCTAGCGAGTGTGTCGTCAGGCTAGCGAGTGAGTCGTCAGGCTAGTGAGTGTGTCGTCAGGCTAGTGAGAGTGTGATCAGGCTAGTGAGAGTGTCGTCAGGCTAGTGAGTGTGTCGTCAGGCTAGTGAGAGTGTGATCAGGCTAGTGAGAGTGTCGTCAGGCTAGTGAGTGTGTCGTCAGGCTAGTGAGAGTGTGATCAGGCTAGTGAGTGATTCATCAGGCTAGTGAGCGTGTCATCAGGCTAGTGAGTGCGTCATCAGGCTAGTGAGAGTGTCATAAGGCTAGTGAGAGTGTCATAAGGCTAGTGAGAGTGTGATCAGGCTAGTGAGTGCGTCATCAGGCTAGTGAGGGGGTCATCAGGCTAGCGATAGTGTGATCAGGCTAGCGAGTGCGTCATCAGGCTAGTGAGAGTGTCGTAAGGCTAGTGAGTGATATATACCTATATATCTATAAAAAAAAATTCCCAGTCCCCCAAAAAATTAAGGTGTCCATGATTTTTTCAAGGTGAAACTAAGGCTACGTTCACATTGGCGTTCCGCCAATGTGCGTCGCTGTTGCGCCGGCGACGCAGCGGCGACGCAGCGGCGATGCGCCCCTATGTTTAACATAGGGGACGCGTGCGTCGTTATGGTGGCGTTTTTCGCCACGTGCGTCGTTTCCGACGCTAGCGTCGGACGCAAGGAAACGCTACATGTAGCATTTTCTGTGCGTCCGATTTTCGTCGGAAAACGACGCACGCGTCGCAAAACGCGCGCGTTTTTGCGCGCGTTTGCGTGCGTTTTAGCGTGCGTCGCGCGTTGCGTCGCCGACGCACGGCGGCGCAACGCTAATGTGAACGTAGCCTTATACAGATTTTTCATGACAGTGATCATCATGCTGCAGTTCCCAGTTACTGCAGCTGATGTCGTCCTATCAGAATTATAGACTGTAGACAAGGATCACTTATAATTATAATCATTTACTAGCAAACCTGCTGCCAAGTAATCCTCCGTATTCATGAGCTCTGGGTAACCCCACCCCAATGGCTAATAAGCAGTTTTCTGTGCACAGTGCATAGGCAGCTTTCTGCCAATCAGTGGTGGTGGCGGGGGTTTATTAACATGGAGGACTACATGGCAGCAGGTTTTCTAGTCCTTTACTGATAATCTTTCTACTGGTTAAGTATTGATTTTATCAAAACTACATCAAGCAACCCAGTAAGTGACACATCGATGGAATCAAAGTCTTTGTCACTATATTATGCTCCTCACGGAGTAGGTGGAAAAACCTGGTGACAGATTCAGTTTAGAGAGTTATTTCCAAAATAATAAGTTATCCTGTATGTATTGGGGATGCAATTGTTACGGCTCTGTTGTTGGGTGTCCCGGGACCAGGGGCTCCTTCCTTGTCCCAAATGCAAGGGGCACCTAGCTCGCACGATTCACCGCGTTACTTGTGATGGTGAAGACACTGGGGCCATGTACCTTGCCTCCACTCCTGAATCCCAGGGAAGAGGGGAGTAGTAGTGTACCGTAATACACCAACCAGACTAACAAGGTAATACAAACAGGGATAAAGGAAAATACCAATTGTACAAATATACTCAGAAAATATACTCAGACAACAAAGGAATATATTGGGGAGTGGAGGATGGTGTTAAACCAAGGGCTGTGGAGTCGGTAAGAAAAACGTCTTACTCCGAATCCTCAATTTCCATGACACCGACTCCACCAAAATGGGCTCCAACTCCATTACTCCGACTCCACAGCCTTTCTTAAACCAAAGTAGAAGAAAGGGAATTATCACAAACTCAAAATCTAACAACAGTCACAGCCATTTATTTAGTATATTACTTTTCATCCTTTTATTGCACGTTTTTGGCAGGATGCAGCCAGACTCTTTAGTGTTGAATGCGTGAATTGGGGTGTCTGTCTTGTAGGGTGCACTGATATAGTGCTGGACAGCCTGCCTGATCTAATAGTACGGGCGTCATAAATAGGGTGTAAGCCGGACAGTGCAGCACACGTATCTGTGTGACTGGCGTCCTAGGCAAGCTTCATCTGAGCGCATTTTTAATACTACACAGCCTCCCCTTCCATGAGTTGGTAGGTTTGTGAGTAGTTGCTCCTTCAGTATTTTGCACCTGTGCTGCCCCCCGCCTTTATCATGGGGGTCTGCTGCATCCTGCTAGTGCATTGTAATCTGACCTGGTGTTGGTAAGGCTGGGGTTTTCTTCTGTGATGTTTTTAGATAGATATCCTACAGATATAACATTTCACATCCCCTCTACATATTTTAAAATTGCACCCTTTAGCGCCTTTCATATGGAGTTTATTCTACTGCTTCTTTTTTGCTTGTTTAACCAAATGGATGAAAAAACTTGACGTGGGGTCTCCACTATATCATGAAACCAGCAAAGGTAAAGCAAACAGCTTTCAGCTGATATTATCTGGCTGCGAAAGTCCATGGTTATTGGGCACTTCCCAGCCTTAAAATACCAGCCTGTACCTGCCCCAGAAGTGGAGCATCACATAAGATGTTCCGATTCTAGCACTTTGCCTTCACGCTTACAAATTACCCTGGTGCGGTGGTTATCAGGGTAATGGGGCTTGGGGTTGAGTGCCACTGTGAATTGTCCAAAAACATAGCTACCATAGCTAGGTGTTAGTAATGGAAAGGTGTCTATCAGACTCCCGCATTACTAACCCGATACTAAAAAGTAAAAATCACACAAGAAAAGTTTATTTTAAAAAACACTCCCCGACTTTTTTTCCTGGTTTACCAATTTATTTATTTTTTTAAAAACATGCAGGTCTGATGTAGTCCAGGAAATCCGATGTAGTCCACAAATGGAAACCTGATAAAAATAAAAAGTGAAAAATAAAAACACTGTCCCTCGTTCAACAATTTGTTAGAAAACAAAAGTCCTTCGCAGGTCTGACATACTCCAGTGCTTCCCCCGACTTCCCCAATTCCGCTGTTCAAAGCCTAAGGCTATGTGCACACGTTGCGAATCTTGCTGTGGATCCGCAGCAGCTTTCCATGAGTTTACAGTACAATGTAAACCTATGGAAAACGCAATCCGCAGTGCCCATTATGCGGAAAAAAATGCGCGGTAACGCAGCGGTTTACATTCCGCAGCATGTCAATTCTTTGTGCGGATTCCGCAGCGGTTTACACCTGCTCCATAATAGGAATCCTCAGGTGTAAAACCGCAGGTGAAATCCACACAAAATCCATATAAAAACCGTGGTAAATCCGCAGGTAAAAGGCAGTGCCTTTTACCTGCGGATTTCTCAAATCTGCTGCGGAAAAATCCACAGAGATTAAAACTATGTGTGCACATAGCCTAAGGCGGGGGTCACACTTGCAAGTGCAATGTGAGAAACTTGCGCAAGTCTCTCGCCTCAATACCCGGCACCGCCGCCGGCACTCGGGACCAAAGTTTGCAGCTGCATGTATTTCTATGTAGCCGAACGCTCTGCTCCCTAGTGCCGGCAGCAGTGTATTGAGGTGAGAGACTCACGCGAGTTTCTCGCGTTGCACTCGCAAGTGTGACCCCAGCCTAAGGAGCCTCGTTCTGAGACTCCATAGACTTTTAGCAGCAGTCGCTCCCGGCTTATGCTGCGCTACGAAAGACTTGGCGACTGAAGAGCACTGACGTCACCGCCCATCAGAGTCATCGGGTCACACTGCGCTCTGCAAAGTTTTAAGAAAACTTGCATTGTTATTTCATGAGGGTTTCAAGTATTAAGTAGAATGAACATTACTGTCACTTGTCATTCGAGAACCTGCTCCTACAATGTCTGCTTCTGTCACCAAGAACCACTGTATTATTTCTGCAAGTGGCGGTGGTGATGGCGGAGACGTAGGGACAAGGAGCTCTGGGCAGCATAGGCCTTCTGCTTTTGTTCATTCATGTCTGCTCTTCTGGTCTTGAACTCTTTCTGCTCACCGAAGATTCTCCTGTTTTACACTTGTGTATCATGACCACCCTCTTGGTTCTGACCTGATTACCTGGAAAGCTCTGGAGGCAGAGTTATCTTCCAACCACCATCCTCCCTATTGCTTGGAAAAGGTCATTTATATAAAGTGATAAAAGATGATTTCTCAACAAGGCATCTGATATGAGGCATACGGGTAGGACTGTTTTCAGTTTAGATAGGTCACATGTGGTCATGTTCACTTCAATGACATCCAAGTTTAGAATACTTGACTGATTCAGTAGAAGGATAAAAGAAGAGGTAACATGTCCAAATGGAGAAGATTGTATTTCATTTTCCCAACCTATAACCACTTGACAGGGAAAGGACTTGATTTGTTCACACCGTCATAGTAGAGGAAACGGCATGTTCTAGCCACAATGGAAAGGATAAGTGAGGTGTCAGATATTACCCAAAGGCATCAAACTATGTCGGATGGGTTAATGACCACTCCATCATCTGTTCCTGCCGTGTTATCGTGATGTAATTTAATGCTTTTACACACAGCAAATGAGCATGCAATTTTCTACGCAATCATGTGCTTAATAGTATACCGCCAACGGAATACTAACATAAACAACGGTTCCTAAATGGCAAAGTCCTCCGACCCGCCAGGATCCATGCTTTCAATCCCGACCACTCTCAGTGTAAAATCCTGCCAATATTGTAGAGGAAGCAGTTGTTTGTTTAGGCTTACACGACTGCCACAATATTTCTGGTCTCCAGAGTTGTTTTCACGAGACGATGGAATGAAATGTAAGGTTTCATAATGCATTTTGGCATTCGCGTTAACCAAAACCATTTCCGAGGGCTTTCAATCTTGATCATATTTTCTAAATTGCACTTATAAATGTTGTAATGTTTTATTTGCTTTCTCAATTCATGACTTTAATTCAAAACAACGCGAGTCAAGTCTGCTGTAAATTTTATCTCGTACTGTTGGGCCAGAAACCAGATTCACATTGATGATATCCGTTAAGGTCAAAACAGCCATTTGTGGTTAGGCCTACTGGTTGTGCATTCCCGGCCTATTCTGTGCTAGAATCCATCATCCTGTCTTCTATTTGTCGTGATGTGATTGAAGAGCTACACAGGAAAACATTAATGCTAGACTACGGAAGAAGAATCTTTTTTTTTTTACCCTGTCACTGTACAGATTAAATATTCAGGAAGACCCCTGGCGCTTTGAAAACCAGTTGTCCCCAAAGTGTTCTACAATAATGCTAGATATCTAATAATGATTAAATATACTGGCTCATATTTTTTGCGAACCCAATGTCATGCCGTAGTCTCTCCTGTTGATTTACAAATTTCGACTTATATCTGCTGGTACCCTAGGGGCACGGGTAGGCACAATTTTCCCAAGGGGCCACATGGGAGACTGTTGTTGAAGGCTGAACCAACAGGCCAAACCTAATTCTTAGTATTATTGTTCTGTATTATGTTTTATCACTTAAACAAGCACTCCTCCTTCCTTCAAATGTTTCTCCTCTTAATATATATATATAAAATAATAATATATAATAATTATATATAAAATATTTTACATTTTGTGGGGACTTTAGGTTATAGGGAAATTATATTTGTGGTTGTCTAAAATGGTTGTGCTCAGAAACAATCCACCATGTCCAAACATCTTTGTCAATGATTTGTCTGGTCTGTAAGAAATCTTCATAACGAAGCCATTTTTTTGTAGCATAAAAAGATATTTTCTCTCTCAATCAAGTAAAGGGCACTTTACACTCTACTTAACATATTTCGGCCATTGTTCATGTCCAGTGGCACCAGCACACAATATTCCTTGTTCGAATGTATAGAGGTGCATCTCACAAAATTAGAATATAATCAAAAAGTTAATTTATTTCAGTTCTTCAATACAAAAAATCAGTGATGGTTTGGGGAGCCATGTCATCTGCTGGTGTAGGTCCACTGTGTTTTATCAAGACCAAAGTCAGCACAGCAATCTACCAGGAAATTTTAGAGCACTTCATGCTTCCCTCTGCCGACAACATTTATGGAGATGGAAATTTCATTCTCCAGGAGGACTTGGCACCTGTCCACATTGCCAAAAGTACCATTACCTGGTTTACAAACAACAGTATCACTGTGCTTGATTGGCCAGCTAACTCACCTGACCTTAACCCCATAGAGAATATATGGGGTATTGTCAAGAGGAAGATGAGACATCAGACCCAACAATGCAGGTGAGCTGAAGGCTGCTATCAAAGCAACCTGGGCTTCCATAACACCTCAGCAGTACCACAGGCTGATCGCCTCCATGCCACGCCACATTGATGCAGTAATTGATGCAAAAAGAGCCACGGCCAAGTATTGAGTGCATTTACTGAATGTACATTTTAGTAGACCAATATTTCAGATGTTAAAATCATTTTTTCAAGCTGGTGTTATAAAGTATTCTAATTTACTGAGATAATGACTTTGGGGTTTTCATTGGCTGTAAGCCATAATCATCAACATTAACAAAAATAAACGCTTGAAATACATCACTCTTGTCACGATACCCGGGTATTAATGCTGCAAGGGAAACCACCCAGCAGCAATGGAGCTGGACCAGAAACCGGGTAACTAACATGAACACCAACGGGACCTTTCACATGAGAGAGAGTGATCAGGTAAAGCAAAAGGACCTAAGATCATGTGACAGAGTGGGAGGCAGTCAGGGGGCAGAGCCAGATGCCATGGAAGCAGAAGGGACAAGCATAAAAGAATAGTGAAACAAGCAGAGGTCATAGCCAGGAGATTACAAGATACAGGGATAGTCAGAGAATAGTGAGAATCCAAGCCAGGGGTCAGTAATCCAGGAAAACGCATAAAGCACGTGACAGCAAGACACTAAGCAAGCCAGCGCACACTTCAGAGGTCAAGCATACAGACTGCAGAAAAACCTATAGCTGACAAGGATACCAGGTTAGGAGCGAGTATAAAAAGCCCTCCCATCTTGAATGAGAGCCTAAGAACATTAACCCTGAGAGCACAGGACATTAACCTTGACCTAACCATGACAACTCTATTTGCAATGACTCTATATATGAGTTTCACTTTTTGTGTTGCTGAAGAACTGAAAGAAATTAACTTTTTGATATTCTAATTTTGTGAGATGCACCTGTAGTCCTTGTATACAGTGCCTTGAAAAAGTATTCATACCCCGTTAATTTTTTCCACATTTTATTTCTGTTACACACAAACTTTAATGTTTTTTATTTGTTTTTGTTTTTGCGACTTTATTTGTGAAGTGTAAAGGGAATGATACATGGTTTTCTGAATATTTGAAAAATATAAAGCTGAAAATTGTAACATGCATTTGTATTCAGCCCCCCTGACTCAATACTTTGTACGACCACCTTTCACTGCAATTACTGCTGTAAGTCTTTTGGGCTATGTCTCTACCAGCTTTGCACATCTAGAGGCTGAAAGTTTTGCCCATTCTTCTTACAATCTTGCTCTTTCTCAGTTACATTGGATGGAGGCATCTGTGAACTGCAATTTTTCAAGTTTTACCACAAATTCCTAATGGGATTTAGGTCTGGACTGTGACTGAGCCATTCACACACATGAATATGCTTTGATCTAAACTATTCAATTGTAGCTCTGGCAGCATGTTTAGGGTCGTTGTCCTGCTGGAAGGTGGTTCTATGTATCAGTCTCAAGTCTTTTGCAGCCTCTAACAGGTTTCCCTCTAGGATTGCCGTTTATTCTTCCCATCAACTCTGACCAGCTTCCATGTCACTGCTGGAAAAAAACTATAAACATAAGGATGAATTACCTCGGGGAGATCAAAACATCCAACACCGCGGAGACACCATCACGTGTTTCTCAACTCAGTGATCCAGAACACTGCCCCCATCCCTTATGGAAAATATGCAAATGCATGTAGAAAAGCCACGGAGACACCATCACGTGTTTCTCAACACAAGCAATAAATAGCCAGGTCTTTCACCGGAAAGGAACAACCACGGGAAGGGCAGCATCCAAAAGGAAAACCACCTATGTCAAAACATGGTATCCATCCACAGATGGATACCATGTTTTGGCATAGGTGGTTTTCCTTTTGGATTCTGCCCTTCCCGTGGTTGTTCCTTCCCGGTGAAAGACCTGGCTATTTATTGCTTACTGCTGAAAAAAAGGCATCCACACAGCATGTTGCTATCACCACTATGTTTGGCAGTGGGGATGATGTTTTCAGTGTGCTGTGTATTGTTAATTTTCTGCCACACATAGTGTTTTGTATTTAGCCCAAAAAGTTCTACTTTAGTCTTATCTGACCAAAGCACCTTCTTCCACATACTAGCTTAGTCCCTTACATAACTTTTTGCAAGTGGAACTTCTTATGGCTTGCTTTCAAAAATGGCTTTATAAAGGCCAGATTTGTGGAAAATATGACTAATACTTGTCCTGTGGACAGATTCTCTTACCTGAGCTGTGGATCTCTGCAGCTCCTCCAACGTGACCATGGGCCTCTTCTCTCCTTGCTTGAGATGTCAGTTTAGGTGGATGGTCATCTTGGTAGGTTTGCAATTGTGTCATACTCCTTCCATTTTTGAATGATGGATTGAAAAGTGCTCCAGGAGATGTTCAGAATGTTGGCAATTTTTTCTACAACCTAACCCTACTTTTATTCTTCTCCACAACTTTATCCTTTACCTTTCTGGTGTGTTCCATGACACTCTTTGATCTCTAATGTTGTCAAACAAACCTCTGAGGCTACAGAACAGCTGTAGTTATATGAATATATTAATAAATTAAACAGGTTGACTCAATTTACTAATTATGTGACTTTTGAAGGTAATTGATCACTCGGGATTTTACTTAGGGATATCAGACTAAAGAGGGCTGAATATAATTGCATGTCAAACTTTTCAGATTTATATTTTTAAAATAATTAGAAAACCATGTATCATTTCCTTTACACTTCACAAATTTAAATGTATTCTATTGGTATTTTATGAGACTGACCAACACAAGGTAGCAAGAATTTGCTCCCTTGTGTTGGTCAGTCTCATAAAATACCAATAAAATACACTTAAATTTGTGGGTGTAATGTTAAGAAATGTTGTAAAGTTCACGGGGTGTGAATACTTTCCCAAGGCACTGCATATGGGTGCACACACCTTTAATAACCAATCCCACCAGTCAGTAACAACAGATACCACTCCAAAGGCACTCGCTGTTATACTGTATGTTCATTTTATTCATGCTATATGTGCACCAAGGTTAAAGATGATCTGTTGCTCTTCTTTACCCCCTTCCCCATCACTCCTAAAAGAATTTAATTCTGTGAGTCTGGCTGAGTGATCTGCAAAAAAAAAGACATAAATCCATCAGATCATCCTGCTCTTGATGTCTGTCTCTGCTCACCTTCTTTTTTCTCAGTGTTAAGGTACCTTCACACATAACGATATTGTTAACGATATCGTTGCTTTTTGTGACGTAGCAACGATATCGTTAATGAAATCGTTATGTGTGACAGCGACCAACGATCAGGCCCCTGCTGGGAGATCGTTGGTCGCTGAATAATGTCCAGAACTTTATTTCGTCGCTGGACTCCTGCTGACATCGCTGGATCGGCGTGTGTGACACCGATCCAGCGATGTCTTCACTGGTAACCAGGGTAAACATCGGGTAACTAAGCGCAGGGCCGCGCTTAGTAACCCGATGTTTACCCTGGTTACCATCCTAAAAGTTAAAAAAAAACAAACAGTACATACTTACCTACAGCTGTCTGTCCCCCAGCGCTGTGCTCTGCACTCCTCCTGTACTGGCTGTGAGCGTCGGGCAGCCGGAAAGCAGAGCGGTGACGTCACCGCTCTGCTTTCCGGCCGCTGTGCTCACACAGCCAGTACAGGAGGAGTGCAGAGCACAGCGCTGGAGGACAGACAGCTGTAGGTAAGTATGTACTGTTTGTTTTTTTTTTACTTTTAGGATGGTAACCAGGGTAAACATCGGGTTACTAAGCGCGGCCCTGCGCTTAGTTACCCGATGTTTACCCTGGTTACCGACATCGTTGGTCGCTGGAGAGCGGTCTGTGTGACAGCTCTCCAGCGACCAAACAGCGACGCTGCAGCGATCCGGATCGTTGTCGGTATCGCTGCAGCGTCGCTTAATGTGAAGGTACCTTTAGAGATACCAGGAGGGGATAAGAGGCAGTTGCATACAGATCTGCAGTGGAGAGGGAGAAAGGTATCTAAAGTGCGATGTCGAGCATGGTAAAAAGGACTATAGACACGGAGGAAAGCACATAGAGAGGAAATACAGTTCTGGGACTGTGGTGATACATGAAAGCAAGTGGTGACAGCAATAACATATCTAAACACAGAGCTCACATCCAGCCTATATTATTGGGAGTGACACTCAAACATCACGTCCAGCCTATATTGCTAGGAGAGACACTCCCACAAAAAATAGTATGACATTTGTGTCAGGCCACAAACTGCATGTCAGAGGGTCTGAGATTGAGTAGGTGAAGGTTGCAAACTAAAAATGCAATTTTAGTAACAAAAAGTTACTTCTAACATATGTAAAAATCATTATTCCATGTCAAAGGTGTCCATAGCCTTTAATGCATCTAGGGGTTCATGATGTTGAGTTCTGAGCTTCTACATAATAAAGTTGCCTTAAACGTTCCGTGAGCTTTCCAAATAGTTGTGAATTTCCTTTCCTAAGAAAATTGTGAATCAGTGGAGCAGTACAACAACGATATATAAAGTATAAACTTACAAAGTTTTGTAATATTCCTTGGAATTTGATTTTTAATGGTGCCAGATGCTAGTATAATTAAGATGATATAACAATAAAATTTTGCAGGATGATATGCATATAATTGTCGGAGTTTTGCTAGGTTTCTAATATTTTCTTATACCGAGCCTGGACATTGTCACATATTTATGAGAAGTTACATAACCGTAGACTCTCACCAGATTCCTTCTTGCCGTAGCTCCTCTCCACTCAACCTGACGGTTCTTTCGAGGGGTCATTACGATTATTGTGATTGTATAGTTTTTACGAGTTTTCATACTTTTGCCGTGATAAGCTGCAACATAAAGTTGTTACTTGTGAAAATAAAGCTGTCATTAATAGTCTGGAATGTCTCCATGATAAGAAATATCCCGGACAGATGAGTCAGAAAATGACCCAGAGGCAGCTATGAGATGTAAGTAATATTGTGCAGGCTCTGATAGATCAGCTAAATCCCCGCAATCAGTTCTCTGACATTCAGTGATCATTAGGCTGATGAGTCCTCAATTTCAACTTAGAGAAGCCAATCTGTAAGCTTCAGAAAAGCTTGCCTAAGCTGCCTATTCTCATTATTTGTATGCATGTTTATGGGAGGTCAGGTAAGGTACCGATAGTGTGCGCCCACTTTTGTATACATGGCATTGTGCTTGTATTAAGGTCTTGCTCACACGATCAATGAATCTCTAATACGAGAGAATTGGATCGATTATGTAAATGACACTGGGATCAAACTCTTATCAGAGTGTCAGTTTACTATGATCCAAATCTCTCATATGAGAGAATGGAATAAACAGGTGCGGAGAAGATGGAGAACTTGGTTTCTCCATCTTCTCTATTGTCTGTGTCTGCGTAAATCGGATGACATTGAAGTGTACTCCAATCCCATAGAATTGTATGGGTGCCTGTCAACCGATTAGCGGATCTACTCGCAGCTTGCTGTGATTTTTTTTTATCATCGTGTGAAAAAAAAACGCAAATCTGTACTTCCCCATAGAATAACATTGGTCAGAGTACTGTCATATAAAACATCACATAGCACTAGTCCTAGTTATACGCTCGTCTGAGCGAGCCCTCAAAGTCAGAAAGTGGAGGCATGAACCAACTGTGGGGTTTTGAGAAAAAGTGTACGCTCAGCAGAGAGTTATCTGTGGTCGATGGACACTTTTACCAATCTATGAGCTCTTCTAGCATAGTAGACTTGGTCCCATTTTGACAGGCTGATAATTGTGAATGTACATTCCTAGGAACGCTCGACTCCATATTATTCGCCGGAAATCAGCCAACGAAAACCAAAATGCTTGTTTTGAAGAGTGAAATAATTTTTAAGTAAGCCTAAAAATTATCATCTTTGGAAGCAAATTGTTTTGTGTGCATAGAATGATAACATTAACCCTTTGTGACAGAGCCAATTTGGTACTTAATGACCAGGCCAATTTTTGCAATTCTGACCACTGTCACTTTATGAGGTTATAACTCTGGAACGCTTCAACGGATCCCGCTGATTCTGAGATTGTTTTTTCGTGACATATTGTACTTCATGTTAGTGGTAACATTTCTTCGATATTACTTGCGATTATTTATGAAAAAAATGGAAATATGGCGAAAATTTTTAAAATTTTGCAATTTTCAAACTTTGTATTTTTATGCCCTTAAATCAGAGAGATATGTCACGAAAAATAGTTAATAAATAACATTTCCCACATGTCTACTTTACATCAGCACAATTTTGGAAACAAAATTTTTTTTTGTTAGGGAGTTATAAGGGTTAAAAGTTGACCAGCAATTTCTCATTTTTACAACACCATTTTTTTTTAGGGACCACATCACATTTGAAGTCATTTTGAGGGGTCTATATGATAGGAAATAACGAAGTGTGACACCATTCTAAAAACTACACCCCTCAAGGTTCTCAAAACCACATTCAAGAAGTTTATTAACCCTTTACGTGCTTCACAGGAACTGAAACAATGTGGAAGGAAAAAATGAACATTTAACTTTTTTTTGCAAACATCTTAATTCAGAACCATTTTTTTATTTTCACAAGTGTAAAAACAGAAATGTAACCATAAATTTTGTTATGCAATTTCTCCTGAATGCGACAATACCCCATATGTGGGGGTAAACCACTGTTTGGGCGCACCGCAGAGCTTGGAAGTGAAGGAGCGCCGTTTGACTTTTTCAATGCAGAATTGGCTGGAATTGAGATCGGACGCCATGTCACGTTTAGAGAGCCCCTGATGTGCCTAAACAGTGGAAACTCCCCACAAGTGACACCATTTTGGAAACTAGACCCCTTAAGGAACTTATCTAGATGTGTGGTGAGCACTTTGAACCCCCAAGTGCTTCACAGAAGTTTATAACGTAGAGCCGTGAAAATAAAAAATCGCTTTTGTTTACACAAAAATGATCTTTTCGCCCACAAATTCTTATTTTCACAAGGGTAACAGGAGAAATTAGACCACAAAAGTTGTTGTGCGATTTCTCCTGAATACGTTGATACCCCATATGCGAGGGTAAACCACTGTTTGGGCGCACCGCAGAGCTTGGAAGTGAAGGAGCGCCGTTTTACTTTTTCAATGTAGAATTGGCTGGAATTGAGATTGGACGCCATGTCGCGTTTGGAGAGCCTCTGATGTGCCTAAACAGTGGAAACCCCCCACAAGTGACACCATTTTGGAAACTAGACCCCTTAAGTAACATATCTAGATGTGTGGTGAGCACTTTGAACCCCCATGTGCTTCACAGAAGTTTATAACGTAGAGCCGTGAAAAAAAAAATTGCATTTTTTCTACAAAAATGATCTTTTTGCCCACAAATTTTTATTTTCACAAGGGTAACAGGAGAAATTAGACCACTATAGTTGTTGTGCAATTTCTCCTGAGTACGTCGATACCCAATATGTGGGGGTAAACCACTGTTTGGGCGCACCGCAGAGCTTGGAAGAGAAAGAGTGCCGTTTTACTTTTTCAATGTAGAATTGGCTGGAATTGAGATCGGACGCCATGTCGCGTTTGGAGAGCCCCTGATGTGCCTAAACAGTAGAAATCCCCCACAAGTGACCCCATTTTGGAAACTAGACCCCCCATGGAACTTATCTAGATGTGTGGTGAGAACCTTGAATGCCCAAGTGCTTCACAGAAGTTTAGAATGCAGAGCCGTGAAAATAAAAAAATATTTTTTTTTCCACAAAAAAGATTTTTTAGCCCCCAAGTTTTTATTTTCACAAGGGTAACAAGAGAAATTGGACCCCAAAAGTTGTTGTCCAATTTGTCCTGAGTATGCTGGTACCCCATATGTGGGGGTAAACCACTGTTTGGGCGCACGGCAGAGCTTGGAAGGAAGGAGCGCCGTTTTGGAATGCAGACTTTGATAGAATGGTCTGCGGGTATTATGTTGCGTTTGCAGAGCCCCTGATGTACCTAACCAGTAGAAACCCTCCACAAGTGACCCCATTTTGGAAACTAGACCCCCCAAGGAACTTATCTAGATGTGTGGTGAGAACTTTGAATGCCCAAGTGCTTCACAGAAGTTTAGAATGCAGAGTCGTGAAAATAAAAAATATTTTTTTTTCCACAAAAAAGATATTGTAGCCCCCAAGTTTTTATTTTCACAAGGGTAACAGGAGAAATTGGACTGCAATAGTTATTGTCCAATTTATCCCGAGTACGCTGATGCGCCATATGTGGGGGTAAACCACTGTTTGGGCGCACGGCAGAGCTCAGAAGGGAGGGAGCACCATTTGACTTTTTGAGCGCAAAATTGGCTGTCGTGTTTGGAGACCCCCTGATGTACCTAAACAATGGAAACCCCCCAATTCTAGCTCCAACCCTAACCCCAACACGCCCCTAACCCTAATCCCAACCTGATCCATAATCCTAATCACTAACCCTAACCATAATCACAACCCTTACCCCAAAACAACCCTAATATCAACCCTAACCATAACCCTAATCAAAACCCTAAATCCAGCCCACCCCTAATCCTAATCTCAACCCTAACCTCAAACCTAACCCTAATCCCAATACACCCCTAATCACAACCCTAACCTTAACCCTAATCCCAAACCTAACCCTAATCCCAAGCGTAACCCTAATGCCAACCCTAACCCTAATACCAACCCTAATCCAAACCCTAACCCTAATCCCAGCTCTAACCCTAACTTTAGCCCTAACCCTAGCCCTAACTTTAGCCCCAACCCTAACCCTAGCCCTAAGGCTACTTTCACACTTGCGTCGTTTGGCATTCCGTCGCAATCCGTCGTTTTGGACAAGAAACGGATCCTGCAAATGTGCCCGCAGTATGCGTTTTTTGCCCATAGACTTGTATTGCCGACGGATCGTGACGGATGGCCACACGTCGCGTCCGTCGTGCACTGGATCAGTTGTGTTTTGGCGGAGCGTCGGCACAAAAAAACGTTCAATGAAACTTTTTTTGTACGTCACATCCGCCATTTCTGACCGCGCATGCGTGGCCGTAACTCCGCCCCCTCCTCCCCAGGACATAGATTGGGCAGCGGATGCTTTGAAAAACTACAGCTGCTGCCCACGTTGTGCACAATTTTCACAACGTGCGTCGGTATGTCGGGCCGACGCATTGCGATGGCTCCGTACCGACGTAAGTGTGAAAGAAGCCTAACCCTAAATTTAGCCCCAACCCTAACCCTAAATTTAGCCCCAACCCTAACCCTAAATTTAGCCCCAACCCTAGCCCTAACCCTAGCCCTAACCCTACCCCTAACCCTACCCCTAACCCTACCCCTACCCTAACCCTACCCCTAACCCTACCCCTAACCCTAATTTTAGCCCCAACTGCTGTTCTCCTGCCGGCCGGCAGATGGAGACAGATGGCGGGCGCACTGGGCATGCGCCCGCCATTTTCTTCTGCCGGCGGCCAGGAGGAGCAGCAAGAGGATCCAGGGACCTAGGTGAGTATGCTAGGGTCCCCGAATCCCCCTATTTCTCTGTCCTCTGATGTGCGATCACATCAGAGGACAGAGAATTACACTTTACTTTTTTTTTTTTTTGCGGTCGCCGGTAAACAGTTAATTACCGGCGATCGCAAAACAGGGGTCGGTAATACTGACCCCGATCATGCTCTTTGGGGTCTCGGCTATCCCCGGCAGCCGAGACCCCAAAGATTCTCCCGGTGTCGGCCGGCGGGCGCACTGCGCATGCGCCCGCCATTTTGAAGATGGCGGCGCCCACCGGGAGACATGAGGAGCATCGGGGGAGCTAGGTGAGTATTGGGGGGCCACCTGGGACCCCTTTTCTCTGTCCTCCGATGTGCGATCACATCGGAGGACAGAGAAATTAAAAAGAGATTGCGTTTTTTTTTTTTTTTTTTTGCGATCGCTGGTAAACGGTTAATTACCGGCGATCGCAAATGCGGGGAGGGTTAAAAAAACCCCGAATCATGTTCTTTGGGGTCTCGGCTACCCCCGGCAGCCGAGACCCCGGAGAAAATCGGCCTCTGGGGGCGCTATGTACTTTTTCCACAGCGCCGTTAATTAACGGCTCTGTGGTTTAAGTACCCTTAGCGGCCGCCGTTAAAAGGCGTATCGGCGGTCGCTAAGGGGTTGATGATCTTTCTGGGCGCATAGAAGTTTGAATGGGCAGGCCATTAAATGATCACCGATCAGCTTACATGTAGCCCATCGGTGGAAGTTTTACAGCAGTAGGCAGCCTTCTAGTGTTCAGCAGGGTTCTAAAACATACTCTTCAGAATCCCAATCCCATTACTTTGCGATATCTAGTATCTTGTCTTGCTTAAAAAGAGGAAGTTGATAACATCTGGAATAATATGTTACAGGTCCACTATCCTTGATATACTAGTACTGTAGAGGAAATGTATTATCTGCAGAGTTCAAGAAGTAGACCCTGAAGCACTTTTATCTTGCACGTTGTATGTTGATGATTTTGCTGTGTGATCTGTTTTGCTAACATTCCATAGTAAGTTCTTCACATCTAAACATAGTGGTCTGGATACAGTTCAGCTTCCAATCCACTATGTAATGCGTTTACTTTTACATATCGGAGCTGTTTGTAAAGTTCCAAATTTTCCGAAGTATGTGACCCTTAGATATTTTACCCACTTTGTTGTAGGTGAGAGCTGCTCGTGTTATCATTTCTTCTGACCCTTGACTTCAGTGGACTAAACGTGCTAATGTCTGTTTGTTAGCATCAAATTATTGTTGACACACTATGACATGTCCCAGGTTTTCTTAGTTGCTCTTTCATCTCATTTACTCACTGTGTCTTGAGGAATTCAGATGAGACAGAAGTTTTGTTACCTCCATAACAATACATGGAAAGATTTGCACATTTTATTAACGTGGTTTTCGTCCTAATGCAGACCACCTGCAAACATTTTGGAAAGTACCGTATATATAATTTATGTGTAAATTGACAACCCAACCACTAAAAATTGTAGGACGAAAATTGACAACCATCAAAAATTGGAGGAAAAAAGACATGTGGTCCTCTTAAAAAAGAAGTCTAGTATACATAGAATAGTTGGGAAAATCGGTCACGGAAGAGCTGACCTTGATCGAGGGTTGGTCTTCTGAAAGAGTTGTTCATTTGATGTGGTCATGGTCAGTACTTGTGTCACGCCTAAGGTTACGCAACAGTTAGAAAATTTCAAGTACAGAAACTACCTAATAACTTTTTAATAACACAGTTGAACAATTTATGACACATAGAAGATTACAGCAGAAAGACTGTATCTAGTCTATCTTTAGATTGATTTTGTCTTCAGCATTAGATAACACAGTGGCTCAGTGGTTAAGCACTATTGTGATGCGTTACTGGAATCCTTTGTGTGATTCACAAGAAGGGCAACGTCTGGTTGGAGTTGTGTATTCTATCAGTGTTTTGGTGGGCTTCTTCCCTCACACCAAAACATTCTGATAGCTTTATATGGAATTTAGATTACTAGCCCCAGACGAGACAGAGAGCGTGTGTACAACACCGTGGAATGGGCTGGAACCATGTAAATGAATTACATAAGTGAAATAGTCACTTATTCTTAATTTAATTTTCTGACTATATCCGCTGGAAGTCTTGTCCTGAGAATCTACTTGCTTCAGGCTATACATATTGACTTTTTGAAGATTTTCCTGATGTTTTGTACTTAGCCCATCCTTGCCCCACACTTTGGATACAAAGTTATTGATTCACACCAGGGATTCAGGTAACTTGTTCTGGTGATCAGTTGTGGTTCCAGTTATCAGACCCACCATAGAACTTCCGGAAATCACTTATAGAGTTAATAGGTGAGTAATAACTCTTAAGTGGAATAGGCCTTTCAGCTATGGCATCTAAAACATTTTGACTGAGAGACAACTGGTCCATGAGAAAAATAGGTTGTATCCTCAAAAAAAAAAAATTTCTGTGCCTCCTTCTAGATAATGGCCATTATCTTTATACTAAAGTATCAGAAGTCGAGATTAAGAGTTTACAAGCTGCCCTAATATCTAAATTGAATTTCCTAATTGTATTTTCCTTAATTGTATTTTTTAATATCTGAATTGTAATTAATGCCTTGATTGTAGTAACTGTCATGATTGCTCACCACCATGTGGCTGCTTTTCAAGTGTATTCACATGGCTACTGCCACTGACTTTCTGTTAGGACTTTTGGTACTGATTGCATGATGTGTAAGTCCTGCCCACTAAAAAAACAGGAATCATCTTCCTCCACCAATGCCCAGCTGACCCAAGACACTTTGGGGCCTCCTCTTCCATTTCTCACTGCCTGAGCAATAGGTTATTTGGTTTCCTCTGTATACTAAAAATGGAATTCTGAAATTTTATTATGTTACCCACTGGATTTGTATCTTGACACTGTTTCTAATTTGCTGCCTGCCTTGACCTTCTGCTTGACTACTTCTATGAGAAAACTCCACCTGCCGTGACTTTGACTGGTATGACTAAGCTTCACCAATCTTGTGTTGTCCTTACATATTGGCTAACAGAGACCACACTAAGGTTCTCGCCTGGGGTCCCTGCAGTTAAGTCCAGATCCTTGTATAAGGGGTAAAGAGTGAATAGCAGGGAAACGCCACTCCTCACGATAGTCTCAAGTAGCAACCCAAGAGGATCACTACATACCCTGTGAGAGGTGAGCATAGATTTAGACATGAACACAACTATCAAAATTAACTTTGGACAAGTTGAGCATGATCAAATAGATATGTGTCCTATCAGAACAATTCATGATTCTAAACGTTACTTTATCTTTGAAGGTAAATGCCATGAGTGTAACATGTTAAAGATGTGGCCAAGAAAAGTACATTTCCTTGTGAAACAACATTCATCATTCATAACTCATTCTCGTGTCCTAACAATATCAGAATGCTCTTCAGTTGAGGGACTTTATTCTAGCGCCGCATCCGTTTTTTTCTCATAGACTTGTGTTAGCGACAGATTGCGACGAATGGCCTCACGTTTCATCCGTTGTTCCCCAGATCCATTGAAAATTGTTTGTCCGGTGGCCGGAGACGACGGACATAGTAACATTTTTTGTCTACGTCGTAAAAACAGACAGCGATGGATCCGTTGCCGTCCGTCATATGCAAGAGTGGAAGCCCATGGCGCCGATCCGTCAAATGATGGAATCCGGTGCCAGATTCCATATTTTTAACTGAGCATGCTCCGATCCAATTAGCCAGATCCGTAGGTCAGATCCGTTGAAAAAACGAATCCGTTGTATTAGTTTTTCACAATCTGACGGATCCGTCGAGCCAATGGATTGTGACTGAAAGCAAAAAACTGATGTGTGAAAGGGGCCTTAGGAGGCCAACCGCCATTCAAGATTTTAGGTGCTTAAAGGGTTTATAAGCACCTACGTTTTTTCTAACCACAGCATTATTGGTCCAAATTTAGATGCAAAATACTTAATTTAATTGGAAATATTGAGTGTTTACCTTGCCTTATGAATTTTTATTGGAACATTTTTTAGAATATACTAAATATTGTTAATTCAATATGGCTGTACACACTACAGTCATGGTCTTAATAATGTTTGACGGACCAAAGTTTTTAAACCAGTCAACTACATTTTCTGGTAGATAAGATTTTTTTGAGTAACATCTTTTACAGATCTTGCTTCTAGATATTGCTCTAACTGGTTAAAAGAGTTGTCGAATTACAAAGAAAAATGTCTTCCTGACATGTCCATGTCTTTGATGCAGTTTTGAAAACTGCGATTGCATCATTGCTGGCAGATAATGGGTGTGATACACAGTCAGGACCTGCCTCTAATATCTGCGGGTGGAGCTGAGTGCCGCCCAATGCTGTTAACCACTTAAATGCCGCTGTCAATGTTTGACTGCAATTTTTTTTCCTGTTTTCCAAAATATCAAATGATAAAATGAAAGGTCTCACTACCACTTGTCCTACAAATAACAAGCCCTCATTCATCTGTCTATGTCAAGGAAAATATAAAAAAGTTATGGCTTTTGGAAAAAGAAAAAGGAGGACAAAATAAAGGTGTCAAATTGGAAAATCACCTAGTCCGAAATAGGTTAAAAGGCAGACAATGTTATAAATTCTAAAAAAGAATAAATAAAATATTCTCACTCTATCGCAGGTTTCTCTGGTGATCTCCGCAAGGTTAGGAAGTGATGACATGCTGTTCTCCAGTCACCTGACTACTGAAGCCTGTGATTAGCTGCAGCGATGCTGCACTTGACCTCTGTAGTTGATCACGGGCTTCACCAGTCATGAGACTGACTAACATCATCGTTTCCTGTCCTGGTGGAGACTATTAGAGTGGCCTGTGCTGGAGTGTCTGTGATTAAAGCCAGTGAGGATACTTTTCATTACTTTTATAACTTTTGAATTATTTTTATAAGTTGGACAACCCCAGCTGTTCAGCCTGGCAGATTCACACCAGAAAGTGGCAAAAATTATAGCAGAAATGCACTCAAATTTGTAACTGGAATAATCTGATTCTGGCTCACGGGCAACTTGGAAGATGCTCCCAATTCATTTAGATGTGGCACTTTTTAGTGAATTTGCCTCTCCCTACACTAATGTATTTTTGATCAAGCGTAGAGTGAATTTTCCCCTATGATTGTAAAATTTATGAATGTTGTAAATTTTAAAAGTTCAGAACGTTTGACTAGAGTTTCAATCCCACCTAGTAAGGATACAGAAAGAAGATTTTTCTTGACTTTTTTAAGACTAGACATATATGTTATTGTCTAACGTCTTTAACCATTGGGTTGTATTGTGTGGTCTCGTCCTCGGTGAACAAAGTGAGATCTGATTGGGTTTGATCTGGCATGACGGAAATCCAGGTCACCTGATCGCCCCTAATGTCATGTGTCACTTCATTAACCAAAGCAGTGATGGAGAATGTGTGTGGCTGAATTTCCATTGATGTTCTGCCGAATAATGAGATGGGTGTAACGATGCCCTTTGTGTGTGGTCAGTCCCCTCACACATCTACTGATTGGACTAGACTGGTTTGACTTGTAATTAGAATTCTGCTTACCTGTTTTCATCTATTATTTGACCCCATAAGTAGCCAGTAGGTTTATTTTTTATCATTGTATTATTAGTTAAGATTTTTTTTTGGGACACTATTGAGATTCTGGATTCAGTCGTAAATTCTATGTGGACAAGATGGTGGCAGGAATCGCAAAAAGACGGTAAATGTTAATGTAATGCTTGCAGAGAGATTTTGGTGGAAATTAAAGTGCACTGGAGAGGCAGCACAAGACAACCCCCAAAAAGAGAATGGTTTTGTAGGTGGTGGTGCCATAAAATTACTCTGTCCTTATCTTTACCGGCTCTTTAGTTTTTAATTTGTCTAGTGTCCTTGTAACTACTGGTACCATGAGGCGGTACCTGCCACCCATTCAGGTTACACATGTAGTCCTCCTGGATGGCACATCCATAGAAGTGTTGCATTAAGGTTTGTTGTGTATCCCAGCACAATCTTAAGAGTGTGGAGCAGATTCCAGAACATGGGCCATTACATGAGCAGTGTCAGACAGGGTCTTAGACTGGTACTAACTCAGCAACAGGACTGGTCTGTGCCCCTTTGTGTGAAAAGTAGGAGCACTCACACGACCTTAAAAAAAAATACCTCTAGGTGGCTATTCGTGTGCATATTTTTGACTAAATTATCAGAAAAAGACTTTATGGTTGGCATGAAGGTCTGATGTCCTGTTGTGGGACTTATCCTCACAGCTCAGCAATGTGCACCTTGATAGGTATTCATCAGAGGACACCAGAATTGTCCGGTCAGTCATTGGCTTCCCGATCTCTTTTCAGAGGCGAGCAGGTTCATTCTGAGCACATGTGACAGACCTGAAAGAGTCTGGAGATGCCATAGTACACGTTATACTGCCTGTAACATCATCCAGCATGACTGGATTGATGGTGGAACTTTGTTAGAGAATCATATCCTTAGAGGGTCCACAAACCTTAATGTTATAGTGAATGGTACCCTGACAGCTGCTAGTAGACTCTGGGTTCCTCCTTGTACAAGAGAATACCTGGTCAGAGTGTATACGCAGCTCCTGGATAACAAAGCCACTGATGCAACTGACCGGTATTCACATTTCTCAGACCTAAATCTAATTGAGAACTACTGGAATATTATGTGGTAGTAGACTGTCCAGGATATTACCGATGTCCTGACCCAGGTCTGTGAGGAGATCTCCAGTACACTATATCACCAGGATCATTCTCAGATCTTGTCAGCAGTATTTACAGGAACATAGGGCCATACACACTAATAAGTCATGATATACATTTTACTTTGATTTCTGGGGTGATATGGAATCCGTCGACTAGTTGGTTTATGTTTTCAGTTTCCATTGACAATTGATAGGTCAATTGTTATCCATAAATTATACACTTTATATCAGTAATGATTTTCAGCTTGAAACTTTCGTTCATTGAGATCTGATGTGCGATGTACGGTAACTGTTCCCTTTATTATTTTTTTTGAGCAATGTAGTTCCATTTGGATTTGCAAGTCCAGAGTCTGAGCCACGAGTAGGTAGGAAGCCAGTAATTAGTATGTATCCTGGTAGTCTGCTTATGTGCAGATTCATCTAAAGGCCGACTACACCGATGGGAACTATCACGGAAATATTACATTGCACGGTCCATTTCTTTGCTACTTTAATGGCAAACCGCTAAGAAACCCAGTTATGCCATTCTAAATTTTCATTAAGCCTTTTTCATTCTGGCTATTTCGTAACTTCTCTGGTTGGTATTTTTTACGCAGTCGCTTCAGTGTATTTACATAGCTGATTAGCAATGAAGTTGTTACGCCCCCAGAAGACAAGTAATGGTGGTACATGGTTACATACATAGTTGTAGCACTTCATTTCCCAGCTTCAGGAAAGAGTAACACTGGTCCTACCTTCCCAATATTCAATCACCTGGCAGCTGTACCTTATGACTCCATACATACACATGATCCGATCAGCCAAGTGTGCTCTCAGTATTAGGAGGGGAGCGAGCCATTGCTAGACACATTTGGCAGCTTATCTTCCTTAAAGGGGTTCTCCAAAAGTAATAAATCAACCCCCATGACAAGAATAGGGGATAACTTAATGGGAACTGGAGGTCCAACCTGATAATGGGGCTCTAGAACCTGTTAACCATGTTTGACCTCAGCTCCATTCATTGCCTATGAGACTGCCAGAGAAAGCTTAGTAGAGCGCTTGGCTATTTATGGCCATCCAAACTGCGAAGAATGTATGCTCCTGTTTGTTTACTAGTACAGATCTGGAGAGGGACGTTATAGTTGCTTTTTTTTTCTTTAAAATTATCTGTGTACCTATAAGAGTGATGTTTACCATGCCATATTAAGAGGGCTTTGACTCCATCAACGGACTGAACATGAAGTTGGACAACATTAAATAAAAGTTGACCAAATCTGACTATTTTGGCCGGATCGGCTAAAAATCTACTGTGTATGAGCACCTTCTGACTACCCCTTGACAGATGATGTCGAGGAGAGAAGGATCACATACTTGTAATTTCAATGTCTGATCCTTTTGTTCAGCGGTGAGATATTCCACTACCAGTCTGGTAGCGGCTCTCTCATACAGAACACAAGAATGTTTATTCCAAAATATGATGGAGTCAAGAGACACCTGTCAACCAAATGATTGTTGGACTGACAAATATCGAATATGTATGGTCAACTTAAGTCAGTAAATGGTAGCAATGATCTCACAGAAATGGATGTTTACCTGTAGCGTAGTTACTGGGGGGGGGGATCAAAGGTGATGGTTAGCCTGGTCCCTGCACTCAGAGGAGCCCACCCGGAGCTACACTACCCCTAACTGATTAGTGTGCACAGCACGCCGGTACAGTAATCCCTGCATTGGAGCAGGAAGACAAGGTCTCCCTGCACTACCTCTCTTTCTTCCATAAACTGCAGGTCACTTTAAGTCTGCAGTCAACAGAATGGGTGTGGCGCCAATGCACGCACATGATATCAGAGTCCTGACGTGGTGATATCATCTTACCGCATTGGGACTCTGACTTTCTGTACGTGCCTCGGCGCTATGACAGTGCGTTGCCTTGCCGCTGGAATTGTCAGGATCCTGGGTTAGGTGTTAATATATGATTTCTGTTAATGAAAACTTGTGTGATGTGGGGTCATCATAAACAATTGGGGACCATTATACCTAGTGTGGGAGTGATTCAGATGCCAGTATACAGCTTAGGGAATAATGCAGGGACCATTGTACAGAGTGGGAGCTAATGTGGGTGCCATAATACAATTTGGAAGCTAATTCGAGCCCATTATACAGTATGAGGTCTACTATGGGGGTCATTATACTGTGCTTTGGGGAATCAGTGGGGAAATCAGACTATTTGTAGGGGAGGCGAGCTGTGGGCTCACTATAATGTGTATAGGGGAGTTGTGGTGCATTTTACTGTGTATAAGGGAGCTGTGGGCCCATCCATCAGAATGTATATAAAGGAGCTGTCCATTGGGGGACTCAGGAGGACATTATTAGATAAGTGGGCACTTAAGAATCATGATTGTTACAGGGGCACTCAGAGTACTGTGATCTTCAAATGTGCATAAGGGGTATTAATACTTCATAGGGACACTGCTTTTTAGGGCCCTTGCACACAGGACATTAATATTTTCTAGGAGGTATTTTACCATTAGAGGGCACAAAGGAGGCATTATTACCATGTAAGGGACACAGTTGTAGCATAACTATGTGGCGCAGCTTATTGGTGGATCTCACAGGCTACTGTACCCTGGGGTCATCACATGACCTTAGGGTACTATGTTAATCATCAGGACCCATGATTCTCATTGCAGGGGGCTGATGGTTACTTAAAGGTCTTGTGACCGCCTTCCAACCAATTAAATACCGCTATCACAATCAACACTAGTATTTGAGGATTTAATCGGCCCCTGATCGGTTCCAAAACCATTCGGGGCCGATACAGCAGGGTGTCAGCTGTCATGAACAGCTGACACTCATGGCAATTGCCGCTGCTGGGTGGTGGTACTCCCTTGTTCCTCAGCGCCGTTAAAAAGCAGCATTGAAGAATAAGGCCCCTTAATGATCGGCGGTCGTTAAGGGGTTAAGCCTCCAGAGTATTCAAAACAAATTTACTGCAAATCGAATTTCCCAATTAGATCCCCACGATTTGTCGAAATGGAATGTCGTCAGACCCGCTCATCTCCAATTGAAATGTTTCTTATTTTCATGTGAACTATTGATTTAGGAACTAAAAATGAAAACCTTTTAAATACTGACACTTTGTACGCATGCATTTAGAATTCAGTCCTTTCTCCGAGATCCACTGTTGTATAGACGGTGTACTTGTATAACACTGTTGTGTATGTTTTATTTTCAACCACCGACAACAAAAACAACATTAATAATGTAAGAAAAAAAAACACCACCAAATCTTCACGGAATGACTGTATAGGATATTAGTCCATACAGGACTAGGAGGCTGCCCCTCGCTGAGTGTGTGAATGCTCTCAGATGACTCCGTTTGCTTTCCACCCGGTAACCCACTCTGTATTTCAATGGGATGTCATAATACCTAATCTTCTGCTTTTACTTTTTGGATGTTTTTGCTTTCCTTTTGTCAGTGTGTCTCTGCTTTTTCAACCCTTATCATTTGTCTGAGCCATCATTCAAAAGGGGAAATGTTCATTTCAGGGAGATTATCTTTAGTTTCATGGGGGAAAGAGAAACAGGTTTAAATGAGAGAGACTTCATCAAAGAGACTTGTAATCCCTATTGTGTCTACAGAGCCTTCCCAGAAAAGAACTTGATGAAAGAGCCTTAACCTTTTTTCACTACTTAGCCAGGCCTGGAACACATTAATCTGCTTTTTTTTTCACAAGACTCTCCCACTTAACGGGTTAAATCAACAATTCTATCATCAACATTTTCTTTTAATATATACAGTTGTTAATAAAGTCATGTATGATTACATCACATTTTGTATTTTGTAATATAGGGGAGTGTTTAATCCATCCTTTTTTTCTTCTTCTTGTCTTATTTTTTTTCTCTCTCACAATTTCCTTTACTTGTCACAATGAATTTTACACGGTCAACCAGATATTTATCCTTTTTCTTGTCTCGAATTTCTTTTTCAAAAGTCTCCTATCAGTAGATTTTTTTTTCTTCGAAATTTAGCAAAAACATTAGAATTTTAAGTTTCTTTGTAAAAAAAATAAAAAATAAAAGAATACAAAATAAAACATAATACCAGTAGCAAAGCCTAAGGAATATTAACAAGACATTTCTCTTTGTAAACATAACATGCAGTATAGTTTGCCTTCTAATCTTGTTAGTGCGGACTATCGGTGTCTAAGCTGCTTTGTACACATCCTGGACGAAGTTCACAAAACTTTTGGCTTTTTTTCTTTTTTTTTGTTGTTGCTGTTTTTAACAAATGTTCTAGCCAAGACTTGAATTAAAAAAATCTTAGTGATAAATGAAATATTTACCACTGCACATTTACAATTGAATTTAGAGCTATATATATTTGACATATTAACCCTGCTCTTCACAATAAATGCACAGGATAAAAATTTGTCAGATCTATAGATTTTAGAGCACAGTACAATTACTATAATTTACACAGTACTTATTTTTTCTTTAAAGTTGTAGAAATGTTGCAGTATTTGATAAAAAAATATATTTTACAAAAATTAATCATTTGTGCTTCCCATATGTTGTCTTCTATCTGATATTAAAAATATATTCAGCAGTCTTTTAAGAAAACCACCAGCAGTCAGCAGTCTTTTAAGAAAACCACCACCAGTTGGAACAACATCCCACAGAGTTGACCCCTTACTGAGCAGAAAATCTGTGTAGTAATGTAGTGATACAGAAGTGATAAAGCCAGGCGGATTTCCCATTCCGGAGCCTGGATAGAGTTGGGGGCAATCTCTTTGGGAGTTAAACGGGTGGCCATATTGTTTGTCATCTAGTTTTCCAGAAGTAAAGGCCCCCATACACAGTAGACTAATGTTATTTAAACCTGGTGATATCAGCAAAATTGGCCAACAGTCTAGTGTGTATTTGGGCCCCCGACAGATGATATCAAGTGAGTAGATTCCGGAATGTCCAATTTCGAATGGCTGATCTTTTTAGTTTTTTGGGAGATAAGCTGCTCTCTCATTAAAAACATGGGAGCGCTCAGCCAAATCAATTGTTCCAGTGTATGGGGGACTTGGGAGAGATAGCGGTAGGCTAAGAGCCATCTATTGTGTATGGGGGGATTAAGAATGAATTGAATAGATTTTCTTAAAGCACCACTTTTTTTATATTACTGCTGGAGTGGTGCAACTAATGTAAGTTCCCTGTCCCTTGTAATATACTTCCCAGCTGCTGTCTTCTTCTAATCCCGGAATTGCTCCAGTCGTCTTCTGCTGTTTCTGACCTGCCGGATTACTCCAGTGGTCACTTCTAGTGATGAGCGAACGTGCTCGCCTCTACTCGGTACTCGCCAGAGAATTACTATGCTCGGTGTACTCGGCGAGCACCGAGTATTTCCAGGATTATTTGGTGGGAGCTCGCGTCTCCGCACTGCAAATCTGGAGCTCTTTAGAGCGCCAATGACACTGCAGGGATTGTCAGCCATG
Source organism: Ranitomeya imitator (assembly GCF_032444005.1). Lineage (NCBI taxonomy): Eukaryota > Metazoa > Chordata > Amphibia > Anura > Dendrobatidae > Ranitomeya > Ranitomeya imitator. The sequence goes on from NC_091282.1 coordinate 79,907,186, forward strand.
CACTGTAATGCCGCAGCCATCTTTGTTGTGGTATTACAGTGATTGGCTTGGCTGCACAGGGTCATCATCATGCTTCCCGCATTCTGCTCCGGACTTAGCGAGTGTAGAGAGAGCTGCTGCTGAGATAGGGTCAGAATCGTCCTTTTAATAGTTAGTGTTGGTCTGCAACTGTTCAGTCCACAACTCCTGAGAAACAACAGTCCTTTTTAAGGCTAATTCAGGGGTTCCGAGATTTCAGTGCTAGGTAGGCAGAGGAGTCTATTTGCACATATCCACATCAGTGCCATTGTTGCAGGCACTGTATGTGAGTACATAGCTCTCACTGCATACCTACCAAAGCTCTATAACTGTCTGCTGCTGCTTATTTACTATATACCTAGCTGCAGTTTTCTGTGTTTTTTTTTTTCAAAAATTCAGCAAAAACAAAAAAAAATGTATACAGTCTGTTATGTCAGGCTCAGGCGTGGTGTATCTGTGTTTGAAAAATTGTATTTTTGCAGGCATACATAGCATAGTTCTGTGTGCTAACCTTGTTCAAATTCTTTTTTTTTCTAAAATTCACCAAACAGCAAAAAATAATTTATACAGTCTATGTCGGGCTGAATCCTGGTGTATCTGTGTTCGAAAAATCGTATTTTTGCAGGCATACGTAGCATAGTTCTGTGTGCTAGCCTTGTTCAATTTTTTTTTTTCTAAAATTCACCAAAAAGCAAAAAAAAAAATGTAATACAGTTTATGTTATGTTAGGCTCAGGCCTGGTGTATCTGTGGTGGAAAATCGTTGTTTCGCAGGCATACGTGGCATAGTTCTGTGTGCTAGCCTTGTTCCACTCTTTTTTTTTTTTTTTTTTATTCACCAAAAAGCAAAAAAAAATTTAATACAGTCTGTTATGTCAGGCTGATGCCTGGTGTTTCTGTGTTTGAAAAATCGTAGCTTTGCAGGCATACTGATCAGATATAATTTAGCTCCAAATAAATACATTTGTGTTGAGCTTTTGAAATAGTGCAGTAGTCCATTTAAAATGGGCAAGGCAAGGGATGGGGAAGTGGACGTGATGCTGATGGTGCATACAGAGGATGAGGACGTGGCCAAGCTGAAAGTGGGCCACAACAAAGACCCACATCTTCTCGCTCAACCTTCCTGTCCCAGTTTCTAGGGGACCGCAGCACACCACTATTGAAGCCAGAGCAGTGTGAAACAGTTGTTGATTGGATAGCGGATAATGCTTCCAGTCTCTTAGCCACCGCCGCCACCACCATGTCTTCCACACAGTCAAGTGTGAGTAGCCGTGAGTGTGGCCCAGATATTCCTCACCCTGATCCTCCTTCCTCCCACCATGCCGAGTGCCCTGAGGCTATGTGCACACGTCAGGATTTCTGGCAGAAATTTTCCTGACAAAAAACTGACATTTCTGCCAGAAATCCGCATTCGTTTTTTTCGCTTTTTTTTTCGCGTTTTTTTCTGCGTTTTTTCTTGCATTTTTTCCAAATGCATAGAATAGCAGGAAAAACGCAGAAAATCCGCAAAATTAATGAACATGCTGCTTTTTTTTACCGCGATGCGTTTTTTTCGCGGAAAAAAATGCATCATGTGCACAAAAATTGCAGAATGCATTCTAAATGATAGAATGCATAATGTATGCGTTTTTAATGAGTTTTTATCGCATTTTTATCGCGAAAAAATGCAAAAAAAATGCAAAAAAAACCTGAATATGTGCACATACCCTGAGACAACCGCTCCCACACTTGGACACTCCGAAGAGCTGTTCAGTTTTCCCATTCCAGATTCTGGACTCTCGGCCAGTCAAATTGAAGTGGGGCCAGATGAGATCGCATGTATTGATGCCCAAAGCTTTGAACAGCCATGGTCACATGAAGGCGATGGTGGGAAAGTGTCACAAGAGGTGGACGATGATGAGACACAATTGCCAGAAAGGAGGAGGAGCAGGGTGCGGATGTGGAAGAACATACAAACTTGAAAAACGAAATTTGAACTGCATTACTGCACTAGTGTGCTGCCTTATTTACTTAACTATATACGAGTTGGCGACTCTAGGTTCAGCACCTGTTCACACTGGGTCTATGTTTGGATGTGCCGGTCAGGTTTTTGAAATGTATTCTCTAGCCTTCTGATCGTGCACTCCGCCTCCTAGCTTCAGGTGTTTTAATTACAGCAGGTCCAATACCCCTCCACAGAGAGAGAGAATTTTAGTCTAGTAAGAGGTTTTCACATGTACCCATTCAGATGAAGACGTTTATTCTCAGCGAGGTAAGGCAAGTTTAGGACCTGGTATAAGAGAGATGCCGTAACGGGGCTACCAGGTACACATAAAATTGGCCATTTTTATGCGCTAAAATCTCTCATTTTTCATATTTCTAGTGCAGTAATGCAGTTCAAATTTCATTTTTGAAGTTTGTATGTCCTAGCGCTGCAGTGTGCTGCCTTATTTACTTAACTATATACGAGTTGGCGACTCTAGGTTCAGCACCTGTTCACACTGGGTCTATGTTTGGTTGTGCCGGTCAGGTTTTTGAAATGGTTATTTTTTAAAGACTCTGCTGATAACCCCAAACAGTCCATTTGCAGCACCTGCCATGCCCGCATCAGCAGGGGTGGCAAAACTACCAGCCTGACCACCACCAGCATGATCAGGCACATGGCAGCAAAGCACCCGACTTTGTGGGCCGAAACCCAGGCTCCAAGAACACTGTCTGCAGGTGACAACACTGCTTCTTCCACTGTTTTGCGTAGAAGCCAATCCCCAGTCCACCGTGCCTGTGAAGATGCCTTTTAGCCCTGCAACTGTTGTTGCCCACAGTCACGCAGCACCATCATCAAGCCTGTCCACGTTCTTGTCCCAGCACAGCCTTCAGTTGTCTATACCCCAGTCATTGGAACGCAAGCTGAAATACCCAGCCAAAGCCCCACAGGCCACAGTCCTAAATTCTAACATTTCTCTTCTGCTTGCGCTCGAAATGTTGCCTTTTAGGCTCATTGAGACGGAAGCTTTCTGCAACCTGATGGCAGCGGCCTTCCCAAGGTACTCGGTCCCCAGTCATCACTATTTCTCCCGGTGTGCCGTATCGGCATTACACCAGCATGTGTCCCACAACATTACCCGTGCCCTCAACAATGCTGTTACTGGAAAAGTCCACCTAACCACGGACACGTGGACAAGTGCTTGTGGCCAGGGACGGTACATCTCACTGACGGCACACTGGGTTAACATAGTGGAACCCAGGACCCAGTCGGACCTTGGGATGGAACACATCCTCCCCACGCTGATGATTTCGGGCCCTATGTCAATCAGGGTTACCCCCACAGTATACAGTTCCTGCACCTCCTCCACATCCTCCTCTACAGCCTCCATCTCTGAAATCAAAACATCAGTCAGAAGCTGGAAGCACTGCAGCACTGCCTCAGCCAAGTGGCACCAGGCTGTGCTGAAGATAATCTGCTTATGTGACAAACCGCACAATGAAGAGGAGTTGTGGACAGCGCTGAAAGAGCAGTCAGATATTTGGATGACACTGCTGAATAGAGATGAGCGGTGTTCGAGTCGAACCGTTCGCCAATTTCAAATTCGAGCTGTTTCGGGCGGTGCTCGAGTCGTTCGACGAACCCGAACAATTTGCTTAAAATTCGGCTGATCTGTGCTAAAATAACGCCGATCTCCATTTTTTTTTTCTTTCCCGCATTTACAGTGGGGCGGTGCAGTCTCTTAGCCTATCAGCAGTGCACACACACACAGCAATGTGCATGTGATGCACACAAGCAAGGGCTTGTGTCATTGGCTGTGTATGTCACATGTCCTCCTTGCCCTATAAGAACAAGCCATTTGCCCCGTCGCCACCATTTCCTCACTGCTGCAGCTTAGTGTTAGACGGCACCGCTGCTGCTGTGGGCGCTATACAGACTAAGAGTGTTTTTCTGGAGTGAATTGTCAGATAAGTTTAGGGAGTCGGATGGAGTCGGGACTAGTTGAAATATCAGCCCTTTTCAGGGTAGGTTACAGCAGTTCATAGCACTGTTTGCCAGGCAGATCTGTGCCAGTGCTGTGCAAGTGTTTGTCACAGCATTTGGTGTAATCTAGCTCAGCCAATCCTTTTGGGCTAGTAGCATTGTCTGATAGTCATCTGAGTAGCCCACTTGTGAAGCTAGCTACACCGCCTGTGTATCTCAATTTTTACTGCATCTAACCCAGTTAATAGTTTAGGGCCTAGGAGCAGTGTCTGCACATCAGCAGAGTAGCCCGCCTGTGAAACTAACTATACCGCCTGTGTATCTCAATTTTCACTGCATCTAATCCAGTTAATAGTTTAGGACCTAGGAGCAGTGTCTGCACGTCAGCAGAGTAGCCCGCCTGTGAAACTAACTACACCGCCTGTGTATCTCAATTTTCACTGCATCTAATCCAGTTGATAGTTTTGGGCCTAGGAGCAGTGTCTGCATGTCAGCAGAGTAGCCCGCCTGTGAAACAAACTATACCGCCTGTGTATCTCAATTTTCACTGCATCTAATCCATTTGATAGTTTTGGGCCTAGGAGCAGTGTCTGCACGTCAGCAGAGTAGCCCACCTGTGAAACTAACTATACCGCCTGTGTATCTCTATTTTCACTGCATCTAATCCAGTTAATAGTTTAGGGCGTAGGAGCAGTGTCTGCACGTCAGCAGAGTAGCCTAGCCCGCCTGTGAAACTAACTACACCGCCTGTGTATCTCAATTTTCACTGCATCTAATCCAGTTGATAGTTTAGGGCCTAGGAGCAGTGTCTGCACATCAGCAGAGTAGCCCGCCTGTGAAACTAACTACACCGCCTGTGTATCTCTATTTTCACTGCATCTAAACCAGTTAATAGTTTTGGGCCTAGTGCCACAGTTTGGCCACTCAGTTCTGCTCGGTTTTCATCCATCTCTTGTTGTGCCAAAAACTACAGATACAGAGTTGCCAATTAGTTAAGCACTAAAATGAGTGGCAAAAGGCCTGCTGCTGGTGGAAAGGGGAATAGGCGTGTTGAAAAGGGAAAAAACGGTTGTGTCCGTGGGGTAGGTGGTAAAGCAACAGGAACATCTGCAGAAGAAAGACCATCTTCCAGTCAAAGTAAGATGTCTACTTCTTTTCATGGACAATCTGATATGATCCCTTTCTTACGACCATCGCTTCAAGCATCTCCAAAAATTCCAGATGAGGCACAAAAACAGCCGGTGCTTGAACAGATATCAAGTGCTCGTTCAAGTGGGCTCTCCTCCATGTCACCTTCAACATCACAACTACTCCAGTCCTCAGAGTTGTCACCCCAATCGCAGTTGCTTCCTCACAGCTCCCAAGTCTCCAGCTGCCCATCTGAGCATGGGGTAACACACATGGTTGAGTCTGTAGAGCTGTTTACACATACTATAGCCTGGGAATCAGAGGTCTGCTCCAGAGCTTCTGTGAATCCAGACGAGGAAATGATCTGCACTGATGCCCAGAATCTTTGTGAGTCGGAACCAGGCCCAGATGAAGAAGGTTCTGAGCATAATGTAGACCCTCGTTCCCAAACTGTAAATCCTGTTGGTGGAGACAATGAGGAAGATGATGATGAGACTGAGATACCTGATTGGAACGAAAACTTGACTTTTCGGTCGGGGCAGGAAGAGGTTGGCTCTGAGGATGATGGGTGTGAGAACACACAGGATGATGATGACGAGGTTGTAGACCCCACTTACTGTCAACCCCCCGTCCGCCAGTCCATGAGGTCAGCAGAGGAGGTGGAGAAGGATGCTAGAGACGAGTCCGAGGTAACGGTGCGCCTTCCTGGACAGAGACGGAGTACTGGAAGCATGTCAACAACTGAATCCTCAACCCCAGCTGTGCCTCAGACTAGAAGTCGTGGTGGCTCTTCAGGTCGCACGGGCTCTAAGCCTTGCATAGCCTGGGCATTTTTTGACATCGCAAAGGATGACCCAACTCATGTCGTCTGTAAGATTTGTCAGCAAAATCTCAGTAGAGGCCAAAAAATCACTAGCTTGAGTACTTCATGCATGAACCGTCACATGGATATGAGGCATAGGTTGCAGTGGGAAGCTCACTGTGCTACAATGCGGCCTAGTGGGCCGGGTCAACCACCGTCTGCCCCATCAAGTGCATCCGCGTCCTCTGCATCCTCTGTGACTGTGGGGACAGCAGTCGCACATGGCTTTGGACGCAGACCTTACAGCTTTTTACCCGCAACAGCCAGTGTGATTGACAGGTCGTCAGGACATTTGCAAGTGGAAACACTTGCTGTTGTTGAGCGCTCTCCGACATCGACACCACCTTTTGATCAAGGCAACATAACATCTCCGCCTGCACCTTCCTCACAGACCAGGAGTTTGCCGGGGACACCCTACTCAACTCCGTCTAAGCACAGCAGCCAGCCCTCAGTCCCTCAGATGTGGACAAGTAAAAGACCATTTCCTACTAGCCATGACAAAGCTAAGAGGTTGAATTTCTCCATCTGCAAGCTGTTGGCTACAGAAATGCTGCCTTTCTGCCTGGTGGACACAGAAGATTTTCGAGACCTTATGTCCATCGCAGTGCCCCAGTACCAGATGCCCAGTCGCCACTACTTCTCAAAGAAAGCTGTGCCTGCGCTACACCAGCATGTCGCACACAACATCACCGCTATCTTGACAAACTCTGTGTGTGACAGGGTGCATTTCACCACAGACACTTGGATGAGTAGACATGGACAGGCCCGTTACATGTCGGTGACTGGGCACTGGGTAACTATGGCGACATCAGGAGAAGGGGCTGCTTTCCAAGTCTTGCCATCCCAATGAGTTGCTCGTTAATCCTCTGTATCTAGAAGTTCCTTCACTGCTTCTGCCTCCTCAACCTCCTCTCGATCCTCCACCTGCACCCGAAGCCTGTCTGGTAATGCCACCTGCGTTGTAACTGCGCAGAAGGAATCCTGCACACCTCCTCACTATGCTGTCACCAGGGCTCAACGGCATCAGGCAGTGTTTACATTGAAATGTCTGGGAAATGTGAGTCACACAGCTGAGAAGTTGTGGTCAGCTCTGGAGACCGAGTTCCATCAATGGTTGTCTCCACTCAACCTGCAGCCAGGGAAGGCTGTGTGCGACAATGCTGCAAACCTGGGTGCGGCCCTTTGCCGGGGCAATGTCACACACGTGCCTTGTATGGCTCACGTTTTGAACCTGGTTGTCCAGCAATTTTTATCCCACTATCCCGGACTAGATGGGCTTCTGCAGAGGGCACGGTCACTGTGTGCTCACTTCCGCCGTTCACATCGCGCAGTTCGACGACTTGCATCTCTACAGAAGTCGTTGGGCCTGCCAGTTCACTGGCTCAAATGCGATGTGCCCACACGGTGGAATTCAACTCTGCACATGTTGCAGCAACTGTGGCAGCACCGACGAGCCCTGGTGCAATACGTTATGATGTATAGCCTGGGCCAACGAGATCAAGAGGTGGGGCAAATCACGCTGCAGGAGTGGTCTCAGATCAGGGACCTATGTACCCTTCTTGTTATGATCCGGTGACCTTGGAGCAGCATGAAAACTTTCCCTGGAGTAGGTGGTAACTATACAGACTGCAAACCCTGATCTTTACACCGCAACTAGAAGTAGCCGTGGGGTGTGCCTAACAAAACCTAGACACCTCGACACAGCCGGAGGACTAAATACCCCTATAGATGGAAATAGGAATACTATCTTGCCTCAGAGCAGAACCCCAAAGAATAGGCAGCCCCCCACAAATAATGACTGTGAGTAGTAGAGGAAAAGACACACGCAGGCAGGAAACAGGATTTAGCAAATGAGGCCACACTAGCTAAATAGGAAAGAATAGGACAGGATACTAAGCGGTTAGTATTAAAAATCCCTCCAAAAAAATCCACAGCAGAAAATACAAAAACTCCACCATCTAACTAAAGATGTGGAGTGTATATCTGCAACTCCAGAGAATCCAACAAGACTGAGAAAACACTGACACAGTCTAAGCTGGACAAGAGAAAAACAAATGAATAGCACAGAATACAAGAATACTGCATGTGTGCCACAGAAAAAGAAACAGACACTTATCTTTTGCTGAATTGGCAGCTAAGTAGGAGAAGCCAGAAAATGATCCAACACTTCACAAGAAACATTGACAACTGGCAAGGACTAATGAGTCCTGCAAACCTAAATACCCCAGTCAGATTTGCAATCAGCAAATACACCTGTCCAGAACTGCAGGCCAGGGACAACTGCATTACCACCTACAGCCACCGGAGGGAGCCCAAAAGCAGAATTCACAACACCTTCTGCACAGTTTTGAAATAGCAACGAAGATGTTTAGTGCTGACGATGCCATTAGCATGACCATTCCGGTGATTTACATGCTGGAGCACACCTTACACAGTGTTCGGAGTCAGGTGGTGGAACAAGAGGAGGAGGAGGAGGAACAGGAGGAGTCGTATGCGGAAGGGATCATATCTCCAAGGTCAAGAAGGTTGGCAGCACCAAGGCGGCTGGCATTGGAGGCTGGGGGAGAGGGATAACCGAGGGCGCATGGTAGCAGCCAAACTGTTGAGGAAGGTGCAGGAGGTGAGGAAGAACTGGTGGACGAACTGGCGCTGATCAAATTTCTGTTGTGCGAGGTTGGGGGGAGAGGGCAGAAGAAGGAAGCATGATTCTCACCTCGCCACCACCAAGTCAACAAGGACTTGGTCCTCCTGGATGCGCAAGACACATGAGTGCCTTTTTGCTGCACTACCTGCAACATGACCCTCGGATTGTCAGAATCTGAAGTAATGCCGACTACTGGGTTGCCACACTCTTAGATCCCCAGTACAAAAGCAAATTTGGCGAAATAATTCCTGCCATAGAAAGGGATTCACGCATGCAGGAGTATCAGCAGAGACTGTTACAGAATCTAACATCTGCTTTTCCACAAAACACCAGTGGTGCACGTAGTGAATCTCTGAGTTCTAACTTGGCAACTGTGGGACTATCGAGTCATCACTCAAACCGTAACAGTAACATCGTATCTGGTGGTAACAGCAATTTTTTCCAATCGTTTCAAGGTTTTTTTAGACCATCCTTTGCAAGGCCACAGGAGACAAGAAGTCTGACGCACAGCCAACGCCTAGAGATTATGGTACAAGAGTATCTCCAAGTTAACATCGATGCCATGACTGTGGAACTGGACCCTTGCTCATTTTGGGCTTCCAATCTTGAAAAATGGCCTGAGCTCGCCACTCACGCCTTGGAGATCTTGTCGTACCCCGCAGCCAGCGTTCTCTCTGAACGTGTGTTCGGCGCTGCTGGTGGTGTGCTGACAGATAAGCGCACGCGGCTGTCCAGTGACAATGTAGACAGACTAACGTTCATCAAGATGAACAAATCCTGCATCCGCAAGGACTTTTCTACCTCTGTGTCATCTTGGGGAGACTAAAAGCTTGATGATTTTTGAAAATCACCTCACCAACCGTTTTAAAAAACTCTGGCGAAATTGAGGCCAGTAGTGTCTGTGGCCGAATTTTTGGGAAAAAATGGAGACTCTTTTATTTAGTCCCCTTGCTGAGTTTTACATGACGTTGCCATCGTCAATTCCAGGTAGGTGGGGTCGTCTGCAGAGTTGTTTACTCATACTATGGCCTGGGATTCAGAGGTCTGCTCCAAAGCATCAGTGTCTGCTAGTCAGCAGAGTAGCCCAGCCACCCACCGCCTGTTTACCTAAGTACTATTTTTAACGGCATCTGGCCCAGGAAATCCTTTTGGACCTAGTAGAATTTGGTGCTACTCAGCAGCGCACTTCACCCATGAAGCAAGCTACACCGCCTGTTTACCTAAGTACTATTTTTAACGGCATCTGGCCCAGGAAATCCTTTTGGGCCTAGTAGAATTTGGTGCTACTCAGCAGCGTACCCCACCCATGAAGCAAGCTACACCGCCTGTTTACCTAAGTACAATTTTGTAATGGCATATAGCCCAGGAAATCCTTTTGGGCCTAGTAGAATTTGGTGCTACTCAGCAGAGTACCCCACCCATGAAGCAAGCTACACCGCCTGTTTACCTAAGTACTATTTTTTAACGGCATCTGGCCCAAGAAATCCTTTTGGGCCTAGTAGCAATTTCTGCTACTCAGCAGAGTACCCCACCCTTGAAGCAAGCTACACCGCCTTCTTTTTTTCTCAATCTGACCCCGCGGCTCTGGGGTGTCCACTCTCCCTCCAGCTCTCTCCTTCTCACAGGTGGACTACGCGTGTTTTCACACTGTGGCGAATCTTTTGGGCCCAGGCATAAGCAGTCGTCGAGGTATTGGATAATATGTGCCGCCTTACAAACGTCCATGACGACACATTCGAGGAAGCAACTAAACGCCTCAAATAGTGAGCAGAATATGGAGCACCCCATGGGCAAACAGCGATCTATGTAGTATGCTCCTTCACAGAAGCAGCCCAATGGGAGGACACTATTCGGAGGCACAGGTAGTAACCGGAACTTCCCCTCAATGTCTGTTTTCACCATTAGGGTGCCCCTTCCCAACTTCTTGACCCGCCTGATTGCCTCATCAAAGGAGGTACAGTACATAGTACTGTACTTAGTTCCGCTTCAATGTTGTCGTTTACTGACCTGCCCCTTGGATATGACAAATGGTGGATTAGTCTGAATGTATTGGGTTCATTTTTTGGCACAACTCCCAATGGGGGTACCACTACGTCTTCTAAGGAAAGTGTTCTGAATGGACCCGCCGCCATTCTACCTAAAGATATTTCTTTTTTATTTTATTTTTTTAACGACGTCTGGGTGTTGGTAGGGTGATTTTAGATTTTTACTCCAGCCTTTCTTGATTTTAGAAGGGCATGACATGCCTATATCTGTGTCTCCTCCTCCTTTTACTCCTCCACCTCTTTTCTTTTCGCATGACTATATGTAGTTGTGACTTTCCAGAATTCGCGGCACACTGTGCCCGTCGCTGATTGGTCGAGGCAACCTTTATGACATCATCGTCGCCATGGCAACCATTATGACATCTACGTCGATACTGTGCCCGTCGCTGAATCAGAAACGTGAGATGTCTACGTCCTTTATGACATCATCGTCGCTGTGCCCGTTGCTGATTGGTCGAGGCCTGGTGGCCTCGACCAATCAGACGCGGGATTTCTACGTCCTTTATGACATCATCGTCGCTGTGCCCGTTGCTGATTGGCCGAGGCCTGGTGGCCTCGACCAATCAGAGACGCGGGATTTCTACGTCGATGCTGTGCCGGTCTCTGATTGGTCGAGGCCTGGCGGCCTCCACCAATCAGAGAGCCGGGATTTCCAGGACAGACAGACAGACAGAAAGACAGACAGACAGAAAGACAGACAGACAGACAGACGGAAAAACCCTTAGACAATTATATATATAGATTCTTGAATCTAAATGAGCATTTTGCTTAAGTAGCGTTCATTTTGCATTCCTTATATCTAATACTCATCGGCTTTCAAAACCGCGTGTTTCCAGACGCCGAGAACCGAGTTTCCGATCTGTTCAAACGCCTGCACCACTTGCTACAGCGCGCACATCACTTCCGGATGCTGAGACGCCGGCACACTGTGCCGTAACGTCACGTCCGGCGAGCGGACACTCCCACAATCGCGCCACCTCTCATATAGTGATGCACACCCAGAGGGGTGGTGACTGGGACAAAAGCATTCTGCAAAGAGAGAGTAAATGGATCTTTCGCCTCCAAACAATAACACCACAGGGCTTTCCAGGAATCATGGAAGCCACATCCCTTTTTCTATCATTCCTGCTCACGTAGGGTCCGCTGTGTCACTAAGTATGGGAACAAGATTATCTTGATGGATATTTTTCTAAATGTCTGAAGTTTAGGTATTTTTGATTTTTCTGAGTGGTTTTGACTCTGATTTGAAGCTCAAATATTCCTCGATCCATGGGGGTATAACATTGAAAACATGCATAAGTAAACCTCCACATACTGATTTTTGGGCTCGGGGTAAAGAAGTTTCCCCTGTTGTATTATAACCCCTTCATGACCGGGGGATTTTTCGTTTTTCCGTGTTCGTTTTTCGCTCCCCTCCTTCCCAGAGCCATAACTTTTTTATTTTTCTGTCAATTTGGCCATGTGAGGGCTTATTTTTTGCGGGACGAGTTGTACTTTTGAACGACATCATTGGTTTTAGCATGTCGTGTACTAGAAAACGGGAAAAAAATTCCAAGTGCGGTGAAATTGCAAAAAAAGTGCAATCCCACATTGGTTTTTTGTTTGGCTTTTTTGCTAGGTTCACTAAATGCTAAAACTGACCTGCCATTATGATTCTCCAGGTCATTACGAGTTCATAGACACCAAACATGACTAGGTTATTTTTTATCTAAGTGGTGAAAAAAAATTCCAAACTTTGCTAAAAAAAAAAAAAAAAAAAAAAAAATTGCGCCATTTTCCGATACTCGTAGCGTTTCCATTTTTCATCATCTGGGGTCGGTTGAGGGCTTATTTTTTGCGTGCCGAGATGACGTTTTTAATGATAGCATTTCAGTGCAGATACGTTCTTTTGATCGCCCGTTATTGCATTTTAATTCAATGTCGCGGCGACCAAAAAAACGTAATTCTGGCGTTTCGAATTTTTTTTCCGCTACGCTGTTTAGCGATCAGGTTAATACTTTTTTTTAATTGATAGATCGGGCGATTCTGAGCGCGGCGATACCAAATATGCGTAGATTTGATATTTTTTTTGTTGATTTATTTTGATTGGGGCGAAAGGGGGGTGATTTAAACTTTTATGTTTTTTTTATTTTTTTCACATTTTTTTAAACTTTTTTTTTAAACTTTTGCCATGCTTCAATAGCCTCCATGAGAGGCTAGAAGCAGGCATAGCACGATCGGCTCTGCTACATAGCAGCGATCTGCTGATCGCTGCTATGTAGCAGAATTGCACGTGTGCTGTGAGCGCCGACCACAGGGTGGCGCTCACAGCGACGGGCAATCAGTAACCATAGAGGTCTCAAGGACCTCTATGGTTACCATTCACAAGCATCGCCGACCCCCGATCATGTGACGGGGGTCGGCGATGACGTCATTTCCGGCCGCCCGGCCGGAAGCGGTACTTAAATGCCGCTGTCTGCGTTTGACAGCGGCATTTAACTAGTTAATAGGTGCGGGCAGATCGCGATTCTGCCCGCGCCTATTACGGGCACATGTCAGCTGTTCAAAACAGCTGACATGTCCCGGCTTTGGTGCGGGCTCACCGCGGAGCCCTGCATCAAAGCAGGGGAGCCGGCATCGGACGGTATAGTACGTCCGATGCCGGTAAGGGGATAAGATGAGGAGACATGAGTAAAGGTTTATAATATAGTACTTAATTAGACTCTGCACCTCATCGAGTATAATGCACTTTATGCGCATCACTATATGAGAAGTGGCGCGATTATGGGAGTGTCCGCTCACCGGACATGACGTTACAGCACAGTGTGCCGGCTTCTCAGCATCCGGAAGTGATGTGCGGACTGTAGCGCATGGGGCAGGCACTTGAACAGACCGGAAACTCGGCTCTCGGCGTCCGGAAACATGCGGTTTTGAACGCCGGTGAGTATTAGATATAAGGAAGGCAAAATGAACGCTACTTAAGCAAAATTGTCATTTTGATTCAAGAATATGGCGTAATCCCCTGATGATTCTATATTGGATGAAACGCTTTGGGAGGCACTATTCACAAAGTATGACCTGAAAGCAAAGGCGCGGATGTATTTTAAAAGCCGCAAGAGGGTCTATGTGAACTCAAGCTGCATTGAATCGGGACATTAATCGAGAAATGGCAGATGAGTATAAAATGATTTAACCATTATTTGAACTGCGCATAACAGCTGTCTTAAAACGTCTACCTTAAAGGGTTCTGGTAATAGAAACGGTATAGTGTTTACTGTCTGTGTGTGCGGCGGTTTTCTGTGTCTAAGGAGAAACATATTGATTTTCCTTTATGAGCATATTGTTGATGAGAGACACTGCCACCCCTATGGAGGTCACAAGGACTGTGATGATTATACTCTAAAAATGGAGGTCTAAAGGAGTTATCCCCATTTTCTATGTTTTGATGAGTCATGTCAATAATGGTATTTGGGACATAATCAGTTCTGCGCTAAATTACCTTTACCACCAAGGGTTCTAAATACAGTGAGTAAATTGTATGACAATACCGGGACAGGTTACCCGTTGGAGATTGTGGTGAACCATCCGAGAGTACTGTATTTCTTCTAACCAGAAACCATTATCATTGAGATTAAGATAATTGGATATAATATTGTGGCAGTGATATCATTTTATATGTGTTTTTCGTTTGTTGTTGTTTGCACCAAGCACTTTGTTTGCACTATATGTTTGCACTTTTTGAAGATTTTAGTATAAATAAAAGTTAAGTTTTATCTTGACATTTCAAGAACCCGCTACTGTTTATAGGAATTTTTTGTTTTTTGCTTAAATTGGAGTCTAGCTATTAACAGCGTAACTTTTGGTATGGCAGGTTTTCTATCCACGGGCATAAATACCAGTGCATGGATAAACGAGGCTAAGAGCGTTTTTTCAGATGGGGTCTTCTCTCTGAAAAAGTATACTCCATCCTTTTACTCCGCCTTTAAAGAATTTACTAAATTGTATAAAGAACAAATAACATCATGGAGGGAGGTACAGAGTCTCGATAACTATATCAGAGCAGGGATCGTACCGAGACATCTAAGAATCCCCATTTCCCCGGGTTATAGGTATAAGAGCACAGAGCTTCTAAATAAGTGGGAGAAAGAGGTGACTGACAGCTCAATGAGGCTGATTAGACTACTCCTTGAGGAAGAGAGGTTGATACTTGCTAAATTTAATGATAATTTAAATAAACAAATAGAGATTACAAAAAATTTCTCTACTGAGCCAGAGTTTAATACAAAAGAGAAAAGTCTTCAAAATACTATTGAAAAATTTCTATTTCATTTAAAAGAAAAGAAACATACATTTTTCATAAGGGATTTTCAAGACTTCTGGGACAATAAGGCCTATTTTATACCAAACCCCAAACAGCCCAGACCTCAGGAGACCGATTTATCATCCTCTGAGGCTGAATTTTCGGATTTGGAGATAAGGTTTAAAAACTCAAGGGGCAAATCAAGAGGAAGAGGGGGTACACGAGGAGGAAGAGGGGCCAATAGAGGTTCACCACAGGGGGATCGTTTTTTAGACCTCAGTTATCTCTTGAGGAACAGGTTCAATCCCCGGAATCCCATTTAGGAAAGAGTATTATCAACTTGTCCTCTGGACCCCTAAGTGAGGAACAAATGTCTGTCCTAAGCAAAGGCCTGTCTTTTGTCCCTACAACAGACTATGAAAGTTTTGAAGCAGTAAAAGATCTCAACCTCTTTGTCCGAAGACTAAAATGGAGACAACATTTCATTAGCGAGGATTAAAAGCGATGTACCAAATTGGGTATAGATGAAGATCTTTTGAGTGATGTTACCAGCCCCAGAGGGGTGGTGACTGGGACAAAAGCATTCTGTAAAGAGAGAGTAAATGGATCTTTCGCCTCCAAACAATAACACAACAGGGTCTGAATGACCAGCTGAGCTTTTCTTCCTTCTTATAGAGATAGGGTGTAGTAGGGCACACGTATAACAGGGACAGCCACCGTTGAGTGGGGGCGCCACTGCGCAGGACTAGGGTGCCAACATCCGCAACAGGTAGGGGTTAAGTCAGGTAGGGCTTTCCAGGGATCATGGAAGCCACATCCCTTTTTCTATCATTCCTGCTCACGTAGGGTCCGCTGTGTCACTAAGTATGGGAACAAGATTATCTTGATGGATATTTTTCTAAATGTCTGAAGTTTAGGTATTTTTGATTTTTCTGAGTGGTTTTGACTCTGATTTGAAGCTCTAATATTCCTCGATCCATGGGGGAATAACATTGAAAACATGCATAGGTAAACCTGCACATACTGATTTTTGGGCTTGGGGTAAAGAAGTTTCCCCTGTTGTATTATAAGATGAGAAGACATGAGTAAAGGTTTATAATATAGTATTTAACCAGACTCTGCACCTCATCGAGTATAATGCGCTTTATGCGCATCACTATATGAGAAGCGGCGCGATTGTGGGAGTGTCCACTCACCGGACATGACGTTACAGCACAGTGTGCCGGCTTCTCAGCATCCGGAAGTGATGTGCGGACTGGAGCGCATGGTGCAGGCGCTTGAACAGACCAGAAACTCGGCTCTCGGCGTCCGGAAACACGCGGTTTTGAACGCCGGTGAGTATTAGATAAAAGGAAGGCAAAATGAATGCTACTTAAGCAAAATTTTCATTTTGATTCAAGAATATGGCATAATCCCCTGATGATTCTATATTGGATGAAAGTATTCACAAAGTATGACCTGAAAGCAAAGATGCGGATGTATTTTAAAAGCCGCAAGAGGGTCTATGTGAACTCAGGCTGCATTGAATCGGGACATTAATCGAGAAATGGCAGATGAGTATAAAACGATTTAACCATTATTTGAACTGCGCATAACAGCTGTCTTAAAACGTCTACCTTAAAGGGTTCTGGTAATAGAAACGGTATAGGGTTTACTGGCTGTGTGTGCGGCGGTTTTCTGTGTCTAAGGAGAAACATATTGATTTTCCTTTATAAGCATATTGTTGATGAGAGACACTGCCACCCCTATGGAGGTCACAATGACTGTGATGATTATAATCTAAAAATGGAGGTCTAAAGGAGTTATCCCACATTTTCAATGTTTTGATGAGTCATGTCAGTAATGGTATTTTGGACATAATCAATTCTGTGCTAAATTACCTATACCACCAAGGGTTCTAAATACAGTGGGTAAATTGTATGACAATACCAGGACAGGTTACCCGTTGGAGACTGTGGTGAACCATCCAAGAGCACCGTATTTCTTCTAACGAGAAACCATTAGCATTGAGATTAAGATAATTGGATATAATATTGTGGCAGTGATATAATTTTATATGTGTTTTTCGTTTGTTGTTGTTGTTTGCACCATGCACTTTGTTTGCACTATATGTTTGTACTTTTTGAAGATTTTAGTATAAATAAAAGTTAAGTTTTATCTTGACATTTCAAGAACCCACTACTGTTTATAGGAATTTTTTGGTTTTTGCTTAAATTGGAGTCTAGCTATTGACAATGGCCGGAACCTGGTGGTGGCTCTGAGGCAAGGTGAGCTCACACGCGTACCTTGCCTGGCTACCTCGTGGTTCAACATTTTGTGAAAAGCTACCCGGAGCTGCCGGATCTGCTAATGAAAGTATGCCATCTGTCTGCCCATTTCAGAAAGTCAGTTACAGCTTCAGCCGCCCTTGCCGTGCTTCAGTAGCGTTTGCAGCTTCCGGCTCACCGACTGGTGTGTGATGTCCCCACGCACTGGAATTCTACGCTGCATATGTTGGAAAAGATTTGTGAGCAGAAGAGGGCAGTTGTTGACTATGAACATCAACAAGGCAATGATGTCATAAGCAGAGTCACCATTCCACTTCTCAGCAGTCTGAAAACCTCTCTGCTCACAATTAAAGAAGATGCATTGCAGGCAGAACATGAGGACATGGAACAAGGAACCATACAGGGGGATTACACTCAGCCCAGCCTCATGTCTTCCCAACGTGGATTGGTAGACAATGAGGAGGAGGAGGAAGAACAGGAGCTACTTTCATGCTGTATAGACAGTACTACAAGCACAGCTGTCATACCGTCTGTTCAGCGGGAATGGCCTGAGGACAGAGAGGAGGAGGATGACAGCATGGTTAGTCGTTCTGTTGGTGAGGACACGGAAGTCTTGCCTGTTAGCAGTCAAGCACGCATGACTGACATTATGTTGCGCTGCGTTTCACGTGACCCTCGCATTATAAAAATTTTGGGTGACATTCATTACTGGTTGGTGACACTTCTAGACCCATGCTACAAGGAGACCTTTCAATCTCTTATTCCAGAGGCAGAGAGGTGTACTAAAATGTTGCAGTACCAGTGGGCTCTTGTAGCGGAATTACTTAAAAAATTCCCATGTGAGAACCCTGGCAGCAGATGTCAGTGTTTCTTGTACAACCAAGGAGTCCAAGCAAGAGAGACAGAAGTACAATCCAGCTCAGGCAGGGGAACAATGGCAAAGTTCTTGGACGGTTTTCTCAGACCCTCCCATCGTGCCGGCACAAAGGCAAGGGGTGCTGTCACAAGAAGTGCAATGTTTGGGAAGATGCTGAGGGAGTACCTTGCAGATCGTAAAAAACGTCCTCCGGTATTCCTCTGTGCCTTTTAATTATTGGGTATTCAAGCTGTACACATGGCATGAACTGGTTCTCTATGCTTTGGCCTGCCCTGCTGCTAGCATTCTTTTTAGTGCCACTGGTGGAATTATAACAGATAAGTGCATCCGCCTGTCAACTGAAAATGCTGACAGGCTAACTCTTATAAAAATGAAGAAGGGCTGGATTGGGCAAGACTTCTGTACACCACCAAGTGAAATCAGCTAAACATAACCTCTAAAACATTCTGTTTTTTGGAGAGGTATATTCTCATGCACCTCTTCACAACCACACATGGGTATACACTTCCAGATTTGGTCTGTTTATTTGTTATCCTCCTCCTTATCCTCATCCTCATCCTCCACAACCAGTAGAACACCAGGGTGAATGGATTCCGTGAAGCCAAAGTCACACATTTGTTTGTGCAATGGTGTTTTCATGATGCCCATTACTAATTGGAAACCAAAACAAATGTTACTCCCACAGGGGAAATGTCATAAAAAAAAGAGATGTAGGTCTATTATTCCCATGTGTTCTTATATTTTCCATTTTCGCTATATCTGGACAGTCCTCTAATGAGGTAGTGTATACTTCTACAATAGAAAATTGTTCAAAGACTTTTATATTATATTTTTATTTATAGCCCTGTCTCTGAGCTGTTGCTAGGGACAAACATATCTTGTTGGACACATTCTGGCTTCAAATCTATGAACCTGTGTTCGCCCCTCCCTTTTGTTATTTACTTTCATCAGTGGATTCACATTTTTTATTTATTTGCTTGATTTAATTATGATTTATCTTTATGTCTCCTCATTCTCCACCACTAGATCACCAGGCTTAACGTGCCGCTACAGGCAGTCCAAGTTTTGGAAAAACTTACATATCATACTGGGAACTAGAATCAAACTTAGTGAACATAAATCCCCTTAAAACAAACTTTATTATACCAATATGTCTAAAAGCATACACCAACCCAGTGCTATATGGCAGCAAAAAAAGTCTGCCTAAAAATTGACCAAGGTCTAGTGCATACCCTACAATAATCTTTCCTGCCCCCTGCCTGGCTGTGGAGGTTGGCACCCTAATAACGATTTTTTGGCGCCCCCACTCAATGTGGACTAACCCTCACTGCCCTATCTCACCCTACAATGCAGGTGAGAAAACAATAATATAAGAACAGAGATGAAGAAAGCAAAAAAATGGTCAAAAGAATAAAAAAACACAATATAATGAAATCAGCAAAAATGGGGCAGGTGCAGGACACATGCTGGAATTCAACAGAGGTCCAACCCTTTTCGATAACCAGCCAATGAGTACTGCTAATTTGCAATGGGTATGCTGCCAGATATGCCACATAAAGCAAAAAGAGCAAAATGTAGAACAAATACTCTGATTTTACAGGGATCCAGCCCTTTTGATAACCAAACAGTCAATCCTACTAATTTGCAATAGATATGCTATCAGATATGCCCACATAGATTTAATATTTTAGCATGAACTCATAGCTGCCTGTCTGGTTTCAACATAGATGTAAAATAATCAGTACAAAACCCCCTTAAATGGGGCCAACAGCAAAAGACGCGTTGAGGCGCAGAATGTTCTGTGTTATGATAAGGTAATTCAGTACCACAATGGACATAGAGGTCAGAGCACATACAGTGACCTGACAATAACCCAAAAACATTGAACGAGCTCTGAGACGTGGGAACTCTGCTGACCGCAATCCCTAATCCTCTCCAACCACACTAGAGGCAGCCGTGGATTGCGCCTAATGCTCCCTATGCAACTCGGCACAGCCTGAGAAACTAGCTAGCCTGAAGATAGAAAATAAGCCTACCTTGCCTCAGAGAAATACCCCAAAGGAAAAGGCAGCCCCCACATATAATGACTGTGAGTTAAGATGAAAAGACAAACGTAGAGATGAAATAGATTTAGCAAAGTGAGGCCCGACTTTCTGAACAGAGCGAGGATAGGAAAGGTAACTTTGCGGTCAACACAAAACCCTACAAAAAAAACGCAAAGGGGGCAAAAAGACCCTCCGTACCGAACTAACGGCACGGAGGTACCCCCTCTGCGTCCCAGAGCTTCCAGCAAGCAGGAAAAAACAAATAGACAAGCTGGACAGAAAAAAACAGCAAACAAAATAGCAAAGCAGAACTTAGCTATGCAAAGCAGCAGGCCACAGGAACGATCCAGGAGGAAACAGGTCCAATACTAGAACATTGACTGGAGGCCAGGATCAAAGCACTAGGTGGAGTTAAATAGAGCAGCACCTAACGACTTCACCACATCACCTGAGGAAGGAAACTCAGAAGCCGCAGTACCACTTTCCTCCACCAACGGAAGCTCACAGAGAGAATCAGCCGAAGTACCACTTGTGACCACAGGAGGGAGCTCTGCCACAGAATTCACAACAGTACCCCCCCTTGAGGAGGGGTCACCGAACCCTCACCAGAGCCCCCAGGACGACCAGGATGAGCCATATGAAAGGCACGAACAAGAAACACGAAAATCCAAAATCTTCTCCACAATATACTCCAACTCCCCCTCCACCAAAACCGGGGCAGGAGGATCAACAGCTGGAACCATAGGTGCCACGTATCTCCGCAACAATAACCTATGGAATACGTTATGTATGGAAAAAGAATCTGGAAGGGTCAGACGAAAAGACACAGGATTAAGAACCTCAGAAATCCTATACGGACCAATGAAACGAGGTTTAAACTTAGGAGAGGAAACCTTCATAGGAATATGACGAGAAGATAACCAAACCAAATCCCCAACACGAAGTCGGGGACCCACACAGCATCTGCGATTAGCGAAACGTTGAGCCTTCTCCTGGGACAAGGTCAAATTGTCCACTACATGAGTCCAAATCTGCTGCAACCTGTCCACCACAGTATCCACACCAGGACAGTCCGAAGACTCAACCTGCCCTGAAGAGAAACGAGGATGGAACCCAGAGTTGCAGAAAAACGGCGAAACCAAGGTAGCCGAGCTGGCCCGATTATTAAGGGCGAACTCAGCCAAAGGCAAAAAGGACACCCAGTCATCCTGATCAGCAGAAACAAAGCATCTCAGATATGTTTCCAAGGTCTGATTGGTTCGTTCGGTCTGGCCATTAGTCTGAGGATGGAAAGCCGAGGAAAAAGACAAGTCAATGCCCATCCTACCACAAAAGGCTCGCAAAAACCTCGAAACAAACTGGGAACCTCTGTCAGAAACGATATTCTCTGGAATGCCATGTAAACGAACCACATGCTGGAAGAACAATGGCACCAAATCAGAGGAGGAAGGTAATTTAGACAAGGGTACTAAATGGACCATCTTAGAGAAGCGATCACAGACCACCCAAATGACTGACATCTTTTGAGAGACGGGAAGATCTGAAATAAAATCCATAGAGATATGTGTCCAAGGCCTCTTCGGGACCGGCAAGGGCAAAAGCAACCCACTGGCACGAGAACAGCAGGGCTTAGCCCGAGCACAAATCCCACAGGACTGCACAAAAGAACGCACATCCCGCGACAGAGATGGCCACCAAAAGGATCTAGCCACTAACTCTCTGGTACCAAAGATTCCAGGATGACCAGCCAACACCGAACAATGAACCTCAGAGATAACTTTATTAGTCCACCTATCAGGGACAAACAGTTTCTCCGCTGGGCAACGATCAGGTTTATTAGCCTGAAATTTTTGCAGCACCCGCCGCAAATCAGGGGAGATGGCAGACACAATTACTCCCTCTTTGAGGATACCCGCCGGCTCAAATAAACCCGGAGAGTCGGGCACAAAACTCCTAGACAGAGCATCCGCCTTCACATTTTTAGAGCCCGGAAGGTACGAAATCACAAAGTCAAAACGGGCAAAAAACAGCGACCAACGAGCCTGTCTAGGATTCAACCGCTTGGCAGACTCGAGATAAGTCAAGTTCTTATGATCAGTCAAGACCACCACGCGATGCTTAGCTCCTTCAAGCCAATGACGCCACTCCTCGAATGCCCACTTCATGGCCAGCAACTCTCGATTGCCCACATCATAATTTCACTCAGCAGGCGAAAACTTCCTGGAAAAGAAGGCGCATGGTTTCATCACCGAGCAATCAGAACTTCTCTGCGACAAAACAGCCCCTGCTCCAATCTCAGAAGCATCAACCTCGACCTGGAATGGAAGCGAAACATCTGGTTGACACAACACAGGGGCAGAAGAAAAACGACGCTTCAGCTCTTGAAAAGCTTCCACAGCAGCAGAAGACCAATTGACCACATCAGCACCCTTCTTGGTCAAATCGGTCAATGGTTTAGCAATACTAGAAAAATTGCAGATGAAGCGACGATAAAAATTAGCAAAACCCAGGAACTTTTGCAGACTTTTCAGAGATGTCGGCTGAGTCCAATCATGGATGGCTTGGACCTTAACAGGGTCCATCTCGATAGTAGAAGGGGAAAAGATGAACCCCAAAAATGAAACCTTCTGAACACCAAAGAGACACTTTGATCCCTTCACAAACAAAGAATTAGCACGCAGGACCTGAAACACCGTTCTGACCTGCTTCACATGAGACTCCCAATCATCCGAGAAGATCAAAATGTCATCCAAGTACACAATCAGGAATTTATCCAGGTACTCTCGGAAGATGTCATGCATAAAGGACTGAAACACTGATGGAGCATTTGCAAGTCCGAATGGCATTACTAGATACTCAAAATGGCCCTCGGGCGTATTAAATGCAGTTTTCCATTCATCGCCTCGCTTAATACGCACAAGATTATACGCACCACGAAGATCTATCTTGGTGAACCAACTAGCCCCCTTAATCCGAGCAAACAAATCAGATAACAACGGCAAGGGGTACTGAAATTTAACCGTGATCTTATTTAGAAGGCGGTAATCTATACAAGGTCTCAGCGAACCATCCTTCTTGGCTACAAAAAAGAACCCTGCTCCTAATGGCGACGATGACGGGCGAATATGCCCCTTCTCCAAGGACTCCTTCACATAACTCCGCATAGCGGCGTGCTCAGGCACAGATAAATTAAACAGTCGACCTTTTGGGAATTTACTACCAGGAATCAAATCGATAGCACAATCACAATCCCTATGCGGAGGTAGGGTATCGGACTTGGGCTCATCAAATACATCCCGGTAATCAGACAAGAACTCTGGAACCTCAGAAGGGGTGGATGACGAAATAGTCAGAAATGGGACATCACCATGTACCCCCTGACAACCCCAGCTGGACACAGACATGGATTTCCAATCTAATACTGGATTATGGACTTGTAGCCATGGCAACCCCAATACGACCACATCATGCAGATTATGCAACACCAGAAAGCGAATAACCTCCTGATGTGCAGGAGCCATGCACATGGTCAGCTGGGTCCAGTACTGAGGCTTATTCTTGGCCAAAGGCGTAGCATCAATTCCTCTCAATGGAATAGGACACTGCAAGGGCTCCAAGAAAAACCCACAACGCCTAGCATACTCCAAGTCCATCAAATTCAGGGCAGCGCCTGAATCCACAAATGCCATGACAGAATACGATGACAAAGAGCAGATCAAGGTAACGGACAGAAGAAATTTTGACTGTACCGTACCAATGGTGGCAGACCTAGCGAACCGCTTAGTGCGCTTAGGACAATCAGAGATAGCATGAGTGGAATCACCACAGTAGAAACACAGCCCATTCAGACGTCTGTGTTCTTGCCGTTCAACTCTGGTCAAAGTCCCATCGCACTGCATAGGCTCAGGATTAAGCTCAGGTAATACCTCCAAATGGTGCACAGATTTATGCTCACGCAAGCGTCGACCGATCTGAATGGCCAAAGACATAGACTCATTCAGACCAGCAGGCATAGGAAATCCCACCATGACATCCTTAAGGGCTTCAGAGAGACCCTTTCTGAAAATAGCTGCGAGCGCACCTTCATTCCATTGAGTGAGTACGGACCACTTTCTAAATTTCTGACAATATACCTCTATCTCATCCTGACCCTGACACAGAGCCAGCAAATTTTTCTCTGCCTGATCCACTGAATTAGGTTCATCGTACAGCAATCCGAGAGCCAGGAAAAACGCATCGATATTACTTAATGCAGGATCTCCTGACGGAAGAGAAAATGCCCAATCCTGAGGGTCGACACGTAAAAAAGAAATAATGATCCTAACTTGTTGAACTGGGTCACCTGAGGAGCGAGGTTTCAAAGCCAGAAATAGTTTACAATTATTTTTGAAACTCAGAAATTTAGTTCTATCTCCAAAAAACAAATCAGGAATAGGAATTCTCGGTTCTAACATAGAATTCTGAACCACAAAGTCTTGAATATTTTGTACTCTTGCCGTGAGCTGATCCACACATGAAGACAGACCTTTAATGTCCATCGCTACACCTGTGTCCTGAACCACCCAAATGTCAAGGGGAAAAAAAAGGCAAAACACAGTGCAGAGAAAAAAAAATGGTCTCAGAACTTTTTTTTCCCCTCTATTGAGAATCATTAGTACTTTTGGCCTCCAGTACTGTTATGATAAGGTAATTCAGTACCACAATGGACATAGAGGTCAGAGCACATACAGTGACCTGACAATAACCCAAAAACATTGAACGAGCTCTGAGACGTGGGAACTCTGCTGACCGCAATCCCTAATCCTCTCCAACCACACTAGAGGCAGCCGTGGATTGCGCCTAACGCTTCCTATGCAACTCGGCACAGCCTGAGAAACTAGCTAGCCTGAAGATAGAAAATAAGCCTACCTTGCCTCAGAGAAATACCCCAAAGGAAAAGGCAGCCCCCACATATAATGACTGTGAGTTAAGATGAAAAGACAAACGTAGAGATGAAATAGATTTAGCAAAGTGAGGCCCGACTTTCTGAACAGAGCGAGGATAGGAAAGGTAACTTTGCGGTCAACACAAAACCCTACAAAAACCACGCAAAGGGGGCAAAAAAGCCCTCCGTACCGAACTAATGGCACGGAGGTACCCCCTCTGCGTCCCAGAGCTTCCAGCAAGCAGGAAAAAACAAATAGACAAGCTGGACAGAAAAAAACAGCAAACAAAATAGCAAAGCAGAACTTAGCTATGCAGAGCAGCAGGCCACAGGAACAATCCAGGAGGAAACAGGTCCAATACTAGAACATTGACTGGAGGCCAGGATCAAAGCACTAGGTGGAGTTAAATAGAGCAGCACCTAACGACTTCACCACATCACCTGAGGAAGGAAACTCAGAAGCCGCAGTACCACTTTCCTCCACCAACGGAAGCTCACAGAGAGAATCAGCCGAAGTACCACTTGTGACCACAGGAGGGAGCTCTGCCACAGAATTCACAACAGTTCTGATAAGTAACGGGCATCATTGCATATGCTATTGACATACCCTATGGGAATGCTTAAAGGGACACTGTCACCTGAATTTGGAGGGAACAATCTTCAGCCATGGAGGCGGGGTTTTGGGGTGTTTGATTCACCCTTTCCTTACCCGCTGGCTGCATGCTGGCTGCAATATTGGATTGAAGTTCATTCTCTGTCCTCTGTAGTACATGCCTGCACAAGTGGCACTGGCTGAAGAAAGAGCCAGACTTAAATAGCCGAGCAGAAGAGACGATAAGTGGAGGCAGCTGATGACAGCTAACTCCAAGGAGCAGCCATACCACTAGAAACCACAAGAGGGAGCCCAAGAGCAGAACTCACAAAAATGCCACTTGCAACCACCGGAGGGAGCCCAAGAGCGGAATTCACAACAGTACCCCCCTTTTGAGGAGGGGTCACCGAACCCTCACCAGAGCCCCCAGGCCGATCAGGACGAGCCAAGTGAAAAGCACGAACCAAATCGGTGGCATGGACATCGGAGGCAACAACCCAAGAATTATCCTCCTGGCCATAACTCTTCCACTTGACAAGATACTGAAGCCTCCGCCTCGAAAAACGAGAATCCAAAATCTTCTCAACCTCATATTCCAACTCTCCCTCAACCAACACCGGGGCAGGAGGGTCAACCGAGGGAACAACGGGCACCACATATCTCCGCAACAAAGATCTATGGAAAACATTATGAATGGCAAAAGAGGCAGGAAGAGCCAAACGAAAAGACACCGGATTAATAATTTCAGAAATTTTATAAGGACCAATAAACCGAGGCTTAAACTTAGGAGAAGAAACCTTCATAGGAACATGACGAGAAGACAACCAAACCAAATCCCCCACACGAAGCCGGGGACCAACACACCGACGGCGGTTAGCAAAACGTTGAGCCCTTTCCTGAGACAACGTCAAATTGTCCACCACATGAGTCCAAATCTGCTGCAGCCTGTCCACCACAGAATTAACACCAGGACAATCAGAAGGCTCAACCTGCCCAGAAGAAAAACGAGGATGAAAACCAAAATTACAAAAGAAAGGTGAAACCAAAGTAGCCGAACTAGCCCGATTATTAAGGGCAAACTCGGCCAACGGCAAGAAAGACATCCAATCATCCTGATCAGCAGACACAAAGCATCTCAAATAGGTCTCCAAGGTCTGATTAGTTCGCTCAGTTTGGCCATTAGTCTGAGGATGAAACGCCGAAGAAAAAGACAAATCAATGCCCATCCTAGCACAAAAGGCCCGCCAAAATCTAGAGACAAACTGAGAACCTCTGTCAGACACAATATTCTCCGGAAAGCCATGCAAACGAACCACATGCTGAAAAAATAATGGAACCAGATCTGAGGAGGAAGGCAACTTAGGCAAAGGTACCAGATGGACCATTTTAGAGAACCGGTCACAAACAACACAGATAACAGACATCTTCTGGGAAACAGGAAGATCCGAAATAAAATCCATGGAAATATGCGTCCAGGGCCTCTCAGGGACCGGCAAAGGCAAAAGCAACCCACTAGCGTGGGAACAGCAAGGCTTGGCCCAGGCGCAAGTCCCACAGGACTGCACAAAAGCACGCACATCGCGAGACAAGGAAGGCCACCAAAAGGACCTAGCAACCAAATCTCTGGTACCAAAAATCCCAGGATGACCAGCCAACACTGAACAATGAACCTCAGAAATAACCTTACTTGTCCAGCTTCCCCACAGGACAGCGGTCAGGCCTATCAGCCTGAAATTCCTGAAGCACCCGCCGCAAATCAGGAGAGATAGCAGAAAGAATCACCCCCTCCTTTAGAATGCCAACCGGCTCAAGGACTCCAGGAGAATCAGGCAAAAAACTCCTAGAGAGGGCATCAGCCTTAACATTCTTAGATCCCGGAAGATACGAGACCACAAAATCAAAACGGGAGAAAAACAGGGACCATCGAGCCTGTCTAGGATTCAGCCGCTTGGCCGACTCGAGGTAAATCAGATTCTTATGATCGGTCAGGACCACAACACGGTGTTTAGCTCCCTCAAGCCAATGTCGCCACTCCTCAAACG
Source organism: Ranitomeya imitator (assembly GCF_032444005.1). Taxonomy (NCBI): domain Eukaryota; kingdom Metazoa; phylum Chordata; class Amphibia; order Anura; family Dendrobatidae; genus Ranitomeya; species Ranitomeya imitator. Next base: position 79,934,854 of record NC_091282.1, read on the forward strand.
CCCACTTCATAGCCAACAACTCCCGATTGCCGACATCATAATTGCGTTCCGCAGGCGAAAACTTTCTGGAAAAAAAGCACACGGTTTCATCAAAGAACCATCAGACTCCCTCTGAGACAAAACGGCCCCTGCCCCAATCTCAGAAGCGTCGACCTCAACCTGAAAAGGAAGAGAAACATCCAGTTGATGCAACACAGGGGCAGAAGTAAATCGGCGTTTAAGCTCCTGAAAGGCCTCAACAGCCTCAGAGGACCAATTCGTCACATCAGCGCCTTTCTTCATCAAATCAGTAAGGGGCTTAACCACACTGGAAATGTTGGCAATGAAACGGCGATAGAAATTAGCAAAGCCCAAAAATTTTTGAAGACCCTTCACAGATGTGGGTTGGATCCAGTCATGAATAGCTTGGACCTTAACAGGATCCATTTCTATAGACGAGGGAGAAAAAATAAAACCCAAAAAAGAGACCTTCTGAACTCCGAATAGGCACTTAGACCCCTTCACAAATAAAGCATTATCACGAAGGATCTGGAACACCATCCTGACCTGCTTCACATGAGACTCCCAATCATCGGAAAAAATCAAAATATCGTCCAAATATACGACCATGAATTTATCAAGATAATTGCGGAAAATATCATGCATGAAAGACTGGAACACAGATGGAGCATTAGAGAGCCCAAATGGCATCACAAGGTATTCAAAATGGCCTTCGGGCGTATTAAATGCAGTTTTCCATTCGTCACCCTGTTTAATACGAACAAGATTATATGCCCCTCGGAGGTCAATCTTAGTAAACCAACTAGCCCCCTTAATCTGAGCAAACAAATCAGTAAGCAAAGGCAAGGGGTATTGGAATTTGACCGTGATCTTATTAAGAAGACAATAATCAATACAGGGTCTCAAGGAGCCATCCTTCTTAGCAACAAAAAAGAAACCCGCTCCCAATGGTGACGAAGAGGGCCGAATATGCCCTTTCTCCAAAGATTCCTTAACATAGCTCCGCATGGCGGCATGCTCTGGCACAGACAGATTGAAAAGTCGGCCCTTAGGGAACTTAAAACCAGGAATCAAGTTAATAGCACAATCACAGTCCCTATGTGGAGGAAGGGAACTGGACTTGGGCTCATCAAATACATCCTGGAACTCCGACAAAAACTCAGGGACCTCAGAAGAGGGGGAAGAGGAAATTGACATCAATGGAATGTCACTATGTACTCCTCGACAACCCCAACTAGTCACCGACATAGTTTTCCAATCCAGCACCGGATTATGTTCCTGTAACCATGGAAATCCCAGTACAACAACATCATGCAGGTTATGCAACACCAGAAAACGGCAATCTTCCTGATGTGCAGGAGCCATGTACATAGTCATCTGTGTCCAGTACTGAGGTTTATCCTTGGCCAAGGGTGTAGCATCAATGCCCCTCAAAGGAATAGGGCTCTGCAAAGGCTGCAAGGAAAAACCACAGCGCCTGGCGAATTCTAAGTCCATTAAGTTCAGGGCAGCGCCTGAATCCACAAATGCCATGACAGAAAAGGACGACAATGAGCAAATCAGGGTCACAGATAAGAGAAATTTAGGCTGTATAGTACTAATGGTAACAGACCTAGCAACTCTCTTAGTACGCTTAGGGCAATCAGAGATAACATGAGCCGAATCACCACAGTAAAAACACAGCCTATTCTGACGTCTGAATTCCTGCCGTTCTGTTCTAGTCAAAATCCTATCACATTGCATAGGTTCAGGACTTTGCTCAGAGGATACTGCCATATGGTGCACAGCTTTGCGCTCGCGCAGACGCCGATCAATCTGAATGGCTAGAGACATAGATTCGCTCAAACCGGCAGGCGTAGGAAAGCCCACCATAACATCTTTAAGGGTTTCAGAAAGACCTTTTCTGAAAATAGCAGCCAGAGCCTCCTCATTCCATTTAGTGAGCACAGACCATTTTCTAAATTTCTGGCAGTATAACTCTGCCGCTTCCTGACCTTGACACAAGGCCAACAGGGTTTTTTCTGCATGATCCACAGAATTAGGTTCGTCATACAATAATCTGAGCGCTTGAAAAAATGCATCTACATTCAATAATGCCGGATCCCCTGTTTCAAGAGAAAAAGCCCAGTCTTGAGGGTCACCACGCAGCAAGGATATGATGATTTTTACTTGCTGAATGGGATCACCAGAAGAACGGGGTTTCAAAGCAAAAAACAATTTGCAGTTATTTTTAAAGTTCAAAAACTTGGATCTGTCCCCAAAAAACAAATCAGGAGTAGGAATTCTGGGCTCTAAAGCCGGAGTCTGGACAACATAGTCTTGGATAATCTGTACTCTTGCAGCAAGTTGATCCACACGAGAAAACAAACCCTGAACATCCATGCCAAAGCATATATCCTGAACCACACAGATATCAAGAGGAAAAAAAAAAGACAAACCAAAGCACAGAAAAAAAAATGGTTCAGAACTTTCTTTTCCTTCTTTTGAGATGCATTTAATTCATTTTTGGGCCACTTGTACTGTTATGATCTGGTGGTTTAGGAACAACATGAGACAAGCTCTGAAGGAGGTGGTATCTGTACTGACCGCAAACCCTGAACCTAGCAGTGCAACTAAAAATAGCCGTGGGGGGTACCTGACGCTCCCTAGACCCCTCGGCACAGACTAAGATCTAACTTCCCCTAAAGATGGAAACAGGAAACCTATCTTGCCTCAGAGAAAATCCCCAAAGGAAAGATAGCCCCCCACAAATATTGACGGTGAGAGGAGGGGAAAATAACATACGCAGAAATGAAATCAGATTTTAGCATAGGAGGCCAGTCTAGCTTGATAGATAGGACAGGAAAGGATACTGTGCGGTCAGTATAAAAACTACAAAACAATCCACACAGAGTTTACAAAAATCTCCACACCTGACTAAAGGTGTGGAGGGTAAATCTGCTTCCCAGAGCTTCCAGCTAACAGAAATAATCCATACTGACAAGCTGGACAAATATAGAATGCACAGAACAATAAGTCCACAACATGTGGACTGAAATGAGCAAAGCCAGAACTTATCTTTGCAAAAATTGGTCAGGAAACCAGGAGAATCCAAGCAGAGATGTGAATCCAGCCAGGAAACATTGACAAGTGGCACTGGCTGAAGAAAGAGCCAGACTTAAATAGCCGAGCAGAAGAGACGATAAGTGGAGGCAGCTGATGACCGCTAACTCCAAGGAGCAGCCATACCACTAGAAACCACAAGAGGGAGCCCAAGAGCAGAACTCACAAAAGTGCCACTTACAACCACCGGAGGGAGCCCAAGAGTGGAATTCACAACAGGTGTCTATGATGCCCATAGTGTATTTTTTAAAATTTTACCCCCCCGGGGAAATGTTTGTCAGCCCATGCACTTAGTGTATGGGCATTACGAGGCTAGGAGACCCACTCCTTTGTAATGGGACAGTTTTTTTATTGAGGCCCTCCTCCATGTTTTTTCCAAGGGGGGATTGGGGTGCGTGCAAATTTGGGTCAAGGCGGCCCTTGCATTCAATGCATAAGGAAATAGTATGGCAGGACCAACTTAAGAATGTGAAGTGGGTTTTCCTGTGGCCATCCAGTACCTTGGTTCAAAGGCTTATTGGGATGCATATGACTTGGTAGCAGGGCAGGCCTTGCAGTTAATACATAACAAAACAGCATGGAAGGACCAACTGTAGATGTGAAGTGGGGTTTCCTGTGGCCATCAGGCACCTGGGTTCAAAGGCTTCTTGGGGTGCATATGACTTGATAGCAGGGCAGGCCTTGCATTCAATGAAACATTTTTTCAGGAGACCCTCCTGTACCTCTCATGAAAGGGGTATTGGGGTACGTTGTAACTCTTGGCATCCCAGCCACTCACTGCATAGGCAATAACAGCATAGGAGACCCACTGTTTATTAACTCCTTTCTGACCTCGGACGGGATAGTACATCCGAGGTCAGAACCCCCGCTTTGATGCGGGCTCCGGCCGTGAGCCCGCATCAAAGCCGGGACATGTCAGCTGTTTTGAACAGCTGACATGTGCCCGCAATAACAACGAGTGGAATCGCGATCCACCCGCCGCTATTAACTAGTTAAATTCCGCTGTCAAACGCTGACATCTGGCAATCTGGCCATCAGGCCGGAAATGAGCGTATCGCCGACCCCCGTCACATGATCGGGGGTCAGCGATGCGTCAGGAGAGTAACCATAGAGGTCCTTGAGACCTCTATGGTTACTGATGCTGGTTTGCTGTGAGCGCCATCTTGTGGTCTGCGCTCATAGCGAGCCTGCAATTCAGCTACATAGCAGCGATCTGATGATCGCTGCTATGTAGCTGAGCCGATCGAGTTGTGCCAGCTTCTAGCCTCCCATGGAGGCTATTGAAGCATGGCAAAAGTAAAAAAAAAAAGTAAAAAAAAAATGTGAAAAAAATATATAAAAGTTTAAATCACCCCCCTTTCACCCCATTCAAAATAAAACAATAAAAAAAAAATCAAACCTACACATATTTGGTATCGCCGCGTTCAGAATCGCCCGATCTATCAATAAAAAAAAGGATTAACCTGATCGCTGAATGGCATAGCGAGAAATAAATTTGAAACGCCAGAATTACGTTTTTTGTGGTCGCTGCGACATTGCATTAAAATGCAATAACGGGCGATCAAAAGAACGTATCTGCACCAAAATGGTATCATTAAAAACGCCAGCTTGGCCCACAAAAAATAAGCCCTCACCCATCCCGAGATCACGGAAAATGGAGACGGGTAACGGAAAATGGCACAATTTTTTTTTTTTTTTAGCAAAGTTTGGAATTTTTTTCACCACTTAGATAAAAAAGAACCTAGCCATGTTTGGTGTCTATGAACTCGTAATGACCTGGAGAATCAAAATGGTAGGTCAGTTTTAGCATTTAGTGAACCTAGCAAAAAAAGCCAAACGAGTTTGCATCTCGGCTTCAGGAAAATGGCCGCCGCGATCTCCATCTGCGCACGCGCGGCATCCCGTGGCCATTTTCCTGAAGCCCCGTGCAGCAGAGCACTCCATCTGCGCACGCGCGGCCTCAGGAAGATGGCCGCCCCCACCGATGACAAGGGTAATAGCGCAGATCGCGCGCTTTTTCTTCACCTGCGCGCAGTGGATTCGGCACTTGGACATGCGCACACCACTACGCCACCAACGGAAAGCTGGGGAAGAAACAGCGACGTCACCACGCCCACCCGACCTGACCAGCCTGATTGACAGGCGAAAACGGCGACTTTGGTAATGTATTTCGCAGCATAGGTGGGGAATCAGGGTACACTGCATACACTATTGTAAAGCACAGCGCAGGCCCTATTGAACAGTATTTTTATCTCAATCTGAAAAAACGGGGTGACAAGTTCCCTTTAAAGTTGAAAAACGCATCAAAAACGCTGCATGTGAACATAGCCCAAGTGGTGGAGGAACATTTTGGTCTGGGGTAAATTATTTTGCCCTATATACAAGTCATTAGCCTGGAAAGAATGTACCTTATCATATTTCCCAGCAAAATCCATTTTGGTTTTGTTTTTGTATGTTTTTGGGTGCACCTGTAAAAATGGCATGAAACCCTGACAACATTGCTTACAGCTGTGACCTAGGAGTCAGAAATGCTTCCTGTGTCATTTGAGCAGTGCTTGGGTTTCCTACAGACTTTTATTGAGCTCGTTGCTCCAGTCGAGTGCCCGAGTATTCCAATTTGCTCGACCTGAGCAATGAGCACCCTTCTCAATGTAAGTCTATGAGAGCCACAACGAGGGTCTCATAGTCTGTCATTGAGAGTTTGTGACTGTTACCTCTGACTCCTGGCCAGTCAGAAGTTGTGGTCACAAGATTGCAGAGCAGGATCAGAGCATAGCTGGGAACATCTGAAGACAGCGGCTGGTAAGTATATTACTGCAAGCACATATTTATGATACCACAAAATGACATGGAGGTCTCCTGGGAGTGTGCTTAGGTTGGGCACTGCCTCTAAAAGGGCCAGCACGTGCTGCTAAAAAGTCCAAAGCTAATAGCTGGGAGATGTCTGGTATATAAGGCACCCTCCCCTATTGGGAGGTGCCTTAGCAACTTCAAGTGGTCGGTGTACTTCCTGCTTCTTGGTTGTAAAGTTCCCGTACTTATGCATTCTGCATCTAATCCTGTCTGCCCCTTTTCCCGTCTGTCCATCTGTTCCTATACCCGAATCCACCCTGGATGTGCCTAGTCCTGATCCTGATCTGTCTGGTCCACACCTGTGCTGCTAACCTCACCTGCCCAGTCTGAATCCGCATCAGTGAACCTGCTTCCCTGTCTCCTTGGAGGTTAGCTGCCACGGCTCCATAGATCTGTCCTGGAGTCCACCTGGATTCAAGTTTAACCACACCATCAGGGGCTCTAGTGAGGAACCAGGTGTTTGCTTAGTTACGCCCCCAAGGGCTCTTCCTGGATCATGGCACAGTGGTTCTACAAACCACGTGCGTGACAGGTTCAAAGACGTTTTGGGTTGGTTTTACTGCTTCTGGCACTGGGTGCCTTTACTGTGTACAAGGCATGATGAAATCTGAAGATTATCAACAGATTTTAGGTTGCAATGTAGTGCACAGTGTCAGAAAGCTGAATTTGCGTGGTAAATCATGAGTCTTCCCGCAGGACAATGACACCAAACATACTTCTAGAAGCCCTCTGAAATGGTTGGAAACAAAGCACTGAAGAGTTCTGAAGAGGCTAGCAGTGAGTCTGGATTCAAATCCAATTGAGCACCTGTGGAGAGGTCTTAAAATTGCTGTTGGGAGAAGGCGCCCTTCAAATATGAGAGACCTGAAGCAGTTTATGTGGCCAAGTTCTGTGCTTGTGTAAAATTATATATATCCAGTTCGCCTTTTTTCCTCTAAATCGGTGTATAATGAAACATGTAATTGCAATAATATTCTGGGAGAAATACTTAATTTTCTGGAACAATTTCAAGGGTGACAACACTTTTAGCAGTGAGCATTCATGATACATATATATCAGAGGCGTAGCTAGGGTTTTGGCTCAGGGGGGGGGGTGAAGCTTCTGAGTGGGCCCCTAACCAGGTAACCTTGATTACAACTCGATGACGCCCCCTAATAGTGGAGGAGAACCTCAGCAGATGACCGCGCTGTTGCTGAAGATAATCTCTATATAACGACCAACATGGATATTACCGCCATATGGTCAGTGGTAGATACCAGCCCTACAGAACATATAAGAGATCACAGCACAGTTATAGATAATGACTTACCATTGACGTTCTTTATGATGGAATCGTCACTTTTCCCGTCTTTTCCGTCTGGCCCAGACCGACATGACAACTTCTTCCAGCTACAACTCGTCTGCAGAGAATATAACAAAGACACATTTCACTTCTCACATTCCAGCCGTCACCATCTATTCCCAACCTGCACAAACCCCTCATCCTGCTGATACCCCAATACTGAGCCGCTGCTGCCGTATGTGTCCCTATTACTGCACCTGATACCCCAATACTGAGCCGCTGCTGCCGTATGTGTCCCTATTACTACACCTGATACCCCAATACTGAGTCGCTGCTGCCATATGTGTCCCTATTACTGCACCTGATACCCCAATACTGAGCCACTGCTGCCGTATGTGTCCCTATTACTGCACCTGATACCCCAATGCTGAGCCTCTGCTGCCGTATGTGTCCCTATTACTGCACCTGATACCCCAATACTGAGCCGCTGCTGCCGTATGTGTCCCTATTACTGCACCTGACACCCCAATACTGAGCCTCTGCTGCCATATGTGCCCCTATTACTGCACCTGATACCCCAATACTGAGCCGCTGCTGCCATATGTGTCCCTATTACTGCACCTGACACCCCAATACTGAGCCGCTGCTGCCATATGTGCCCCTATTACTGCACCTGATACCCCAATACTGAGCCGCTGCTGCCATATGTGTCCCTATTACTGCACCTACTCTGTGGTTCTCTGTACCCTCTAAATTCTAAAGCACCCCTCTATAATATAGTAATTCCGGGTGCAAGTGCCCTAGAAAACAGAGCCCACATTTTGCCCCCTAGAAAGTGATAATGCCCTCTGTGTGCCCCTTTGATAGTCACAGTAACCTGTAGAATAAGGCAGCAGTCCCCCCCTTTAGGCAGATCCTTTATATAAGGCAGCACTCCCCCCCTATAGGCAGATCCTGTATATGAGGCAGCACTCCCCCCATATAGGCAGATCCTGTATATAAGGCAGCACTCCCCCCCATAGGCAGATACTGTATATAAGGCAGCACTCCCTCCCCTTAAGGCAGATACTGTATATAAGGCAGCACTCCCTCCCCCATAGGCAGATACTGTATATAAGGCAGCACTCCCCCCTATAGGCAGATACTGTATATGAGGCAGCACTCCCTCCCTATAGGCAGATACTGTATATGAGGCAGCACTCCCTCCCCTATAGGCGGATACTGTATATGAGGCAGCACTCCCCCCTGTAGGAAGATCCTGTATATAAGGAAGCACTCCCCCCTATAGGCAGAACTTCTATATATATAATTGTCTAAGGGTTTTTCCGTCTGTCTGTCTGTCTTTCTGTCTGTCTGTCTGTCCTGGAAATCCCGCGTCTCTGATTGGTCGAGGCCGCCAGGCCTCGACCAATCAGCGACCGGCACAGCGACGATGATGTCTGTTGTGAATTCTGTGGCAGAGCTCCCTCCTGTGGTCACAAGTGGTACTTCGGCTGGTTCTCTCTGTGAGCTTCCGTTGGTGGAGGAAAGTGATACTGCGGCTTCTGAGTTTCCTTCCTCAGGTGATGCGGTGAAGTCGTTAGGTGCTGCTCTATTTAACTCCACCTAGTGCTTTGATCCTGGCCTCCAGTCAATGTTCTAGTATTGGACCTGTTTCCTCCTGGATCGTTCCTGTGGCCTGCTGCTCTGCATAGCTAAGTTCCTCTTTGCTATTTGTTTGCTGTTTTTTTCTGTCCAGCTTGTCAATTTGTTTTTTTCTGCTTGCTGGAAGCTCTGGGACGCAGAGGGTGTACCTCCGTGCCGTTAGTTCGGTACGGAGGGTCATTTTCCCCCTTTGCGTGGTTTTTGTAGGGTTTTGTGTTGACCGCAAAGTTACCTTTCCTATCCTCGCTCTGTTCAGAAAGTTGGGCCTCACTTTGCTAAATCTATTTCATCTCTACGTTTGTCTTTTCATCTTAACTCACAGTCATTATATGTGGGGGCTGCCTTTTCCTTTGGGGTATTTCTCTGAGGCAAGGTAGGCTTATTTTCTATCTTCAGGCTAGCTAGTTTTTCAGGCCGTGCCGAGTTGCATAGGGAGCGTTAGGCGCAATCCACGGCTGCCTTTAGTGTGGTTGGAGAGGATTAGGAATTGTAGTCAACAGAGTTCCCACGTCTCAGAGCTCGTTCTTGTTTTTTGGGTTATTGCCAGGTCACTGTATGTGCGCTGACCTCTATGTCCATTGTGGTACTGAATTACCTTTCATAACAGATGTCATAAAGGACGTAGACATCCCGCATCTCTGATTGGTCGAGGCCGCCAGGCCTCGACCAATCAGCAACGGGCACAGCGACGATGATGTCATAAAGGATGTAGAAATCCCACGTTTTTGATTCAGCGACGGGGACGATGATGTCATAAAGGTTGCCTCGACCAATCAGTGACAGGCACAGTCTGCGCAAATTCTGGAATCATCATTGTCCATATACTACGGGGACATGCATATTCTAGAATACCCGATGCGTTAGAATCGGGCCACAATCTAGTACTGTATATGAGGCCAGGGCCACCATCAGGGCATTACAGCTCACCGGGCCCCTACCGGCAGCCGCAGGCTGAACCGGGCCCTTAGCGGCGGCCGGTGCTACAGCTGTACGCTATTGACGTGCGGGCCCGCGCCCGCACGTCAATAGTTAACAGCCGCCAGCCGCAGCGTGCAGGTCGCCGGCGTCTGACGTCATTGTCAGTCGCCGGCGAGTGCACGGTGCAGCTGCGTGGAGAGAGGAGCGCGGCAGGTAAGTAGAACTTTTTTTTTTTTTGAGAGCGGCGATGCCGGGGGGGGGGGGGGGCCAGGGCAGTAAAGCTGGACACAGGGGGGGGCCCAGGGGCAGTAAAGCTGGACACAGGGTGGGGGCCGGGGGGCAGTAAAGCTGGACACAGAGTGGGGGCCCGGGGGCAGTAAAGCTGGACACAGGGTGGGGGCCGAGGGGCAGTAAAGCTGGACACAGGGTGGGGGCCCGGGGGCAGTAAAGCTGGACACAGGGTGGGGGCCGGGGGGCAGTAAAGCTGGACACAGGGTGGGGGCCGGGGGGCAGTAAAGCTGGACACAGGGTGGGGGCCGGGGGGCAGTAAAGCTGGACACAGGGTGGGGGCCGGGGGGCAGTAAAGCTGGACACGGGGGGGCAGAGTGCTGGGCAGAGTGCTGGACAGAGATGGGGCAGAGTGCTGGACAGAGATGGGGCAGAGTGCTGAACAGAGATGGGGCAGAGTGCTGAACAGAGATGGGGCAGAGTGCTGGACAGAAATGGGGCAGAGTGCTGGACAGAGATGGGGCAGAGTGCTGAACAGAGATGGGGCAGAGTGCTGAACAGAGATGGGGCAGAGTGCTGGACAGAGATGGGGCAGAGTGCTGGACAGAGATGGGGCAGAGTACTGGACAGAGATGGGGCAGAGTGCTGGACACTGATGGGGCAGAGTGCTGGACACTGATGGGGCAGAGTGCTGGACACTGATGGGGCAGAGAGCTGGACACTGATGGGGCAGAGTGCTGGACACTGATGGGGCAGAGTGCTGGACAGAGATGGGGCAGAGTGCTGGACAGAGATGGGGCAGAGTGCTGGACACTGATGGGGCAGAGTGCTGGACACTGATGGGGCAGAGTGCTGGACACTGATGGGGCAGAGTGCTGGACACTGATGGGGCAGAGTGCTGGACAGAGATGGGGCAGAGTGCTGGACAGAGATGGGGCAGAGTGCTGGACAGAGATGGGGCAGAGTGCTGGACAGAGATGGGGCAGAGTGCTGGACAGAGATGGGGCAGAGTGCTGGACAGAGATGGGGCAGAGTGCTGGACACTGATGGGGCAGAGTGCAGGACAGAGATGGGGCAGAGTGCTGGACAGAGATGGGGCAGAGTGCTGGACAGAGATGGGGCAGAGTGCTGGACAGAGATGAGGCAGGATTGGAAACAGATGGGGCAGAGTGCTGGACACAGATGGGGCAGGATTGCACACAGACTGGGCAGAGTGCTGGACACAGATGGGGCAGGATTGGACACAGATGGGGCAGAGTGCTGGACACAGATGGGGCAGGATTGGAAACAGATGGGGCAGAATGGAGACAGATGGGGCAAGATTGGAGACAGATGGGGCAGGATGGATACGATGGAGACAGATGGGGCAGGATGGGGAGATCATATGGGGCAGAATGTATACCCATGAGGGCAGGATGGGAGAACATATGGCTGGAGCCTGGAATGAGACACACGGGGGCTAGGATGGCGAATATTACCATAGGGGCTAATTAAGGGATATTATTATTGCAGTGATGTATTTATTTTATTTTTTGAGTATACTGTTTTAAATGGGGGGGAGGTCCTGTTACTGTGTAGAGTGATACTATGTTGCCTTCTTCATGTGGTGTAATGTAGAAGTTGGGAAAATTAAGTAATGTGTTCTACAAGCGGAACTCGAGATAACTGTTTTATTTCCTGCAGAGACGAGTCCTGGCTGGATGAAGTGATGGCGGTCTGTGCTGGATGAAAGATGAAGGACTTCACCTAGAGACGTCACTGGTGAGTCAGTGTTACCTATACACTGACACTATACACTGTATACTATATACAGAGGTCCTGTGTACAATGTCACCAGTGATCACTGTATTACCTATACATTATATACAGAGCTCCTGTGTATAATACCACCAGTGATCACTGTATTACCTGTACACAGACACTGCTTACTAATTACAGATCTCCTGTGTATAATGGCACTGATGGTGATAGTATTGTGGGTTTTTTTTATTACTGATCAGTATTGTAGTATTCAGTCATTTGTGGTTATATGCGGTCTGGTCATGGTGTAGCGGTATTTGTTCCTTGTATTTTATATTATTCGATCACTGTGGTGGTAATATGTCATCTGGTCATAGTGCTGTGGTATTTGTTCCTTGTATGTAGTATTATAGGTCATTTTAAAAATGGAAAAATAAATAAAAATATACCTAAATTGTATTGCATATTTTAACAAATATTTAGTAGGTTACAGTAGAGTAGGGCCCGGCCAAAAGTGTCTACCGTGTTATGGTGGCGGCTTAAAAAATCTTTTGGCCAAAACAAAAGCTGCCGGCTATATGTGTGATCTGGTGATGGGAACTGTCAATGTGTGATAGGTGAGAAGTGGAGATTTTCCAAGAGAGAGCGGTGGGACTGTGGACAGTTCGTGGGGTGGAGCCTGGAGGCGGGGCTGGGGTGGAGCCTGGGCGGAGTTTCAAGGGGGCCCCGAAAATTTTGCCAGTATGGGGCCCCAAAATTTCTAGTGGCAGCCCTGTATGAGGCAGCACTCCCCCTATAAGCAGATACTGTATATGAGGCAGCACTCCCTCCCCTTAAGGCAGATACTGTATATAAGGCAGCTCTCCCCCCCCTATAGGCAGATACTGTATATGAGGCAGCACTCCCTCCCTATAGGCAGATACTGTATATGAGGCAGCACTCCCTCCCCTATAGGCAGATACTGTATATGAGGCAGCACTCCCCCCTATAGGAAGATCCTGTATATGAGGAAGCACTCCCCCCTATAGGCAGATACTGTAAATGAGGCAGCACTCCCCCCTATAAGCAGATACTGTATATGAGGCAGCACTCCCTCCCCTTAAGGCAGATCCTGTATATAAGGCAGCACTCCCTCCCCCATAGGCAGATACTGTATATAAGGCAGCACTCCCCCCTATAGGCAGATACTGTATATGAGGCAGCACTCCCTCCCTATAGGCAGATAATGTATATGAGGCAGCACTCCCTCCCCTATAGGCAGATACTGTATATGAGGCAGCACTCCCCCCATAGGAAGATCCTGTATATGAGGAAGCACTCCCCCCTATAGGCAGATACTGTATATGAGGCAGCACTCCCCCCTATAGGCAGATACTGTATATGAGGCAGCACTCCCTCCCCTTAAGGCAGATACTGTATATAAGGCAGCACTCCCTCCCCCATAGGCAGATACTGTATATAAGGCAGTATATATATATACACTCACACTGCTAAAAAAAAGGGAACACTAAAATATCACATCCTAGATATCACTGAGTGAAACATTCCAGCTGCAAATCTTTATTCATTACATAGTACATAGTGGATTGCTTTGAGAACAATAAAACATAAAAATGATCATTGTAAATCAGAATTAATATACCATGGAGGTTTGAAATTATGCTCAAAATGAAAGTGGAAAATCTAATTACAGGCTGACCCAACTTCAGTGGAAATGCCTTAAGACAAGGGAATGATGCTCAGTAGTGTGTGTGGCCTCCATGTCCCTGTATGACCTCAATACAATGCCTGGGCATGCTCCTGATGAGGTGGTGGATGATCTCCTGAGGGATCTCTTCCCAAAGCTGGATTAAAGCATCAGTCAACTCCTGGACAGTCTGTGATGCAATGTGGAGTTGGTGGATGTAGTGCGACATGATGTCCCAGATGTGCTCGATTGGATTTAGGTCTGGGGAACGGGCGGGCCAGTCCATATCATCAATGCCTTCATCATGCAGGAACTGCTGACACACTTCAGGCACGTGAGGCCTAGCATTGCCATGCATCAGATGGACCCCAAATGGTACCTAATGGCAGTCAGGGTACCTCTAGTTAACACATGGAGGGCTGAGCGTCCCTCCAAGAAATTACTACCCACGCCATTATTGACCAACTGCCAAACTGGTCATGCTGGAGAATGTTGCAGGTAGCAGAACGTTCCCCACGGTGTCTCCAGACTCTGTCACATGTGCTCAGTGTGAACCTGCTCTCATCCGAGAAGAGCATAGGGTGCCAATGTTGAATCCATGCCAATCTTGGTGTTCTCTGGCAAATGCATGGTGTTGGGCTGTAAGCACAACACCTACTTGTGGATGTTGGGCCCATGTATCACCCACATGGAGTCTGTTTCTTACAGTTTGAGCAGACACAAAGATGTTAGTGATAATTTCGTAGGGCTGTGGCACAGGTTCTCCTGTTCCTCCTTGCAAAAAGGAGGAGATATCGGTACTGCTGCTGGGTTGCTGCCCTCCTATTGCCGCCTCCACATCTCCTGGTGTACTGACCTGTCTCCTGGTATCTGCTCCATCCTCTGGACACTGCTGACACTCACAGCTACCCTTCTTGCAACAGCTGTCATTGATGTGCCATCATGGATGAGCTGCACTGCCTGAGAAATCTTTGTGGGTTGTAGACACCGCCTCATGCTACTGTACCTCTAGGGATGAGAGCAATGCCAAAATGCAAAAGTGACCAAAACAACAGCCATAAAGCAAGAAAACAGAGAAATGGTCTGTGGTCAACCCCTGCAGAACCACTCCTTTATAGGGCTTTTCTTGCTAATTGCCTATCATTTCTACCTGTTGTCGGTTCCATTAGCACAACAGTAAAGAGAAATTGATTCGGTCGGTGTTGCTTCATAACTGGAGAAGTTGATTCCACAGAAGTGTGATTGACTTGGAGCTACATTGTGTTGTTTAAATGTTCCCTTTATTTTTTTGAGCAGTGTATGCACACACAAGCACATAATTATTTAATGTGTTTATTAAAATAAAATTATAGCCTAAACATTATTTAAAAACTCAAATAAAATTGGAAAAGTAATTGTATACCCTTATATTAATGGTATTACTCCTGTAATCTGCAGGCAGCACCCTGATGCATCACAACATTATGCTGTGGACATATACGCTTTCACTGATGGACTGGCCATGGATATGCAGAGCATGGAAATAAGCTTTATCTGCAAATTGTTGGCAAGTACTTCACACACCGCGGTATCTCTGTGCATTGTAAAGCACAGCAGGAGCCCAATCATTCACAATTGTCTTCATCCTGTCGGAGTATTGTTTTCATCATCCGAACACAATTGAATGCGATGTGACATGGGCTGTTGTACGTTTTCCGTTCATACATTACACAGGTTTTTATAGATTTGGATTTCATAACTGGAGCACAGGAGGGTAAATTTAGAAATTAATCAGATAATATTGCCTTGAAATATATGTAGAGCTGTTCTGGAAATTGTGGGTGATAAATATTGTTGATAATTGCAAAAGGCCTGATTGGGCCGAGGCTTCTCAAAGACATTGATCACGATGTTCTGTGATGCAATCACATGAAAAACAGCTTTTCAAACTCATATGCTGCATATATTAGGGGGATGTATTGTGCACAGATACCAAAAAATGCAATAATAATGGATTTCTTATGATTGCGGAATTGAAGACATATCACGCATGTTCAAAGGTCAACAAACGTGTCCATTGATGGACATGTGTGGAGTGTAACCTAAAGATGCCCATACACTTTTGATAGCCGAGCTCTCGTTCAGTATTATTATTATTTATTATTATACCGCCATTTATTCCATGGCGCTTTACATGTTCAGTAGACAGCTATTTCCTCTACTCCCCACCATAGACATGCACACTCTGTTTGGCAGAGTGTGCATGTGTTTTTTTATTAGTTTTATTACTAGTAAACGGAAATAAGCTGCTACAAGACATCTGTCTACCCTGAGGATTAAGAAATTGGACATTAACATTTAGCACACTTGATTCTTCTCTATTGCAGCATTCTTTGTACTCACAGATTAAAGAAACACAGAGAAATAATACTAGTCTGGTCCGCCCTGTAAAGGGAGGGTCCGGCGCACTTTGTTTGGGCACCTTAAGGTCTACCTGGAAAGGCAATTCTAATCTTACGGCACCCTAAACACATTAGATAAAAGTTGGCTGAAGGTGCTGATTTCAATGGAAGCTGAAGACCATCTAATGTGTATGGGTGTTTTTGGATTGTCCACCAAAAGATGATGTTGGTAGAAAGAAGTTGGCAGAAAGAAGGATCGGGCACTTTGAATTTCCATGCCCAATCCTTTTGTTTCAGGGAAGATAAGCCACTGACAGAGCTGTCTGGCTCTGGGCTTCTCTCATTTGGAGAGAAAACTTTTGGCCGACCGCTATCAGAGCCAAGTCCAAGAGGCTTTGCAGCAGCACATGGAGTCCTACTACTGTACGGAAGGCAATCCATGACCACTGGAGTTCACGTATTGCCACATTATGGGGTTATAGCTATGTATGGCATACATTTGAATATCGAAGGAAAACTCTCTGCATGAAATTGGAGGAAAGTAGAGGAACAGTAGGACCTCCAGAGGTCCAAGCATGCTGTATTATGACTCCGTACACCTCAGATGTTATACAAGGCCTTAATATGACTCTTAGCATGATCCCTATTTCATTAAAGTTGCTAATTGATCTAGAACATGGCCCAGCACTCTGAATCTGATGACCATCTGGGCATTCATGGTCGGCACATGCTTTGTGCTCTTATGTTGACTGTAATCACCAGTGTTTATTCCCCTGTCATAATGTAGTCACATCTCTCCCTTCTCCTTTTCTTATGCAGATTGAATCCTGCTGGGTAACACAAGGTAACTAATAGGCAGGTAATATAGAGTGATCGTGTAAATAGCCTTTTACAAGGCCTATAATCATCAGTACAATTGTTCCCAATCATTGCCCAGTGTAAAGGTGTTAACGACAAGCAATAGTTCTCTTTTTGGAAAATAATCCTTGATGTCGGCAGCTCATCCCCTCATATAAACAGGGGGAGAGCTGCTGACAATCACGTAATCTACATGGATGGGGAGAAATGAATGTTAAAACTGAATATGATTGTCATGTGTGCAGTAAATGATAGTTTCATAGTTTATTATGGTTGAAGGTAGACTTAAGTCCATTGAGTTCAACCTATAGCCTAAAATGTTGATCCAGGGGAAAGCAAAAACCCCATGACAGGCATTAATAGCTCCATATTAGGGGAAAAATTCCATCCCGACTCCACATACGGCAAATGGACTAGTTCCACCGGATCAATGTCCCATCACAGAATCTAATACCCATAACCTTTAATAATATCATTTCCAAGAAAGGTACTGAGGCTCCCCTTGGATTTTAGTAATGCATGAACCATTGTACCATCACATGGCAGAGAGTTCCACAGTCTCACTGCTCTTACAGTAAACAATCTGCGTCTGCAATGATTAAACCTTCTTTACTCTAGACATAGATGATGCCCCCTTGTCCCCGTCACAGGTCTAGGCGTTAAAAGATCATTATAAAGATCTCTGTATTGTCCCCTCATATATTTGTACATAGTTTTAAAATCGCCCCTAAGCCAAAACTGAATAACCCCAAGTTTGATAACCTATCTTCTGCAGTCCACCCATACATACAAGTCTGTTTCACTGTTATCCAGTGTTTTACCATCCTCAGCCCAAGCTTCTAGTTTATAGATATCCCACTGTACCATTCAATTATCCTTGTCTCTATTGATTACCTTGCAGAGTTTAGAATAATCTGCAACTATTGAAATTCTGGCTGTATGCCCCATTCAATGTCATTAATAAATGAAGAAAGCCCAATACTGACCCCTGAGGTACCCCACTGTTAACTGTGACCCAAGATGAGTGTGTGCCATTGATAACCACCGTTTGTTTCCTATCTCTGAGCCAGTTTTTAACCCACTTTACACATATATTCCATATATACCATTAGTTCCATTACTTCATTTTGTGTATCAACCTTTTGTGTAGCACTGCATCAAACGTCTTTAAAAAGTCCATGCAGACAAAATAAACTGCATTTCTCTGATCTAGTCTGGAACTTACATCCTCATAGAAGCTGATCAGATTAGTTTGACAGGACCGATTCCTTATAAAATCATGTTGATGTTGAGTCATAAGTAGAAATGGGCGACCCTGAACAGTAAAGTTCGGCGTCTGTACCGAACACCTACTGTTCGGGCACGGACACCGATCACAGACTTCACCAGGAAGTCCGTGTTACTGTTCGGGTTCGTCATGCTGTCATGTGTAGTGGAATCATCACCGCCGGTCAGACAGTCACGGTTCTCAGGCTGTCAAAAGAGAGTGTGAGCGCTTAGCTGTGATCAGAGGTATAAAGTTTCCTCCTGTCACTGGTATCAGCTGATAGGACTACAGCTCCCACCATCCGACACCTGCTGCAGCTAATAATAGCAAGAGCAGGAGTGGTAGTATTCATCAGCCGGCTCCAGTGCCGTAAATAAATAATAATTAAAAAAACGGCAAGGGTTCATCTGTATTTTGGATAACCAGCCAGGTAAAAGTCACAGCTGGGGACTACAACCCTCAGCTGTCAGCATCAGCAAGGCTGGTTATGAAGAATATTTTTTAATTATTAAAATAAACAATTTAAAAAAGGGCATACGGTTCCCCCCCCCCCTCATATTTGACAACCAGCCAAGCTAAAGCAGACATCTGGGGGCTGGTATTCTCCAGATGGTAAGGGGCCATAGATATTGGCTTCCCCCAGCCTAAAAATAGCAGCCTGCAGCTGCCCAGTAAAGGCACATCTATTTATTTCTATAAAGGAATCTGTCACCAGGGGCAGAGAGCCTGATTCCAGCAATGTGTCACTTACTTTACTGGTTGCTGTAGTTTCGATTAAAAACTGTTTTATTTTCTGTAGATATAGCAGATCTCTGAATGTTGAACTCTTTATAACCTCTCCTACAACTCTGATTGGCAGCTTTCTGTGTATACTGTGCATAGGCAGAAAGCTGCCAATTAGTGGTAGGGGCATTGTTGGACTACATGGCAGCAGGTTTGCTAGTACTGTAGAGATAATATCCTGCTGATAAAACTGTGATGTTATAAAAACTGCAGCACGCGGCCCAGTAAGTGACACATTGCTGGCATCAGGGTTACTTTCCCTACATTATGCTGCTCTCAGATTAGGCCGAGAAACATGGTGACAGATTCCCTTTAAAGGTTTTTTCATCATTATAAATGGATAAAATTGCAAAGTGCTTATAAAAATAACCCTTCATGACATCCACCTTTATATGCCTGTCGCAAGTCGGTAGCAGGTGTATGGGG